>NC_064437.1:60095756-60706828 GCF_023343835.1 Lagopus muta | reverse complement strand
CTGCTTTACAAGATCACAGCAGCGTCAGACAGAAACTGTAGAAAATGGATGTTTCAATTCCTTTGCTGTAAGATCTTGCAAGTTAAGTTGCTGTAGTTAATTCTGTAAGGAAGGCAAACGCTGTCTTACTGAAATGCAGAAGAATGAATGAATCTTAGTCATGGAAGCTGTAGGAACACATTGTTTCATAATTTCTGATTTTAGAAAATACGAGTGGATGCTTGAGTTGTGAGCTGTGATTCAGTTGCTGTTAAAGCTGCGTGTTTCCTTTTCATACCCAGTCTGCTTTGCTGTGTTTTTAATTGTGTATGCTTCTAGTCAACAGAGTTGTGTTCACCTTACGTGCGCGAGGCATCGGTGCTGTGCCAGACCTGCTCCTTAGAGAAGCACTGACTGCAGGTATCGTTCTTAACGTTCCTTATGCTGGCTATGAAAGATGACTGTGGCTTCCCTGCATTGCAAGTCTTGATTTCTCATTCCTATACTTGTTCTGTTATTTACAGAGTGATCTTAAAAATGTTAATTCTCTTTCTTTTTTCTTTAATCTTCAGGTTTGAACTAGACCGGATAAAATGCACAAAATCTCCAATATCTTTGCTCCTCCCCACTGTCAGCCCTAATTATGTATAATATGGAGGGACTCGGAATGTTTTTAAGTTTGATGCTAATTTCTTCCTTCATTTCTTGTTGAATATACAAATGTTTTGCCATGTCAGATACTTTATTACTGTAGGATTGATCACAAAGAACTGTTTTCCTTTATTTCACATTTTAATGCATGATGCTACTTTCTTTCCTGAGAGCTGTTTTGAAGCCATGGATGTACGCTGGAGATTAAAAATATTTTACAGCTTTTTCACTTTAAAGGCAAATAAAATTTGGTCACCTTAATTCTTTCTCCTGTACTTTAATAGAAAAAAAGTGAAGAAATTCAAGAAGTAAAATTGGTTTATCGGTAAGGTTCTTGTCAAGCAAATCCACAGCACACTGATGACATGCTTGGCTTTTTCACTGTCAGATGCAAAGAACATAAAACTTTCTAAAAATCACCTACTTAAATGGCAGGCTTTGAAATGTTTGCTGCTGTTTGTGTGACCTACAGAGAGGTCCAGGTGTAACTCACACAAGGGATAAGCACTGCTGGCATTATGTAGCCACAAGTCACTTCCTCCATCCTACACGTTGCTGCTGGTCTTGGCAGTGTGTTTTGATGTGCGTAGTGCTGTGAGAGCTGGAGGTACTGAGGAGCGTTCCACGGGATGGGGAATAAAAGCCGATGCTGTAATCCTTACTCTATGAAGCATAACAAACAGAGTGGTGAATCAGGCTTTTTTCCAAGGTCAAGATAAAGGATTCTGGTCAAATTCCCCTTTTTGCTCCTGATTCATGTGGGCACATCTGAGATGCTTTCTGTCAGAATGCTCTTCAGACCTGGTCTATGCTGTGTTCCTCACAAGAAGGGTGCTTGTTTTCACTGCCTGTGTCTTACCAAGGCATTAAAAACATGCTTCACTGTCTGCTCCTTTGCTCTGAAATTTGTTGAGCTCCTGATGGCAAATGCATTTAATGAAGATGTACAAAACCTGGTGTGAAACTAAAGAAGACTTGCTGGGTTGATGTTATTCTTACTAGAAAGTGATTCTTGGTTTTGAAATGGAAGAATATATGATCCTAACATATGAATCACGGTGCTTTCCCTAGCAGTGGGCTTAGCCACGCTCTGGTGTATTCTAGCATTTAGCCGGACGCTGATTTCTTTGTGTTTAAACTATGAAAACAAGAAGCTAAAATATTTACATTTAAAACAAACCGTCTCCGTTCAGATGCTCTCTGTGCATTTCACCATTGGCTTATTTGGAAGAAAAAACTTGAAAGCAGTGTTTGCCCATCCATCATGAGCACTGAGATAAGTGCTTGCGAAGTCTGAAACCTGGTTCTGTGTCCTGAACCTCTGATGTATCTAAACAGTCTGACATGATACATCTATTCTTGATTACAGTGTCCAGTGTGTTCTGGCCAGAATGTAATGTTCAGTGTGGCATTTACTCTTAACTTTCTGCTGTTACGTATGAAGTCGCATCATATCAGGCTAGATTTACTAATCTCTAGAACTTATGCTGGCATCACTTTCTGTTTAATTTCATGGGAAAACATTTGGGCAAAATGTGTGTATTTGACAACTGAAGATTTCCTTTGAAAATCCAAGATCAGGTTATAATTTGTGGGTAGCGCAGGCATTTTCCACCTGCAAGTCCTCTCATTTCAATGTTTCAAGTTAAGTTTGGGGCCCGGTTCTTCAGTAGTGTAAATCAGAAGTACAGCTCTACTGCAGCCTAATTGCGTTGGTGTGAATGAAATCGGGGCTTTAAGTAGATGAACTGGATTTCTCATAGTCTGTTCTAATTGTAGTTGATTAATTTTGAGTCTGTCGACTGGAATTTGGCATTGAAATAAGCTGAACGTTTTGCACATTTTCTGTGATGTTATTCATAGTTGGTAACATTCATTATGTTCCAGAATAGACTTTTGTAATGGGAGCAGTTAAGCACAACCGCTGCCATTGATTTTCAAAAGCAGCTTTCACAATTGAAGGCTGTAGGTTGCTCTTCAGGATACAAGAAAAATTTTAAAATAGAATCTGCAGTCTCCTTGCCTGGAATAATTCTGCAAATGTGTTTCTGCCTTTTTAGGTCTCTTGCCCATTCTCCTTTTCTTTTTTCCCTAGCCTGCTCCTACCGTTGTCAGCGGGGAATTTGCTGAACTTTATCCAAATTTTTAAACCTGTCCTTGTTTAGGATAACGAGCAATCCCAGGTTTGTTGTTTCTCAGTATGCTGACAGGTAATGTACGTAGAGAGTGAAGCAGGGGAGGAAGAAACAAAAGCTTTTCACGAAAGCTTTTATGTTCAGTTAGAAGAGAACTTTTCTGTTTGAACGCTGAGTAGTGTTGGAAGCAGAACTAAAAGCTGAACATAAAATAGAATCAGATGGTTAAAGGTATTTTCAGTCTGTGTCAGTTTTCGTGGTTCACACTTCCTCAGGCATGTGTGTGATGACTTGTTGAAGGATAGAAGGATATAGATGGTACGGCCCAGCCTGCAGGTGGAGGGCACTGCCGTGTTGGTGGCCTGAGGCTGTCAGACCTGTGGGTTGTATTGGCTTCACCCTGTGAAGGTAAGGAGGAGCTTCTAGCAGTGTTGTGGTACGCAGTCTGAACTTCAGTATGTACCAGTTTGACCTGTAGGCACTGAATGCTGTGAATTGAGTCACAGTCAAAGCTGCAAGTGCGAAGGAACTGCAGAACGTCCCAGCCAGTGAGCCATGCCTGAATCTTCCAAAGTCACATGGAAGGAAAATTCCCTCATGACTTCAGCCAGCGAGGCACTGCTTGCTTAAAACAAAGCCTGGTGGCTCGGGCCTGGAGATACTGCGTGCGTTAACGTCCTACTTGCTTTAAGGGCTGTGTCCGAGCGGCCTTTGCGGCGGTGTCCGCAGTCTTTAGGCACACGCCGAGTGCTGGAAGGTGCTCCGCCTGCAGTTCTGACAGCTGCCCAGAAACCCCAGCTGTGGAACAGCCCGAGTTGTGTGGCTGAGGCTTCACGCATCTGCTGGAAAATACTGCGTGCAGCTGTTCTGCATTTCCTCCTCCCAAAGAAACGAACGTGTTGGGTTGCTTTTTCTTTCCTTTAACTCCACGCCAGAAGGCGGGCAATGCTTACCGGCACGGTCTGCCCGGCGCTCGGCCCGCAGGTGCTGCGCTGGCTTCTCTGCTGCGGCCGCTTCCAGGGCGCGGGGCGGCGGACGGCACCGTGCGTGTCGTGAGGGGAGCGCGTCCGTGTCCCCGTGCGTACGGCAGGGGCAGGGCCGCGGGGAAGCGAGGCGCTTTCGGTGAGAAACCGCTCGCTCGTACAGGTGACCCGCTCAGCGCGGGGCGTCGCGTTTCTCACACCCGCTCGGCAAAGGCTCCGCGGCGGCAGGCGGCCGAACGGGCGGCGCCGCGGCTCGTCGCCGGGCCCCTCGCGGCCGCCCCCGGGCTCCTCCGGCGCGGGCGGGAGGCGGCGCGCGGCGCCCGTCAGGAGGCGGCGGTCGGGGCGGGGCAGGCGCGGCCGCCCTCCAGCTCCGGGCAGCGCGGGGCCGCGCGGCCGCCCCGAGAGATGTTCAACCGCGCCGTAAGCCGCCTCAGCAGGAAGCGCCCGCCGTCAGGTAAGCGGGGAGAGCGATCCGGAGCCTCGCGGGCCGTCGCGCCCGGGCCCGGAAAGCGCGATCGGGCGGGGCCGGAGAGCTTCCCGCCGGTGGGCGCCGTGAGGGAGCGGGCGGCCCCGCCGAGCGCGGGCCGAGCGGGGCTTCGCGAGCACGGAGCGGGACCTCGTCTGAGGCGGCTCGGGCGCTCTGCCTGTGGAGAGCTGCGAGCCCGCGAGGGGAGGGCGGGCTGCGAGCCGCCGGACGGCGGGGCTGGAGGGCACGAAGCGGGGATCTGCCGGGGAACGGCGGGCGTGCGGGCGGCAGCCGCGGTCTTTCCAAGAAAAGCCGAACGCGGCGTTTGTCAGCGTGGCGGTGATCTGAGGGACGCGCCTGGCGAGCGCTCCCAGAGATGCTCCAAAAGCAGAGCGTCCCCTTCGCTTCCTTCCTTATAGTTAAAAGTGGAATCCAGCTGTCGAAAGAGGACGTTGGGCCGCGCCGCGCCTCGCCGTGCAGGACCCGCCCGCAGCCGGCTCGTGGAGCAGCTCGCCCTCGGCGGGCGCCTGGCCGGGCTGCCCTGTGTTTCATAAGCTGGGATCATTAATTCCAGACTGACGGCCGCAGCTGGTAGGACTGCGGTGAGCACAGGAGAAGACGTGGTGCCGAGAGGTTTTAACGAGTAACGAAGGTCTCAGCTTCGTGAAACATCCCGGTGAAAAGGGAGAGAAGCACGCGTGGTGCGTACGGGAGTTCTTCTGGAAGGCTGTGAGACGCTGAGAAGCGTTCTCGCCGTGTTGTACAGCTAACGCGTGGTGCTCGTGGCGCTTCTGTCGTGCGGTGTGCCCGCAGCCCTGCCGCGGGGCCCGTTGCAGCAGGCAGGTGTGCGCCGCACGCTGTGGCGCTGCTGCTCGGAAGCTGGCACGGCGCGCGGTGCTCGTGCAGGGCAGCGCCCCGGCTCAGCTGTGTCTCCGCATCTCCAGCGGTTTGGGTTTCCACGTGTTTTGTTGTTGAAAGCCAGGGCGAAAGCTGTGAGTTCATGTCGTGAGTTGTGTATTTTCGTGCCTGCGTTTGATGAATGCAGCTGCTGGCCGTTTTTGATGCTCTGTTTCAACTGGCAGTTGCAGTGTTGTTAGCGCTGCACTTGGCGTTACATCTGCCCTTACAATGAGCCTTTATCCACAGCTTAATGTGGCAATATTGTTGTGTGATAGGGAAAAACTGCTTCTGTCAGATTCTTCCCTGACGTAGCTGTCCGGCTGACTGCCTGCTTGCTAGCTTAGCGTGGGCTTCTTCTCTAAACTAACAGTGCGGTTAAGATAAGCACTTTATCATTTGCTGTGTTGGTGCAGCAGCTGGCTGTTGTGCACAGCAGAATGGCTGGATGCTCGGTGCAAAGTTTGCTTTGGCGGAGGCTGAGCTGTGTTGTTCTTCATGTGGTTGGCTGGCTCTCTGCTTCTTAGTTTCTCATCTGTTTAACAGACAGTGAGCGTTTTCCTATGGCATTAAGAAACAAGGAATGCAGTCAGTGCATTTGTTTATCACGTGCATTCCAGTTCTCAGTAACAGCAGTGCCAGCCTCCCTCACCTGAGTGGCCATGCTAACATGCGCTGTTGGGATATTAAATATTGGCATTGAGCTCATTATTCTGCGTGTGCATCATGTCACGTTATCATCAGACGATGTTAGCAGAAGAAAGTTATCTGCATAAAAGCTGTCCTTCAGAGGAGGTATCAGTTTTAAGGTAATTTAGTAAAACCTTATGAACGTGGCAATTGTTGTGGGGAAAACCTTTCTTTCGTCCTCTAAAGTCTTAAAAAATTTTAGAAATGATGCATTAAATTTTCTAAATGAAACTCGTATGTGGAGCGGGGAAACGATCCTAACTGGGCTATGCTTCTGTATTCTAAACTTCATTTGATGGGGTGTAATAAAATCTCCAGCACTTCTAATATGTTTATAAACATCTCAAGGTGTTTCCTCCTGTCACGAGCCATGAGCAGCCTGCTTCGGACTGTGCTGAAGGGAAAGGGATGTTGCTGTTTTCAGTGGTGCTCAGCCTGAGGGGAGCGCTTGGGCTGCTTGTGCTGTGGCCTGGTGGCTGCCTGCGGTGTGTTGGGCTGGGCTGCTGGGGATGGGCTGATGGCACGTGTCCCTGGGGCTGCACACAGCGCTGTGCTGAGGAGCTGCCTGCATTGATGCCCCAGACAGGGAACGAGCAAAGGGATCGCAGCCCATGAGCAGCACAGCAGGGCTCTGGGGTTGCACGGAGCGCGTTAGGTGAGGGGGCAGACTGAGAAACAGCATCCTGTAGAAGAGAGCTCGGTGGGAAGGGTGTTGTGGAGGCCCTTCCTTTCAGAGCCTAAATTTTCTCTGCTGAAGCTGGAGGAGGTGGTAGGAGAAGTGGAGAAGATCACAGGTTTTGGGTAAAGATGATGGGGGAACGTAAGTGGGTGGGGTTGGGTTGTGCTGTATGAGCTGGGAGTGAGAGTGGTTGAGGGAAATAGAGAGCTGCCTTGGTCAGATGAGAAAAGAGGGAGAGCAGCCAGAGGAAAGCAGGCCAGTGGTGTCCTGGGTGCATGAGAGCACTTGCTCCAGCCTCCTGACCAGAAAATGTTTTGAGGTTCTCATGGCATGCTTCCCTGCGTTGCATTGGCTCATTGGAATAAATGTTTTTCCAATGGGTTAGTCATCATTAAAAGCTGCCTAAATATCGGCTGGAAAGGGAACACTAGAAACAAAACCCCACTCCTGCACATTCCATGCTAAATTACATATTTAATAAAGGAATGGCCTGGTTCTTCAGGCCGTCAGCACCTGTGCACGGTGCTGCCATGCTGGTTGCAGGTGAGAGTGACTGTAACAAGAGCCAGCTGTGCGCTGCTCAGTGTCCTCACTGTTCTCACCGAGATGTCACAGGTTTTACAGCTGATGCACAGATACTTCGAGTTGCATTCCTAAAATGAATTCTGCAAGAGATAATCGAGAGCCACATGCTTTTGCTTGAGGGAGGGTGAAACTGGGGAGCAGGTAATTCACTGTGCCGTTGTGTCGTGTTCTAAGCCTGCTGTGGTGGGTTAGGGATAACCCTCAGGGTCTGACCTCCAAGCTTTAGCCTGTGGGCTCTGGGTGGGTGAGCAGTTGCTTTTCCTATGCAGGGCTGTAGGTTTTTGCTGCTTCAGAGGCAGATCTGTCTCAGCTCTTACCTGCAGGATAAGCCTCTTTGGCTTGTATCCTGAACCTTTGTATGCAGGCGTGGAGACTTGCAGTCACGTAGGAAATTCCTGATCAGAGTCGTAAACATATCATAGAGGGAGACTGTGACTGACAAAGAGGAGACAGGATCTGCATGTGAGATGTTCATCTTGCAGTGCCCATGTGCTCAGTTGTTGTATGTGCATGTATATGTATTGACTTGGGGTTTGAGTGTAGATTTCAGTGTTAGGGGCAGGGATGTAGGCTCTGTGCCTTCAGAAAGATGCCCTCTTTTGCAGCTTTGTAATTTCTCTCATATGGAATCCTATCGAGTAGAAATGGGAGATTTTAGTTCATTGAAAACAGTGGTCCTTCTTGCAGTTAGGAAGAGATTCTCCAGGTCTCAGTACGGCTTTGCTGAACTGCCAGTATTCTGTAGGGTTTTAAGCATAGCTACCAGCTGAAAAGGACATCTGATAGTATAGCTGTGCATAGATAGCTCTTGGAGATACTTGATGAGGTTTCGTTTCAGGGGGGAGGGAAGGTTTTTATGGGAACATAAGCAGAAGTTACTAAGATCTTTATTTCCAGTAAGCTGGTAGGAAGAAATAAAGGGGTAACGAAAACAAATGGCAGCTGTACTGATTATCATTGGAGCTTTATGCATCTGTTTGGTGTGTGGGGATCCCAAATAGTGGCTGATTCCTCGTGGCCTGCACTTCTGCTGCCTTCCACAGACACTGCGAGTGTAAGAGGAAAGAAGGCCAAGCTCTTTGTGTGTATTTTAGAGTTTTTCAGATCAGCAGTAAAATTCCTGGAGTCTTCCCAAGCAATAGGTCTTCTGATGCGTAGCCAGCAAACAACTTTTTGGCATCGCCAGCCTTGAATGTGATGTACTTTCTATCCCTGGGATAGAAATATGCAGAAGTGCGTGCCGTCTGCCCTGGCTGGGTGCTGCCTGGCTGACGGAGAAGTTGTGGGTTCAGCCCAGCTCACCTTAAAAAAACAGAATTTCAGGGGACTTGAAAAGAAAGAAGCAAACAGAGCAGCCACCCAGCTACTGCGTGCCCACGTGCAGGTTGACTCAGCTGGAATGAAGCTCTTCTGTCAGCTGTCTTTCCTCCCATTAGAGTAAGTTAACGTGTTAGACTTGTTCTGCTCAACAAAGCGTTGTGTTTCTTTCTCATTTTGTTTCTTGCCATTCCCTTGCAGTGATTCTTTTCTTAAAAATAAATCTAATGTGTGTGGCTGACCAGGATTTGATTATACGGCCGATGTCACTGCCTGCAGAACAAAGGCACACGATGCTTTTGCTGGCCAGACTGCGGTCACTGTGTTCCGCGTGCAAAAGGTGCTTGAACCCTCCAAAGCAGTGAGGGTGCCCACTGATGTGCTCATGAATTATCTGGCTGCGAGACGTTTTTCCCTCTTCAGATGCAAAGAAGAATTCCAATACGTGCGTGTGTTTATTTTCAGTTTTATGGTGTTTTCTTTAAAGAGAGCAGCTGTAATCCGAAGGCGCACAGGGGAGCGGGGAAGAAATGCCTGTGGTATTAATCACCTCTAACAAATATGGTGCTTTTCTCCATTTTTCCAGAGATAAATGACAGCGAGGGTCACCCAAGCAGCAGCCGCCAGAGCTTGAAAGGAACCTCAGAATGGGCTACATCACTGGAGAACCTCCTTGAAGATCCAGAAGGAGTTAAACGATTTAGGGTTGCTATATTACCTATGAATATTTATATACACTAACATTAGGATTTAAAGAGGAATGAGCCTCAACGCAAACGGTGCAGATGTGCATTGCTGTAGGTACAGCTTGCAGCCTTGTCATTACGTCCCCTGAGCAGGGGCAGCACAGGTACAGCTGTGGCATTTGCTGAGCTGCTGCTGTGGTGAATTGCTTGCCCTTGTGAGGCGTACAGGAGATGTTTGGTCGCATCTTTCTAATTGGATCAGTCAGCTATTGCACAGATTAACAAGTTACTGTTAGATAAACCACAACCCTGGAGCAATTGATCTCTCTTGCCAAGCGCTGTTAGTTACTGAGGACCAGTCCCACACTCTGTTCCCGTGTGTTGCCCTTACTTAAGCAGCTACAAACTGTCGCTGAGCCTGACTGCTCTGTGGAGCTCTGACTGTGCGCAGCAGCAGCTGTACTGAATAACAGAAATCCCTTTAATTTGGCTACAGACCGGGGCTCGTGCAGCTTGGAATGCAGCCTTAATGTGGCCTTTTTGCCAAAGTCAGGGGGATTAGCTGTGTGAATAAGGACCAGCGGTCAAGTATGGCTTTGCTGGACCGAGCACTGATAAAAAGCCCGGGATAAAATTATTTCATCTCACACTGGTTTGAAAAGCAATGTAAACCAGAATTACAAAGCACTGCAATTACTGTGATTTAGAATTCTTATAAAAATTTCTCAGCGCCATTCAGTTTTTCGCATTGCTTCATCTCTATTTTCTAACTCTGAAAACTGAAAGTCTTGGAGCCATAAATATTTCAGTGGCTGCTTTTTATATATTAATTTAATGCACTTTTCCCCTCTGATTTTAAAATATGCTGCGCTTTTGGGGGATGTGCTTTGTCTAAACACTGTTTAGAGACTGCAAATACATCTTCTGCTTTAGTTGCTTAAGTAAATTTATTGCCTCTGGTTTTCATATTTGGAAACGGCTGTTTCTAGAGATTTTACTCATTAGTAAATCAGACACAGAACAGGAATCTCAAGTGAGCTGTTGCTCTCGTTAAAATAGAGCATTGTACTCACCTGCTAATGAATTTATACATTTTCAGGTTTCCTTTTACTAAAAAATTACTCATGTTACTTCAGGAAGATGGAGGAAGCCTTCCTGTGAGTTACTGATAAGCTCTGAGGCAGAGCTTCTCCTGGAATGTGCTTTTAAAGAGCTGAAAATGCTGTTTGTTGGTGGTTTGATGCACTGTGCAGTGGTTTTGTTACCCAGTGTCACGGAAACTCGTGCCATGATAAAACCAGCCACAGGCAGCATCTTGTTTGAATAGCTGTAACAGGAAGAGAGAAAAACAATGGAGACATTGGGTTCTAACATCTGTTGACTTTTCTTTTTCCCTAGGAGTTCTTAAAGAAAGAATTCAGCGAAGAAAATGTTTTGTTCTGGTTAGCGTGTGAAGAATTTAAGAAAACACAGGGGAAAAAACAGGTATGCTTCCTAAATAAATTGTACTCATCTGCAAGGGCTCTGTAGCAGAGATGGAGGTTGCTGAACGTGCTTCTTACGAGTGCAGATGCACGTATTTGAAGGAATGGCACTGAAATTATCCTGCTGGAATTGTTTGGAAACAAAGTTGGTTTTATTTCAAATCGAAACAAAATGCTGAAGTTGTCAAGTTTCCCGTTAGGAAAACTGAACATTTCGTTGTTGCTTTGGAATAGCAAGAGGTTGAATTCAGTAACACTGCATCATGCTTAAAGATGTCTAATTTACAACGTTGTAAAGCTTGATGGCTGTTACATGAAAATATACAACACTACTCTTAATACAGAAATGTAAAAACAAGAAAGAGCACAAACTGTTTTACAATACCAAAATGGAATGCTTTCTCAAGTTACCAAAGCAAAAGGAAGTGAAGAACCATTTAGATTTTGTTTAAATATTTATTCACAGGGACATATGACCACAGAACATTTACATTTTAGTGAAAGCTGTAGTTTTCTAGTAACAAATGTTACATTGGAGATGTTTTAACTGTCCACTGCAGTCACTTTTTTCCACTGCGAGGATCTCTGCGTACATTAGTTCCAGCAGGAGCACAGATTCTGCTTTCAGTTCTGCTTTGAAGCCTGGAGGGTCAGGCCTAAGATACGTCCCATGTTTTGTTTCTAAAAAGGTTTTGGAGATTTTTTTTATTATCTTTTTTTTTTTAATCAGGGCAGATTTTTATTGGCTTTTATTTTTTGTACATCACACAATGTCCTTGCCAAGGGGTATGAAGCTGTCAGAGTGGATTTTAAAATGAAAATGGAAGATCCTCTTGTAAGGTTCCACATTTTGCAAGTGGATTGCAATAGTATTTTCCCTTGCTAAATCGTTTCCATCTTTTCAGCTGTTACAGGATCATAGATGCCAGTATAGGAAATGGTAAACTGCCATATGCAGATAGTAGCTTAGCAAGTACTTGAGTGGATTGTCAAATGAATGGGCAGAGACTTGATTCCTTTCCATTCAGCTTAATTAATCAGTACTAATCATTGCAGTGTACAGCAAATAATGATTGGAGTCTGGTATGGCAGAACTATTACAAGTAGGCATAATAAATGTGCTTTGGAATGACACAGACTTGCAAGAAGTTTTTGTAGCTGTTGTTTACAGGTGGCAATGATTAGATAACTTACATGGCTAGAAAAAGCACTGTTAAGTACAAATCCTAGCACTGTTTATGAGAGCAGTAAGCTTGAATGCATTTCTGAAAGTGACTTGCAGAAATTGCTTTGTATCTATCTTATGAGGGCTAAGTATTCTGACAACAAGTCACTTATTTTATAACCTGCTTCTCATTAGAGGTGGCTTACCGCAGAAGCTAGCTCACATAAGCTCAGATTTTGGTCAGATGAAGCAGATTTCAGTTTAACCTGGATTAAATCAGTTCTATTTTTGAAGCATAAAATAAACTCTGCGTTACTTGACAAGAACATTTTTTTCTTGGTCAGCCGGAACTTGCACAAAGATCAGTGCATTAATAATCTGTTGTGCCTCGTGCTCTCGCTGTCCCTGCTATGCACTTTGGATTTGCACAGGCTGTGTCCCAGTGAGGTGCTGGGTTCAGTGAGTGAGAGTGAATGTGAGCCATTGTGCAGCCAGGATTGCTTGACAGGGAACCAGAGGGAGTGCTGGCAAGGAGTAGCTTGGCTCTTGACTGTTGTATTGGCTCTAGACTAGTGATAGGAACACAGAAGAAGGTGGAAGTGGGGGTCAGACCATAGCATTCCATGTTGGTTTTCCCGTTCTGGCGAGCTAATACAAAATGCATGTGTATTTCAGAATTCAGGGGAGATTTTCAGTATCTGCAGCCAGGCAGCAGTACTTGCCTAGGCAAGTCTTTGGGTGAACTGCATTCAGCCTGCTGTAGTGTGGAAGCACAAACTGTTACTCTCAGCTCAGGAAATATCTCTGTAATTCACAGGGAAAAGAAAAACTTTTTGTTTTCTTCAGTTAAAATGGAAATGTAAATTTTAGGGAAGACTGGGGAGGAATTACGCCAAGTTTCCTTGTAAATAGCAAGCTGTGCTGCCACCAATATGATCCTCATTTTAGGACACGTTTAATTATTGAAACAGGAGTGGTGGCAATAAATGAATGATGTTTAAATATTTTATTTGGGTTAGTCACGTGCTTGTTGCATTTGTGATTGTTAACAAAACAAAAAACATGTCCATTGCACTACTTTTCTTCTCTTGCAACTGGGCTTTAAAAATTACATTTCCTGTGATGAATCTTTTCAAATATTGCAGAAATTCACCTAAATACATCAAGAAGTTTTGTGGAGGCCATCAGAACAAATACGAATGTTGGACTTTATGATGTTGAAGGTCTTTTCCAACCTAAATGTTTCTACGATTCTATTCATATCCAGCAGTTCCTTCTGCTGCTACTTGTGTGGAATGTGGCAGCAGTTATACAGGACTGGGTCACACTACACAGCTGCTAATGGCTGGAGTCTGTTCTGACGAGTTCTGGGACTTCCATCCACTTCATTTGGGAACCGCATGTGCTTGAGAGCTGAATTTGACCTTGAGAAAGGAAGTGGGAAATAACGTCGCATCCATTTGGATATTGAAGGGGGTTTCTGTAGACAGTACTTTGTTTTCCAAATGGGTCCTGGGGCAAGCACACGGTTTTAAGTGGGAACTGCCACAATTCCTTAATAGCCACCTGTGAGGAAGGTCCCAGCCTAAGTGTTTATAATTCAGAGTAAAGTCCCCTGTGTGGAGGCATTAATTTCAGGCTAATGCAGAACAAAGAATTCCACCCATTGAACTGGTAACATCGCTTTCTCCTCTGCTTGAACCTGGCTTTCCCTGAGTGTCATTTGGGGAATGTAGAAACCTACTGGCAGCTTTAACTGTAAATTCATTTATTTTTCTAGTCTGTTAAACTGATGCTGTACTGCTGGAACATAGATGTAGCTTAACAGTTGTTCCACGGGAAGCAGAACCTGTAGAGCTCAGTTGTGCACTACCATGTTTCTGCAGTACTGTAATGTCAGCTCTCCAGTGACATCAGTCCCCTCCACCACAGTGCTTTCACTTCCTTCCTTTGTCACTCTTCCTCACAAAATCCAGAAATCCACCCCATTTCACCAACCTCCCACGCAGTCTCCTCGTTCCCCCCATGTTCTCTAACTTCCTCACAGTACTTCTCTTTTCTCTCACGTTTCTCTTCAGGCCTTTCTTTGCTCTTTCTCTGTGGTGCCCACCTAGCTGAAGTTAAAGAGGCCACACTTCTGATTTATTAATTGCTCATTTAGAACAGACCTGGTTTACCCAGTGTCCCCTGATCTGTGAAACTGACAAGATCAAGGACTTTTATAAAGCAATTAATTGTGACCTAGTGCACCTGAGATAAAAGAATGCATTCACCAGGTGAACAAGAAGGAGTCCTGGAAAATGTCCGTTTTCAGCAGAAAGAGAGTTAACTCTTAAGCATTACAAATTGTCAAACACGTGTTGCTTTTCTTCTAATTATCACCAAATGTTGATTCTCAGCTGTAAAACATTAAAGAAATTCCACGACTTGTTCATGGGCAAGGGCTTAAGCGCTTCCTTCTTCAAGCTCACTTCCTGCCAAAGATAGTTCTTTACTTCCTGCTGTCTAGAGACAGTTGCGTGTTAAATGTAATGGGGATTACTGATAGGTACCTACTGCTAATTATCTTACTGCACCTGCTGTTCAGCAGGCTTTGCTTTCAGCATGCAGAACTCAGAATGCTGCAGCAAGGCTTATTTGGCAGTATTCTTCCTGGCTTTCTCTTATCTGATGGGCTTGCATTTAATTTCAAAGGATTTTGGCAACTTGTAGATTGCTTTGAACCTTAGGGATAATGGTAGTTATGGTCAAAATGTTATCAGTTACTGATTTAGCAAGAGAAGACCGCTGAAATCAGGGCAGACTGCTTTATGCAAGTAACACCTACCCGTATTTATCAGCTTTCAGGGCCTCTTAGGAGTCTTCCCTTTACTGTTGGCCAAAAAATAGTTGTGTTTCTTTTGATCTTGTACACTGTGTTGCATGTGAACTGCCCTGAGGTAAAAACACAGTTATGGCAATGCATGTAAGCTGTATTACAAGGTTATCTAGAAGCAGCATGCATTATGTACTAATTTGCTTAGTTTTGCCTAGCAGTGAGAGTAAGTTTCCACAGTATTGTTTTTCCCTCCAGGTTTTTGCACATCCCAATTATCTGCTAATAAAAATATTTTTTTTAAGTAATGAAGACAGGGCCTCATTGGTAATTATGTGCAATTTTACACTGATTAACACGATTTTAGCCAGATTTCAACATCACAGCTGCTGTTTAACTTAAGTGCTGAATGCCTCCACCTTGCACTAGTGTCAGGGCAGGAGTTGGCATGCAGAGAGGTTTTTCTCCAGTGCAAATAGGTATGTACTTTTGTTTTGTTTCCTTCTAAACTCAGGCTGTTTTGTTTTTAAGATGTGAATCTCAATAAGTAAGGTAGAGTAAGCAATAAAAGTTTAACAAATATGGTGAATATTTCCATAGTTAATAATTCTTTAAATAAATGTGTCCTTTTGCAGATGCGAGAGAAAGCAAAAGAAATATACATGACTTTCCTGTCAAGTAAAGCTTCCTCCCAGGTCAATGTTGAAGGGCAGTCACGTTTGAATGAGACAATTTTGGAGACACCTCATCCTCTAATGTTTCAGAAGCTGCAGGATCAGGTAAAGATTTCTTCTACTTGCATATGCCTTAGCTATTGTCTGCTTTTAATGGACACTGGTTTAATCACAATTTGATATAGAAAGTTAGGATTCTGCCTACTGCTGCCACCAGTGACGTGGATTGAATTAACAATTTGGCTCCTAGGTTGAAACAAAAATCAGTAGGCATGGAATTGATTCCCTTCCTCTGTAGAGTTGCTAACACAGACAGCATGCCTCAGGTCTTGGTAGGGTCCGTTGGCAAGGAGACTCAGTGCAGCCATGTGAATTGCATTCAGGACTTTCCTGGAAAAGTGGATGAAGTTCGTTCCTGGGTTCTTCTGCCGGTAGCTTGAGAAGCACCCAGTGACTTTGTGCCTGCGTTTTCCTGTGTATTCTCTTGTGCTGAGTCACGGCTGATGTTTGTTTCTGTAGTTGCCACTGGTTTCCTTGAGAGCTCAAGATTCTTCTCTTTGCTTTGTTTTGGTATTTATATTGATGTGAATATAATGAAATTTTTTGAAAGGCCTCCTCTTCTGAAACACCCAAAGCTTAGAAGAGGAGTTGGCATCTGCTTTGTATTTTCCTACAGAACTTGGGAGGTCTGGTAGAAATTGCGTTGTATTGCAGGTGGTAAAGTTTCTTAGTTGTTAGCTTACTTTAAATCACAGGTTGTGAAGTGAGTTGTTCTCATCTGCAGCTTTCCAGCACTTGCACTGTTTTTAATTACTGTACCATCAGGACTACCTGATGTTCCATTTGGTTCTTTGTTACTTTTTGAGGTTTTTTTTGTGGAGAAACGGTACCCTGATTTCAAGATTGGGCACTGATGGTGTTGGCAGGGCTCTGGCTCCGTCACTAAAGTGATCGACTGACCGAGGAGGAGGACCAAAGTAGAAGTGAGGGAGGATCAAAGGCTGCTGTTTTCCAGGCAGATTCCTAGTCATTAGCAGTGGAAATGTCTGCAGCTCAATTTCTACGTAAAAAAGCAACATTTTTCATGGAAGAACTTCTGACTTGGGAAAAGGGAGAGATAGTACTCTGGCAAGTCTAAGTACTGCAGACCAGGCTAAGTGATTACATGATTATGAGTGTGGCTGGACAGGCTACCAGAGTTAGAATGTTTTCCAGCTTTACAAATGAGTGTGCGTGTCAGCAGCCAGGGGTTAGTCAGCTCAGAACTGAAAATATGCTAGCCCAGTGATAGAAGAGCCCCACTGGTGTGAGAAATGTTAAAACCAGAATGCAGAGCACTTGGGCTGTTGCAGGTTTCCAGTGCATAAAGCTTCTGGTTTTTTGCTGTTAGTTGACAGTTCAGGAAGAGTTATGTTATTGTCTTGTTTTTGATTCCTGTAAAGTTATGTGTGTGTATAAATATGTATATATGTATGTACACACATAAAATGTGATCTCTAAAGAACTACTGTCAACTACTACAGGCAGTGTATTAAGTATAAAAAGCCAGAGTGTAGAAGCTCTGACTTTTCATCTGAAGCTCATTTGGTTTCTGACATGGATGGTAACTAGCACTTCGGTTCTCCTGCAGACCTAGTGATTTAAATGGGTGTTGCTTCTGTTTGCAGCAGGGTAGCCTTGAATGTGCAGCTTGGAGGCAGTTGTTGCTTCTGAATGGTGTTGAAGTGGTTCGTAGAAATGCGTAGATGTCAAAATACTTGCAGGGTAAATGTGCCTGCTCTACAGAGGTGATGACAGCAAGGGAGGAAACAGAGAATTCAGCTTTTGCTGAATGTGTGTGGTTATAAAATCTTATCTGTTCTGTGTATTTGCCTTACCAGTTCTAGGGGTATTCAGAGAAGATCTTGATCCTGCAGTGCTCTTGCTGACTTAGGACATTTTAACAGACAGTGTCTTCCTCACAACATTTTTTTCCTGTAAGCTGATTTGATAAACATAAATATTTAGCCATCCCGAGGCTAAATATCTATGGAATTGAGCCAGCTCTAGGAATTGTAATGCGACCTCGTTTATCTTTATTAATTTAGGTCAATATCAAGGTGTTTTGGGATTATTTTTCAGTCTTCAAGACTCCCACAGTTTGAAATGTAAACTTAAATATTTGAATAGATAAACAAGGGATGGTTAGTGAAGTATTTTTTGTCCTTTATTTTGGATGGAGCATGTTCCAGGACTGACAGGAAAAGTAAAGTTCTGTTTGCTTGTCTCTGTGTCTGTTCAAGTTCCTTGAGGATGTGGGGGGAAAAATAAAAAATGTAGTTTGAGATTTATTTTTCCTTTCAAACAATTGTATTACCCAGTTGTACTTTCAGCTAGAAACGAGGCCTGTAAAGGTAAATCTCCAGTTATCCATGCGTAATTTATCCAAACATGCAGGCCAGAATCCAGAAATTCCTCCTGGAAATTCGGTTACTTTGGGACAATAAAATGTAATGAGTCATGAATGATGGCTCAGGGAGGCAAAGTGTAGACTTCACTGTTGCCTTGGTTATAGTTTTGAGGTTTTCTTTTTTTCTTCCCTGTTGTTTGAAGACCAAGCAAAATATAGCGCCAGTTTTAACACTGACCAGATTCCATCCTCGTCTCCAAAGCCTTTTTTTTTTTCCTAGAAAACTCCAAATGAGTTCTATCTTTTTTGTCTGAAATAGGTACAAATAGAAGAGAAAGCAGATGCATGGGCCTGAACTTGGGCCCTGAAAGAAAAAAGCTGTTTTCAGGCTGTGCTTCCAGGCTGGATGTATGCTGGCTGTAGAAAGATGGGCAGGTTTTCAATTCTCTCAGTGCTCTGCATGTGTAACGGACTAATGCAGTTAGAACAGCACATAAAAGATACCTGTCTTTCTTCAGCTCTGCTTCATTCCTCTGGATAGGTTTTCAGTTGGCTGTCATGAAAACTGTAATCTGATTCTTAAACTAATCCAGACATTATTGCAAAGCAGTGACTGTGGAACCTACAGTCTTGTTTGTTCCGTGCAGTCAGTGTCATGACTTTAGTAACTGCAGTACTAGCTTTACTAACAGAACAACAACAAAGTAAATTCATATACTGTCCTTTTAACTTAAAATGTAGTTTTAATGAGATCATTGTTTTTTGTATTTTTGTCTCCTCTCACCAGATATTCAATCTCATGAAATACGACAGCTACAGCCGCTTCTTAAAGTCAGACATATTCCTAAACCATAAGAAGTCTGAGGAGCAAGAGGAGAATTCATCAGAAGCTCAGACTGCAGCTAAAAGAGCATCGAGAATTTACAACACATGATACAATGGATCTCATTAGGAGAGGCAATATAATAATTGGATTACACTCAGGAACAGTCTAGGTTTATAAGCAGTTGCATTTAGGGCTTGAAAAGTTCAAAACCTTTTTAGGAGATACTTACCTTCTTAATTGCTTGAATGACTAATTGTTTTTGCAAGACAGCAAGTAACCAAGCACCTATCGAAAGACTGTTTCCTAGCTAAAAGGCTGAGCTATTCCTCCACAGTATGAATTGCATTTAATATTTCATAAGTTGAGCTTTCAATTTCTTTTTTTTTTTTTTTTTGTGGAGCATGGTGATGCTAAGAAATGGGAGATAGGAGATAGGGTCTTGTGTCATCCATGTGAGGTTGTTGTTGTTTTTAAATGTTTGCCTTCCATTTTTTATTTGTGCCTGGCTTTTACTTTCCACGTTGTTGGGAGCAACTGTTGAGGAGTATGTTTTAAGTTATTTTGTGGATGAATCGTTCATAGGAAACCAAAATTGAGGGACAGCATCTTTCAGGGTTAGGATCAATAGAATCCCATCTGACTCCTCTCTTAAAATGTCACTTTTTCTTTCAAAGAGATAGATGCTTTGCTTTGCCTTTAGTTACGAATCATAACAATTTCCTGGTCATTATTTTCATTTCTGTTTTTCTTAAATTCCTACACTGTTTTTGCTGTAGACAATCACCTTCTTCCCAGAATGGAACCTATGCTACCTTTGGAACCAAAGTTCTTAAATAGATGGAATCTCTGAGAAACTCCTAACAGCTATTGGGAAATTTGACAGTTGAGATCCCACTTCGGATACGCCCAGTTCAGCACGTCCTGCATGTCAGCTCAGTTGTCTGTCACATCAGCATCAGGTGCCAGTACTAGAAAGCAGCTGTGTTTCCCTAGGCCACCTCAGTCCTGCAGTGTGACCAGAGTCATTCTTCAGAGGGCCAGCCAACGAAGTCTGACATGGTTTTATTAAAATCTTTCTACTAAAGTCAACTTGCCAGTGTTACTAAATTGCAATTACAATTGGAAAAGCAGAAATAGCTACAAGCTGTATTTATGAGTGTAAATGTATAGACTATCTCTGTTTCACTTTCATTATTTACTCTTTCATTTTTTGCACTGCTTGTCTTGATCTTCTGTTTATGTGCTGGCTAGTCAGATTGCACGGTTAGGTTTTCATATAGTTTTGTTATTTTTGTTGGGAAGATCGTAAGTGTCACACATTGCTTTCACTATCAGTGTTATTAAAACTAGGTTTGGGCTGTAGATTTTGAGGATACAGATTCTTTTCATGGCCTTGATTATGACTTTGCTTAACTCTGTTCCGTTCTTGAAGGTTATGTGTAAAGAAAATGGTTTCTGGGGGTTTGTCTCATATTTAAGAGCAGGAATGGAACTTCTGATTCTTCTCTCAGAGCTAAACAGCCTGTTCATTCTTAGGAAATTAAATTTTAAAAAGGAAATGATAGAACTCCCCCCATATGCACGTTTTAAGATGAAAATTGCATTAAAATTACCTTTTATGCTCCCAGAGGATTTAAAAGGGAAGTCATACTCTTGCTTCGGGCACTTCAGTGTTGTCTGTTCTCATACTTCTGTTGTATTTCAATGTTTTGCTGAATAGGAATGAAGTGAGTATGTGCATGGATCCTTTGTTTTAATGCAGCCTAGGAACTGCAACTGTCCAGTTCTGGACTTGCCAACTATTTGTAATCTCAGGATCACCTCTTTTGAAAATTGACTATCACAATGAACTCTTAACCCCTTCCACTGCAAGGGATGGAACTTCTGATGCAATTAAGTCCTTGGGAGTGGGCTGCTCGAACACATTTAGGAGCTAAGATTTGTCTCTTCCCAGTAATTATGGCAGAAGTCTGTGTGATGTAGGAAAATGTAGGGTGGGGACCTTCATGGGGAAAGTGCAGAATGAATTCTCACCACATTCATCACGGGGATGTGCAGGAGATTCATTTTAAATCATATTGATTTTAAAAATGCACAATTAACAGAGAAAAGTCTTTGACGACCAAGTTTTAAAATAATAACAATAAATTAAACCAGAGGCTGTATGAACAATGGTAGGGCATTAAGAGAACATACTTGTATGTAACTGCTCATAAACAGCTCTTTCCTTTGCAATACGTTCACTTTCATGTACTGTATTATTTGCTTGGTAACAGCAAATGCTTTGTGGGAGCAGACACAAAGGTGCTCTATTCTGCTACCAGCCAAAAGCTACGCTAATATCAGTGAGTTTTTTTAGCAGCACTTCAATGCCTGTGATGTTTATTTCAGTGTCTGTGATGTTTTAAAGATAATATACCTAAATCCACGAAATTCTTAATCTTTGTATTTCTCTTTTGCCTCAGCAGTGAAAAGTTTGTTGCCCCTTGTCTGTCTTTCCAAGAGTTGTGGTTTCCCACTGTGGGTTTTTTTGTTAAAGAAGCAGCAACTAGAGTTGCAGAAATCAAATTTGTACTGAGTAGATGGACTATATTGCTCATTAAGAGAACAAATGGAGAAAAACAGTGCAAGTGTATGTCTGTAATTGCAGCACATATGTACGTGGAGGATGTTATTGGCTCCTGATGATGTAATCACTGACCCAACTTTGTGAAATATATATATTTCTCAAAGAGACATATAACAAAGTGCACAGACAAAAGAAAACACTTCACTATGAGAAAATCCTGTGTTCCAGTAATAACTGTAAACTTTGTGTTGAACCTCATGCTGTGAGTATTGATTACTGCTTTATTTAGAGGTTAAAGACAGGAAAGGTCTATTTTTTTTTCATAGAATTTATGCTGAAGATGTAAGCACAAAAAGCTGCCTGATCACACGCCTAAAACTCTTCCCTAATGTGTGTTTCTCTGCTAAACATTAAAATATTCTACAAATATACTAAACCTGTACACTGATTGCTGTTTTATTTTGAAAGCAGTTTGAGCCAAGATCAGTTCAAGCTCTGTAGTTATCCCATTTTCTGCTTTCATTCTCTGTTAAACACTTGCTGATGTTCCCTTGTCCCTAGCAGGATGCTTTTTTCTCAAAAGATACAAGAGGACGACACTGGATTCCATTTTGGGGTCAAGTGTTTCAGCATGTAGCAGAAAATCACTCAAACAGCAGAATATGTTTGTACCTTCACCTCCTATTTCTTTGTTTTTATGACATGTCTTTCTTTATGTTTGCTTCAAGTTGGATGTTGAGAGTTTTAGATAAAGGCTCAGAACCCACTTGTATTTTACTGAAGGTTCAGATGGACTTAAATGAGGAGCATTTGCATCTGGGTTCAGACCCAGTTAGGTCTCTGGTACAGAGAGAGGAGAACAATCTTGTTTTTTTTTTCCCCCACCCTAAAAACAGAGCAGCAAGCCTTACAAATTCAACATGTTTTGTGAGATATCATTCTGCTAGTATGCCAGAACAGTGGTTTGTGTCATAGTGTTCTTTATCCTGTCCCACAGGCAGGTCTCTTGTTTCCAATCTAGCACAGCTCACATGCAAGGGCCTAGAGTGTTCCTTTGCTTTTAATTGTGGCTGCTAAACTGCAAGGCTGCAACTCGAGGTATCTTTACAGTATCACCCTACAAGCACACACTGTGCTTTGCGACTTCTGGTCATGGCGCAGTAGAAGCTTTGTTATAAACAAGTGGAAGATGTTTGTCATCAATACAGCTTCACCTCATATCTTGGCTGCTTGGAGTGGCAAATCAGTTTCAGTTAGGAGCTAAAACGTACCCAACATTAAAGTGTTTTGGATGGTGAGGGAAGAAAGAATGTTTTGCAGATCTCCATTCTCTGGATAAGTGAAATAATGCCACATTTAACAGCACCCTCTCCTGGTTCCTGGTGGAATAACGTGTAGGGATGTCAATAGCTACTGCTGCAAATAAAGGAGGCTAACAGTTCATTAGATTTAAGGGGAAAAAAAACCCACTTGTTGTCTTCCTGTAGGCAGTAAATGCAGTTAGGTTAAAATATCAAACTAAAATGGCTCTGTTTATTATTAAAGGCATTCGGTATTGCTTTCATCTTAGCATACCTAGAACTTGAGAGCATCACTATATGTAAGAAAACTCATTAAAATTGCTTTGAAAGCTGACATTATAAAGCACATAGTGCTCGGCTTCCTAAGCAAACTGCATGTGAGAACAAAACAGCTACAAAACGGCCAGCAGTTGTCCCTTCCCCCACTATTGTTCGTTGTCTTGAGCTGTGCATTTGAATCTGTGAATGACAGGGCATTTCCTCAAGGAAACAGTGACCAGCATGCCGAATCGTGTAGGCCAAGCATGAGGAACAGGTACCATTATGCCTATGCTTCTACACTACTTTTCTTTAGCTTTTACAAAGATAAAGTACTTGTAAGCAAAAAACATTGCTTCCTTGCATTTCTGTGTTACTCTTTTTCACTTTCTACATAGCTGTACAAACTGGAAAAAGGTTAGCTGAGAAAAGCAGCAGTGCATTGGGTCAGGACAGGGAAGGGGAAGTGTTACCCACCCTCTCTTGTCTCAGGCAGGACTCATTTCACTGCTAACTGGGTAACGTGGTCACAGAGAGGCTGCTCCAGGGATACTTTGGCAATACTGGCTGTGGAGCTTGGTGTGCTGAAAGTGCTGTCAGTAGGATGTGCTGAGGCTGGATGAGAAATGCATAGGGGCTCTCCTTTCCCTTTGCAATACAGATTCCAGCAGTGTCGGTTGATCATTTCCTTACTGGAGCGTGGCTGCAACAAGTGTGGCTCTGCATGTATTTTTCTGAAGGAAGCCCAGGTCCATCTGCAAGTTGGTTGTCCTGTCTGGCTGCCACACCGAGCCCCACGGAAATCTTGGCACATAGGGCTTCCACAAAATGACATGTCAGCACACACTTTGGCTGGCAGGAGTGCAGTTGAAGCTGTATCAGCATTAACAAATGCTGTTTCTGTTCTTTACAGTCTTGTCTCAGCTGCCTGTGGAATATCACTGCTTGAGACTACTTGATTAGATAGACCTGGAATGTTTTTCCATGTCATTAATAGAAAGAGATGGGACTTGAAATACTTGACAAGGTGATGCTAACAATTGCAGCAGTACAGCTCAGTGGTGCAGTAACAACAACAAAAAAAAGGGACCAAATTGGAAGTAAATAGAATGTTCTATTTTTTTAAATTATTAGACTGCAGAAACAGTCTGGTATAACAGTTTCTCAGTTCTATTTCTGTACATACTAACATCACAGGTTTTCCACGGTTTGTATGAAAACAGGCTCATCGCATCTGCAGCACACACAACTTATAGATGTCACTTTCATGCTTGAAATGGAACCAGACAGCAGAGTACAAATAAAAAGCACAAGGCCTTTCTCTTAGTCTGCAAAAACACTGAGGGATTAGGAAACACAAAGCTTGGAAGACCAAAAACAGCACTGCACACAGCTCCCTGAGACCAAATAGCTCAGCACACAACCAAGTCAGAGTGGCAAATTTTTGATGTTTCCTGCAGGAGAAACGCTCCCCAGCAAATAGGAAATCCATTCCTGCTGCTTTTCTAGTTCTGTACTCCACCATTAAAAAATAGGATTCTGAACATCCCAACCAGAATGCTTTTCCTTTCAAATCCAAAGATTAAAAGATGACCTCTTGGATAAAAATAAGCTGTTACCTAATGAACATAGCAGGACTCATAGAATACCTCTGACTGTTTCTCACTGCACATCTTTGATACCATATCTCATTAAGGAAAAACTAAATTAACAGGTTTTTTTAGATGGAGGCTTTCATCCTGAAGCTGAAAGAGGACAAGCTGCCTGTTTCTTCCTTTCATCCCTTTCCCCACCCACTTCCTGTTCTACTGTAAAGAAATAAGCAAACTCTTTGTGATCTCTGCTTTGCGAAGGTTTCATGTCCCAAGCTGCTTAGTAAATTGTCAAGCCTCCACCAGCAGATGTCTGGAAGTGACAGCAGCACTGCAAAGAATTAAGTAAATTATTTCCATCTCAGGATTGGTCTTGTTCACTATTTTATGTAGCTTCTAAGCTTTTTCCATCCACTTGGATGAATATTTGTGTATCATTTACAGAACATGAACAAAATCTCTATGAACCAAAATTTCCAACCTCAAGGCGACTTGTTATTTTTGGAGGCATCATTAGGCCTTGGGCAAAGGCTTAAGGGAAGTTTTATCCTCTGTAGTTGGGCCAATAGCACTGTAAACTTAAAGATGAACTGTCTTTTTCTGAGCTCACAATTAGGCAACAAACCAACCTCTTACCCACTAGCAGCAGTCAGAAAACTACTGAGTGTGGCAATTTTTTTTTTTTAATTGTTTATGTTTGTCATTTTGACTCTTTGCTCTGGTTTGCCAAAAATTCCTTTCATGTGAAAATATGGAATGTTCTTCTGTGAGAGGAAAGCTGCCAAAAACTGAATTGGTCTTCTTTCCTCTTTTTTTTTTGCTCCCCCTCTCCCCCACTTCAGAAGAGAGACAGTGAGCTAGAAATACAGAATTTGGAAGTGATGAGTTTGGTGTTTGATTTTTTTTTAAAGGGCTCAGCATTTTCAGTGAGGGATACCCAAGGATACCAGTGCCACTGACCCCCAAGAAGATGGACTGCACAAACAGCAAAATACATACCTGAGTGCTACCAGAAGCAGCTTGTGCTCAGGGTTGTGCTTCCAAGGTTCAGCTGTGTGCATATATAACTGGAAGCACAGGAAAGCTCTCAAGCTGGATAAGGAAGGAAAAAAAAAAAAAGGGGGGGGGTTGGGGGAGCAGGGAACAAGTCAGCCTATATATAAAAAAGCCTTCACAATTTTCTGAATAAAACTTCTACAGGCAAAGCAGCGACCATTTGACATAAATGAAGGGAAGGGACACTAGCCTGCATTCAAACTAGTTTCAGGTTTGATCCCATGAAATGAGTGGAAACAAGACTATTTGAACAGAGCATCTGTGCCATTAGTTGCCTCACCATCATTTCTTAGTTTGACTGCAGATGGGATGAGCCGAGTTCTATAGTCTCTAAAAGCATGACATGGGTATGTCCAGCCAACTTCAATTTCACATGTGTGGCAGCAATCTCCTATTGAGCAGCATCTTGTGCCAATGCATGTTTTACTTCACCAGGTCGAGATTTATGAGCATCTGGGCTACAGCAGAACAAAGCACCCACTTCAAGGAGCTGTGCAGCCCTTGTCTCCACCCCTTCTCTCCCACCCCAAATGCTTTGTGGTCTCTGCCTTGCTCCTTAACCCCTCCTAACCTGTGTAAGCATAAACACTTTGGGATTATTACTTCTATTTCCTCCTTCATATCCATCTCCAAGGCTTATAAATAAAGCATTTAGAGGTGGTTTTGCTCGTGGGTGATCCCCAGGCCCAAGCTGTTGTGCAAGCACTGATGCCTGGAACACTGCCTTGGAGTTTCCAGGGCTTTCTATTTGCTTTCTTAAAATCTTTTTCTTGCGGTGCACTGCTTATTTGTCTTTCTCTCTCCTATTTTTTTGCGTGCAAAGAGAAAATGGCAGATAAACCATACTATAAACTGAACATCTACCCCACCAAAACGGTGCTGCAGCGCCCCGCTCTGAGGTACCTCAGTGCTTCCCGCCAAAACGGTGCTGCAGCGCCCCGCTCTGAGGTTCCTCAGCGCTTCCCGCCAAAACGGTGCTGCAGCGCCCCGCTCTGAGCTACCTCAGTGCTTCCCGCCGAAATGCCGCAGCTGAGCATGAGCTGCACTGCGCTCTCTGAGGAACCTCTGTGTCTCCTGACTGATCGCTGCTGTTAACCCCTCGGAGGCACTTCACCTAGCACTGTTACCCTGTCCATGCCTTGGTTTCCCGAGCAATGCCCAGCACTCAGAAGCAGCCCTGCACTGTCCCTATACCCATTTCTACCCAACACAGACTGCCATGCAGGCCTGTGTGCCTGCACAGCTGTGTCACTGAGGATGTGATGGCCATCCCCAGAGCTCACAGACATGGCATCAGAGGGAGAAAGCCACCAGGTCCTGCACAAGGTAATGGCATTTTTCATTCTTTACCAAGTATGTAACTCAGTCTTTTCATCTTGTCTGTATTACTCTGTTAATAACCAGCATTGTTCTTTCCTGGTGTGATACTGCTCTCCGAAGCCTTCATTGTGCTTTAGGTTTATATTTGTTCATAGCACATACACACATTGATCATAAGTTGTTCTGCTGAGATCCCCAGTGACTAAAAAGCATCTGCACTTCTGTTCTTCTGGGTGTGAGTCTCAGCCCTTCCCAGTAAAGAAGTTTGCAGCTTTGATGATGTTACCGTGTTTCCAATTAGCTTCCAGCATGAACAAGGACAGGCGTGGCAGGAGGCCTCCTTGTCAGCCAGTGAAACAAGGGCTGTCCTTTTCTGCCAGAACAGCCATCTCACGCCCAGCAGTGAGGCCAGATAGTAAATACATATTTACAAACCCTTGTCCCTCAGGGGTCTACAAGAAGTCAAAGGTAGTCAGAACAGGGGGGGTCACACATCTGAATTTAGAAGGATGTCCCACTCCCTTAGCTCTCCAAATACATTTGGTTCAAGTGGACCAGTGCTTAACCTCAGTCACCCCTGAGGAAAATCACTGCAAGATGGGCAGGCTGCTCCTTCCCAGCAGCCGCACCATTTCATGGGACTTTGGTCAGCCTCCAGCTTCCCATTGCAGCACAAGAGCAGCACTGTCCTGCAGAGCAGAAGGCACCAGTCAGAGCCTCAGCAACATGGGAGGCACTGCACAAGCAGTGACTCACAGACTTTCTGCTGGGGAGCTCAGGCAGTGAGGACAGGGCAGACACTTGGGCTGATAAAATGACTGTTGCCTTGAGAATAGTGCTTCTTTAAAGAAAAAGATCCTTTCCTTGTACTTCTTGCTTTCCAAAACCAAAACAAACAAAAAATAAAACGAGACCAATCTACCCCTGTTGTAGCTGTACTGGTATAGGTGGATCTACAGCAAAAGGAGGTTTTGCACTATCTTGCAGTGAGTTGCTAATGGCAGAGGCAACCTGCAGCACATCCATGCTGCCACAGCCAAGCTCACCAGGTACTTTTCCCCAAATGCTCCAGGCTCCACCAAGCCTGGAACCACATTCACTTCTACAGATAGCAGCACTAATTTAAATTTGATTTAATCAGGTGATGGCTTTTGCATCCGCTGTAGGATTCATTAAGTTAACAGATCAGAGTTTTGGGGACCTTAGGTAAAACTATTTCAGTTGACAGAAGCCAGAAATGCTTCACCGCCACCTTGGTGCTGGGATTCGTCGGACTCAGCCGGTCCCTGGCGCCGCGGCTGGGAGCAGAGGTTTCGTTGTGCGACCTCCGCGCGGCTCCGCCACGGCTCGGCGGCGGGAGCGGCGCGGCCGGCAGGGGGCGCCATTGTGCCACTTCCCGGGCTGCGCAGCGCACTGCTTGGCGGCCGCAGGGGAAAGGCGCTTTTAGTAGCGGTGAATTTGCAGGCTGAACTCATGCCTGACTGGCCTGGGCAGGAAAGAGGCCGCAGAGGCTGACACTGAGGAGCAGCGGATATAGCTCAGGCATGCTGCAACTGAAACCTCCTCAAGTCCCCGATTCAGGGCTTGTAGCTCGTAGAAGGTAAGAAGCCAGCTGAGGTCATAGAATCATTCAGGTTGGAAAAGACCTTAAAGTCCAACCACGACCTAACCATACTACCCTAACAACCCTCTGCTAAATCACATCCCTGAGCACCACATCCAAATGTTTTTTAAACACATCCAGGGATGGTGACTCAGCCACCTCCCTAGGGAGCCTACTCCACTGCTTAACAACCTTTTCTGTAAAGAAGTGTTTCCTGATATCCAACCTAAACTTACCCTAATGCAACTTATGGCCACTTCCCTTCGTCTTATCACCTGTTACCAGTGAGATGAGACCAACCCCAATCCCACTGTAGGCACCTTTCAGGTACTGGAAGAGAGCAATAAGGCCTCCCCTCAGCTTCCTTCTCCCCAGACTAAACAGCCCCAATTCCTTCAGTCTCTCCTCATAGGCCATATTCTCCAAGCCCTTCAGTCTTGTTGCCCTTCTGGACCTGCTCCAGCACCTCAGTGTCCTTTCTGTATTGAGGTGCCCAGAACTGAACATAGTACTCAAGGTGAGGCCTCACGTGCATCAAGTACAAGGGCAGGATGACTTCCCTAGTCCTGCTCACCTCAGCATTCCTGATCCAAGCCAGAATGTCGTTGGCCTTCTTGGCCACCTGGGCACACTGCTGGCTCATATTCAGCCAACTGTCCATCAGTACACCAAGGCCCCTTTCCATCAGGCAGCTTTCCAGCCATTCCTCCCCATACCTGTAGGGTTTCCTGGGGGTGTTGTGACTAAAATGAAGGACCCAACACTTGGTCCTATGAAACTCATACAGTTAACCTGCTACAGTTAACCTCATACAGCCCATCAATCCAGTCTATCCAGGTCCCTCTGTAGTCTGCATGTCACAAGACACAAGGCAACAACAGGAAAGCGATAGCTAGGATGAAAGCAACACATCGAAGAGAGGGTATTTATAAAGGATTTTGGGGGTCTCCTGGTATTATTCATACAGCCTGACAAATTTCAGCCACGACTCAAAACTGAATCCACATGGATTTCAGGAGATGCCAGATACTAATATGTTTTTGCTAGCTTCCAGATGACTTTTTTTTACCTGCTCCTAGAGGACTTAGTGCAGCAAGTCTTCCACTTTCTGTGGGGAATTAACTAGTAGAACTGGGAAACAAAGAGAGGTGATGTCTTGATCTCTGAAGCTGCTTTCTACTCACTGACAGAGAAAGCAGACATGACCAACATCTTTCCCCAGACAGGCACAAAGCAGTTGCAACAGCATTGTCTTAGCAATAAGGTTTTTCTGGATGCAAAAGGAGCAGTACTAGGGAACCTGGGTTGTTATTCTTGTGTTAACTCTACTGGTGAGATTTTCGATGGCACTGATAAGAGCTGACATAATGGATGGGCTTTTCATTGACCTGTAAATACTGGCCTGATACTGGAGATTGTTTTATATTAGCTTGTATCTAAAGAGAGCTAGCTACAAGCAGACCTGTTTCCAGAGTGCACATCTAGTCAGAATATCAGGCACTTACTGTGCATTAGCCTAGGGGCAAAGGGCATCACTTACTAGAATACGAACCCATTATCACTGATGTAACATTATAACACTATAATGTGATGGAAAACACAGCAAACAACAGCAGGATAGCAGAGTACTATGCTACAGCAAGCGAGGATAAGTCCAAATGCAGAAACAAAGAGGAAAACACCCCTCCTCCCCCCCCCAAAAAAACCCCAAAAAATCCCAACTGCTTACCTTTAGAAGGTCTCAGGCAAGGATCTCCAGCAAGATCCCCTCACCTCCACTGCCAACCCTTAAATGGGGCTGGGAAGGGGTGAATCCTGGCTCCAGCCCTTCCAGTCACTCAGCAGCATTGCATGCACCTGAGCTCCCCTGGGTTGGCCCTGCCTCCCACCAGGTGCTCAATCACTGCTTCAAGCTGTGACTTAGTGTTTCTGCTACAGACATGCATCAATACTTAATTTCTCTTGGATTTATACAGAGAGCCATGCTGTGGCAGAGTGTTAAAGCTGTGTTTACCCACTGTTATATTCCTTCTTCGCCATCATTTCTTGAGGTCTCTTGGCCAATCATGGCAAAGATAGACTAGATGGGGTGGTTGTTGGAGCAACAGAAACTGAAGCAGAGAGTCAAGTGGAGTCAATTTTGTGTGTGAGGAATGAGAAAACGGAAACAGAATGATGAGGGAAAATGAAGGGGAAGTCAAAGGGAACAGAAGTGGTGGGAGGAAGGAAGATGGTGTCTGGGTATTCGGGTTTGTTACCAAGCACAGCGTGTAAGCACTAAGAAAAATTAACTAAACACCACTGAACCGAAAAGCAGACAGAGAAACAAAACATCTATGAGTAGGTGAGATAGGAAATTACCTGTTTTTTTCCAGATTATTTTGCACTTTCCAAATATGGGGATCACAGAAGGTATTTTCTCTCTCTTTTGGCTTTACATTTCTGACATCACTTTGTACAGCTGATAAAGCTGTCTTTTCCTTATTGTGATGCTTTTGCATTATTTCATATCCAAGAAGCAACCTCTAGCTGGTAAGGGCAGGAAGACAGAAATACAGTAGTTCTGAGCTGGTGAAGTACCCAAATGAATGCAAAAGGTACTGTCAGTGTGGCTCAGTGTGGTTAATCTGCTCGGTGTGTAGCTCATCATTCAGTTCAGGTACTGACTACAAACAAAAGGAACGTATCTGGTGCAGCAATTGCCATGTTGTTTATGACTTTTGGTATGACTTTCATTCTGTTTTTTCACTACCCTGGATTTTACTCAAGTAGATCTGCTAATTCCTCCTTCTGCTTTATAAGGCACAGTGGGATAAAGGTAGGCCAATGAGGCACTTTGTGCTCCTGAAATAAGCACATTAGTGTAATGCTTCTGAAACAGCTGTCAGCGTCATCATTAAATGTCCACCTGGAGTTAGCAGAATTAATCCCCCACAGAGGGAGGAGTCTGCTTTTATACCTTTTAGAGCACCTTCCTAACAGATATGGAGAGTTATAAACCAGCAGGATCAGCAGTTCAGGTGAATTCATTCTTAATACAGACTTGTTCCAAGCAGGAACAAGGATGCTGAATGCTGCTGGCCCATATGACAAGCACTTTCCCTCTGTCACTGAGGCAGGAAGCTCAGAAACATGCATTCAGACAAAAACAGGAAAAGAAACAAAGACAATCCCTGAAATTCCTCATTGTGGGGAACGCCGTGGTAAAACTCACTGTTCCACAGCTGCTCTATTCCATGACACAAAGGGTCGCACCTGTCTGCTCCATTTGAGGTACTCACATGGGAAAGTTTGTAGAGAAGGAAATCAGAGTGTAAAGCGGAGTGTTAATCGCAAACACCCATAGTGGAAAAGTGTTCCCAGATCAACACTGTGTGTGCTGAGAAATGTGGCTCTTCCCTTCTTGTAGCTCTGCTCTTAGATTGCACTTCCTCCCCTAAGAGCGCAGTTATTGCATGTGTTATTCCTCGTTTGTCTCTTATTTGACTTTCAATTTTAGTACTCCCTGAACTGTAAGCTTTTCTAATCCCTTTCCCGTACTCCAATCTACAAGCAATTTTAAAAGAGAATCAGAAGCACTGTGAGCCATAAATGTAACGGTGGCTCAGCCTAGTCAGTGGATGTTTGCTTCAGGCTTAAGAGCGGTGCTTATGACAAAAATCTAGCTCTTTGGGACAGGAGTCTCTGCTGAAAATCCCATAGTAAACATGCCCTGTGAGGCAAATGTTTGACATCTGCAAACGGGAGCCATCTGTTTCTTCTTCTAAGAGTATTAGCCGTCTAATAAAGGAAAAGAGATGTATATAACTTCGCCTGAGGTCAAAACAGTGCAAGTGAGATCAGAGCTTTGATTGCCATGTAAAATGGGTGTATAGATTCATACACACACACACTTTTTTTTTTTTTTTTGCCAGTGGAGGGCAGATACTGGCAGAAGGCACAGTCATCTTGCCCAGGATCAGGGGAAGTCTGGATGTAGAAGCAGTGATACAGTTCAGGCTTCTTTTTAGGGCTAGACCAGAGCCTTTTCTAAATGAGAAACCAGCGACCTCAGAAGCCATACATTTTGACTCAACGTTTTGCAATTCTCCTCCTGCTCACAACCACCGCTGGTGATCTCCAGGCAAGGAGCAGCTGCTATGTAGATGACATACTTCACTTCATACTGGTATGAGCCTGTTTATCTCCCTGGTCAGTAAGTCATGGGGCTGGTGGGCTGAACTCTCCTCTTTCCCACCGCTTTGTATTGCTCCAGGCTTCAGTTGCCCAGTGAACTTCAGGAGCTGTGCATATCCTGCTGGAGCTGGGCAAGACTTGTCAATGACTCTGTCCTTCCCTGCACAGGCATAAGAAAAGAACTTGTGTAAAGAGTTACACACAGATCTCCAATATCTGAGTGCACATCTCAGGGAGGGCTGCTGATGGATGGCACTGCTTTTGCTCACCTACAGCTGACACCTGCCACACTTGGGGTTTTTGTTAGAAGAGCAGCCCGTGTTGGGGTGGGCAGTTTGAAGTCTATGGCAACAGCCTGATGCTCCCTGCTGCACACCATACAGAGACAGAGTGAGGCATGGGGGGGAGGGAAAGCTGGGGGTACTGAAATATTAGGAACATTGTTATATAATAAACACAAAAAAATATTCACCACATTGATGGAAATGATTCAATAAGCGTAGCTTTTCCTTTGGGTGCAGATTTTATTTATGAAATCTACAACACAGTATATTTATAGCCTGGTTTTGAATCTGGTTTTGGACTTGGTTTGGATCTGTATTATCATTTATGCCCTTCAGTGGTACTTTGAAAAATCAAATATATCCCTTGTGCAGAAATGTTATAAATCATTTACCTTGCTTATAATACTTAAATGTTGTTAATAAAAATAGGGCAGTTCTTATTCGTTGAAGAGATAGTGGAGAAAATGCAAACATTTAGCAAAAGTGAAGGTCATAGAAGCTTAAATAATTCCTTGCATAAATTTTCTTTTGTGTGTGATTTACTCCCAAGGCAGAAAACCTGAGATTCATGGCCACAACCTGTTTATACGAACCACAATAAACAATCCTAGCTTATGTGATGGGAGGAATTGTGTAAGAATGCAATTATCCTTTCTTAAAAAAATCTTTTTAAAAGAGCGTAAAGGTGGGATATAAGATAGGTAACCATGAAGCCTACACACTGCTGAAACGTTTCTTTTCACCAGAGGATCAAAGTCTAATGTAAAGTTTCATGTTAAACAACAATAGAAAGAGCTTTGCTGAAGACTGAAGTGCACTGGCCCCACCGTATGCAGTAATGACACTGTAAAAGAGGGAATGAGAGATGGTAAGAAACTCCTGGAGCTCTGATTTTACACTGTGGGAGTAGAACCTCCGATTAAAGCAGGAACGTGGGACGTCGTTAAGTCTCCATTCATGTAGCGCATTCTCTGTAGCACTTGTCATACTCATTAAGCACAATGAGCAATTACCGACTGAAAGCTGCTGGTGTCTCACTTCCACGAGGCAAATGCTTTAGAGCTGCAAGCTTAAATGGAAAGAGGGAACTCTTTATGTATCTACAATAACTGGTACTTCTGCAGGACCCCTGCAAAGCCTCTACACTTAAAATATATCACATCTCCTAAAGCAACTGTGTTAATGGCAGTTATTTGGCACCACTCTTACTTCTGTTAATCAGATGACAACTTTAGGCCATGAATCGGTGAAATAATATTGCTTTCTGAAATTAATTTGACTCCTGCTGTTGCTGTGTTTTTTCTCCCCCTTCTCTTTAAAGTGTAAGACACGTTCTGGCATCAGTCAGGTTACACACCACTTGTTTCTGTGTGGTTGAAGCAGTTTAGAGTTGTTGACATGGCATGAAGACTCACAGATGGGGGCTACCTCCCACCTGTCCATGGTGACTTAGTGGTCCAGGCTTGCCTGGAACATATTGGAAAAACAGTGTTGGCTCAGAGAATATCTATAGGTCTGGGAAGGAGTAATAAGTAAGTACCTTTTTTTTTTTTTTTTTTTTTTTTTTTTTTTTTTCTTCCTTTTTTTTCTTTTTTTTTCTTAACTTAGAACAGGAAAGACTTCTAGAATGAAATATGGTGTCAGGAAGCTTCGTTGATGCTGTGTTAATTCCCAGCTACTACCAGAGAGGCCATGTTTTGCTTATGCATTAAGGTACTTTTCAATATGCAGTAATGCAAGTCACCAGGGCTGCAAAAGGATGACTCATCCTTCTATTACCTTGTGAGTGCTGCGACATCTCTACATGGAAATTGATATCACCAGCCTTGTGTTTGAGTTTCTCTGTGGCTTCTATGGAGCTATGGACACAAACACTGCTCTGCAGTGTGTGGGTATGGTTTCTCACATTAAGTGCTTTGTTATCTGCCTGAGAATTATTTTACTCTCAAATCAAAAACAACAGTCAGAGCAGGTAAAAGCAGAGTTGCATCTTTGCACTCAGATATTGAAGATCTGTGTGTAAGCCTGACCTGCTTTTGCCCACCAGTGAGGTGGGCATCGCTTACGGGAGTTCTGCCATCAGCCTGCCAAGCTCCAGCTGCAGGCAGTCCAACGCACTGACCCAAATCCAGCTGATGCTCTCACTGATAAGATCCAAAGCTCTTTACAGCTCATAGGTTGCGAGCTGTTCAGGTCAACTACTGTTTCTTAGGTGGGCATGGTGGTGATGGATCAGTGGTTGGACTTGGTAATCTCAGTGGTCTTTTCCAGTGTTAATACTCCTGTGATTCTATCGCTCTTACCGTGAACACTTTCACAGCCCTATCTGAAAGGAGTCTTGCTCTTACCGTGGTCTCTTACCATGGCTGCTTGGAGGCTGTGCATCCCTCCCCATTTATGTATAAGACACAGATATACGAAGAGAAGGAAGTTCGGATCATCAGTTCATTTCTAGCCACACTAAGAAAGCCATATAGCAGAGGATTTGTTGGAAGATTTATTTATTCTTTATTCTAGTTGTCTACATTGTCTTTACCTACTGGTTGTGTTGATTTACTCACCTTGCGCCTCTCTGAGAAAAAGCCCTTAATGTTTTGTTATCAGGGAGCTCCTAGTCCTGAGGGCAGCGATCTGCCTGCTCCATGGTGAGCTGTGACGACTCTTGCCTGTGGGATGTTGATCATCTTTAATTGCTGCTGCGTCAGCAGTCACATCAGGCTGCATCAGATGACAGTATGAGACCTTACTGACAGAAGGCAGAGTTTTGTAATCCCTGCAAATCCGCCCCCCTTCACCTGAGCCCTTTGCGTTCACAGTCTGGATTTACTGACCATCTGTGAAGAGCTCTCAGAGGATAAAAGCAGCATTAATGGTTTGACCCCAAGAAAGGCATCACTTGCCTGTGGTCTCTAAGAGCCCAGTTCAGCAGGAGCTCAGAGCTTAGTCTGTCTTCTGTGTCTGCTGATACTTAACATTGCAGACTGCCAGGGGACTCGCAGGCATGAGATTATTCATTAGAGAAAAACTAGAGAGGAGATTGTTCTGGAATACAGCCTGCTTCTAAATGCTCCTGAGTGGTGTTGAAATGGGGGGACCAGCCTCAGTGATGTGCCTACGAACCTGCTACATAGAAGACTGTAAACCATTCCATTTCACTGGAAACCCACCTGACCTGAGACAATCTCATCTCTCCAGGAACTGCTCTTACTCTCATACAACAATGAAGCAAAAGCGATCGAACAGTATTAGCGTGTGTATCTTGCCCATCATCCCAGAGTATCCAGGCTTCCAAGACATTAAGGTCTGTATGCAAAAACTGTCTTTGAAATGTATAGCATTTCAACTTACTACTCTAAGTAAGTTGATATGTGCTGTGCTAATACATTTTGGGCTATGTTTTGATATAGAAAAGCTTAATTTCAAAGAGTTGTACTCCATTACATTATCAAGTTGAGATTATTTAAACATATTTTTTAAGATTTAATGTGGGAAGGGAAAACTACTTTTTAGCCAAGTTTTAGTGTTCTTCAGTTACCTAACTTACTCCAGAAGTATAATCACTCTAGACAGGATTATTAATTTTTCTGGGTCTCTTCCAGAATGTGATGGAATAGTGAGAGATCAAAAACTTGACTGCTTGTTGGTTTACATGGCCTGTTCAACCCACTAGTCCTGGTTTGTGCTTGATGTTTTTCATTCATCATTAGTAAGCAGCTTGCCAACTTGCTGACGAGTGCCCTACTGAGACATTGCTGGGCTCTGAAACCAGATTTGTGGCTGAACCCTTAGCAAGTATCTAGACTTAATTAGCAATTGCGAAAAGCTGTTTGAATGATCATTTCGTGATACCAAAGGCATTGTCAGGCATAATAAATGAGTGCAAAATGTTCCACGGTCCAGCTGTGAAACATTACTGTCTACATACAGTGTAGTTTTTCTTTTTATTGATTTGAAAGAGTAATATAATGCAAAGCAGTTCTTCCATCAAACTGAACAGCTAAGATTTTTCAAAGAAAAAGCTGTGGTCTAGCCTAATTTGGTGAGCTGAAACCATCTGGTAGTTTAAGAGACTGGGATGTCCTGGAGTATATGTGAGGAAGATGGAAATGGCAGAGCAGTAACTTCAAGAGCCCAGGGGACATTTAACTCTGGACATGGAAAGGCAATCTTTTATGTGGTGAATTTCTAGCAAACTGTTTTGGCACTCACTGATTTCCCTCACAGTCAATAAAAAGAGTCACAGCATGGGTGTTCCCCTGAAGTCAACGTAGAGACACCCACTGATGTCAATGGGAGTCAAATCAGGCCTTTGGCTATTCAAGTAGCTGAGGTATTAAAATGGTTGGCAGGGAGAAAGGCATCCTATGATAGGAAAGGAGAAAAAATCTCCATGCATGTCTACAATATACCGCAGGGTAATAACAATAAACTTCATAGTTTTAGGATGTAGAAATACATCACATGTGAAAAGTGCTTTTCTGGTAATAGTACATTGCAATTCACAGCAGAGTAAGGAAAGGAAAAAAAAAAGAAGAAAAATTTCTTACAATAGAAATACATTTTTATCACGGAACACTGCAGCTACAGGCTAACAAGATTTGAAAAGGACAGACTTCTCTTAAATTCTCTTAATACAGACAAGTGAGAGATTCTTTCAGAAAATTAGGTTTTCAGAGAGACTACACAAAATTGTAGCAGTACATCAGAGTCAGAGTTCAGCATTGTTTAACCTTGGACCAAAGCATTTATCTTCCAGAGAGAGATTAGAATTAGAGTCCTCAGGGAATTTAGGTTCAGAAGCTGAAACTTTTCCCAACAGCTGTTTACTGTGAGGAACCATAAGATCTTTTTCTACAGAAACAACCACATTTTAATTCAGATTCCTTTCACCCTTCTGCCCCACTCCTTCCCCCTTTAAACAGTTATCAAGAAATTATCCAGGAACTCAAGCCTTCAACCGGCTTCTGCAGGACTGGGAAAGAGGAAAGAGCTCTTCCTCACAGCTGAACAGTTTTCCAGACACAGCTTCATTATCCCATTGCCCGGGGGACTCCTCAAGAGGCTACTTGAAGGGCCAACCGGCACACAGCAGTGGCTTCCAAGACAAACCCTTGCAAGAGTATTTCAATGAGAGGCTGATGGAGCTCAGGAACTATGAAAGCAAGAGGTCCAATAGGAAGGCAAAGGGATTTCCTGACAAGAACCAAAACCTCTTCCTCACCCACAGAGGATCTCGGCGCAGAAGTAGTTGCAGTGCTGTGGTAATGGTTGGGTATAAGGAGACAGAAGAACCCTGCAGCTCAGCAAATCAAGAAAACAGAAAAGCGACAGAACACAGTGGTCAAAAGGAAACCCAGAATGTCCTGGACTTCTACAAGGGTGACTTTTTGGACATTTCAACCATGCACGTTGTTGCTCCTCTAGAAGCATTTGTGCAAAAAAAGTAATGCTGGAGCTGTTTACAGCCAGTCCCGCAGTCCTCCAAGTGAAGAATCGTTTCTCTTCAGTACTGTTGTAACTTCAGTAGTTCATGTATGTTAGTTCATTCTGATGCAGAAATATGTTTATGGGACGATGTTCTTTACTGACACGGCGTATCTTTGATTTCAATTATTTTCCTCAAAGAATCAGTAATATAGTCTTGAATTACTATACACAGAGAGCACTGTTCTAAATGCACACATTACTTTAATTCTTAAGTTGCCTTAAAAAAGAGTGATTAGTTTCAGTGGAGCAGTGTGGTTTTGCATTGGTAGCACGTAGTTTCATTAGCTAATCTGAAGAAGCAATATTGTGTCCTGCCATGTTACTTTGCCTGTTTTAAGTTTTCTTGTTTTTTGTTTTTTTTTTTTTAAACTTATCACTTTGACCCATTCAATCTATGCTATGTTTTGCATGGATGCAAACTACTTGATAAGAAATGTTTGATTTTGTCTTGTTGCCATGTGTTATAATCACCAAGAAGATCCTCATAACAGTCTGACACTTGAAGAGCAATGATGTAAGCTTCATTTTTAAATCTGATCAGCCACTGTGCTTTCATGGGCATACTCACAAACCTTTGACTTAAAAAGCACTGTGAGGGCAAAGTGGAAGGAATGCTGCATATCAGTGAGAATTAGGGATGTAATTTTGTAGGTAGGATCTGTCCCGCTTTTCTGTTGTAAATGTGATGTCAATATAGCAAATTCTTAATGCAATCAGAGTTTCAAATTGTGTTTATAGAGGCCATCTAAGTATACAATGTCAGCTGCAGCCAGATTTTTCTTTTACACAGAATATCAATGTTTAGTTCTACAGAGCACTGAATATCAGGCCCAAAGCTGGGTGAGTACTTTAAGCTTCCAAAAAGCATTACTGCCTGTAGTATTACTAGCAATAAAGTCATCATTACAGTGCTAGTTTGAGCTGATGTTTCTCTGTTTTCAGACATTTTTCAATGTGAATTAACAAGTAAGAGGATCTGGAGGAATTAGATAATGTATCAATTTGCTAATTCCTACTAGCAGAATGGAGCAACAGCAGGGCAGACAACAGCAGCTTTCAGGCAAATTGCAAGAACAAAAACCTCCTGTCATTCCCTTCAGGAGACTACTAAGAGCTTTCACCCCAGAAAGGAAAGGAAACAGATGAGATTTATTCCACACCCCTTTCCCAGTCCTGGGTTAAATAGCATCTATGTGAACTGACACGGCATACTGAAAGTTCTAGGTCCTTTGTGCATGGGAAAAAGCACTACATACTGAGCTAAAGGATTTTTTCAGAATTCACAGGTTGCCTTACCACTGAAAATGACACGGCGCAGCCAATTAGGGAACTTTTTTCCCTGAAGGAAAATATTTATTTTAGATTAAATGAAAGTCACATAAGGTACTGGCAATGACGTAGAGGGGCTGCATCTGGTTTCCATTGTAAATCTGCCAGAGGTTAGTTTCTCTTCTGAGAGTGTATGCATCATAATAACATATTATTATGTGAGGGCGTTATAATAACAGTGCATAGAAAGCAATATTAATAGAACACAAGCAACACTAATTTCTTGAGTGTATGGCTTTGCACCTTTGAGTGTATGCTTCTAAAATGTAATTTTACAAGTCATTTCCCACTTGCAAAGTCTTTTAAAAAAGCAACCTGTCTTCCTCCCTACTCCTGATATTTAATCATCTTTATAACACTGCAGTGACCCTGGTCTGGAGCATCCTGAGTCTCTCTGCAGACCTTTGCCACATGAGCTAAGAGGTACATGGAGCTCTGCACCATTAGGATGTTACTGAAGTTTGCTGGTAGTAGAGGAACTCTCTTTTCTTTAATTGAGAAATAATGTAATGGTGCTAAACTATACATATATATATATATACATACTATACAGTAAGCTAATGTATATAAACTATACTAAACTGTATAGACTTTATATGTATATATAATGAAAATTTGGTAAGTAAGCATCTGTAAATGGGTTACTTCAGCTGCTCAGCCTCTGCAGCAGTTTCCCTTCTCTGTTCATGACTAATCAGAGCACTAATTGTTAACAGGCCCTATTTTCCTTTTATTTTATTTTATTTACTTTTATGGTATACTGAATATGAAAAAGAATTACAAAATGCAGCAATCAAGACTCAGACTTGGCAGAAATTTGTATTGTCTCCCAGAAGCACTCCGTACACTTCAAATTGCAGTGTCTGGTCCATTTATGGTATTTTTCATCTGTGAAAACCTCCAAGAGATTCAAAAAGTTGACATGTTTTTTTTTAATTGGATTTCTTTCAAAATAATGTAATGACTTTCCTCTGAGAAGCTGCTCATCTCATGCCAGAGAAAGTGGAGAAGTCTAAGCAAGATTACATCTCTGAAGAGAGAGCGGAGCTAGATGTTGCTGTCCTGTAGAAAGGACATTGGGATACAGAGAGAAAAGAACACCAAGAACTGTTAGAGAAGTAATAAGACTTCATCTGACATTTGCCCAGATTTTTCAAATCTGGTGAAAAATGGCTTGGGTTTGTTTGGAAAGTGATGATATGCATGACCTGAATTTATGTAGTCTATTTCCTTAGGTTTTAGTGAGTACAGCTGTTGGGTGTAGCTGCTGCTTTCATGCAGTTATGCAGATAATCTGTTTTCACAATGTTCTTTTGTGAAACAACACAAACACTGTTTGCCATTTGCAGGTTTGTAAAAATATTTTTTCTCTTTGAAAAATGTCTATCATTTCTCATTCAGAAAAAGCACTGCACCACCTTCCTGCTAGTGATTTTGTAGCTACTCTTTGCCTTTGTTTTAAATCCTTCACGTACAGAATACTGAAGAGCACATTCCGATGGTCACTGTCATTTCCTTCTCCAAACATTTTCTCTCAGCCTAATTGAAGCTTAGACAACATTCTTTATAGGCCTTCATAAACCAGACAGCACTCAGCTTCAAAAAATAGTTTGTATCTTCTGAAGCCTCCATCCCTACTTTTGATTGCATCATCCTTTCCTTGAACCTGTCTTTAAGGCCATAGAGTTGTGTTGGTGACAGTTCACATTGCAGAGGAAGGCAGGGGGTGTAAGGGTGTAAGGCATGGAAAGGAGATCTCAGGGAAAACACAGTCTTGCTTTCAGATGAGAATATAAACTTCTGCAAAGCAATATGCACTCCAGGGTTTGTTTTCCAGTTCCCTTAATCTCCATGAAGATACGGTGAGATAGAAAATAAAAAGGATGGTATTTTGGAAACATATTCCACTCTCAATGAAGTCATCTTCAAGACCCCAAGGAATTAAGGAAGATGATTATATGCCTCATTAAAGCAATACATATAGTTTTCAAGTATTTAAATTATTTATTTAAAAAAAAAAACAAACAAAAACAAAAAACAAACAAAAAAAAAACCAAAGCCAAAAAACAATTAAAACAGTGGTTTGATCTAGATACAGCAGCACTGTGACATTACTAGGACATTATGTACGAAGAACCCAAGCAGCCATAGAACACAGAAGCCTTTATCTTCAATAACAATCTCAAATGAAACTAGCTTCATCAAACAATGTTAAAGATCTCCCTGGAAAGAGAAACAAAACCAAACAGCCCCTCCCCACCCCTAACCCTTTGGATACTAGGATGATTTTTTGTACAATACCAACAGCCACTAGTTCTTCTAGTTGAGAACACTTGCTTGAATTTATTACAAAAATGATCTGTTGACTCAGTTATGAAAGACAACTTTAAACATTGCTTTAGAAGTGTCTGCTCCTCTTATAGACTACAGTATTAGAAGTGCTTAAAAACATTTAATCCTGAATATGCTCTTGAAATTCAATCAGAAGGATATTCTGTGTGTTTATATACCAAATATGACTTTTAGTTTTTGAAGCAGGTGAAAAGACTAACCCTAGTATGAAACTGCAAATTTACAATTTAATTATTAGTCAGATATGGGCAACCACGTGATAATTCATGAAATCTTTAGGTCTATCTACATTGCTCAGAAACACAAAATAAAGTTTTTACAACTTTCACCTTCATAATGCTAAGATGTTAAGTCTTTCAGAAGAGTGTCCAGTGTTGAAAAGAAATGCAATTTAGGGAGACCGCATTCATATGTGAGAAATAACCCTTTTCAGCTTGCTAGTTAATGTATTTGGGAGATGAGAAAGATATACATATTTGTCATCCAGCCACTACCTGAAAAGTCCATTTTCTGGGAGTTAATCTTCTCTACAGGACCACTGATTTTCCAGAAAGCATGGAGGTCCCCTTTGGAGTCTGCTGATCCCAGCAGTGTGGTCGCCTCTGACCTGATGTTTGCATCCTTGTGACTTCACACAGCATTTCACTGAATTGGCACCTACAAATTTATTTGCAGGCTTGGCCAAAAAAGAGGAAGATTGTGACACTGAGCCAGTGAGTGTTATTCTGTCCTCTTCCTCTTAACTTTGTCTTGCCATTATAAAAAAGAGGAAGTGTTCATCTGAATGCTGCAATTACTAGCTAGCACTTAAAAAAGAAATTAATACCTCAACATTTGCATTGGATTCTCATCTTTTGTTGGAGATGACTTTACAGAAGTGAAGTGCATTCTTTTTCAATATCTCTAAGGAACTAAGACAAACCAGCAATAAAAAAGCCCTTATTTACAAGAGTCATCTCCCATGCCATGTAAATAAGAGCAGCTACATTAAATCTATTTCACTTAAATAATACAAAGGGTTGATACTGATCTGTTTTGTGCACAGACTCCCTAGTGCTTTCTATCGACAGATAGGGAGCATCTCTCCATGTTTAAAAATGGGAAAGCAAAATTGCAGAGAGGCTCCTCCAAGGCAGTGATATAAAACATGAACACAGTAGGAACAAAATCCACCACTGCTGGCTCCAGGCACATCAAACAAGGAGAATACTTTTGCACAAGCAGTAATATTCATCTTAGTACATCGGCAACAATCTGTTTCAAATCATTTCTTTCATAAAACCCATTTGTCAGCATGCTATCTAGGCTGATTCATCTGCAGCACTTTGGATTTGCTTTATCCGAGAGAAGTCTGAGGGAGGTGAGCATATAATACTGTAGCATAATGTGGGCTTTTTTCTTTGTTGGTAGTTTTCCTAAAGACAAAAATAATACTGCAATATTCTCTGGACCAGTTTCTCCCTCTTTTTCAGCTAAGGACAGAATGATATCACCAGCCAGGATGATATAAGTAATACTATTTAGTATATCTAAAGTAGACTGTTTCCCACCCAGCACAAGAAAGTGAGAAATCGTTTTAAACTTTCGTAGTCCTTCAGCTTTAGCATAAGATTGTTACACATTACTACTCCTGCTTTAAAAAAAAAAATTGTAGTGTTTTAAATTACAAGGCATATTTGTAGAAGGCTTGACAGACAATTCCAGAATTATCTTTTTTCCTTGGAGGTACTGAACAAAGTCACTGAACAGATTCTCCCAAACATCACTGCCAAATGCATCTCTTTGGAGCCTGAGACAGAATTGGGACCAACTTCAGGCAGGAGAGCCTTTAAATCTCTGGATCCCACTTCATTCACTGCCAGATTTCTCTACAGCAATGACAGACAAGGAGTCCAAGTGGTGTGTATGTGAGGTTGGCACCCGTTACCTACGTATTATAAATTTTACTCTGAACTTGTAGAGTTTCTGCAGGCCACTTTGTGCTTCTTGCTATGCATGTGAAAGAAGATGGTCTGCATCTGAAGAACAGAGCAACCTGGCTATGTTCTATCAAGCAAAGTCCAATCTTTTCGAAGACTGCATGGGAAACGCTTAGAAATGTTTTAACAAATTATTTCATTTACAATCTAACAAATTGTAAATCTGAACAACAAAGAAAAAAATCACAGCTATGGAGAAGCAACCTGTTCCATATATATCCACGAGAAGAAGTGCTGTAAGGATGTATATAAGGGTGTGCATTTATTGCTCTTCCAGAAAAGTCTACTTAGGAAACTCCTGGCTGAGGCTCAGCCATGTGCGAATGCAGAGCTGTGTGATGGCTGTTGCCACAGGCTGAATGTGTACCTCCTTTTCTGTTCAAACTGTTGTGTCAGCCCTCCTCCTAGAGCTGACACTGACTGTAAGCCACGGGCTCAACTCCATCTTTAATATGAGTTTGTGTATGCTATTCCAAGGTTATTGAAAAAACTATAAATAACATATGATAACAAGGAAGAATGTGCTGTGATGTGTGATAGTAACTGCCATTTCACACATGCTGAAGATACACACATAAAGGTGGTTTTCACCCTGTACTCCAGAGCTCACACCCTTTCTGTCGTCCTTTTCATGGTTTTATTAATATTAAAGATGCTTTTCTTGTCAGCTGAAGCTGAATCTCTGCTGAGAAGTTGGATTTAAATTCTTAGGCTTTGACAAAGGAAGCAAAAAGTTAAAGTTAGAACTTGAGTTCTACTTGAACAAAGTTAAGAATGAGTGCCTGAGAATCAGACACTTCACTGTGTCAGCAAAGAATGATCTGCAACTGCTGATGGCACTCTTTGCCATAGTTGCTGGTGGAAGGGATGACTGCAAAACAAGATGGGATCAAATTGTTCTTATGGATACCTGGCATTGTCCCTGAACTGCCAGTTAGCAGGCATCTCTAATCACTGCAGTATTGAGCTCTGCCTTTCAGTAACATTCAGTTTGATCTGCAGTAACTGGTACAATTATCTTCACACCTTTACCAGCTTCACAAGCAGGTTCTTGTTCAGCAATCTAAGTCATATCCATTTTTGCAAAAATCTTTTTTTAGATAACCCAGATCAAGAGTGTACATGTAAGAGTTTATTATTATTTAGAATTATAGAATTACCAAGGTTGGAAAAGACCTTCAAGATACCTACTCCAACCATCCACCTACCACCATTATTCCTCTACTACACCACACTCCTTCGTACCACGTCTACATCTTTCCTGAAAACCTCCAGGGACAGTGACTCAGCCACCTCCCTGGGCAGTCTGTTCCAGTGCCTGACCACTCTTTTGGAGAAGAAATTGTTCCTAATATCCAACCTGACCCTCCCCTGGCACATCTTGAGGCCATTCCCTCTAGTCCTATTGCTAAATCTGTAATTTGTTACTTTACCTTCATTACTTCTTTGTTTAAAAAAGCTTTCATACAACCAGAGAATGGAAAAATTCTAGAAGACTTAATTCTTTTACAGAGACACTATACAAAATGAATATTCATCTGTATCAAAAAGTGTGCAAACTGGTAACTGTTCATTAAATTACTTAGTAAAGATTTAAAGATAAAGAAGATGCTTGTACAATTCAGGGTTAGATGCAAAAGATTTCTGATTCTTAAAATGAGCTACGTTTGCTCATCTGTCTACTTAAATCAAGCAGCTAGACCTGAACTTCTGCATTTTTTGAAAGAATCTATACTGTAACTGAAAAGAAGATGAATTAATAGATTTGGAAAGCTATTAAATAACCACTACTTCCTGCTCCTTTGCTATGTGCAAACCCACATCAGAAACTATTCACTTTGAATCAAAATACTAGAAATCCCCCTACAAATGCTCTCCAAGAAAATTGTAAAATGAAATTATAACTCTGTTATTTGAGATCTGCTGAACACCTGTGGCTCCCAGTGTTTTTGAATTTGGCTCAGAGGCAAATGACAAATGTCTCTGGAAGCAAAGCAGGGCTTCAGCCCTGAATTGTGTGTCCTCATGGTCACTCTATAGGAGTGAGAGGACTGTATTGTGCGTCTGAGGAGTTGAACAAGGACTTCAAAAATAATAGTAGAAATCAGCAATGAAAAGACAATCCTGCAGGCTCTGTTGACGTAGGCAAACCCTGACCAGAAGATTCGTAGGACTGCTCATTACCACTAATGATAATGTAATGATGTAAAGATCAAATCTTTCAGGGATACTGAGTGACTTCTGCTGATTAAGCATCGTAATACTGTTCAAAGTTTGTCACAAAAGATAGCAACAGGGATGCAGCATGAAATCTCCCTCGGCTGCTCTTGTTCTCTGTCTCTCCTCTTACTCTCTCACTGCTTCCAAAGGGCTGGGATTCAAAGGGACTTAATCCCAGGCTTGACTCTTCAGGTGTGCATAAGCGTCCTTGTCCCACACGATCCTGAAGGTTCAGGATACCAAACTGTAGCATAATAAATTCCAAGCATCAGCTGAATGCAGCTGTTGTCATCTGAGGACTTTGCATTGTTCTTGTCTTTACTGTTGAGTCCTAAATGCTGAGTAAGGAACAGGCCCAGCTGAAAGGAGAGCAGGGAAGGCACATCTGTTGTCATTCCCCGTTGTCATATAAAGAAGTCATCCACCACTAGTTAAGGCCGATAGCATCTAAGAGCTATAACACCATCTACATCTATTTTCAATGTGCTCACCAGCTTTCACTAAAGGTTTTATTATTATCGGGATTGTATTTCCCAAATGGGTGATGGTAAAAAAGACAGAAAATTCAGTCTTCATGTGTCACATTGATCACACATAGGAAATGAAGCTTTCAGGACATCTGCAGTCTTATCAAATTTATGTTATGAAATATTAAGGGGCTAAGACTTCCCTCAGCTGTCATTTTCTTCCCCATCGTGGGATAGGTAGATATTATCTGCCATATTTTTCTGATGAAAGAATGTGCTTGTCTGTTGCTGTGAAGTGAGATGATGGTAATGGAGAGAAGAACTTAGGCTTTCACTCTAGTTCCCCATCCAGCAACTCTTTCCTAGCATCAGTGCAGAGGATGAAGCCAGCTGAGGGTGCACAAACTTACAGTATGCAATGCTACTAGAAAGTGATGTCTTAGAATGATAAAAATAGATTTGAGCTGCAAAACCCTTAAAGCTGTCTAAGATGTAAGATATGCATCTTGTTTCAGGTTCATATGTATCCATGGTCTGGTTATGATACATTCCTCTACTTCTCATCTACATATCTTCAAATCAGGTGAAATTCCACGTGTATTGAAGAAAGTCTGTGAAAATCTCTTGGAGCAAGTGTATTTTCATGCCAAGGTGACTTAATCTTGCAGACTTAGGTGGCTCTACATCAGGCTGTGAGAATGGAATTGGAGGTAATAGTCTGCTCTGTGCACAGCTGCTTTCATTTCTACAGTATTAATTCCTCTCCTGTTGAGAAGCTGAAACCATTATATTTTTAGTTTATAGCTGATTAGAAAGTTACTCAAAATTCTCTTTGTTACTGTTTCTCTACAACCTTGTATCTACTGTATAAGATCTTCAGTGCCATCATCTGACATGGGAGAGTAGCTGAAGCTCTCCCTGAGCACCATCTATATGGGAAAAGGAATTTCCCTGCCAAATTGACCTGAAGAAAAAACAGGAACATATTCTTGGTGATCTTCTCACATACTTTCTGCATATCTACTAGTGACCAGGAAAACTGGAGGATTTTGTAATGGTATGGACTTGCATCTTAATGTATTTTACTTCAGAGAAAGGCACCAAAGCCCCATCTTCCTTCCTTAACTTTTTCCTCTGTAGGCTGCTTTATGCAAATCCTGACCCTGATCTAACTCTCTCCCTCATGTCTTCAAGTTGTTTTAACATCTGATTCCTGTGACTATCACTCATAGCTTTGTCACTGCTAACCTGCATTTTTTTTTTAACCCTTCTGCACTGGCCAGAGAGATAGAACATAACATATAAAATGAATAATCTAATGAACCTTGGCCATTTACTGGAACAGTGCTTCCTGGGGTAACTGTGCTGCTAGCTAACGTGGCTTTAGACATGTCAAGATGAGCATCAGATGTTCCTCACTGACCCAAGGGTGAACTTATCAGTCTACTCTGGTGAATACTGTGAGGTGAGGAACCCTCTTTTGCAGAACATGCTGGGCTACAGAGACCTCACTGGGTGCACAAAGGTTTTCCAGCTCCTATGAAAGAGAAGGAACCGTATTTTTGATGCTTGAGCATGATTCAGGTGCCTCAGGTACCACTACTCATCCTGACTGATCCTGTTTGTAAGTGGGAATAACATCTTCAAAAGTGGTTAAAGGATCCTGGGTAAAGAAAGAGGGAAGAAAAAGTGGGAAGTCTTGTTTCATAACTTACATTTAATTCAATTAAGTTGAGGACTTATTTGAGGGGAACAAGTCATGTATGTTTGATATGACAAAACAAAGTGCAGACACAGGTTCTGCTACTGCCCTAAAGCAGCTCAGACCCCACTCTCAGTCTCCACAGGTCAGCCCTAGGGAGCTGACATGAATCTCATGGTGCAAAAACTAGACTATTGCATTTCTCTCTTGCTACCTGTTTGATATGAGCAGTGATGAAAAAGCCTTGGACTTTTGTCCGCAGCACAGAGAACGCTTTGCTCTCATCATAGTGGGTGTAGGATTCAAGCCCCTGAAAAACAAATGGTCGTTTGCTTTCCCAGTCAACTCTCACTCAGTTTCGTACTTCAACAACAAGAACAACAACAACAAAAGTGAAGAAGGGTTTAAAATAGAGTACACTTTCTAAAAAAAAATATTATGATGATCTAACAATGTTAAATACAAATCTCAGCTGTGCTGGTCTGTTGAGATCACAAACCTTAGGCATAGCAAGGAGTATTCTTGAATACATCAAAGCCTTGTCAGCATCTTTTCGCATTTAATGCAAGACATTACAAGTTAATGAAGAGGAGAAACGTATGCAGTGTTGCTGTAAACGAAATATACAGATGTAAAATAATTAAGAATAACCTGTTCTGTAAAAATGCATGTCAATAAAACCCAGTCTGATAAAGTGATTTATGAACAGTTTTCTAGAATCACTAAAAAGAATGATTTCTCATTTGAGGCTCTGGAAGTCTTGAGTCACATTTTTTTTCTTTTAAAAAATGTCTTAAAACACATGGCTTTACAGCTGCTGCTTGGAAAATATACACCTCCAAAGTCTGACTTTCATTTAAATACAAATGTACAAAATGTAAACTGAGACAATAGAGAAATTTACAAAACTTTTCTTTAAAAATAATAAAGACAAAATTCAGTTCTAGTATGATGCTATTTAAATACGTGCAAGTAGTCATGTTCATTGAATTTCTATTGCAATGTTCTAAATAGACAAATTTGATTCACACAGTCTTGAGTGCCACCTCCAGAAACAGACCTGAGTGGAAATTTCTTCTTAAAATGCGAGGCTCCACTGGAAGGAATGGGTAGAAAATCTCCATTTTGGGGAGATTCTTTTTTTTTTCACTCAGTGGTGGATGCTCTCTCATCCATAGAAGCTTCATAGATTATAGTGGAAGGATGCAATGTTTGATAAAACTGAGTCAGAACTAGCTGCTTCCAGTGGAGTTTGAACTCACGTGATTTGAATTTATGTGGTGATTTAAACTGGCCTTCGAATTTGAAGAACTCTTTGAATTGTTCTGATGCTACAGAAAGATGAAAAAAATGACAATTAGCTTCTGTAAACGTGCCAAGCTTTTCATTTGATGGTGATAATGCACTGAATGCCCTGTAAGATCTTTGCATGAAGAACTCAGGGTGTAAAATATTCTTTACTTTCTTACATGTATTCTCTCTAAGTCAGGAGGACCATGGGAGTTCTTGAGACACATGAATTCCAGGAGTAAAGTCAATTCATTGCACAATATCAGTATCTGCTAAATCTGATTTAGAGAGGCTACCCGCCAATGATGAGGCACAGCTTTTACCCTACAGAAATACAGAAATCAGTCTAGGAATGTTATTTGGTTTTGCCACAGTGCCACGTCAAAGCTGTATGTCACAAACTCTCTGACTTCACAGAATCATTGAATCATTAAGGTCAAAAGAGACCTCTAAGATCTTTTAATGCAACTGTCTTGGTTGGACTTTGCTCTCCTTTTTAGAGTCCTGGATTAGAGCCTTGACTACATCATTCAGCTTTTGAATTTTTTAACACATAAATCAAGAGTTTTTAAGGAACTTATAAAAAAACATTTCAAAAAGCATTTCACCACTGAAAAATAGTTGGAGTATGAAGTTTTCAGCCACTGGAAACAAAGCTGATGAAAAAAAAACAAAGGTTCTGGTCATTAAAGAAAATATCACAAGAAATAGGCAGGAAATTTGTGACTATGCAGTATTAGTCAGGAAGCTGCCAGGTAACCATAACAGCCAGCCCTCTCTAAGGTGTACTGTCTTCGTCACAGCAAAAATACCAGTAGAACATGGACGTGACATTGGCCATCTAAACCAGTGTTCCTGATTCTAGTAAAAGAATATCTCACCTGTCGTTTAAATATTCTCTGTAGCAGTCCTTTCTTGGGTGGCTCCGGGGGGTAGCTTTTATTTAGGTCTGGTGAAATAGTACCATTTGGTCCAAACACATTTAGTTCTTTAAAACATTCCGTTTCTATCATCTAGTGTAATACAATAAGAAACAAGTCTGCATTAAATATGAAGTACCAGTTTGTCCAAAGTCAGGATTGGGATCACTATCTGCCATCAAAGGCTTGAGCAATATATTAGGAAATTTAACAGTTGAGCTCCTGTTGGTGGCTATGGAAGGTAAGTATGTGGTATGAAAAAGAGGCTGAATCTGCTCTGTATGTTTGCACATCAGTCTTACTAGGGCTGCCCCACATAACTTTCCATTATATTCTTTACTACTGTGGAGAATATTAGGTAAATTCAGGCATACCCACAAAATGCCCATGGGCACCCCTCTCCCCAAGAGGATCTGCTGTTTGATGTAGAGTTGGATTTACGAAACCAACTGTTCATTCTGCTTTCATATCAAATAGAAATAAAGATTCAGATCTGGAAACCCTGGAACAATTCAAGATTCAGCCTGCAGATACTGTTGCAGCTGCGGACCTACTGCAGGTTCAGAACAATAGGTGAGATGAGGATCACAAATGGAGGAGCTTCATTAGGACCTCCATCCATCCTGTGGAACTTCCTCTGAGCTGCTGTCAAAATACCTCAGTAGAAATACAGGAGAAGGAAGTACAGTAGGTTCCTTGCCAATTTACACAAATATGCACAGCCAACAGATACAGCCACCTGAACTTGACATCTGTGGTACATTATAGATCTTGAAAGAGGCCATTTGTAACTCATGAAATCATTAGAGTCTGGCAAGTTATCCAGTAGTTATATATTACTAGAAATATATAGCTTCTCTTAAAACATCTGTTAGGGGTTTTATTGGAGTCATCTTACTATGACACATCCTTACCTCATTTTGCCATGGAATAGACACAGATCCTGTGGAAAACTTGGAATAGAAATCATCATCTGTCTGGTCCAGGTTTACTCCTTTCACTGTGGAGAATTGCTCGATGTCTAACACATCCTTGCAGTATACTGCTCTGGGCTATCTCAGCAGAAGAATTAGAAAACAGCAAGAGAAAGAATAATTCCAAGTCTGACCATGTGCTTTTTTCCAGTTTCAGTCAAGTGAGAACGACTCACAACAAGTGACTATTTGCATCCTGCTTCTCTAGACTTGCTCTGCCTGCATGTTTATCATCAAAGGCTGATTTTGCTTTAAGCATGTTAAGAGTCCCACTTTGAAGTTTTTAAAGCATCAGTGCAGCCAAAGTGGGTTTTAGTCATCCATATAGCATATGGCAAAGAGGTGAGAGAAAAAGGACAGAAAGTGCAAGAAAATAAAAATCAAATCCTTCAGTACATTTTTTAGAGATGGAAGAACAGAATATTGAGTGACATACTGGAGACAGCTCTGAAAAGGGACCTCAAATAGAAGTGTTCTGCTCAGATAGCTGCAGGTTTTGCAGTTTAAAAATGTAAAGGAATGTATTCCAACTGCTAAAGAAAACAGAAGAGGTTTGGCATTTTTCCATTGTTTTTATTAATAGCTCAACTGCTGGAGGCTGTCCAGAATCACCTCTATTAACTCTTTTAACTTGGCTGCATTTCTTCAAATAAATAGTCAAATGGCTTCACCTTTTAAAACTACTTAATTTTCTGGGATTACAGGCAGGAAACTTTGCAGTGATGCTCTTTTAGCTTATATTCCATCAGTCAGCCATAGAAAACAGAAAAAGTCATCACTAGCTACCTGATATAGCGTGGTCATTTGTGTGCTTAGAGAGCTTCCATTAGCAACACAGAGCTACATTTTGGTGCACAGGACTCACTGAGGGCTGGTTTGAGGGACTAGCCCAACCACCAAAATCAAGAACAGGTTGAATTGTACTGTCAACACAGGGTACAGTGACTGCAAGACCAGTGGGCTGAATGCAGTATTTTATCTGGAGCTGAGCACTGTGACCAATAAATCAAACTAACTCCTGATGAAAGTCCTATCTGCTGGAGGCTGCATCCCTCTGCCTTTCTGATGACTGCAATCCACAGCATTTTTGTGGAGACATAGAAGACTAGAAGAGGATGGAGAAATATGGGTTAGATTACAACTTCTGCCATTGGCTATGTAGCTTTGGGCAATTCATCTGACTTCAGTAAATACTTGGAAATCTATGGATGAAGTGCCAAATAATTTAAATTAGGGCCAGCTCCTGAGTTCCCAATAAATAGCCATAAAAATTTATGCGCCCCAGCTTCAGCAAATATGTCTCTAAGAGGTGCCTTCTGGGCCTTACATGCCACAGTTAAGCTTTTAATACACTCTGGCAAATCCCAAATTTCAGCCCAGAATTTTCTAATTTTCTACATCAGAAAGAAATAGTAGCTTGTCTCCTATTTCTTCCCACTAAAGCAGGTCATAACACCATGGGCTAATTGGCAGGAATAACTAGGCCACATAGTAAAATGTAAAGCAAAACCAGAGCAGCTAAAGTAAACTTTTGTAGCTTTTAAACCACTTTGGTTTGGTTGAGTTTGCAGCAATGTGAATTAGAGCTGCCAAGATGTTACTTTTCTTAATATGTTAAAATGGCAGTGTTTCCTTAGAACCGTATGGGAACTTTTAAGACAGGAGGCCTCGCCAGAAAGAAAGCCCTGCAGGAGGAAAATACTCAGATAACTCTGTGCACTGGGGTTGAGAGCTGTACCACAAAAGGGTGGAAAAAGTTTTCTTATTACCAATGCAACAAAGACTTTCAGTATGTGCAAGACTGGAATATAGGTAAGGACTCAGTGTTGGGCTCTATTCCCCATGAGCACTAGCAAGTTCAGAACGCTGTCTCAGGTCCAAGCGTTCTGCCTGAGGAGACACTTGATATCTGGACCTGCTTCTGATTTTTTGTAACAAATGTCTTTTTTTAATAAGAATCCCATGCATTCCTCAGCTTTTTAGAGCTTTGGACTTCGTAATTCTGATCTTACCTTTGTATATGTATCTATATACCTATATGTGTTCTCATGGCTTACACCAGTGATTTTTCCTTGCACAGTCTGGTCCTAAACATTCATTCACTCACTAATACTGCAGACAAGGGAACAGAAAGGTTCCAAGTTTAAAGTTCGGGAACTAAGGCACGAGTGCTACAAGTGGTGCCTCCAGTATCATACAGGAAGACTGTAAAGTTAGTGGGAATGAAGCAAGACCCAGGATAACACCCTTCATAGGGACCCAACCACCATGCATGCACCCATGTCTATGGAGCAGCTCTCCTCTCCAGCCTCCCATCTCCAGCCCTATTGCTTATCACATCTTCCTAGGTCTGGTACCCATAGATATAGTGATGACATTTCTAAGAAAAGTTTTGGAAACAACTCTCTTGAAATAGGCCAGTGGTGTCCCCCCTATCGTACTTACATCAGGGACAAAGGGAGGATCCAGCATTCCTGCTTCTAACCGCTTGAAATTCATGCTTTTAAAAAAAGGGTGCCTCTTCACTTCTGTTGCACCTTCACCTTGACAGCCCAGCCGCTGCTTCACATCTTTGGTGAGGAGCTGAAATATGCCAAGAAGATGGGCAAAAATGTTAGAATAGGAAGAGATTTTCAATAATATTTATGTCTGCAGTCATTTTTGAATATGCCCAGAGGGATGTGCAGAGGAGAATTGTAATTGCTGCTATTTAATGGCCAAACTAAAATGGATTAGGATACCACTGTTCCAAGTGCTGGTTCAAACCTTTGGAAATTACCTGCGCTGAAGTGTTTGAAGTCAAAATAGTGATTGCTTCTTCTGCTTCCTTTCAGCAAATACTTTCTAGACAAGGTCTGACATACTCATAATATATATATATATATATTCATAAGTCCCATTTGCTTTATCTCTGTTCTTTCTTCTTCTTTTTTTCATTGCACTCTTGTAAGAATAGTTTTCCTGTGCTGCTCAGGGTGGGTTACTTCACTACCAAATTATATTCTCCTCCATTCAGTGCAGAATACTATGTTCTCATGGGCCCATCTCTGCTGAAGCCAAGGGGTGTTTTGTCCATGGCACTACAAGGTTGCATCCAGAAGATAGCTCAGAGCACCAGTACTAGTAACTACCCTCAGTTCAGCTTTGTTTGTTTTCAGAGCAGGGCAGTGCACCGCCAATTCCTGCTACAGCAAGTCCTGCCTACTTCCTGGGTACTCATAATGGAGCAAATAAGATTGACCAAACTCAGCTGCCTCAGTGTGTAAGATAAGCAGGTCCATATACACAAACACAGGGATGGCAGATCCTGGAGGACCTTGTATGGATGAAGCAATTTAACTGCAAGAAAACAGTTAAGTGAAGAACACTTCTGGCACACGCTAGTTGGTGGATAAGAAAACTGATTATGCAGCCAATTCTTCAGCAGAATGCCTCTTCTTTTATATCATGCGTATAGAATCAAGCAGGCTAAATCGGTGTCTTACGAGAGCATATCTAACAGCTGAAGAGGGGGCAGAGCTCAGCACACAGATGACTGCTGCAAAACGATGATCGTTTGTGACAAGGACCTTTCTCAGTGCACCGCTGACTTCAGGCAATGCAATGAAAAGGGAATGTTAACAAAATCGTTTCCATTTATTCCTTCCATTCAACTTCAAGGAAGTCTGCATGTATTCCCCTTGGTACAGCAGAGAAGTGTAACTCAGAGCTCATTGTAATCTGCCTGGACATTTCAGCTGCCTGTTAAAAGAGATGCATTACGTGTGCCTTAGCACAACAGAAAACGAGGTGTATATTGAAGACAGTTGTGTTTACAGAAGCGTTTAGATTAGTTCTGCTGGAGTCTCCGCTGTGAGGGAAAGACTAAATCCATGCACGAGGAAATAAAAACTCCAGTCCATTTCCGTGAGAAGGGTGTCTCCTGGAGTCAGGCATGCAGCCAGGCTGACAGGTATGCACACACTGCTCAGTTCTTTTGATACTCTGATTTTTAAATGACTGCTGGAGCTAGGGGCTGAGGCATTAACTCAAGCCGGTAGGGCGGCCTCAGAGCCCACCGCTACCCCACAACCGGCTGAGAAGGGAGGAGCAAGGGCCAGGAGCTACGGGGCTGAAGCGGCTCCGGCGGAGTGGGGCGCGACTGCCGGGAGGGCCGGCGACCGCCGGGGGGCAGTAGAGGAAAAAGCAGCGCTGCGGAGTGCGGCAGCGGGCGGCGAGGCCTTCCGGTGCCCCGCAGATGGGACTCGGTGGGTGAAGGGGCTCGGAGCTGTGCCGGGGGCTCTTCTGCGGGGCAGGGGTTGTGGTGCCTGGGGGAAGAAAGGCTCACGTCTTGCTTCCTCTCCCGTATCCTGCTTTCCTGCTCCAACGCTAGAGCTGCGGTGTAGTAATCTTCTCTCGTGCTTTCCCCACATGGCGTGTACAGTCAGAGCTCATTGAAACGATTAGCAAAACTCCCCCGTCTTGCCCAAGGGAGACTCTGCTGCCGTGCATGTCAGAAGAGTGGTTTGGGTTTCCCGAGCATCTGTGACTGCCATGGTACTGAGCCCTTGGGAGTCCTACAGGTGCTCTTAATACTCGTTGCATGTGAAAGCCAGGGCAGTCCTGGCAGAGGCTTACTTAGAGAGCAAGAAGCAAATGGCTCTGGGAGGGCTGAAGAGAAGAAGCAGCGTTTTAGGAGATCAGGTAAAAAATCAGCCTTGCTTTGCTCCTGGTTGCGAACCAGGAGCCATGCAGCTTCCCTGCTTAAGACAAGGTTGTCCAGAGATGCTGACATCTCTCTTGAGGAGAGTTCCGGGAGAGGCACAACAGAAAGAAAATAAGAAACTGGGAAATTTTGGTAAGCTCTAGATGAAGCCAGCTCTAGAAATGACAACAGATGAAACTAGATGCATCTTGTGGATGCTAAGAGATAGGAGGGACTACAGTATCTTTCACAATGTCCTCACAGACATTCTAACCCCTTTCTCCTAAGAATAATGAGTCTTGTAACATTTCCTGCAGCTCCAGAAGAATTCTGTAATTGTAAACCTGCATGTGAGCCTGAAATGTGCATTCCATTTGGGAATCTCTCCAGGAAAAGAAAATGGTGATGACACTTACACGTTTTGAGTCATCTCTACAGGTTTTTGTGCTTTTTATTTTTTAAATTCCTTTTCAAAGTATGTATTTAAAATGAAGAGAGCAGAATAAAAGCAACTACATCAGTCTGATGATAAGCCCTCCTAGGATGGCAATGCAGTGATCCAATCATACACAGTTTCCATCTAATTTTACAGCCAGAGCCTATGGAGGATTCAACTGTGCTGCAGATTTGAAGATGGCTTAGGTCATCCAATCATGCATGAAGTTGATACCAAGCGGCAGAGCTTTATATCCTGGTAATAAAGGCTCCAGATGGTACTGGATATATATAAGTAAGGATTTAGTCTAGCCTTCAGACAAAGCTTGACTAGAATAGGTCTTTCAAAGAAAAGTCCTGAGTAGCTTTGGTGAAATTACGTTAAAGTTCTTTTTCATGATGTAAAGATTTCTGATATGAGTGATGTAAAAGTATCAAAATTTGATCCCATCTGGGGATTCAAACTATGCAATGTCTGGGACTTTTTCCAGGACTTTATTTTGTTCATAGGACACTCCCTTTTAGAGGGGAACAGAAGGCCCAATTTGCAGATGTGATCCTTCCCATAGGGAAGTCTGCTGCCTCCATGGGGCCTGGGGAGGAAACAGTCTAGGAGGTTTCTGGAGCACGTGGAAGATAATTTCCTGACACAGCTAGTAAGAGAGCCTAGCAGGGGAGGCTCTCTAGACCTGCTGTTTACAGAGAAGGACTGGTGGGAGACAGTGGTCAGAAGCCTTCGTGGGCATAGCACCCACAAAATGATAGAGCTGTCTATTCTTGATGAGGTCAGGAGGGGGGTCAGCAAAACTGTTATTTTGACCTTCCAGAAGGCAGACTTTGGGTTGTTAGGGAAATTGGTTTGGAGGGTCCCATAGGAGATGGTCCTGAAGGGCAAAAGTGCCCAGGAAGATTCCTGAAGAAGGGACTCTAAAGGGTGCAGGAGCAGACCGTCCCCATGTGTGCTAAAATGAACCAGTGTGGAAGAAGACCAGCCTGACTGAACAGGGAGCGTTCACAGAAACTGGGGGAAAAAGAATTTACCACCTTTGGAAGAAGGAGCAGGGAACTTGAGAAGAGTACAGGGATGTTGCTAGGATGTGCAGTGAGAAAATCAGAACTTAATCTGGCCACCATTGCAAAAGATAACAAAAGGTGTTTTTACAAATGCATTAACAACAAAAGGAGGCCAAGGAGAATCATAGCCCAATGTAGCCCAAAGCAGAAGAAACAAATCTCCCTTATGCATGAGTGATAGTAAAGCTTATTGCAAAGGCTTACAATAGAAGATTTATTAATCATTGCTATCATCTTTCGCAACAGCAATAATAATCATTTGAAGAGTGAGTTATTCTGCCAAGAATTATTCTCAGGCAATACTAATAAGCTTTAAAGTGTAAAAATGTGTGGATAAGTTGGCTTCCAGGGACAAAAACAGAGAGAAGGGATGAAAGCAGCCTGTAGTAGTTGTAGAAAGATAATAGTGTTTCTGGTGGTGTGTAAAAGATAGAAGAGATTGCTTTTATGAAGAAAAGAAACCATCATCTTTCATTTGTCTGGGGAGGCACTTCAGGAAGGAAACAATTACAAAACTGCTGAGGTTTGGAAGGGACCTCTGGCTGGTGTCTAGTCCAACTCTGGTTCTTCTCAGAGCTGCTATGAGCAGGTGCAAGGCCCCTCTCAGTGTTGGTTGTCCTCAAATTTGAAAACTCCACAGCCCATTTTGGCAACCTGTCCCAGAGTCTGACTCCCTCCACAGGGATAAAGCATTTCTTGATGTTCAGAGGAAGCCTCCTGTGTTTCAGATTGTGCCCACCGTCTCTCCTCCTGTCACTGGGCACCACTGAGAACAGTCTGGCTCTGTTCTCTTTGCACCTTCCAGTCAAAGATCCCTTTTGTGGACTAAAATGGGAGCTATAGGAATAAGAAATAAGAGAAAAGCTAGTCTGCAGGAAATGCAGACAAACAGGACACTGTCAGAGTGAGAAAGGCAGACCAGTAAGGACCATCCAATACTGTTGACTTGTATGCACTTCAAGTCACATCCTTGGATACAAGACTGCACTTGTCAGGGGAAACATGCATGTACATCAGTGAAGTACAAGTCACAACAATGAAAACCAGGGAGCATTTCCTAGAAAGACTGGATTTTTTCAGAGGAAAAAAACCAACAAAACAAAACATGAAGCTGTTATGTTATATGGGAACTATGGGTTGGGGAGCTTCCCAGAAAGACAGCTGCCCCTGTTCCTAATTATTTATTATTCATCTCTGTTTCAGTCCAAAATGAGGGCTGATTTATGGGAAATGACTTAGAAAATGTAATATGGAAATACTGGATGGATAATGATTAATGGAAGCTATGATATATGCCTGCAAAAAATGCAAAGGGCGTAAGCATCCAGGAGGGGAAGGTTGACATGAGGTGACACCAGAGGGTTTTCATGAGTGAATGAATAAAGACAATATATTTCCTGATGGTAATGCTATCAGACCATAGAGTAAGGTCTGAAGAGAAGATCTGGAGACACGGTGGACATGGTGGAGACGTGTTCCTCACTCTTGGCCTGAAAAAGAAGAAGGCCTTCCACTTTGGATCTGTGTGACATCCTAAGTTGGATTTTTGTACTACAACTTTACGCTTTGCTTTGCTGGTATAATGGAAGCTTAATTACGGCTTTTTTGTTTCTTTGATAAGTTGCTGATACAAAGCAACAAAGTTCTGGTTTTCAATACAAAGAGCAAAAACAATTTGAGAAAATATATTTGAATGATGGATTGTTTAAGAATCACTTGAACAAAATGACTTTTGGGTGGAAAACCTCAAGTTCCCTCATGCTTAGTATCAGAAGTAAGACTCTCCCACTGTTAAGGCACAGCAATTGTAATCCATTAATATTCACAAAGAACAGCATTGTCTTTGGTCCAATTAAGAGTTTGCACAAACTACCTAAAGAAACACAGCAGGATTGGACAGCGGAAGCAGTAATGACCAAGATGTCATGAGTGATTTACATATAGTTCATGCCTGCCTGAGGCAAGGGAATGAAATAGAAGATTTTTTGAGGTTCCCTGAAGCCTTGGGTTTGTTCTACGGCCTGAAGATGAAAATGACCACCACAACATATTGACTCTCATCGGCTATTCCCCTGGGAGCAGTAAGCAATTTTCAGCACCTTCCTGTCAATGCTACATTGAATTCTCACCATAGAAGTTCTTACCAACTCCATCATTTCTCTGCAAAATATTTTTTTATTCTGTTATGCTTCACACCTGAAATTACCTACAGAACAAGAAATGAGAGTATCATTTTTTTCTTCATGGCATTTTCATTTCATGCTAATTACATGGAAATGCACAAACTCTGCCACTCCAGCAGACTGTTCTTCACCTAGTATGAGCTGAGATGCTTCTAAGGAAAAGATGGCAGACTTTTTGAGCACGTGAAATGGTCTGTGTGATCCTGTGCTGTCCTAAATCCTTTCACTCTAACTTCACTGGAGGCTCTGAATTGTGGTTTAAGGGCAGCGTAAGGCCTGAAGTATCTATCAAGAGTGATGTCAGTTAATTGCTATCCTGGGGATTCAGCAATGTGTTGGTGCACTGTGAGTTAATGACTTCCAGGCACATAATACTTGGCAGTGCTACCATTATTACTTTGCAGGGAGAATTCAGTGTCTTTTCATGAAGCCAGACAACCAGAATGTTGTTGATATGTTGTTTGCCTGCCTGTTGCACAAGATATTGCTGCAACACTCACTACCTATTTGTTGATCTTTCTTTCCCTTCATTCTTTCTCTACCAGTTTACATAGATATGTCACTGTCTCCAAAGGAGACTTCACTCTTTAACAAACAAATCAAGAAAAAGGCTACATCCCTTTCCAAGTTACAATTCAGCCTTCTAAAGATGGATGTCGACAAGACATTGATAAATTCAGACACAGCTTTGAGATTTCTCAGAGGGTTTGAGGATTTCCATTGTCAGACATGGCTATTGTGCTATGAAAATGACTCCCAGCTGAAAGGGTGAGAAAACATTTTAAAGGACAGCTCAACAGTATTAAAAAAAGCTGGATGCTTTGGCACCCTGGGGAAAAGCTGCTAACAAAGTGAGTGAGATGGGGTGGGACATATGAGTGTCACAATAATTTCATTGCATAATCTTTGTCCTGCTTACCCCCAGCTCCCACCAAACACAATGGAAGCATGGGGTTTTCAGTTCCTTGCAGAAGACACTGAAAGTCTTGCATCATCAAGTCCTTTTTATTTTTTTCTGCGATATTATAAAACACAGAAAAGCATTCTTGACTACAAACTAACGTTCAAAGTCTCATGAGAATAAATACCGCTCCCTTGGCCATAAAACTTCGGGGAGGACTCAAAATGACCGTGATGAATCTCATGGAGAAGTCCCAAATAAACGCAATTTGAATGAATAAAGAATGCAGTCATCCCATCAACAGATGAGCTTGATTACTGCTTGTCTCTGCAGGCTCTCTACAGTACCACATCACCTCTGAGACTCTGTCAGATACACGAAGCTGCCATGCTGTGCCTTTAAGCCCCTTACCATTTTACAGATGGACTTGGCCTCCTCAGAAAACTTATGGGAGTACACCTCCTCAGTCTCCAGAACTCTTCTGTCCACTTCTTCTCTCTTCACCTTCTCTTTCCTTCCACGAAATGGTGATTGCCCAGCAATCATCTCATAAATGAGACAGCCCAGTCCCCAGTAGTCAGGGCTGAGTGTGTATCTCTGGTTGTTCAACACTTCCGGGGCTGTGGAAGAGAAGATGTCTCTTATGACAATGTTTGATATTGGCAGGAAGAGAGAACAGTAGGTAGAATATTAAAATACCTCATGATTTCTAGTGACTGAATTACAGAAAATGCAGCATGTTACACACCAGTTTTTTGCTCAACATGTCATACCACTTGCCATGTTCACACTCTCTTCTGAGTTTTCTACCAAGCCAAACCAATTTAAAAAATAAAGGGAGGGTGGGTGAATCTTAAGAGTGCTTCCAGGCTTATCCATTTAAGAAAGAAATGACACACAAGCACACATCCTGTAAATAACAGTGACATTTACCCAAAAGCAAATTCTGTCCTTTCACTCAATTTATAACTTATGGTTCCCTCCTTTTAAAAACAAATACATTTCTTTTGTGTTGCAAACATTCAGTGTGTCTTGGGCATACAGTCACTTCTTTGCAGACATCCTCACCTTCTGTACATAGTTACAAACAGACAGAGGCAGAGTCTTAGTGTGTGCACAGACTCACACAGAGATAACAAAACTTAGAAATGACAGCTGATATGCTTGCTTTCATTAAAGTACTGATATAACTGTGACTCATATCAGTTAGTTTCTATTTCGTTGAATAAATGTACGCAAATTTTATTCCACAAAGTATGCTCACCCACAGAATGCATGAAAACAATTACATTCATTTCCAAAACCAGAACGAGTTCAATTAGGGAGAGTGTTATTATTATTATTATTTTAAATGAATGTACAAATCTTTACTCTTCTTTTGTGTGGCTTCCTCTGTCCAAACAGCCGAACAGATGCATGAATCATAAACATACACATTTAACTACTATGCAAAGTAGCAATGAGAAAAAAACATTTCTTTCTTTTAAGCACATAACACTACTAAAATAAATCTATGCTAAAAGCATTAGAATCCCTAATTCTGTTGTATGCTCTTTCTATTTTCCTTGCTGGTTTAAGAATATAGACCAGTCTCTTTAAGAGCAGCTGTGCTCCAGCCTTTTCTCAACTCCTGATTTCCTCTGAATACTTTTTGGAGGCTTGCTGCACAGAACTGGACTCAGCGGAGTGCAATGTTTTAAAATTCTTTTTCTTAAGCCTACAAAGCTCAGGTAATCCTAGTGAAATGTCAAGAAGATGAGCTGCTGAAGACTTACCCATATACCCTACTGTTCCTACCCTTCCACGGATCGATTCACCCTCAGGGATTTTAACAGCTAGACCCAAATCCGATATTCTAATATGGCCTGTAAGGAAAAAACAAAACAAAACAATACAAAAGCAGATATAATAATATGACTCCAAATTAGCTCAAAAACACAACTGCTGTCATTACAATACTCTTGCAATTTACTGTTCAGGAAATGAACACACAAGAATTGGAGCAGTTTCACTGATAAATAAAGGAATTACTGAGTGTGATATAAGGCAGTGAAAGTTTAACAGTGAGGCTATGGACTAGAGTGGATTGCGTTATATACTTTAAAACAAACCAGAAAAAGACAATGGGTAGCACACTGCAGGGAAGTATCTTGAACTGATCACAGTGGATGGATGGGCTGACATAGTTCTGAAACTCTTTGATGGCTGAAGGGGCTACATCTGGTCTATAATTCAGCATAAGATCTGATTATCACTGCCCTCAGCAACAAATGAGCACCTGGCTTTGTGTAAAATGAGAGTTGACTCAGTAAAGGATGAAAGTACTTTTGAAATGGAGTGGGGAGCACAGATTTAGAAATGACAGTGTTGTTTGTGTTATGTTAGCCTTGTAACAATAAGGATGGAAAAACAATGGGAAAAAGGCAGGCACTACCAGCAAAGTCACATTCCCTAGAACACACCCTGCTGTACAGCATGAGTCCTAGCATTCTGCCCACCCCAATATGCAGTATTAGAATATGCTGAGCCTCTTATTTACTTCAGAGCATTATTTATCTCTGTGCAATACGTATCCTGAAACTAACTTAATCTATTTTACAAAATAATCTTGTGGAAGAATTGTTGTAAACCTCTGATACTTACCATAATCATCTAGCAGGATATTTTCTGGCTTCAAATCTCTGGAAATGAAAGATAGCAGTTATTTGGATGAAGCTGGTTTTGATAACATAAGCATACAACAGCGTGTGAGTGCATTTATGACTAGTAATAAACCAATTGAGTGTCAACTCAAACAGTAAGGAACTCATGAAACCAATACAACTTTCCTCAACTCATTTCACAGAGAGACTGAAACCATATGTCTTTTTCCAAGCTGGAGTTACATTTTTCCACTAAGCCAGGCTTTTAGTTTGCAATCCAGTATAATGGAGTCATCCATCTAGAGCAGAAAAGCCTGTAAACCAAGCCTTATAGTCCTGTGTGGTGTTAAATCTCTAACAAATCCTTTTATAAAATCTTTTTGTTAAAAACATTAACAATTCTGAAATACTTTATTTGCTCAAGAAAATGGAAAAAGTGATTTGTTGGGCTAAATTTTCTGTGCCTGGCATCAGACTCAGGCCAACTACGTGAATGTACACACACTTGTGCACAGGTGTGATAGTTTCAGCCACTTTGGAAAATGAGGGGCAGAGGGGAGTGCTGTGCCCAGATCAAAATTCTTCTTGCAAACATTTGTGAAACTCTGGTGCCTTTGTGGTTTGGAGCAGCGCCATGAGGACTGGCAAGGTGGTCACTCTGATGTCAAAGATGTGCCTTTTACTGCTCCTGCCGGGAAAAAAAAATCCCAAATGCAGCCAAGTTAAGAACTTCTGAAAAAAAACCCTCTATTTTCATATATGTAGCAGAGTCTTGGCAGTCATTCTTCCAAAGGGTTTGCCTGAATCAAGCCCATTCCACCTGGTGCTACTTCTAGACACTGTCCATGCCAGTAATGCTCCATCTCTGCCACTCCTGGAAGCAAGGGGCCACTTTTGAAGTAGGAATCCAGCAGCTGCTCCCCGGCCCAGGCATGGCAGGGCTGAAGCACAGCTGGGAACTGGGGGAGCCTGAAGAAGGCATCGGCACGCCTGGGTAAATCAAGGAGAAGCACATTGCTGCAGCTTACAGCTTTATGCCCAGTCTTTTACACGTTTGCCTCCTCTCAGTGTTAGTCTGGTCCAAATCCAAGAAGTGTTTGGTCTCTTTTTTTTTTTTTTTTTAAAGGCCTCCTTGCATTTGTGAAGCAGCTTGATTCTCTTAGCTTCCCAGCAAGACGCAGTCCTTTTCAAGGAGCAAAAGAAATCCGCACAACACGAGAGGCTGGGCAGGAGTCCTCCCTGCCTTTTGAACTGTGCTGCTTCAGTGCCTTGAGTTTTCCTCTGATGGAGAGTGGTGTTCAATAGTTTTGACAATGCTGACAGTGGCATCTCAAAACTGATCTTGTTTTTATTTATTTTTTCAAGCAAGAACATAGAATACTGTGAACAGTTTCCTCTTCTTGCTAGCTTCAGACCCTCTTGACCTCTCAAGATGAATTCCACTGGGTGCTCGATGGTACCAAGCTTACTTGCCAAGTAAACTTTACTTGCCAAGTAAAATATGTGAAAGGCAACTGAATTCAGAGGAGAATCTGTGATTTTCTTTACCATATTGCTGTGGGCTTTCCCTGCCTATCAGCAGTATTCCAGTTCTGAAGCAACACGGACAAGGGCATTTCACGGTTACTTTCTAAAATGTATTCTGAAACCCTTCAGAACAATCTTCTTGAAGAACTTAGACTTCATAGTTATGTTATCTTCTGCTCCAGCCGTTATTAGTCCCATCTAAAGCTGTAGCTAAATGAAAAGAATGTTGCATGCTATTTATGAAAATATGTTTTCTTTGATTGAGAAAATGAGAGACTCCATGAAGACTCTGAGAACAGCAGTGCAGCTTTTATAGTCCTTTGTGATTTAGGGCAATTAAGGCAATCCTTCCTTTCCTGAAGACATCAGTTATCATTTCTGTTTTCAGATCTCCATTTCTTCAGGATCAGGGACAGCTCCCTTAGCACAGCTAACTCTTGAAAGCGTCAAGGAGGAATGTGATTTTTGTACTGAAATGTCTAGAATTCAAACTCCTCCGTGCTATGTGTTATATGTAAGGATACTTCCCAATGGTGCAGCTTCAGAAACCTAAGCTCGCCTTGCCTAAACATGCTGGAACACAAACTGCTGGCACTGCGCCCACACGGAAAGGCTGTGGTACGTTGTTCTGCTCTGCGGGACAGCATAAACACTACAATTAATCATGGTGGACAAGGCTTTGCTGTATATTTGTGTAATGCTAGGACAGAGTGATCTTGATGCAGATTGGAACTTGCAGGCACTGCTATAATATATATAGTTATATATAAATAATTCGAGGAGAACCAGAAGGTTTTCTTGTCTGCTTTCCATGAAAAGTCAACCCATTGACCTTTACTAACATGATGCAGTTTAGAAATGTAACGTAAGCTCCTCATTTGGCAAGGGAATTCTGATTTTTCATCTGACACTGATCCTGAAACAGGGCCTGGTTGTTCTCTCGGGTCACATCCACAGCGTGCGTCACTGGTCCGGGAGATGGGAAGGTTATTTTGGAATGCTGTGATTTACTCAGAAGCATTTTGTTCACAGAAAATGAAATTAAGTCTGAGGAATAAGTTTTGCTATGAATTATTCACCTTGAGAAAGCTGTAGCATGTAGTTGCTAATTTTTTTTTGACCTGTGTAGCACTTCTCACAGGTCCCAAAACACTTTGTAGGATTACAAATTAGGGGTCTCTGCGGATGCTTCTGAAATGCTACCAGAAAATGCCACCTTCAAAGATACCTATCATTAATCACCAAAATGAATGTCCCATCCAAACTGTGAACTAGCAGGTCTTTTAAGAATAATGTGAAACAACTGCTTAAGGAGGTAGGATGCCATTTCTCTCAAAGCCCATAGTATTTTAGTAGACCACATATAACTTTGTTTATTAGAAAGTGGCATTAGCATGGCATTTTACCAGCCACATTATGAATTTATCTGTCCTTTTCATCAATACGATGAAATCTTATGCTATGTGATTTAAGGGTTGGTTTTTTTTTTTCTTAAAGAAAAACTGTAGCACTTCCTAAAAACTTCTGAATGTGTAGGGTATATTTTAAAGAAAAGAAGGCCAGACACATCAGTTAAGATCTGTTTTTTTTTCAATTGACTTTAAACACTTAATCCCATTGTTTTTCCTTGAAAAAATCTTCTGGGACAGTGCCATGCAGATCAGTGTATTATCGATGCCTGCTCTCCTAATGCAAGATAGCAAAATCTGAGTCACAACAAGGCAACAGAGTGGCAGCTTCTCAGAGAAATCCTCCAAAGAACAATATTCTAATTTCTCCATATACAAACATATGCACAGTGCTTATTATACATCGGCATATCAGTGATTTGAAGCGTGGCTTTGTTTTTCAAAAAAAATCAAAACCCATACTATTATCTATTAATCATTGCCCTTGGATGCTCTCATCAATTTACAGTACCTCTTCTGCTGTGAATGATGGCTTTAATGATTTCACAAGCTAGGATAGCAAATACAGACATTAAATGGTGTTTACAACTATGCTGACTGTTTACTGAAGAAAACCATCCCTGTGGAGCCACAAGAACTCTCTCTGAAGTCACCCTTCACCCTAAAATGTCCTGAGATGCTCCATTTTAGAAAAGGTGTTTTTTTCCCTATCTGATGCACCACAGCTCTTATGCAACATAATTTAACTGATTAAAACAGAGACTTGAACAGAATGAACTCCATCTCATATCAACTAGAAACTCGATTCCTTAATTCAATCATTTTAAAAGAACTTTCCTAATTTTGTTTGGTCTCAGTGGATGCTGATGTAGGATTTGGGGAGTTCTGTGTTAGATCTGTATAATTTAGACATGATATGTTCAGTGAAGGAACTGCTTGCTTTCACTATTACTGGATTCACTACTATTGTATTTGTAAATGGCTCTGAGAAGTGTCATCAAAGCACTGGGGTACCTTTTCTCTATTGCACTACAATGGGTAGAGGGGAATGCACAGTTCTTTTCTCCCTGGGAAAGTCTTCCTAAGACTACAAAAAAATGCTCACCTGTATACTGTGTTTTCTCTGTGAAGATCTTCTAAACCACAAAGAATCTCTGCAGCATAAAACAAAGCTCTTTCCTCCTCAAAACCTGGGTTTCCCATGTTGTAGATATGAAACTTGAGATCACCTCCATTCATTATGGTCAGAACTAAACATAGTGCATCCTTTGTTTCATAGGCATAGGCTAAATTGACCTAGAAAAAAACATTTGTAAGATAGCTGTGACAGTTCATTTATCTGCTAAGAAGAAATCACTAACTTTTCATTAACAATTTTCACTAGAAAAAGAAAAAAAAAGTGCTTCCTGAAATTGATATGGACCTTATTGCAATAACAAAACACATACTTTAAAAGTATAGAAAAATTAGCTGTTAGGACTTCATGAATTAATCTGTTGAATCCAGCCAACTCATCACCAGAAACCCCCAAGTTTAATGCTCAGATTCTTCAAAGAACTTAACAGTCAAGGGAAGCTCCAGCTCCAGCTGCACTGTTTTGCTGGCTAGCTGTCAAACAAACACAGTAAGTTCCCAGGAAGGCCCAGTCCCGCGGTGGCCGAACTGAGGCAGGAAGGTCCCCATCACCCCTGTGCGGCTTTGGCGGTGCCCCAGCAATGATCAAACAAGCCAAAATCTACACATCCCTTTTAAATATGTGCCATTGTCTTTGCTTCTGCCAGAGGTAAGCAAACATGATTACCTTTCCATCTGTTGTATTCACAGTGTTTCCTAAAATAAGTAAAAAGAACACAACGGATGCTGAGACAACAGCAGTTCTTTTATCCAAGGCAAGTATTTAGACACAAGAACTGGCCGAACTCAGGAAAGCCTCGAGTCAGGCTGACCTGCTCCATGTCACTGGCTGGGTGCTGCTACTAGTCTCTTCTGATGGACTTGGGTTGAATCTCCTTAAGTCTCTTGCAAGCTCCTCTCTCATTACCTGAATTACCTGGGAATTCAGGTAATCACACAGGACAAAAATAGCTCAGCCTGATGCAAGTCAAGGCTGGAAAGAGCGTTACATGGTAGAGAAAACACACATCGTTTGGTGCATTTCCCACAGATCACAGATAAAAGTGAGACTCTGAAAGTGTGCATGGTGAAATGTGGAAGGATGGGCTTCTTACAGAAAACAGCACCTTTTCTGTACGAGGAGTTGGAAGAGGCATCAGATTCAACAAGAGACTGTGCTCAGCAGGTGAGCACAGAGCCATGCTAGAGAGAGTTCAATACTCACTACAAACTGACTATTGACTTTTTCTAAAATCTGCTTTTCATTTAGTGCCATGGATTCGCCTTTCCTCTTTTTTATTCTTTTCTTCTCTAATCTTTTGCAGGCGTACATCTTCCCTGTTGCTCGAACCTGGCAAGCGCAGACCTGAGAATTAAAGAGAACAGTTGCTGGGTAAGTTAAAGATAACACTTCTTCTGGGTTGCACTTTGCTCCTCACAACTGATCTGATCTGATCTGATTTAGTCCTTTTAAGGCTAGAAACAGTGGTGCAGAGAATAAGGCTTAGGTGGGGGCAGCTGGGGAACTGACTGCTGTTTCCAAACATGCTGTGCAATATTGGTTTAATTATTTCACTTTCCTCCGCCTGCTTCCTATCCCACCTCCTTTTGTCTGTGTAGATGGTAATCTGCTCAGCAAAGGCCTGCCTTGGCCTCCTTAGACTCTGCTGCCTAGGCAGTGACCTCAAACCTTTAGTAAAATACAAATAAGGGTGTGACCCTAATTCTAATGTGAATGCAACAAATACAAAATAATTTTCAAGAGTGTTCTTTTGAGATTGCTGTGTCAGAGAGGTTAACCAAAACTATCAGCAATTAATGAAAATCAGCCTCTGTCTCATTTAGATACTGCAGTTCCTGAGAAGCAACAAACACTCAGAACAGAAACTTTCAGAACCACTCACCTCCCCAAAGCCGCCTTTCCCTAGCACCCTGTACTGCCTAAACGTGTTTTTCGTTACTGGTTGCCTGGAAGAAAAGGAAAAAAAAAAAGACACACTACATTTAATGCACTCTCTGTGATTTATTTATTTTAGGGCATACTTTTGAAAAGCAAAATAGATAAATATTATATAATCAAATTATTTCGAGGTAATTATATAGTATAATATAATATATAATTATGTAATTACATTACTTCAATGCTATGTATGGCTTGAACTTTTCAATTCCAACATATTAAGCTGTAATAAAATACAACACATTAGTGAGTCATCAGTATAATTTCAGCTAGCATCTTAGGACTGAGGAGGGTTCTGAATCTCCATTATATAGCTTTGGCCTTCGTTAAGCAGACACGAGGCATGAGAGCTTGCAACAACACATGAATCCTGCAGATCATCTCATGGTATGTTTTTTTAAGGGTAATGCTGAGCTAACATCTAATTACTTTGCTCGTTCTTCAAGTTGAGAAAATGAGATCCAAGATTCAATCACTATGAAAATACTTATGTTTTCTTGACCTTAAGCAAAACAGGAAATCAATATGAAACAAGCAAAAAACAATCCCAGGAGCTGGAATGGAGGATTCAGATCCCATTCACAGGAGGGGTAGGAGCAGGAAGCAGGGCTGGGAGCCCTTCCGGCCCAACCGGAATTACCTGCCTCTTGGGACCACAGCACTGGGCAAAAAAGGAGGAAAAGCATCTCTTTCCTTTGGGGGGCATGTGAAACAGATTAGCTGAGACCATTCACCTGACAAGACAGTCTCCTGGTTCCATTTTTAAGCAAATTAGCAGACTCTTCTTTTTTTTCTTCTCCCTCTAGTGAGTTAAATTCATATGTGTGTATATTCAGTAGCAATTTAAAAGCCAAATTAAGGGTTAAATAAGTATCTATGTAATTGTACAAACACAGCCACCACAAGATCTTACAGGATTCCCACAAAATTCTGCTCTTCCTAAAGGGCTGCAGCCCTAAATCTTACTTCCACCACATTGGCTATCATTGAAGTTCTACAGTGTGACAGAGAAAGTACTCTGGATTCTGAGCCATCTGATTTTGTGTCCACCAGTCTATCACTGAAATTTTAAAATTACACTGGCAATCAATATGAACATTCATCAGAACCGCATAGCAGCGTTGTTTTCCTTTGGCGGGCAGCCAGCCGGCAGAGGGAGCACAATAACGTGGCTGTTCTAGCAGCGCAGTGATGGGGTCGATGACAATAAAGAATAAACATTAAAGCAAATTGTTTCATTTATGTTTGCTATTGTTTTTTATAAGTAGGTGAAGAAAAGCATGCAAATGGCCAAAACTAGAAGATGCTATTTTCAGGCTTCTAAGAAAACGCTGAGAATGCTATTGGGGTTAAAAGCAACAATTAGCAGTGATAACTACGTGCTCAGCAATGTCCCTGGAGTAAATGGACTGTGTGACTCTCTGTTTGAGCCAGCAGATTCCAATCACTAACATCTCTTGGCTAATCCTAAAAAAAACAGTTCTCCCGGCTTCTTAAGCTGGATAGGCACGGCCAGTAGCTTCTCACATTTGTTGGGATAATGGAAAAAAAAAAATCCTCAAAGTATTTGAGAAAATTCCTTATCTTAAATGAGAAAATGGCTAGGAAATAGCATGGCTAGAGATGAATCATCTGATGTTTTTCAACTGAAATGGAAGGGTAAATTCTGGATTTAGTCGAGATGGCATGTGGAGCATGTCTTGGCATGAAACAGCTCTCCCCTCTGCCCACCACTTCCCTTCCCTCTTGTGCAGCAGCTTTGTAACTTTCCAGGGAGAGTTACTGGCACAGCTCCTTTAATCCCTGAGCTCTTACGCTTATACACACCACTCCAGGGTCTGGCCCTAACTGATCTGCCGTAATTAATGCCATTTGTGGAAACTGGTGCCTCTCAACTCAAGGTCACCGTTAGCCAGCAGTGTTCATCTGCTGGGTACTCTCCAGCACTCTCCAGCATGGAAGAGGCAAAGGTCCCTTCCCTGCAAATAAATACCCACTAAGGCTGCTTGGTTATTAAATGTGTCCTTAGAGGTCCAGCCAATAAATATGGTGCGAGGACCTACATGCTGCTTTTTTGTCTGTTTTACAGCGTTTTCATAATTGCGATAACTGGTTTAGACAAATAGTCACCATATTCTGCTAAGCAGAAAGACAACAAATGTTGAACATATTTTAAACATACCTAATATGCCTATCATACTTAATACCATTAAATGGCAGAACACTGTAGCTTTAGAAGCCAAAACAGCCTCCCTGGTGTTCTGGGAGAGATTTCTCTTTTATTATTTGCTTCCCTAGCAAGCAGCATCTGTTTCAGTCTTTCTTGGGCACAGCGTTTGCAAATGTAAAAGCCAGAGATTGGATGTGTAGCTTACATTTAGCAGTATAGATGCATGAAGGTAGGTCATAAACAAGCGCAATGTGCCCTTTTGCTGTGCAACAAATAGCTCACTCTGACAGGGCCCACAATGAAATTGGCCACAGAGGTTTTTCAGATCACTGAGGAGGCTTGGATTCCTATTTTTTATGGGCTACAAGTTTTGTCCTATTCACTGGGCATGCACAAGCATGCTGAGCAAAGAAAGTGCCCAAGCTGCTTCCAGGAGAATCATAGAATCATAGAATGGCTAGGGTTGGAAGGGACCTCAAGGATCAAGGATTATACATAACCCAGTCACAAGTTGTGCTTGTTGGATGATCACATCTTGAGACACAGTTTGTGTTTAAATTGAATCCAAAGCCAGCATAACAATAACTTTTCTATGTGGCATCTTCCTGTGGCTAAACCATTACTTCGTCTTGAACCTTCTAACAATGAACAGCTGCAAGCAAATGCTAAAATTAGAAAAGCCTTCCTGGACCTCTCTGGGAGAATTTCCCTGGAGTACAGCTCAGGGAAAGGGGGAATGAGCCTTGATGAATCTTTTCAAATGACAACAGTGGAAAGAAGCAGAGAATTGCTGCACAGAGAAGGCCATAAATGGCAGATATTGGGAGGAGACACTAGTAATGCTGAAGGAAGGCCAAACTATTTACCTCAAAAGCAAAAGGAGCAAACCGGTACCACGTCAGCTGTTAGATTGAGATTATATTCTACAGGCTTTCCATGGAAACTGAAATAAATATTTTGTATTCGTTTTTATTTAAAAAAATAAATTGTGACACTTACCTTTCCAACCACTTCCACTGGAGAAACCTGTCAAAGTACATGCTGTTCAGGTATTCTTGGAATGGTTCCCCACTGAGGTGGTCAAGGACAGATCTATCTCAGATGAAAAGGATATATAAACATTTTAAAATCCTGAACTTGGAGCAAAAGAGAAATGAAACAAGAGGAGAAAATCCTGACTTCTTGAACGATAAGGACATTTGATGTCTATTTAATTACTACTTTATTTTACTCATGGTTTCAACCTAGGAACAAATTGATATGCTTATTGTGTTTCATAACAGAAGACCTAATACCAGCTGCCTAGTAAGTAATATGTACTTGTTATGCTAGCTGAAAATTAACAAGGATTCTCCCACTGGCTTAAATGGATTTTTACAAAGGCTGTTAGACATAAACAAGTATGTTTGCTTTTCTTAGTAAACTAAGACCATCTTAATACAACACCCACAGCAGAAGAGCTCCTAAACTTTGGGAGATGGATCTGGGTTAAAAATTTCTGATGAAACCCATTTTTGTTCAAAAGAGAACATTTAGGGGCATTACTTTGAGCAAAAAATAAAATCTGTCTCAACTCCTGTTATACAGAAGAACTGGTAACTGATTAAAGTCAAAAGCTTTTTCCTAATAGCAATGTGCCTCATAGAATAAAATGGAGGAAAGAGAGTCTGAATAGGGATCTGAATTTGTTTCTGGATCAATAATAAGAATTGGGTCCTCACATTATGACAGCAAAGTCTTCACAGAAAGGACAATCTGCAAATGTTACCGATAAAAACGTTACTTACGACAGGCAACAAGCAGCCAAAGACCAACAGACATTCCCTAAGGAAGGCCAAAGGTTTAGAGCTAAGAAAACTCGGGCTGAGCTGAGAGAGCTGCTGAGATGGAGGCTGTCATGCTGTTCACTGGAGGATTTTGGTTTTGGTTCTTGGATTACTGAGGCTACTGCATCTGCCTCTGCTGGCAGTGGTGCCGGTACATAAGTGTATATAGACACTTCTTAGCTTTTGCTGGAGGATGAAATCCTCTGTGAAGAACTACTCTGGTTTGCAAATTAATAAACCGGCTCTTCCTCGAGTGGTTCTAGACATGAGCAAACAATTCAGGAAGAATAATGCAGCTCAGATCCCTTCCATTTATGAACCACTATTCCTCCGTTTTTGGAATTTCTCAGCTATTTGAATTTTTTATGAAAATTCAAGCTTACAAATAAAAAGATCACCTAGCCTTAATGAGCTTTAAAAAAATTTCAAATTCAAACTGAAAATTATTGTGGAAACTTGGGGAAGGCAGGAGAAAAAAGTCAAAATACTGAAGATCGAAACAGCACATACAGCTATACACACATTTCTTCTACAGACTGATCTTATCTAAAGCAACTTGTCTGAAATTCATCCCCATTCCTGTTCCAACGGGACTAAGTTTCATATTTGTGTGCATACTCCCTTTTTCAGTCTGGCTGTGAGCACTTCCAAAATTAACATTATTCTGTACGTTTAGTAAATGCCAACAGCAAATTTTTAAGACTTCCTTCTGAGCTCATTTCAGTCCACTTAAAACAATCAGCATATTTATGTACAAAGTCTCTAAGCTGGCTAATTGATCAGTTTTGCTTCAGAAGAAGGGATGACTGTGTGAATAAGAGCCCGAATGAAGTGGAGCTCAATGTTAGCCCATTTCATTCAGTTAATTAAAAGCTTCACGTATTTCAGAGAACAATAGCTGCTTTTCAGCACTTGTTTGCTTTTGGTTCCCCTCTTTGGCAACAACAGAGTGCATTTTACAGTAAACTGTCAGCTTTCAAATCGATTTCAGAAATGGAAACGGACATCAGGGTTTTCTATGTCAAGCACAGCTCTGCCTTTGTCATTGTGACTGGCACACACAACTGGTGTAAGTTATGCTAGCATCTCAACATGGACATTGGGCCAACGCAAGTAAACTAGTTATGTTATAAGAGAAGGCCAGAAATAACCCACATCTCCTACCAATGCAAAGAATAACTGGAAACAGAAAAGGTCAATGAAATGAGTCAAAACAATGAATGACAGCAGAGCGAATTTTACAAATCCCCATTACATCATCCAGGGAAAACAAACTGTGCTCAGCCAGAAACCACATGGGCCAGCTTGTGATGATCCCTCCTTTTCATATTTCTGTTGGTTTAAGATCACTGCTATGAACATACTCAGGTCAGTATTTGCAACTGCAGACTGCATACCTGGAGCTTTAGAACATAATAGTGCAAATTGCCTCACCACTACAAAACCTGATAAGCCTTTTCCCAGACAAAGGATGAAATAATGCACGTTCATTTGAACTCCACAGACAGACAGAAAGCTTTAAAAAAGCCCCTTTCTGCTGCTGAAGATTTTCTGGAAAAACTATGCAGAGCAAGTTTGCACATTCCTCTGATTAATGGTCTGTATAGCCACTTAATTTTTATTCACTTTGAAACAGAGATGTTTTCTTTGGATATATTAGCATTGTAGCTCTTTTCACGCAGCATGAAATCCATGGCTGGTTCACTTGGCTAGAACGCTCTGTCAAATACCTAAAACACTAAGTGCTTGTGTGTAGTGTATATAATGGCATGGAAATATTTATTATATTTTGTTGGGATGAAATGACTTCACTGCTTGTCAGTTACGCCTCTAAGATTATGAATGTAAGCTGAAGGTACATGCCCTGATTTCAAATCGAAATCTCTTTTTACCTGACAGTCTTTACAAGCTGCTGACTGCAGCCATGTGGTCTTTGGATATCAAGTTATACTTACTTTGTACAGTGAGAGAATAGCTCTTTGCAGGGACTGTTTTCGAGTTTTTCCTCTGTTTGTTGGATAAGATCTTGACTGACTTCTGGAACGTAGGCTGGAGACTGGGGGGAGAACAGAGGGGCACATTATCTCTGTGATGAGGTGCAGATTCTCCTCTGTTAGCATGTAAAAGACACATTCATTATTTACTCCCTGCACTGCTTCCATTCAATTCCAGTGGTTGTGTAAAAGCAAAGGAGCTTTCCGTCAAACAGCAGTAAAATAGGATACCGTGGTAACTCACTCCGCATTCCACTCTATCCTCACATTGCTTTTCTGCCTTCTCCCGTACCTTCACCTCCTTGCCCAGCCTCATGAATATGCAGGACCCACTCCTTGCCAATTCTTTGAACTGCTCCCTTGCATCCCATGAAAAATGTGCTGGCCTGAACTGTGTACAGGCCATTCTCTTAAACAAAAGAGAATTTGCCCAGTGTTTTCACTTCACTGATGATTCATTGTGCTGTCTGAAAAATCCATCTTTTCTTTTTTTTAAAAAAAAAAAACCTAGCAAGATTTCAAAGAAAAACAAGAGCAGAGCATTTGTATATATTGATTTTTATATCAGTAATACAGCAAGATGCATGCAGAAGTGTCTGGATGCTTTAATTCATCATTAGAAGGACAAAAAAAACCTGTCAGTTTTAAAATAATCATATCAAAAAAGAGCTATGTCAACCAAGCACATAAACTCTTTTCATCCTCTTCTCCCTTCAGAGAGGTTGTACATTCAGCTCCTTCAAAAAGCCCTTACCAAAGAGAGGTCTTTTGCAGTATGCCTTGATGGTTAACCAGTTTAAGACCTTTGGGACTAATTATCTATAAAGACAGTTTTTAAGCAGCCCACATTCTTACTCATTAAAAGTATGCTGTAATTATATAAAAAAGTGTAAATGCATGTAAGTGTGTGTGTACAACTATTTATAGACATTTTCACATTCACATGAAAGCCCCTTTCTATAACCAATAGGATTTGGGAATTTTCAATTTACCCAGCCACAGATGACAAAAACTCCTCCTGCAGAAGACATAGAGCTTGGTAAGGTTCCCCATCCATGGCCATGACTACCAGATGTGCTCAGTAGGTTTTTTAAGGAATATTCAGATAGAAACCAAAGCCCAGTGACCAGCAGCATTTCAGCTAGTTTTGACTAGTAGCCATGGATTAACACCTCTTGTTTTCCAGATTGCACAGTTAATGGGTGAGCTATAGAGGCTCAAAGGCAACCCAGAGCCTATGTGTGGCTGTACAGGCCTCTGCTCTGATGTGTGGTTATCCTAAACACCTCTGATTTATGGGGTACAGAAACACTGCTGAGCTCCATTTGTGCTGCTGTGGATCAGGAGTATATTTTCTGATGTAAATCAGAAAAAAATGACACTAAGGTTTCTAGATGAAATTACTGCCAGTAAAATCTAGCATTTGCTGTAGATTTATAGACCAAATGGGGAACCAAGAGCTATGTATTAAACCTCCTAAACAAAGCCCTAAATGAAAATAATAAGACATTTAGACCAAGTGACTTGATTCTTACAGATGCTAGTCAACCTCATTTCTCAATGTCTTTACTGGGAAGAAATGCGCCTTGGTAGTGGTGTTGAAAACTGCACACAAATTTACTGTCCAGTTGGTTGCTTACATTGCCATCTCCTAAAGTCCTTAGAGCATTGAAAAAGATCTTGTTTACTCTAGTCCCAAATTACAAATAAAAGGTCCTTACTGTGGATAAACAGATTTGGAAATTCTGCATGCCTCTTCCCCTCTTCCATATGTCTGTATCCTCTCTGCTGCCTAAGCCACAGCAATAATTCAATCAAATTTTGTCTTACATTAAAGAACATTTGAAAAAAAATTATAAACATAAACTAATAAGTCTTTTTCATAATGTTGAAATGAAATTCTTATAGAGAAAGGGGTGAAGAATGAACGAAAAAAAACCTGTAAGACAATGTGGGAAGTACTTTAAAAAGGCATGAACTGTGACTTCTCTACAAATGAGGTAATAAGTACAACTGCAGCCATGGGCTTCAGGAGAGCCAACTTTGATCTTTTCAAGGGCTTGGACATATCCCATGGGTTAAAGCATTGGTGGCACAGGAGAGTTGGTTGACATTTAAGCACCGCTTTTTCAAAGCTCAAGATTGCCTAAGAGTAAGAAATCAGGCAAAGGTGGCAGGAGACCCATATGGGTAAGCAAGGAGCTCATGAAAAAACTCAAATGGAAGAGCTTGCTTTAGCAGGGGCTTGGACTAGAAGATCTCCAGAGACCCCTTCCAATCCCCATTGTTCTGTGATTTGTGGAAGACAGAGTCACCACTTGGTTTTTCAGAACCACCCATCATTGACCTTTGAGTCTTTGCATCCTCTGAACAAAGCACAAGCAAGCTAACAATATCAAATGAAGACTCACGCTGACATTCTGTACATGGACGAGAGCATTACAGCATAGAGCAAACACTGTACTAAATCACTTTCTGTAACAGAAAACACTTCTTTTCTCAAGCTGATCATTTCTACCTAGATCTGTAGGTGTAGCAGGAGGAGTGGTGTCAGTATGCAGACCTTCGTGTTTAGAACTGGGAGAGGCAGAGTCCTCACACATACGGGATGAGGTACCTGGCCGTGCCGACCCTGCACAGCCCTAGGGAGTCTGTGTATGACCCCTTCTAAGGTTTTCCTTAAGACTTCATACTGCTCCCATTAGATAATGATTTTCCTTGAGTATTGTGTGCATCTACAGCCTTTGAATCTTAAACAAAACCAGAAACAATTGCAAACCCAAATCCAGCTCGTCAAACCTACTTTTGCTTCTCTGGAGACGAATTGGGTGGTACAGGTTATGAATGTAAGCAAGCATTTGGATCCCAAGAGTGAAAACTTCCAAAGGTAACACTTCAGCCACTCACAGAAGAAAAAGTTGCTTCTTCTCTGGAGAGGTGCAAAAGGTTTCTGCAGCGCTAATGAAATGGTTATTAACTCTCTCTCACTGCATTATAGGTACTGACTGTAAAAGCAGACTTGGCTTTCACCACAGAACAGACACCTTTCTGAGCGTATTAAATGTCCTGCAGCACTGGGAGACCCACACACCATGATTAAGTCCATTCCTTCTGAGCATGGGAGAAAGGATATTCTGCTAACCCTTCAGAAACACCTGCAGAAACCTGTTACATTCGCTTGTACTCAAAGCAAAGCATAGAGTAGTTTTAATAGACACAATTCTGTATTTTCTGTAATGACTATCCTGTTTCTCAAAGGTAAATAAATTGATTTTGATCTCACAGTAATGTAACTCAGGTGCCAATCAAATTAACAAAGGAACTAGTTAGGGAACTAACTAATGGAACTGAAACCAGATTCATGGCCCAAGATTAAACTTAAACTGATTCAACAATTTCTATGATCAGATTGCTTTTTTTTTTTAAACCAGATAGTACAAAAGTTCACCAGGTTTTGACCAAAATCTCCTATCTCCTTTATCTTCACATTTATGTTCAGAAAATAAAAACCTTATGTATATTTTGGTGACAAAGTAACAGCTTAGTTTTATGATGCCCTCCTTCAATTTTTAAGAAAAAATGCAACTAGCACATTAGTGTTTATCTGGAAAACAGGAAATGGACACACAGTTACATTTGAGTGCCAGTAACATACTGAGAAAAATATGCATTTCTAATTTTTTTTGGCCTAATTTAAAGACAAAAGACAGCCTCCTAGCTGCTCTTCCAGCTCCAGTGGCTTGAGAACAGTGAGATGTCACACACTTGTTCAAAGTTAGTTATGGTTGTATCAACAAAACTTGGAGTTTCTTCCAAATCAGACCTGCAAGACAGTTTTCATGTTTTACTAAGAGGTTCATTTCAGCTTCTCCCCATTCCTCTCCACTGGGGTGCAATGACTGATAACAGCACGGCAGCTAGGATTGAAACTGAATGCTTTATCTACTATAAATGCTGCCCATAAGTATGAGTTTTGGTGGGTGCAGAGGGCACCACCATGACAGCACAGCCTGTCTTTGCTGCACTGCCATTGTTTGTCCCTGACAGCCTGAATGCGAGGAGAACCATGCCATGCAGCTCTATGTGTGCTACACCTTCCCTATCACAGCCCTCAGCACCTCACCAAAGTACCAGAAAGAAGCAAAATCTGATTTAGACTCACATGAAAGCTTCCAGGCTGTGTAACTCCCTATTATCTGTTATTTTAAGCATCATGTTGTTCCAAGCTACTTTAAAATGTAAACTCTTTTGACAGACTGTAAGTTTTGCCACAGGCAGCTTCATTCAGCCCTTCAAGACACAACACTGTTGACCTTCAGTGAACAGGACGGAAAACAAATAAGCCTCCTCATAAGATCAGACCTACACGCTTGACATGGTATTTACAGCACTTCTCTGATGGTGTTACCTCTGCAACTGTGGGAAAGGCACCCAGCCTTTATACCAGCTAAGCAAGCTCATTGTGAAACTGAAAGCTGAAACAGCACAGAAGGCATTCAGGAGACTGTTGCTTTTAATTTTACTTTTTCCTCAAAACATGTGATTTGTCATACTTCTTCCCAGACAGAACTGCCAAATCTTTAAAATAGGTGAGATTGGTACAGAAGTTAAGGCTATAAGAGTTGTCCCAAAATCTGTGGAAGTGAAAACAGGCAAAGAGGTAGCAGAGATTTGCAACTGAAATGAGTAGCAGCATTTTCTTGATAATTCAATCAGTTGGGGTTTGCCTTTCTGAAATCAGGTGTGGTGAGCAGCAGAATCCAATGATTTCCAATACCTGCCCAGAAATGGGGCCCAGAACAGATGCAAGGTGACACAAACCTACCCAAGTGTCTGTGTGCAGATTTGGTTTATTGCCTGTAAAGCTTCTGTTTGTGCAGACAAAGTGCTTGAATGACAGGGGGAGCCTGACCCCCACTTTGGGTCACCACGGTTTGAGAAAGCTGGAAAGAGCTGACCAGAGCAAGACTGTCCTGAGGGTTGAGAAACATCCCTGGAAGAAAATGCTAAATGCTATTGAGGAACTAGATTTGTTTAGTCTAGATAAATAAGAGGGAAACATGGAAAAGGTATTTAAATGTATAAATGTTTTTAATAAAGAGAACGGGAAATAAATTGTTCTGCATACTCTGGTCTACGCCAAGGAAACTGTGAAAAAATTCCACTTCAATGGATGTGAAGATTTTTTTCTGATTTCCCACGTGGGTTACCACAAGAAGATGCATACAAATACTGTGCAAACTGTTCTCAGAGGTGTGAATGTAGAAAGCAGAAAGGCATTTATTGAGGATCTCAGTGTATCTAATATGTTCTCAATGTAAGAGGCTCTGGAGCCTCCTTCCAGTCCTCTGTAGCAAGGTTCTGCAAAACTCTGCCCTGAAAAGCACTGGTGCATGCCATGGCCCTGAAAACACATATTGAAGGATGCTTTTATGCTGAGTGCTGCTCACCAAAAGAAACCTGCACCTCTGAGCAAAGCACCTCTGCCTAATTATTTGATTTCTCCTCGGGACTAAGTATCTTCTTGGCAAATGAACAGCCTTGCTTCAAAGATATTCAGTCACCACTATCTCCAACAAAAAGAAATAGCTTTCAGAACCATGAATTTCAGCTAAATATTCAGATCAGATGAGGGGATGGCATTGACTTTTGTCAGACTGACTTTGCAACAAATGGAGTGGGTCGTTAGTCCAGAGAAATAATGGTTATACTTTATCCTTACACAGTGCCTTTCTTCTAAGAACCTCAAAACTTTACAACTTTGTTGCACAATTAAGTCCTCATCAGATAGCTGGCAATCTCACAGTATTTTGAAGAACAGGATGGTGAAGAGTTCTGTTTTGCTGAAGTGTTTATCATATTCATCCGCGACTGAAATTAAAGAAGTCTTACTGAGATAAATGAAAACCAGAAATGCTAAGAGTCCTCAAATCAGTTCGTTTGTAGCTTTTGCAATTAGTCAAAAAGGAATAGAAACCTAGAAATACAGGTTTGTCTTTTTATAGCAGCTCTTGCTAGTGGATGAGTCATCATAGTACCTTGAAGCACGATTGTTCATAACAATGATATGGACCAGAAAGATATCACACTTAGAACAAATAGACTTCTTACAAACGTTATGATTATAACTGCTTTCCCGGCAAGTTTCAGACATGCAACCATGATATTGAAATTATAAGAGTTACTTTAAAAGTCACTTGCACAAAACAAATAATGTGCAGCATATGTTATGTCTCAGGTTATGAAAACATTCCACAACAAACTAGCTTAAAACAATTAAAAATATTTCATTCAACGGACAAAAGTTCAAGCCATAACTTTTCTTGAGCTGTCTTTGATTCCAAGCACATCCGTCTTAATGATATGTGTATGTTCAGATTTTGACAGCAGTTTTCTACATATGATCTATTTGCCAATCCCTACATAGATTTGCTGCTAGTAAAGAACTCAAAACTATGGAAGAAGCAGGCTAAAATGAACTTTACTGTTCTGCTGTGATGAGAAGAGTTCATCCACAGAGACCTGGAAACAATGGTTGCATCCAGTTGTTGTGACGCTGCATTTAATTTGCTGTCACACAGCTGTGACCCAAGAGACCAACAACAGCGGGCAACAGTTTGTGTCACACACTGTGTCTCATGCAGTGCCATTTCTGCTGTTGCTCTGGCACATCACATCCTTCCACAAAGAAAGGCACATCTAGCAGAGGGACACATAATGGGGCGGTAGCAGTAGCATGACTATCTGTGGTGACTCTGAGACCAACACTCATAAGGAGTCATGAGGACTGTAATTAAACTGGCTGCTGGAAGAAAGAAGCCTCGTTAGAAGTATGTAAGTCATCTTGGCAGCTGCATGGTTGACGCAAAATCTGGGAACAGCAAAGTCTATATGCTCAAGTTATACATGTTTTCAAAAGGGAAAAGTCATAGAAGGCCAAACAGAACATCAGGTTGTGCCTCTTTCTGCTTCTTGTGCTCATCTGCTAGCTGTGACCAGAGATTCACCCCAAGAACTGGCTCTTGGCATCTTCGTCAGGGCCTGCACAGCTGCCTGCATGGCAGGAAGATGCCAACACAGAGCACAGTGTGGGCATGGCCTGTCCCACGGAGGGGACACCTCTCCTGTTCAGAGCAGGGCCTGACCAAGGCTGAACCTGTGCCATAGCCTGGTGAACAGTCTAAAAGCAGTGGCAAATGACGGAGGAGAACTATGAAAGAACTGATGGGGAGAAATGCAGAGGAAAGTAGCGAGAGAGGAGATAGAACAGACAGTCTTGGTGGCAGTTTGATTTTACGAAGTCCAGGTTAAGCATGCATTTCAACCTGGTGAGGCAAAGGTTGCCAGCACTGTCACAGCCTCCTGAATCCTTTTGGTGTTAAGCCCAAAAATGTTGGAACGTTCTTTTTTCTTGCCCTATGTCTGATCTTGTCTGCTCAGATTTAGCAGTATTTGTTGTAAACAGCCAATTCTACATCAGGAGCAGCTGCAACGTTTTAAGTAATCAACTTCTGCATTTTCTTTTTATTTTTTGTTCTACCACAAAGTCATCTGGGTCTGTATGAGGCAAACCAGTAAAGCACAAGGCTTCATAATTCCAGGATATTTTCTTTGAGATGACAGATGTAGGAATTGGCAGTGAGGCAGATGGGGAACATGGAGAGCAGCTGTATTATTAGCAGCAATTCATCAGTGTGCAGTCACTACCTGAGAATCAGGGGGGACATACTGCACTGCATACACATCGTGAGAGCAAAACCTTTCAGTGCAAACCAGTAGCACTAGCCCTGGGAATGGGAAGATGGTAAATATCTTACCCAAGATTACAAAAGCAGATCATTGACCCACTCTTATGAAAAACAGCGTGGTCTTGTGCCTCTGAAACAAATAGCAGTTTCAGTACTGAGAGCAAGATCACTTGCTGGTAGCTAAATGAAGCAAATCAGCAGTGCCTGTTAACTGTGGAGTTTGTTTTGTAGCTGCAAACCGATCTGGAGCCACGATGAATCTGTTTTCCCTCAAATTCTACTAAATTATCAGAAGCTTTGTTGACACAGAAAAATACAACTGAAAGAAGACAATAGAGCCCTCAGCAAACAGCTGAACATGTTCTTCTGCCGGGAGGGGCTGTACTAATCCATCACAAAATGCTAACAACCTCAGTTTATGAACTTATATATTGTAATAGACATCATCTAGCTTCAGGCTGACTTGCTTGCTCCAGACTCACTGGGCTGCCTGTCAGGCTTCAGCAAACCTATGGGTAGGGAAAGAAGTTTCTTCTCGGTTAGAAGTTTCTAACATCTTTCCTTTGTGGCGATTGGGAACAAGTTGCAGTCTTTGAACTGTGTCATTCCTTGGACAACTTAGCAGACATTGTGGTGTCTCTTCTGACTAGGGCATGGAAAGCATAAAACGCATTTTTCATGCTCTCCTGTTAATCACAAGCAGGCTCTGCTATCTAACTGGACTTTGTCATGTCCATTCTCAGTAGACCATTCTGTAGTTGTGACAATTGAAATGCTCTTTTCTAGAAACCATATTTCTGCTCTTGATGGTGACAACTGCAATGCAGATAGTGTGAGTAAAAATGTTTCCCAAATAAAAACTTTCAGTCCACAGTGTGGTTCCATTGGAACGTTAAATTATTTAGTTCGGAGAAATCTCAAGGCATAACCACAATATTAATTACAGAGCAACAAAAGAAGGGAAAAGATTGACTGGATCAAGGAGAAATTTCCTCCTGGCTCCTATAGGTGACCAGAGGAAATCTTTCAAAGCTCCATAGAAAGTAATTTTGAAATAACGGAATGTCTCAGGAGACAAAATTTAGTTGTTTCATCAGCTTCTTTTGCAAGTCCTGTGAATCAGCTGCAGGCTTCATGCTCTTCGGATAAATAGAACCACTCACTGCAAACCTAACCAGCCATGGGGTTTCTGGTACAGCTTAGATTGAGAACATAAACTGGTCACCACAGAAGCTCTGCTTTTGACTTCAATTAGTGAAGAACCGGGCTCCACAAGTACGTAATGATATTTTTCAATGTCTTTAAACATTATTGCTTCTCCACACACAGTGTTTCAATAAATCTTTGGAAACCTTCTTACAGAGGTTTCTTCACCACTAAAAGAACTTTCCCTCCTTTGACACAAAGGTTTAGAGGTGCTCATAAACTAGCCAGCTGAAATTGTTTTTGTAGATATAAAGGGGAAGGGAAGAATGTTTGACTCGTTTTTGCCTTTTCCTCCTTTGAAAGCATTTTACAAACAGATTAAAGTGTAAAAACAGATGAACTACTCAGTGTCAGTAGCTGTCAGTAGGATGAGTAGTTTAAGAACAGAAAGAAGATTAATTCTAACCAAAGTTAGGCTACTCACGCAATCCTTGGAAGCGTCACTGGTTCAGAAGGTAACCTTTTTTTAGCAACCTCAGCTGAACCACTGCCATAGTGCATTTCTACAGCCAGCCAGATGTTTGATCATATTTTTGGAAACAAACAGTATTCTCCACATTAGTGGCAACAAAGATACAAAGATGACAGGACAATTTTGACGGCTTCTGTTCTCAGAAGCTTTCTTCTCTGGCCATGTGCGCTTAATATGTTTGGATGGCATCCAGTGTCCAGCCTCGTATCAGAACCTTTCTACCTTTTAATGTCCTCCCTCACTCAAGGATAGCCTAAAAATTAGCAATTAATCTTATGTTGCAATAGTCTCAGCTTGGCTTTCTCTGGTAAACTGAATGTCATTTGTACCATTAAAAAAAAATCTCTGAAACTATAAACATACATTTACAACCTCAACATCACTGAATGGCTTTCTTGCAGGAAAACAAACAGATGCCTCTTGAATTCACTCCTCTGAATCGTAAGCCTGTAAACATCAGTAACCCTTGCCTTGCAAGCCAATCTCGCACTGAAGTCCATGAGCTGTTTGCTTTGAACAAAGGCAACTCATGCATGAAAGCCTGATCCAGGTTGCACTTAAGCCTGTATTGCTTTATCATTTTCAGTGGGGATTTTGCAGACTGGGCTTTCACCTTTCACATATGAGGTCAAAATCCTGGGGAAATATCTGGAGAAACTAAAATCCGACAGAGAGTTTGGGAAGGCCTTGGAAAAGATTAGAAAGTGAAGTAAAACATCAGGAAACAGTGGGCTGCTCACAGAAAGACTGGAGACATAGAATCGTCAAATCGCGCAGGCTGGAAAAGACCTCAACAATCATCAAGTCCAACCTCAACCTCACCATACTACCCTAACTCTAACAACCCTCCACTAAATCATGTCCCCGGGCGTGAAAGCAAGCAAAATCACTATCAAGCACTGCTGGAAACAGGTGTCACCTGTGTCACCCAATCCATTAACAATCATATGGTAATTGCCTTCAACAAAGAATTGAGAGGAGAGACATTTATTGTAGGAGATGACACAGTTTGCAGTGGCATTTTCCACTCTTTCTCTGCTTTGCTTGTGGGACAAACAACATCTGTGGTAGGACAATAATCTTGCTACATACTTAAATTTTGACTTAGGTTTGACACAAGCTTGACTAAATAATAATAAATTAATATACAAACTGAGACTTAGCATGTGTGTTAAATGAGTTTTCTAAGTATAGCTGTAGTGCTGAAAAACAACAACAAAATGGGATAGTTTGAAGTGCCACATTTCCACAACTTGAATGTGTTGGTTACTTTACAGTCCACCTGCAGTGCAAAGATTTTCTTTAATAATTATTTTCCTATTCTTTATGCTTGTATACAGATATTGTAATGAATTTAAATACACTTATTTTCTGTGAAATTTAAAACATTCCTTTTGGTAGTGCTCTAGTTCTTGATTCCAAGTTAAAATAATGGAAAATTATTAGCCTAGCAATTCATCCAATTGCACTGTACCAGCCAAAGAGGTCAGTCTCAGGCATTTCATTTGAATTTGCTTGGCCCATTCTTGTAAGGCTATTCAGTTGATTGAGTTTCTAGCTGAAGAGGCTGTTTTTCCAGAATCCTAATTTCCTGCTGTTAGGGAAGCAGATGAGTAAGAAGATATGCTTAACATTTTTTGATCATGTGCTTCTTCATTCCCTTCCTAGCTGAGGTCAAGTCTACAGTTGCCTGCTACCACTGCTGAGTTTAGCTCAACGAGACATTTGTCAATGCCCAAAAGACATTTGTCAACTCATTTTGCTTTTAGCTTCAGGAAGCAAAAGCTGAAATCAGAAAAATTCCTGCAAGTTACAATGGGTGCACTGAACAGCTGTGGAGGACAATCAAGCAAAGCTATCCTGAACTGTTGAGAAACTGCCCACAGAAATCTGTGTGGATTTGCTATACGATGTCATTTAAGGCACTCTGTATTTCACTTAGAATGGAATTCCCCTCACTGCACTTTAATCATCCAAGAAATGAGTCACATAAAGTCACCCTCAGCAGTAGAAAGATAGAAGAACTTCATCTCTCTGGTCTTGATAAACATCTGTCTTTGGATAGACCAAGTTTACAATGCATGCTTTGAGAATGTAAGAGGCTAGACCCACTGAAGATCAATTTTAATATGTTGTTTTGTGTAAAAGTTGCCTCCTGCAGACAGCTTTGATATCTTGCAAGGCAGTGTTTCAGACAGCTGAAAAAACTTGATTTCTTTTTCCCATGTGAACACATTTTTCAGACAGACTATATCTGGGGAAGCTGAATGAACCTTAAAGGCTTACTATTAACTTCCCTGGCCATTAGGTAAACCATATGAAGTGCATATAAGTGGTGAGGAGTATGCAGATTGGATAAGGAAAAGATAACTCTTTGAAAGGCCAACGGTATCCTGGACTGCATCAAAAGAGGGGTGGCCAGCAGGAAGAGGAAGGTTGTTGTCCCCCTGTACTGTGCCCTCGTGGGGCACGATCTGGAGTACTGCATCAAGGCCTGCAGCCCACAGCACAAGAAAGATGTGGACCTCATCGAGAGGGTTGAGAGGAGGGCCATGAAGATGATCAGGGGGCTGGAGCACCACTCCTGCAAAGAAAGGCTGAGAGAGCCAGGCTTATATGGCTTGGAGAAGAGAAGGCTTTGGAGAGACCTCGTTGTGGACTTCCAATACTTGAAGGGACCTCACAAGCAGGAGGGAGACCAACTTTTTATAGGATAGTGATAGGACAAGGAGAAATGGATTTACACTAAAAGAGGGGAGATTTAGCTTAAAAGTTAGGAAGAAATTCTTTTCTCAGAGGGTGGTGGGACCCTCCTCCTGCCCAGAGTGGTTGTGGATGCCCCATTCCTGGAGGCACTGAAGGCCAGGCTGGATGAAGCCCTGAGCAGCCTGATCTGGTGGGGGTCAACCAGCCCATGGCAGGGGGTTGGAACTGGATGACCTTTAAGGTCCCTTCCAATCTGAGCCACTCTCTGATTCTATGTTAACAAGCGTATTTGTTAGCCAGGGGGCAGACAAGTACATCTTTCCACTTCCCAGCTAATCTTGAGCAGTCTGCACTATTTGCACGGTGTACTCAGCCTTTTCAAATACGCTGGCTAGGCTCCACGAGGAGTCATAGCAGCCTGGGGGGCTTGCCTCGCCTCAGCAGACAGCTGTGAGCCAGTTTTACATGTGTGGTTGACATGAATTAGCTGAAGTAAGTTTCCATTTTCCAAAGGGTCAAGTCAGAGCACTTCCAGCAAACACAGGGCAGCTAGAAGGCTTCTACCCACTGAGCAAGTCATCCCAATGGTTTTCCTGACCACAAATGACAGTTATGAAGCATCTCCTCTGCATGAAAGTTGTAAACTTGGGAGTGTAACTTCCCAAGAATGACAAGGAAGGAAAAGCAAAGCTTCAAATAATAACACTAGCTAGAGTAAAACTAACATGGTTAACAGCCTTCAACCAATGCGAGCAAGTACAGTTCAAATGCAGCTCTCCTTAAACTAAAAGGACAGGGCACAGAGGACTGCCCAAGGACCTACTGTGGGGCAACACCATCGAGACAGAGCAGACTCCATGTTATTTCTGTAGGCTCTTGTGCAGTTTGGCTTCATTTCAGGAGACAAAAATGCTCAGAAAGTATTTAGTTAACTAACATTTGTATTATAAACAGTGGGTAAAGGATGAGGAAACAGGACTTGAGCAAACCATGAGAAAATGCATTTCAGTCTGAGACCACAGCAAAGGAACTGCTAATCAAGGCAACAGATTTCTTTGATGCCCTATATTACTGCCTGGCTGCAGTGGCAGAAGAATGCTTATTAAAATACATTCCGATTAGAAAGCATTAATTTGAGTAACAAGGTTGCCATATACTGCTGCTCAAATATTTTCCCAAATCAAACTTCAGAAAGATGAGCTGAGAAGAGTACTTTTCCGGACTAAGATGTAGTGATCAGCACACGTATTGATTGTGTTATCTCTGGAACAGTAACAAGAATTATATATTGATTTATCTGGAGACTGGATTGTACATTGATTATGCTATCTGCAAAGCAGATAGCTAAGTAAAGCTATCATCTCTGGCTAAAACTGTGCCTACAGAGTAGCGAAGTCAACAGAACAGGGAGATGAGAAATCCATTGAGTCACAGTGTAAAGTCCCAGGGCAATTAATTAAATGGCAAAACTCTCCTTGGCTCAAGTAAGGCCAGGATTCCTACTTAAGTATTTAGCATCGTGCAAAGTTTACTAATGGGAACCCAAAGGAGACAGTGAATAGCGTTTTCAGCAAGTAAATAATTCTAACCTACCCTAAGTCCAAGTAACACATTGTGTTCAGACAGGCACTTCATTCATTTCTTATTTCAATTGGGTCCTTAATGAAATGCATACGGTTTAGAAAAGCTTGAAAACTAGCTCAGAAGATAGCTCTTGGGCCAAGCCTTAAGGGAACATCCACAGTAGCCAGTGAAAAGCAGTACTGTGTTGACCTTTTATCAGCAAGATAACAAGCTTACAAAGGAACAAAGATGACTTTCTGGATACAAGTGATATAAGCTGAATTTGTACCAGCAATGTAACAATGTAGAAAAAAAGACCTAGAAGGCTCCCTTTTGAAAATGCAAAGCCTCATCCCATGTTTTACTATGCAGGTTGCTTTACAGAAGCTTAATGGTTGTTGTGGGCTTTTTCCCCCTCTAAGTTTCACTTACAGTGTCATTCAGTTTTTATTTTGGCCACTCCAAAAACTAGTTATAGAATCTTCCTAGAAGGCATTTAGTAAAACTAATCAGAGGAAGAGATCTCAGCACTGGAATCCAATTCCTGGTAGGACCTGCCCTTCCACCAATGGGATTCAGCCAGAACCATTAAGAAGTGATGCGTGAAACTTCTTACGGGAGATGGAAGTCTTTAGTGATCAGAGAAGATGACTGACTCAGAAGCACAAGTGCTAAAGTTTGCATTTATTTTCATGGTGAAAATAGGAAGGGAAGAAATGTCACGGAGAGAACAACATGAAGGAAAAAATGCTTACCATCAAGATTAAAGCAATGGTGTGCAAAAAGAAAACTGTGGCAATGTGCAGAGCTAAGAATGGGTGCTTGTGAGTGTGAGCCTGGACTCAGCTGCATGACTTTTCCCAGTAGAAAGGCTCATAAATCATTTTAATTTCATCTCACCCATCTTACGTAATTATTTTCTTCTGCAGAAAGAACTGATAGAAGAGCACTTTTTAGCCAGCAGACAAGTGGAAGGCCCGGCGCTGCTGATCAGCCAGTTTCCCTTCCATAGGACTTTGTCCTCCCTTCCTTATCCTATAATTGTTCATATAAACAAAGACATATTTCCATTTAGCAAAATGCCCATTGCTCTCAGTAGGCTGGAGTAAGGAGGTTACTGCTGCATACAGCTAACCTCCTGTAGTAGAGAAAGACATTGAAAATGTGGCCTTTACTCTGTGCATTTCCTGGAGGGAAGGCAACGGAACAGGAATTCAGATAAGAAACCTAACTGTTGCTGTTCTTCATATTCTGTGAAGTGTATTAATGGGGATAACAATACACATCAGACATCCTATTCAGTAACATTTTTAGTACACAACCGGGTCCAAATATAAACTATAATGACATATGGAGACTGCCTTAATAGCCATTTCAAATCAATTTAGTTTTATGTAGTGTCTCTCAAAGTATCTCAAGGTGGTGGCTTTGCAGTGACAAAGAAAATAATGGGCTAGTGATTTAGTGGGGTTAGGCATGGTGGCTTTCAAAAAGGAAGGCAGAGATGTTGCAGTCAGATGCACAGCTCTAATCTGAGAGCAGCACAAAGGTAAACGTATCCCTTCACTCTTGCACTACCAGAAGAAGCCTGGTAATGAAGACATGCTGGGTTCAGTTAAACTGAACCGTTCCACGAAGCACGGAGAGCTTTTCCATTTGCAGACAGAACTGGAACCTAAATCTGAAACATTCTCACTCAACTGCTGAGATTAGGAAAAGCCAGGAAATAAATATTTGTGACCAATTCATTTTAGCAGTTTTACCATTATATTTCACAACCTCAGAAATTTTAGACTTCCTGTGGGTTGGACTTTTGCCCTACAGGCTTATTAAGTCAAAAAGGCAGCTTTAAGTGCCTTTTTCATGGAAACTGTTAAAGCTTCTCTTGAAGAAGCAGGATTCCAGTCAAGAAATCTCGATGTTATGTGACCACTGTGCTGCTCCTGTGAAGTAAAGATGGCCAGTAGATGAGTGTCCCCTCAGATCAAGGCATGGAAGTGACACACACCCCGTGGGACATAGCACTCCTGTTGATGAGGCCCTCTCACCAGCGCTTATCCCCAGAGGGCCCTGAGGAGTGGCCAGCTCAAAGTGGGACCTCCTGCGAGAAACAAGTCAGTGCTTCTTCAGAGCATGTGTCTAGATGGCTGGTATCTTCACCCACCCCTTCCATGAGTTTTCTGTCTCCTGCTTACCATTCAGGTCAAGCTGCTCAGGAGCCATGGAAAAGCTTCTGTTTTGGCATTGTAAGTGAGACAATCACACGCAGCTCTTACATTTCCCTCCCATCAAATATTTCAGAAGGGGCTGCTGGATATGGGTGTTTCAACATACTTTTGGCAAGAGGGCGCATTGATGTCTTCCTATGGAAGAAGTAGGGATTTACTTCCTCTTTTTCCCAGATGAGAACCAGAGTTCCTACGTGCCATTTCTCCTAGAGGCTTAAACCACCCGTTTTCCCTTCCAGGTGCTAGGCCATGCTCAGAATTTGTCATTGCTGTTGCCTGTAAGCCAGGGAGCCATGGAAGCGTTACTCACACATGCCATCCTTGGCCTCAGCTGCAACAAAAGGCTGTTAGATGTCTTCTCATCTGCCTCAGTGAGTGCTCAGGGGCTGCTCAGGATGTTAAAGCTGCATAGAGCCTGCACTGTGATGATCTGAAATGGTGTCTCCCCCTCAGCTCTCTGGATGAGCTCTGAGCTCCTTCAGTTGCCTCAGGGCTGATGCTGAACGCTCTCGCTAGAGCTCTCTATGCAGGCATTCACTGCTCCCACACACCCAAGTTTGCCAACTGTTGCACAGCGTAGTAACATCTCACAGTGCCTGTGAGTCACATGAGGTTGTAAGCACTGATGTGACGTCTGTTCATCTGGGGAAATGTTTTCCTTTCCTTTCTGCTGTACAAGTATTATATGCTTTACTAAATAAAGTGCATGTTCCCTGTGCAAATGAATACATTTTGGAATGAGGATATACTGACACATTATATGTTAAATATGCATGACATTTAAAAACCCAAGAGCTAAAAATCTTTTATAAATATTAAAGAGCATGAAGTCTACTTTTTATTTAGATTTTATTTCTGATCTTGCACTCTGGGAAAAATACTATTTACATTATAAGACTGAATTATCTGTCCAAGAGCCAAACCTATAATTTTATTCTATCAGTCAAGCTGTATGTCACACTATTTTTATGTCAAGACAATAAGGTTCTTTGAAGTACAGACACACACCTATTTGAAAGAAACTTCTGCTCTGAAAGCAGAAGGCTTTGGAATCAGTGGCTCTTTGTATCTTTCGAGGCAATGACAGCTAAATGGAGAAATGCAGCAGTGCAGCACCTAATGAAAAGAGGGTTTCTTTGCCGGCCAGGACCATATTCCATTAGGACATTTGGGTCCAGATTAACCTCTGCATGCATCTAACCTGATCTTGAATCACTTACCTTTAGTGGCTTAAAGTCCATCCTCTGGAGGTTCCTACTTCTCTTTCTATGCTAGAAGAGAGAGTAGGCCACCTCAACTCCTAATGCGAGTGTCTAAGGTAAGTATCCCCAATGAAAAGAAAGAAATCCAGACCTTGCCGAAGATGTTTTAAGTAATTATTGTGGGACCTTTGTTAGAAAAATTATCAGTCAGCTCCTTGTTATGGCGTAGCCAATATTACCTCTAGGAAGTGTTCTCTACTACCTGTAGAATGGCTTACACACTTCTCTAGGAAGAACTGTTTAAGAAAAAAAGTGCAGTGAGACCAATGTTGACATTAAAGCTTAACCAGCACAGTTTTAGTTTACAACAGAAGGCACATAGCTTTGTGTTTCCTTCTGCCCTAAGACCTTAACATAATCCGAAGACATCATAAGTTTCAGAACAGACCACATCCATTTTTCACACTGAAAAATCAGGTATGCAAGTCAAATAAAAAGTGTACAGCATTGCAGAGAAGGGAAACTCTAGTTCTAGAGTCCCAGTAATTTGCCTTCCTGCAACACTATTTTTTCCTGATGAAGACAAAACTGCTCTCAGCTTGGACCTTACTGACCTCACTAAACTATTCCATGTGCTTCTGCTGCACTATGGGGCTGCAAGTAAAGTAACAGATATGGCAGAGTGCAATGGGACATCAATGAAGAGTGGCATCTGGAACTAAAGAGTGGCACTTAGCTGGAACTAAAAAGCATTGTCCTCTCACTTCCCTGTTCCTGATACCAGCAAAATGCCCCTCTCCATTTCCAGATCAGGACTAGAGCAGTGGGAAAAATTTTCCTTATGTATTTGCCCTTCTTTCCCCTGTTGATAGGAATTTAAAGACAAACAGTCGCCTCAGTGGATGGAAAACAGTAGAACTTCATGCCCTTAATGAATGGGCAGCAGGAACTCACCCTGGTAGTGCTAAATGGCTGCACATGAAGCTAGCCAGGCTCAGGAAATGAAACCAGATCCCCAAATGCAGTCTGAGATAACTGAAAGTATGCACTGAAATTTACGGTAGGAAAATGACTGACTGGAAAAAAAAAAGGTCTGCTCTGCCCCTGCATCTCAAAACATTTTGTACCATTTAAGTGCTTTAGAAAGATATCTGCCAAAAATGCAGTTCTTTTTCCTGAAGGTCAAATGTATTTCTCTTGTAAAAAAAGATGAAGCAGCAGTTGTATGTCTTGGTTACTCCTATGAAAGCGACTTAGGAAAAATCCTAGGATTGTTCATATGTTGAATTTTGATGTTTATTGCTTTCTGGCAGTGACTTTAAAGCAAAGGTTAAACCTGGTCGGCAAATGATCCAGGCTCCTGCTCAAAAGGGTTAGTGCCAGTGCAGCCTGTCCAATATTGCTGCTGCAATCTGTACTTCTGTTCAGAGTGCCACCCTGTGGACACGGTTGCTACCACGAGCTCCTTTGGACAGCCCAGTGGTGCAACAGTCAGGAGCTGACAGCAGTGGAAACCAACTGGTGGTGTCACCATCAGCTCCAAGACACACAGTGTCAATTTCAATCTTGCAAGCTTTTGGTTACCTTGGGGCAAATTTGTGTAGTTTTGTAAGTGTAAGTTTTTGTACCAACATACAACATCTGTTACCAAAACCCATCTTTGCTGGTGCTTCCTACCCAGCAGTATATGAAACACCACAAATTTGAACAGAATAGGAAATAACCAGTTGATAAAGTTGCGAAGGTGTCCTGCACTGCAGCATGGATGCAGAGCTTTGCACGTGGACAAGAGAACAGAGAAGCCCTTTCTCGTCATAGATGACTTAAGCCTCTAGTAAGCACAAGTTCATTCTTAAAAGCCAAGATTAAACAGATTAAAATACAATTTTCTTTCTGCTTGTATAAGACTTGCAAGTTTACACACTGGAGATTGCCATCATAAATTTTAGGGCTCTAAAATTATATTAGAAAGCCTAGAACAACCTTGTTTAGCAAAGGTGTGCCTTGCAGCATTCTTTCAGTAACACCACTTTGGCTTCCCCTTACCTCTGGGGTGAGGTATTTCATCATGATTTCCTTTCCCTTCTCTCCCAGCTTTTCATCTGGAGCAATTTCATACTCTGCCTGGAACAGATATAAAGAAATTGTCAATATTTGCACTCGTATTTCACTATCACAACTTCATTTTGGATGTGGTCTTACCCAAACGTTCTGTCTGAAGAATCTGGAGAATAAAAACAGTTTTTTGATGGAAGTAAAACCTGTACACACAAACTGTCCAAAAATCTTCCACAATATTTTGAACAAACCCTGGTGATTTGTTTTCTGAGATTCTATCTCTTCATTAATACCAATACAATTTAATTCCTTTATATTTTACAGCCTTGCCAAGACAATGTTCAGAAAGTAACCAGAGACAGTAACTCCCTGGGTCTTGCTTAAAGAAAAAAAGAGGATACAAAAGGTAATTTTTTTCTCTCAGTAGTAGAGAAAGCGAATTTTTGGTTAATTCTTGCCACACTGGTATTTCAAGCACCAGATGAACTCCTTCAGTAGGCTGCCTGATTGGAAGAACGGGTCTTCCCTGTTTATTTACATCTTCCTTTGGTCTAGCATCCCTTCTACAGTGCCATGAGACTTGCCCATCACTTTTAGTGATCCTCCAGCCAGACTCTCACGAAGGCAGATCTGAGAGCCATTTTTTTTAGGCTGATTTCTCAGGACGCAGATAAAAACAAGAGAGGAGACAGCATAAGAAACAAAGAAGTATTACTGGTGCATTATGAAGACATGAATCACTTTAGTAAAAGTTTTGGAATCATGGAAGGCACTCAAATTAAAAACATGCTGCATAGAGTCCCAGTTACAAAATGATAACGACAAATTCGCAGAGGCATTCCAACTTGGCACTGCCCGAGGTACAAAGATTTAGCCTTAGGATCAAAAGATTTTCCAGGAAAAAAAAGTCAGCCTAGCACTTTTCATGACTGCTTGTATTAGAAAAAGGATCCCAGATAATCCTGCCAAACCAATTAAGTAACCTGGTCCAATACAAGCTGTTTGAGATGATAAATGAGGAGGAAGTTAAAAAAAAAAGAAAGTAAATCAGACTGAACTGGCAAACACACAGAAGTACAAACTTCAGAACTATTGCCCACTCAAAGATGTATGTACTGCTCTGACTGTGATACAGTAAATCTGAAGGAAGGAAGGCTGCAATGGATACCCAATGTAAGCAGACCCAGGAATGACATGAAAACCACAGTGTAGTAATAATGCTACTACCCACCTACCTGGACAGTGCTGATTTAGCTACTGCAGCTTAAGTCTAAAGCTATGTACTTAAACATGTACACAGCAGGTCGCCTGAACAGTTTAGAAAGACGATCTGATTTGGTTTGGGAAGTGACAGGGACTGCAAAGAACCCAGACAAATCTGTACTGCTGATGACAAATGCACTGAAAGCTGAAATCTGCAAGAGCAGTGCTTCTCTTTCAGTGGCCATTTTGGGGATGAACCAATTATGTACCCACAAAACGTATTACAAGGGTTTAAAAAGACATCTTTCATCCACTTTCCTGTCCTTTTAGATGCTATCTAAATATGGGTTGTTTCAGCCCTGTAAGCATGGATAATCTCAAATGTTTACAGCATCTTAACAGCAGTCTTCTCCACAATTCCTTGCTACAGCATAAAGCGGTGGCAAGGGTAACATAAGGAACAGTTTCTTAAAAGGTCAGAGTTGCATCTTACTTTGCCCCTTACAGTTTGTGGTTAGGTCCACACACAGACCAGGAGTTTTTCATCTAAAAGAAAACCAAAGCAATGTATTTTAAGGAAAAAGAATCTATCTAAACAAAACCTTTTGCACAGAAGACTGCCAAACAAAGAGCTCTTTGGCACTGCCTTGTCATGGAAGTGACTAGGAGAATTAGTGAGTCCTCAAATCAGTGCTATTTACAGATTGACTGATAATAACTGCTTCTTTCTCCTTCAGTTGCTTTCAGATTCTGAATACTCTACCACACTTTTCTGAAAAGGCCAAAAGAAGCTGGGCTCACAGATTTCCTAATGGATCTGTCTCCATTATCAAACATTGGTCATCACATCAGCTCGAGACCTGCAGGATGGTGATTTGGAATATCAAATATTCACTTATACATGGTAAGTGCCTGGCAACTATCAGTGCCTCCTTTTGGAGCTGGATTGGTGAAATAAAGAATGATTGTGCTTTGAAAGTTAAATATTAAGACATGTAAGCCAAGATCTTAGCTTATATAAGTGGAGAAATGTGAATTTCTCAAACAGGTAATAATTTGGATGCAGAATCTCATGCATTTGGTCTGATCCGTAATAGCTATGTCCTCTTACTGATATGTGTCAAAGTGCTTCAGTAATCTCTTGACAGAATGTTTTCTTGAAGATGTTGTTTGGCCACACAACTCTCTGACAACAACAAGGATTTATGTCAGGAATGCAAATGGTACAACTAATTCATTTTTCTACACCAGACAAAAGTAAATTTTCCACAAAGTTGCAAGCTTTCTCTTCATTACATCCACTAGTGAGTATGTAGACTCCAGAAAAGGAACACCTGATACAAATCACAATACACAGTTTGCTTGGGACTAGCAGATCCTGCTAGTATATTAATTTTCTAGTAAATAAAAACTGATTCAGAGTTGTCCTTTGCCACCTAAAATACATCATAAGGTTGTCAAAAATTCAGTGTCCCATCAGAACTATAAAACAAGAAGCAAATTGGGACAGAGCTGAAGAAAGAATTTTTGCAGGAATTGGATCAGTGTTTTGAAATACACTTCCTGATGGGATTCGACATGTGCAGAACTAAACACACACACACAGAGTATCTAAGATAATTGGGAAGGGATAAAAAGAACATTTATTTATACTTGCATTTGACATTCTCAGAAAATGCTATGGGATGGTGGTGAAGGTAGGAAGTGACAGACAAGGGAAGGTGTGAAAAGGAACTGTAACTGTGAACAGTGTTGATTTCACTGTGGCTCAAGTACTGTAAGCCTGCTTCATTTTGTTTCTGCATTCATTATTATTTCTCCCCTTGGTGCCACTTTTGAGCCACTTGGCACCACAAGACAGTGGTGCACTTTCAGCCATAGACTGCTACTGCAAGCAGAATTACACACATAAAGAGTCACTTCCTCATGTTCCCTCTGTTGCATGCCTGGGAAAAATACCAATATCCTTGACTCTCAATCTTGTGCTTAAATCACAAGATTCATTCCCTTCTTCCACAATACTCAAAAGCATAGCTAAAATTTGCAAATGCCTAATTGCTAGAAATAACATTATTAGTTAAAATCCATGTGAAACAAAATATTTTCCATTATTCCTTTGATGAATCCAGGCATGTGTTTCAAAGCTCCTGCTCTGAAGTCTAATAGCTTCTCCATGCCCTAGTTAGGTCAGACAGGGCCCTATTCATTGCTCATAAATGAGGAGAGGATTTACAATCACCCTGACCACATGGGACAAGCCGCAGGGAAGGCTCTCTCTGCAGACAGGCATGGATCCTTCCGTCGAAATAGCGAGAGGATGTGGGCTCACTGCCGTTTGTTGCTAACTGCTCCTTCGGCTGCTGTTTTGGAGGTAGTTATTCAGGCGGCTCCTGCTTCCCTAGAAGGAACCCTAGCTAAATATAAACATGGGTGTGTAAAGTGCTGTCCTGCAGCAGCCATCCTTGGGATGGGCCACAGGAGATGGGATGGGGAACTGTGATGGCAACCTTCTTTGTGATGAGGCCATGACCTCAGGGATGACCAAGAAAGGGCTGGATAGAGACTGCAACCAACAGACAAGATTAAGCATTGAGCGAAAAAGAGCACTTTGGATGAAACTGGCTGAGTCACCAAGACTGGTGGGGCTCACGTGAGCAGCCTTATTTCTGACATTGCCTTTACTTTCATCTTAACATTCTCTGACTTCCTGAAACTGCATGGTTTAAAACTATGTGTAAAATGAAAAACAGAGCCTAAGGAATCACTCTGGATCCAGGCGGACTGTCCCTCACAGCAGGCATCTGCCAGTTGCCTGGCTGGGTAGGGCACAGCTGCTGGAGTCAGTCCCCTGTACCCACCAGGAGATGGACATTGGAAGGATGCTTCTGGAAGAGCAGGGTTAGGTTTCTCAGTACAAGTCAGGAGCAGTAGAGTCAAATCCTGAGCACAGGCAGCAGATTTCATCTTCTGTTTTGGTCCCAGTTTTATACCTATACCTTCTACCAGCTACCTCCTCTGTTATCCTCAACTTCCTAACTGCTGCAGAGCCTGCTTCTTCCACCTTGATCTCTGATTTCTGCCCTGTTATTGCTCCTGTGCTCTAACAATCATCCTTGCACTTGCCTCCACTGAGATTTAAAGTCTGTGACTGAAAATTGGAAAGCACAAAGCAAACAGCTGGGATTCATAATAACTCACATTTCTAAATGAAAAGTTAACTTGAAACCACATTTTTCATGTTAAAGCACAGGACAAAAAAGAGTCCTTTTGACTGTTTAAAAACACATTTTGAGTTAATGAGTTTGTTGATATCAACAAACTGGCATTTCTGATGGAAAAAGCCTTGAACAGCTTTAAGACACACATACACAGATGGTTTATACACCATGCAAGGGACTTAACCAAATGAAATCTCTCTAACAGAGACACGTTTTGTACAAATGGCACTAAATGGATGCTCGTTCATCCTGTTACCCCAGATAAGTGTAATGTGTAGTGAAGCATTCAGCTGAAAATTCCACCCAAAGTGATGATAGTGTCTCTCATCCTCTGCCCCAATGCCTGGATAACACAAGCAGAAACAACCCAGAGAGGCACTGGGGCTACTTTTCTCCTCGTGTACTTTTATCTAGCTTCAGTGCAAAAAACAACAGAACACAGGAGAGAAAATAACTCCAGGTTTTGTTCTCCTTGATCAGAATTAGCTATTCTCTGCTCCCAGCTCCCTCCAGTTAGTCTAAACCTGATCCACATTAAAATGTTAGAAATCCTCCCCTGAGAATGAAAAAAGTTCAAAAATGATGAATGGGAGAAGATGAAACAGGAAAGTGGCTCAAGAGACTTGCAGTAAAGTATTCATTACAATAGCACAGCAAAATCAGAGAGCCAGCACCCCTTCTGAGGAGAGGACACCAGCAGGAGGTCCCTGCTGCAAAGCCACCTCCTTGTGCCGTAGGCACAGGCTGGCTGGGAAGGAAATGTACATTGCTAATGGGTTAGCTGCTCACTGATCTGCCTTTCAGCACAGGAAATGTATCCCCCAGCACTTCATTTTAATGGCTGTCTTTCAACAGCTAGAAAGCTCTATGACGTTGTTAAAATATTTGTAAGCACAGCAAAGTGTGCTTTGGAGCTGTGTGTGAATTCTTTGTTAAGGGCTTATGGAGAGCTGATTTAATCATAAAACAGCTCCACGTAATGATAATAGTTTGTTTGAACAGTTCCTTCATCTGAATGGCTGCATAAGAGTTCGGTGAACTACTCGTGGGAGATCTTGTTGTTTATGTGCTCAGATGAGCGTGTGATGTGTGTAATCACACATATTCAGAGGCACAAGCTGAAGCCATTGGTTCTTTTTACTGGATATTTTCCTCTTTTGAAGTCATGAAATTGTTTGCACGATATCCATAGTAAGAGATGGCTCTGTCCTTACTGCCTCACTGTGTAGCCTAGGACCACTGTAGTCACTCACACTGACCCCACAGCAGAAGCAGGAGCCTTATCACTTTCATCTTTTAATGTTAGGACCTACTGCCTACAATCATGTATCTTTGTAGCCTATTTTACAACTGACAGGTTGTGGCTAATAACTGGGGAACTGTTCTCAGAAGACATGCAGGAACTTTCAGTTTCTGGGCACTTTAATCTCAGTTACAAGTTGAAAGTGGCCAAGGTGTTAATGAGTTTTAGAGGGAACTAATAGATACACAGCTACACACATGCAGAATGCAACAATACAAACGGTTTTTTCCTTCAGAAAGCCAGCCTGAGTACTGCTGAACAGTACAGGAAACAACAACAACAACAAAACATTACAAAAACAGATGCTGTGAAAATTAGATTTGCAGGAGACTACATCAGACCAGGTTAGTTATTTCAACTGACAGCTGAAATAAATGTCCAGCAGAGAAGAGACTTTTTTCCCATATGCACTCAAGTTTGCACGGTCTGGTTGATCTAATCAGCCTTTGGAGGCAAAGGAGTTGGGAGAGTTCTTGCAAAACTTGGTTGCGTCCTAAGTAAGGAAATTGAGCTTACTGGTAGGCTGCTGGGTGCCTGACTCACCTGGGAGCCCCAGTTCCTGCTTTCCTTGAAGACAACTGAGTTCACAATTAAAACAAACAAACAAACAAAAAAAAAGCTATTAAAAATTAGGAGAGATCAATTATGAGCTTCTGCCAGTGACTTATCGAGTGGCCTGGTAAAGTCACCCAGCTGTGCTTTTACTTCGCCTTCTTTCTGTAAAAGATAGGTTCTTATTTCTCAATTTGCAAAAAGCCCTCTGAGCCTCTGATGGACAACTAAACACATTTCTCTATTATTATTTTTAATTTGATATTACAAAAAAGCTAAGCTTTGCATCTCTCATTATAAATGTAATTAAGCCAAAGAAAGCTTTGGCTTCTTCTGCTCAGAGCTTGTTACAGCAGGTGGCCTCAAAAAAAGTTCCATGTTCCTGGTGGCCTCAGAATAGGGCTTTAAAGTCAAACTTCTGGTTTCATTACGGGACTTTTTGCCCTTGTAGGCCTTGGCCTGAATCCCACTACTCACTCACTCAACACAGTGTGACTCCTCTGGGTGAATTTCAGTAGCCATCACCCAACTTAATGGCTGTGCTGCTAGACCTTAATATTGGATAATGCAGGGATTTTCACAGTCTGGGAGCAAACTTGTTTGGAATTTGAGATCGACAAAGGAGACTGCTGTTAATTAGCTCTAAAAAGAAGAACAAATATTCAGACCTCCACACAGCTCAACATTTTGTTCATGAAATCAGTGCTTCATGATGGCAGGTACCTCACTAGAAGGTGCTGGTTGGCTGCAATAAGCACCTGGAGCATCCTCCTGTTTTTGCTTGCCTTGAGCATACCTGCACTGACCGACTGCCAGCAGTAGCTGTCTCATGACCCTTGAGAGCTGAGCCTTCCCACTGAGGAAACTCATGACCAGCACTAGGAAGATAAGGTGAACTGTAGTCATTCAAAACCTCTTAGAGAAACCTTTCCACGGCTGTGCTGATTTAAAGGTTGCCCTTCTTAGCTTGCAAAAATCTGAGGGTAAATTCTTTGGTTTGTCATTTAAACAATACACTTTCAAACAATACACTTAATGCTGAGGTGAGGAAATCTCTAACAAGATGATGCATGTGTTCTCTGAGAAGGACTATTAGTTTCCAGTCATGCAAGTATTGTCTTCATTGTGAATTTTCTATCACACCCCTCACATCTATCAGTCGAAAAGCACAGTGCTGCAATATATCAAGATGTGTGCATGTGGGAAAATACCTCCTTTGGTTTACCTGTGAAACTGATTGTGTGCAGTCTTCTGCCACTCAGTGCTGGGTAATCCTATACTCCGGTAAGCACTAAGTGGGGAGTTTTTAACCTAGTGCAGGTGTGTTGCTCTATCATTTGCTATTCTGGTAGCATAGAGACCTGGTGTCTACTGCAAGTAACAATTTGAGCCAAATCCTGCTGTAAGCCATCTGAAGAAAAGGTCAATTTTACAACACACTGCTACATTTCAGCAGTCTAGGTGCGAAATCAAACTGCAAAATGAGTCCAATGAAAATGTACAGCAAGAGCATTAGGATGTTTTAAATTACGTTAATCAAGTAAAAAGGTTTACAAAAGTTCAAAGATTGTTTTATGAATTGGGATGGTACCAAATATGCCAACTAAAATTGATTATGGTGCGACTTTACTCAAAACTTTCTGCAATGCAGATTTGTTGTAGTAGCTGTGGTACTAATAAAAACTGAGAAATTCCCCCTCCCAAACTCTTACCTTTACAACAGTGCAACCTTCGCATCTGTTTCTACTTCAAAATAGCTCAGCCACAGCAGAAATTAAAAAATAAAATAAAACAAAACAAAACAAAATAAAATAAAATAAAATAAAATAAAATAAAATAAAATAAAATAAATACATATTCCTGTTGGTATACATTGCTTTGCCTTTGACCAGCTTTTCTCTAGCTAGTATCAGCTAGAGAGCAAATGCACTTTGTGATGACAACCAGCAGCTCATCTGCCTGCGTGGTGGGATGCAGCCTTTGGCTCATCTATGCCCTGCCCTTCAGGAGGCTCCCAGCAAGGAAGCCAGTGAGCATCTTTAAACTGTGAGCAGCTACTGCTGGCACTACACAGAGCCAAACGCTGCCAGATTGGGGACGAACATCAAGTCTGCCCAGGAGGCTGGGGGCACAGCTCAACGGCCAGGTTAGCTGGGAGCTCACTGGGGTGGGAAATGGTGCTGGGTTCTATAGCAGGCTCGTCGCGTTCCTTGGGGACCTCAATCAAAGTCATTTCTATACCTTGTGCGCCTGTTTTCCTATTTGAAAAAAACAAGATATCAACCAGGATGTCCTTTGTAAATCACCCTGGAATCTACTGATGGAGAGGCTTGGTAAGAGTGAGGCATTATTACTGTCACACTCCTCATCCCCTCTTGTCAGTCCGTTCATCATCTTCCTTTTCTTCCTTCTCTTTGCCTTCTAACACTGCCGACTGTAATGATATCAGAAGACATTACTCACAACAGCCCAGCTGCTTGTGCTGTGGCCTTAAGCGAGGATCTGCCTGCACCACAGAGGGCTGCCTGTCTCCCGCCCCTCCTGATGGCTCGTGTACCTTGAAGCTGGTCCCAAACCTGGGTGCAGCACTGCCCCTTTACTTCCAACAATGCTGGGGAGCTGCTAGGTTCACCCCTGCCAACAGCTTGCTCAGGTCCAGAAGACGCAATCCCACATCCCATGGAAGTATGATTTCCTGAAGTCAGAGCACTGCGCGTGTCAGGAAAGGAGCTACGCAACAGCGCTGCTCTGATCACACACATCTCTGCCAGGGCTGGGTGCAGGTAGAGATCACTGCGTCTTCAGAGCAACGTTTCACTCCTCCTGCTCTGCCAGCAGGGTTCCTCAGTTGGCGGCTGAGGCATGGGGTGGCAAAGCACTGCAAGATCCCACAAGAAGTGACTTACCACCGAGTCGAGGAATCTAATGCAACACTCGAGCTCTGGGCGGGTTTCACAGAACTGCCGAAAGAGAAGCCTTCCAATCGGCTGCTTTTCACATATGCTGCAGTAATCTCTCTCTAGAGGCAATAAAAAGAAGAGAAGCATGAAAATGAGAAGAGCTTTGCCTTTTGGGCTGGCTAGGAGTTTAAAACACAGCAAGTGAGTGCAGAAAGATGATCCCAAATAGAAATGCTTTCTCCCCACCGTGTTTCAAATCTGCAAGTACAAATGTAATGAATGGTTTAAGTCTCAAACAAGACAGGCTCAGTTTTACAGGGCTGATGTATTTAAAAGCACCACAAAGGCCATTCAGCTATTATTCATGAATAATTTCACGTTTTTCCATGGCGGAATTGCATGTACTCTGCAAAAGTACCACACAGACAGGCAGCATTTGTGGGAAATGTCAAGTCCCTGAAATGTGAGTCATGTATTGAAAAGTGCAGGAGCATTAGAGGAGAAGCTGGAATTTGTGACTTTCCTGGTTCCTTCCAGATATGCATTAAAGTAATGCATATTTCCTAATCTCTGGAAATGCACAGTTCACTCTCTACTAAACGTTTATTGCAAAATATGTATTTTTAAAGGTTTCAAAATTTTTATTTACTTTCAGAGCACCAGCCTGCAGTTGTTGTACACAACATCTAGCTGACTCCATTTCACATTGTGCTCCTCTACAGACGTTTATTTCTCCATAAATAAGCATTGTTAAATGTTGTTCCCCTGTGCTGGGTCCTCCTTGCACCCAGAACCAGCCTCTGCTGAAGCATGAGCTCCCTTACTGTGCAGGAAAAATATGAGAGGGGCTGCCATCATGGACTGGGATTGCACCAGTACAAACAAGGTGGACGTTTTTGGCGAGCAGCAGATCTCTCAGCCTGTTTGGAGTTACAGCACTTGCTGGAGACACGTTATTCCTTTAGAAGCACACACATGTCAAACAACATACTGTGTTTCCTTAAGTGTTCCTCTCACCACCCTCCTCGCTGCCATATGGCAGTTGCTGTTATTATGGAAACAACCAGCTTCTAAACACATAACATCACACTGCAAACAGACATACTAAACCCACACAAGTTGTCGGTGCCTTGGTTACTTCTTTCTCAGGCCTGGAGCTCCTTGCGCAATGGCTTTTATTTCCCCTCTGCTTTGTCCCCCCACGTTCCAGATCCTACAAGGACAAATTCTGCAGGCACAAGTCTGTTTGTCACGGAGGCACTCAGCCGAAGGGCTCGCTTGGCACAGGCTGCACCCAAGGACCATGCTCTGCAAAGCCAGGACATCCCTCCTGAGAGGAAAATGGACACGTTGGGCTTGCTGGGCTGCATCTGGGTGGCAGTTGGTTTTCACGTGGCAGCCTGATGGCAGGAGCACCCCAAGAGCACTTCTTGTGAGGAAGACCCATGCTGGCATCATGCTCTGCTCACAGGCAACTGCAGTTTCAGGAGGAGACCTCTGAAGCACCCTCATGGTGTGTGGGGATTAGCTGGGGTTAGCTGGATTTTACCTCAGCGTTTTCTGAAGCAGCCTAGGACAATTCACCCACACCATTTCGTGACTGGTCCTGCCAACCCACTTGGGATCAAGATTTCACTCAATCTAGACAGAAGACTGCAGTGTTTTGGCACTCGCTGGCAAATAGCACTGCATCTAAATCACTGTGTAAATCTTAACTCGACCGCTAGTCAGCAACAAGTCTGGGATACTGGTTTGTTTGCAAGAGGAACAGCATAACACAGACATGCAGGGCCAGAGGCCCAGCGTGACACTGAGCAGCCTTGAGCTATCCTTGCAAATGCTGCAAGTTCTCACTGCTTGGCCAAGAGCTCTCTCAGCAAGAAGGTGAAGGAATATGCAGCCAGGCACAGCACTAAGGCAGGCGAAGGAGGGAGGGAAGTGCTCGAGTGCATCAGAATGCCAGTTCTCAGTGTCTCAAGGGATGGGCAGGAAGCTGGAGCCCAGGGGAGGTACACTGAAGCTCAGGCGATGCAGCTGCATCTACCTGATGCTGCTTTCTGCTGTCATGATTATCTTATTCTTCTGAGGGTACAGAAAAAAAACCCACACCCTGATGCTACACGAGTGTGCAAATTGCACTTTGAGTAACTGTACTTACTAACACATAAGGAAAAGAAAACAAGAAGACAAATACTATTGCAGATGTAGATAATCTAAACGCAAAGATGATATGAGCATGATGTGAGACGATATGCTGCACTTCAGCAGTATCTGATTTGGCCAGCACATGGGAATGGTGACCTGTTTGTAATGAGGAAAAAGGAAATACCAGAAATAATCTCCAAAAACACAAGAGCCAGACCAGTTCCCTGGAGCCATCCACTCCTTGGTAATGCTCATTTAAGTGCTGGATATACTGATACAGACAATAAATACATGATGCAACTGTTTTCATTCCTTGTAGGTGACATACAGTATTTTCTTAGGCCCTATTTTTGCACTGACCTCACCGACTCAGCTCCAGGATCCTGCTCTCAGCTCATTCTTGGGATGCACAGGGCATAGCATGGGCTGAGAAACAAAAACACCTCTCTCAGCTCGCGCAGAAACAGAGTGGATAGCTTTATAGCACAAGGAGCAAAGCATAGCAGAGGTGTTGCTTCAAAGAGGCCCAGCTGAGGCACCCAGAGCCGTGCCGAGGAGCTGCTGCCTGCAGGCAGGGGACAGATGTGGATGGAGGGAGCAGGAATGGTGGATCCCTGGGGTCAAGCGCCGTGTCGTGCTCGGCCTGCCTGCCAGCAAAAATATCCCTCCAGTTTCAAAGTTTGAAAAACAGAAAGAATGATTTCCTGAGGAAATGGAAATGTTAAACACTTGGAAGTGAAACCATATGCTTACAATGATGAAGTGTAATGAAAACAGCCCTGAGAGTGATATCTTTGGTCGTTGGACCCTCCTGTTTCAGCAGTATTCTGCTCAACACCTGCAAAGTCACCCAAAATGGGGGTGAAAAGCTGGGTAGCTTGAAGGCTTAGAGGAGCAGCCACTTCTCACTAATGCCATGTCTTTTGTTTAGACATTATAACCGGCAAATCGCGCGGGCATGAAAATGAATGATCTTCCTGGCAGAGTAACTAAGCAGATTATATAGATTAAATTGTTTATGAAAAGTTTTTATATAAAAATCATATAATAATTCTAAAGAGAAATAATATTTACTCTAAATTCCACTGACTCATTTTTGCTGTACCTTATAGCTCATGTATTAAAATACTGCTTTAAAGAGCACACAGAACATACCAAAATAGTCACCTCTGTACGCAGATAATGCCATCAGCATTCAAGGTCTATAGCAAATCTGTTCCCTAACAGATATTTTGGAAATGTCCTGAAAAACTCCCAAGCACGCAGCTAGGAAGAACAGTCCTATTAGTACCATTCCATACTGGTCAAAGCACGCTGTTGATGAAGTGGAAAAAGTAAAATGAGGTAAGAAAGAAAGCAGTTGCCAAGAAGTAGCTGACTTTCAAGTAAAAAGGAAAAAAGCTAATATTTCATTTAGATATAAACCCCTCTGTGCTTTCTGAAGACTTTTTGTCTTCATTTGCTTTTTACATATCTTGCTTTTTCAGAAGACTCAAAATATCACCTTAACAATTTCAGACAGAAACGATGGTCTGTAGAGAGATCAGGTCCTTCCTCCTCTTTCACATTTGCCATAAATGTGGCTTTTCATAGATATAGCATTGAGCTTGAAAACTGGGTGACAGCCCTTGGCTGAAAAGCAGTTTCTTCTGACATAATTTCACGTGGTGCAACCTGCAGGTGTCTAAGTGAGAAACCTTTCCTCACACTGCTCTGGGAAGTTGTACTTCTCTTTCTGGACCGAAGCCCTGCTTTTGAAGGGCTGCTGATCCAACACCTGCTATCAGCTGGCAAGGCTTCCTCGTGCAAAATGCCTATGAGGTGTGATGTGCTTAAGTTTAACCTCATTTCTGAAGTGTACAAAGGCCAGGAGCATCTCTCCAACCTTCTGGCCATTGCCGGTGTGCCTACTGATGGCACTTATGTACTATCTATCAAGCAGCCTTTTACTTCCATTTTTAAAATACTGGAGTTCCAAGAGAAGGTATTTCAAAGAGATGCATGGAGAATCACCAAGAAGTCATGCATCATGCAAATTTGTTCTTGGCTTCTGGATCTCTTCTCCCATTGGCATTAAATCAGCCTGGACATAATTTGAGTGAAATCCAAATTCTGCTGCCTAAAAATAAAAACAAATCAAAACAAACAGAAATTCCTCCCGAGCTCCTGGAAACCCAAAGGAGGGCGTAATGACAGTTGTTCTTTATCCTGCTTACGCTTAAGTCTCTAAAGGACCCGAGAAAAGAGCTCACCTCTCTCTTCCAATTCCTTTTTTAAGTTGAATAAAAATGACAATCTTAGAAATAGAAGCTCCAAGTCCAGTACTCATCTGCTGCTCTGCCTCCAGCCTTCATTAGTCCAGAACAACAAAAAAACACTAAAAACTTGGAAAAAGAGATCCCAAGCTGGACAATAGGAAGCAGTAGCAAAGCCCAAACTGGCAAACTGGCAAGTAGACCTTTGCAAGATGGCTGGCACACTGAAAATGAAAATGTCCATGGTGCTGAGGCCTGTCAGAGTGATTCCACCAGCCATGGGTTGGTAGAAGCTTCAGTAGAGCTGTCTCAAACTTGCAACATGACTGATGTCTCAGTCCCCATTCAAACTGAGGGGGAATTCTACAAAAGTAGATTCTATCCAATCCAGCCCAAACCCCCAACCAGATCTGTTATTCTTTTGCACATCTCTGCTTTCTACATGGGAGCTCTCTTACAGGGGCACTCGATGGTAAGGAGAACAAAAGCAAGAATGAAAGGCAAGAATAAAAAACATGCTACAGAATCTTACAGCCCATCGTACAGTTTGTACTTTCAGCAGTTTGATTCTTTTTGTCAAAAAAAAGACTGCAGCCTTTAAAGTATACAGCAATATTTTGTGTCCAGCTGGGGTACCAATGGAAAACATTGTTTCTTTAAACAGCAAATAACCCCATCTAGAGCTATAGTAATACAAATACATTTAAAGTCAGTAAGTCTAATGCTAGGGCTTATAAATATCTCTTATAATTTACTTCTGCTCTTCTCCAGCTGAAAGTGAAATTACCACTGCCTACATATAAACTTAATAAATAGAACATACTAAAGTGCCTAGTCTTTGAGGCTGATGAAAGTTGCTTCTTATCAAAGACTCCTTTGTGCATGCTTTAAAAGGATTTAACTTGCTTTGATTGCATTATTAACAGTGTCTGTGTTGCTCTTGTATCTCAGAATAGGCTGGAAAGCTGGAACATTAGTTCTTACATTGAACAAAAGTCACTTTGCCATCTATAATAAATACGTTTCAATACAAAAGATAATCCTTGTGTTCAAAAGCAAGATATTAAGGCTGGCCATGCTAACACTTCTGCACACCCGGTTATTACATTCAGATTTCTCTATATTCGTCACTACGGGAGATCTCACAGCCAGTCAGAACTTCATAAACTTCGTTGGAAACTCAAGATATTTTCAGTGAGAAACATGTCAGGTTTCTTTCTTTCAGAAACTGAAAGTTTGGGCCCATTTCTGAGGAAGGAACGCGGATACTGCTCCTCCAACTGCAGCACCTGGCCAACTACATACGCAGTGACCCAGTGAAGGACTCCGTTGTCGGTGCGACTGCTCAGGCGTGGGAAGAAGCAATGGAAATGAAGTTACTTGTCCTTTCTTGTGTGCTTTTTTGCTGCTTTCTGAGTTTTGGTGCTGCTGTTGCTGATTTGTTGTGTTTTGTTGTGCATATGGAAACCTGTTGTTCAGATGCTGAGGACTCTGCATTTGCCCTGTCTCCAGTGATGTGTTTAAGATGTGAGGCAAGCCAGATGGTTAGAAAATACAAGACAGGAATAAAAATGCCTCATTTTGCTTCATTCAAAAATTCCCAGGAACTGTGGCAGTAAGTCATGTTACAAAAGCCTAATACAAGCAGCAAGACTCCTGTGGGAATTCAGTTACCAGTACAAATTATATTCTGCATCCTGCAGACCTCAGTGGCATGCTGTATTTATAACACGGGGCTAATAGCACTGCCCTACCTCGAAACAGTGTGGCCAGAATAAGTCTATTAAAGTGCGTGAGCCCAGAGTGCTGCTGGATAGCCCTGTGGCTCTTTGCTATTTACGTGCGACGCGAAGCCCCGGAGCGGAAAGTTAATCCAGGAGAACACAGCAGAGTCTTTTTATACATTAACTGCTATACTGCTCCATAACTTCACCTGGCACTTCACAGAGATTAAAAATGACGATGCAGCCCCTGTCCTGGAGAGTGTTTGTCTTGGCAGGGCCAGTGCAGCACAGGTGCACGACTGCGATGCTGGAGCCAAGGCTGCGATGAAGCTTCCTGGTGGCAAAAGCGCACTCTCTCAAACAAGAAACATTTCATCTGCTTTCTCTGTTTTTAATAAAATATGGACGTGTCACACCTTCTGTTAGGATAATGGTTTGACAAATTCCTTGTTTTGAAGAACGGCTCTTCCCAGTTTGTGGCTAAACCCAGCTCTTCATAGCTGCAGAAACTCGAGACCTGCCTAGTAAGCCCTGAGGAAAAATACATTTTTTGGCCTTGGCTGCTTTTTTTGCCCTTGAATTTAGGATTTTCTATAAGAAACTTGGAGACCCTCATCTATGCTATCACAGTGAACGTTGTTTTGGCACCAACTATCCAAGTTTAATTAATTAAAAATACAAATGCAGTCAAGCTTGTTTAAGACAATGGAATTACCCCAAACTGGTATTAAGCCCTGCCAACTTAATTTTCTCTGCTTGTAGGCTGCTTTTTTAAAAAATAAACAAAATTTAATCTCCTGATCATTGAACATCTAATGTAATTATTCAGATTCAGACAGTGTTTGCTTTGTATAACTCTGCTTATTTCCACTCTTTTCGTGGTATTAGGCTCCAGGGCTGAAGTCCACACATCACAGCAGAATTACACTGAAGATGGAAGGAGTCCAAACCTTAGACTTGGATCAGTATGGAAAAAATGTTTGGAGAATATTGTAACAAATTCACAGCTAAATGCACTTTGGTGATACATACGGATCTGCTCATTTGTTTTTTGAAAGCAGCTGTATTGAAACTTTGCTCACAGAACTTTATTTGAAAGTCAAATTCCGCAAACAGTTGCATAAATATGTTTGCACGAGTATCTGAACCAGAATGCCTATGTGGCTTTGTTGATTTTGGACAAAGCTCTTGGCAGGAAGGATAACAACCCACCCACCCTCTTTGCAGCAGCAGGAGGGTCACACAAGACACTGCGTGCTCAGTGCAGCCACTGCACCCAAAACCAGGAGTGGAGTGCAGAGCCTGAGGGGGACCATAGTAGCTGGGGAGACATTAGGTAAGCCAGCCTTGCTACAGGAGGGAGAGCAAATGCTCTGCTCTGACCCTAAGGAATTCTCCAGTGGAAGACAAGTTCTCATCCTAACGGAATCCATTCCCTCCATGCTTGTCAGGAAAACATCCCCACCAGGGGCACATCATTCCAGCCCTCCTCTGAAAGCTCTGCATCATCTAAAACATTCTCATTTAGACAACTGCTTCATTCCCATGTGGCTCACTGAACAAGCCCCGAGTTCCAGTGTAGCCTGCAGATGCTGCTGGGTCAGGAGCCTGTTTGCTTCTAGAAGATGGAGCTTGCTGTTAGTGCTGGAGCCACTTTAAGTGACAGAAGCAGAAATTTATTTTTGCATGAAGTACTGGGTGCAGGGAAAGATAAATAATTGTTACAAGTCATGAAGGTGATGTGAGGCCTGCTGAAGGGGACGGAAAGATTCCCATCAATTCCAGGGGGTCTTTCATCAAGCTTGTCTCTCCCGCCTCTGCCAAACACAGTTTAAATGAATAAAACACTCAGTATGTCTCTCAGTTAGCACGACAGTGGAAATGCATGCACCTTGATTAATGGCCAGGAAATCTGGATTGTGAATGTGCAATGTGAGTATTTTAACATCTTTTTTAAACTGAAATTATTGGGTATCGTGTTCTTCAACACATGCTTTATTTTGCATTTGGCATCCAGTTAGAATAGCAGTGCACAGACAGGGAACAGAAAGAAAAAAAGAACGCGAAGACTGATAGACAGGCGGACAGATATCTTCTGCTAAATAAAAAAACTCAAACGACTAGTTAAATCTGGCTGCTGTTCCCATAAGTTACACTCAGAAAGCACGTGCCCCTGGATCAGTGCCTTTGATGAGGTTTGCTGAGCACACTGTCTGAACTGTTGTCTTCGAGGCTGGTCACAACACTATTCCAGGCACGGTGGACTTGCAAACCTCTCCATGTGGATCACAGAAGATGCACCAGCACCAAGACTTCCCACTGCTTGAATGCGGCGTTTGTTCTGCAGCCCCAGGGGAAAGGCTCCTCACACCACCGCTGCGACTACTGTGCTGACCAGAGAGAGAGTTTGTCTTTATCTGCTGCAGCTACTTTCAACAATGTCTCTGCGGCAAGGTCAGAGGAATGGAAAAAATCCCTCAAAGAAATATGAAAGCTCACCTCAGAAGTGCCCTGGGAAACGTGGAGAACAAACACTTGGTTGTTCTCATTTTGTTCTACTTTGGATTGAGATGACAGAACTGGATGGCTTGCACTAAAAGAAGGTAGCTACTGAGATTTTTTTCATTTGGGACTTTTCTGTCCAGTCTTAGAGATTTCGACCGAAATGCCTAACTTATTTTCTGTCTAGTGCTGCTATTTAGACTCCTTTCTGGTGATATTCTGGTAATACGTGTTGAAAGAAAATTTCAGTGAAAGTTGTAATTTGAATGTTCAAGGTTATGAAATCTACAGAACTGTTGCTGTTGTACATAGCACAAAATAAACATCTCGATTCCAGGAAACTGAAGGAGACATCTTGTGAATCGCTTGCTTAAGACGAAAAGACTTCTGCAAAACTACTCTTCGACTCTAAACTAGCCTGGTTAGAAATTGAAGCAGCCATCTAAACTAAACCTTTATCCAGGTCAGTAAAATGGCAGAACATATATAACCACCAGCACAGTCACTCTGCAAATGCATATTTAAGCAGCACACCTTGCTTGCGAGCACATAATAAAGGTATTCACAGAGGTTACTGGCTGTGCATGCCATTCAATAGTCACTGCAAGGTCTAAACATCTCAGCCCTTTTATTAATGATTCCTTCAACAAAATGCTTGATGTCTTAGTTGTTACTTCACTGCTAAGCTTACTTTTTTTCTCTGAACTTTTCCTCGTGATGTTCTGAAATGCCAAACTTCAAGCACAACAAAACTTCTCAATATTGAGCAGGCAAATTATGTTTGGAAGCGGTTCTCAACCCCAACCTATAAAGAAGGAGCGTTACTGCACAATAAGCTCCACTGTTAACCTAAATAATCAAAGGGACAATATACAAAAAAAAAATCACTGACTAATGATACGCTGCTAAGTTATCACTTCACTGGGTCTTTGTCCTAACTACAGATGTTCTGCTTGCAATAATCCACACACTGATTTTGACCTGCTTTGTATTCCCAGTCTGAGCTGACTGCCTGCTAGATGACAGCCCTGTCTGAGTGGGTGTGAGGGAGCTGAGCTGCTGACTGAAAGTGGAATGAACAGCGGAAAAGAGATTTTGAAGTCATTTAGAAACCCCAAATACACCAAGAGAACCTGTGCAACACGGGATGGCCAATGGAAATTTTTCTCCTCCCTCTTAAAAAAGGTCTTCAGTACTGAGGGTCTCTTTGAACTGTATTTCTCAGATGGATGGAGACAGCATGGCAGCTGGTGTCCATACCCAAGAACTGTGAACAATATTATGCAGGCCTACAAAGAAAATGCAATTTTAGAGAGACCTTCTGATTCATTTTTATTAACAAAATGGGTTGTCATTGGGAAACTAGGCGAGCATTTCTGCAATACTAAAAGCTATTCAAATATTTGTATTTTTTCAGTTTATCTCTGTTTTTTCTATCTTTTTTTTGGTTTAGTTTCACAGTGCATTATGAATAATGTCATATCCTTATGAAATGGGTTTTTTTTTCCCCAAAACATTTTTTTTCTAAATTTCAACATGCAAATACAAACGTTCTGCAACACAAAATGTTGGTGTTCTCTGCAAAACCAGAAACCCAGGCTATCATCTCCAGAGCTATTGAAAGAATTTTGGAGAACAGAAGACAAAGTTAAGAAGACCTCCAAAAAGGGCTGCCCACCTTGTGTTTAGAAACTGAAAATATAATCAGAAATCTTACTTCCCAGGTGGAAGGTGATACTTCAACATCCCTCATCCTCTAGATCTGAAGAAATACATCACAGAGTGAGCTCCCTACATGTTCTCCAGCACTTAAACTTAAGTGCTGGAGCAATCTGTCACTTCGCCAGCAATATTCCGTAGCCCAGCTGCATTGCTACACTGCCACTTCATTAGTGAGCTTATAGAAGTTCACAAAATAAGGAGTCAACGTTGCCACACGAAATTACATCTCTAGAGATAGGCAGATTCTCCTATAATGGTGAGCTATAAGAACACTGTGAGAACCATCAGTCTCAGCTAACAGTCAACACCTACACTATTAGCATTGGGGTGCACTGTCTTCTGAGACACAAAGTGAGCCCAGGAACTTTTCTGAAGACAGGGATTTCCTCTTCAGCAGCCACATTAAATGTGATTCTATGAAAGGAAAAGGGAAAAGGGGATGGAAAAGAAGAGCCACATGGCTGATCTGAAAGGAAAGCATGTTTGCGCCGACACTGAAACATTAGAGACATTGTTCGAGTGCAGTTCATCCTTGCAAAAATATTATCCTCACTGCGATGCCAAGGCTGGTGAAAGTATGGGCTTCCTGCCATGGAAGTGCTTGGTATTTATGCTAGACTTGTCATGGGGCTTATTTACTCTCTGCGCCCAACATTTCAGACACACTCAAATGTAGTGTTCATGCCTTGGCAAGAACTTCTCATTCATGCATTTTCTCTTGGTCCCTTTGAGGAGTCTTCATTCTCCAATGTTGCAGCGGTTGAAATTTCATTGCTTGCTGAGAAAACCAACACTGATTAATTTCATCCTACTTGCATGGAAGAGGTAAAGTATGCCGGTCTCTAGCCAGGGACAAGGAAATCCCTGCTGCTTACATGCCATATTGAATAAGCAGCCCATGGTTGCAGCCATCAGACTTTAACAGTCTTTATTCCACCCGCAGGAAAAAAGCAATTAACCACAGCATCATGGGAAGCAAACAGGAAGTAATACAACGCATTCACTTTTGATTAGAGAAAATTTTTATAAGGCACAATATGCCACAATGAAGAATTCAGCCGTAGCATTGCACTGACACTCCCCAGATCATTAAAGGAACATGACTGAGGTTACAAAGTTAAGCCACAAAACCTAGGAACAACCTAAATTAATGTGGCCCATGTAGCCTGAATGCCATTCCTCACTGTGCATGCATTCTGGTACAGTCTTTAATTACATCACTGCAAACTTTTTTTCCCACAGGACCTTTGCCTCATTCAGCACACAGAACGGACAGTGCTTGCTTAATGAGCAGCTATTCAGTATTTCATTTTCTCCTCTGGTTCAATGTGTGGCCCTAGACTTTATTTACTGTGCACTAGCAGGCCTGCTCTGGAGACAGAATGATTCATTTCCCCACGGATCTTTCTGCAGCATTCTCCATGTAGTCTTCAAATACTGTACAACTATTCATGGACCCATTTTCACATCACCTCTAGGAGATGTCCTTAATCCAATTTTATAGATAGTGAACTTAAATATCTGAAGAGTGAAGTGAGAAGTATTCACTGATTGGTGCAACTTGTTTCTGTGTGCTTAACCTTATACACAACTCAATCTGTTCAAAGCCAATCTTCCATTTGCTTCAGCTGCAGATATTAGTATGGATACCCAAAAATCTCAAAGGCAACTACTCAGAAAATGAAAGCTGTACACCTAAAGGCCAACTGTGCAAAACTCATTTTAAGTTACTTACTGTCATCACATAAGACCTAGTTTGACCAGAGGGCATCCGTGTCCAGCTCCCCAGCGCGTCACACAACTGCTCTGCCCATCCAAAATTCCCTTTGCTGCTGGCTCTAACACACTGCCTCCTGGCCTCACCAGCACCTCACACCTGCCTCTCGTGTCTGATTCCTCGCTGGGATTTCCTACTGACAACGTATGTGCAATTCTTATCTTGTTGCTGGTGTTTCCCCTTTCCTCCGTCCTCAGTGTTTTTTTTCCTAGGGTCTCTCTAGATCATGACTCTCCTTTATGGGATCTTTCACTGAAATACACCGAGGTGGCCCCTCTTTCCCTTTTGACTCAGAGGACGTGTAAGTAGATGAATAGCAGCAAAATACAGTTGGACTCTGTGAAATCTTGAGTATTTAGGAGAATAGCTGTGGTGGTGTCATTTCACTTTCAAGACTACAGTGCTTGTTTCTTGCTGGACTGATGACCTTTCTTTGTATTTCTCAATGCAGTTTTCAGCCTATTTCTACTAATAAAAAAAAAATCAAAAGCAACATCCCAAAATAAATCAAGTAAAAACAAAATAAATAAACGAAACAAAACAGAAGCCAAAGAAACCTAACCCACAGCACAGAAAACATCTAGCATGAAATATTTCATCCTACGTAATTCTGTCAATATCTTAGTTTTATAATGTGCAATATTAGGCAACCTTTAAGATGGACCGTGCTACCCAGCCTCCAAGCAACAGCAATCCTTACAAGTTTTGACTTTGGGAAGAACATATTTATTATTTATTATGTGTTACAGAGCCAGTCCTGCCCTGCCTGATGATCTTTTAGGACCTTGATCTGTGAGCAGTTCCACTGAGTTCAGAAGGCTGGATTGGAAAATTCAGTGATGCTATCATCTTTGAGGGTTATAAGGGAATCAAAATAAAAATAGCTTCTTTTCCAGACAATTCTTTTTCAGACTAAATAAGCAAATATGAAACAGCAAAATTCAAGGAAAAGAAAAACTTCACAAGGTTTTGGCAATGTTTGGTGCAATTTTATGTTTTGTAATAATTAATAATCTATTTATCAGGGATTAATATTACCTTACTTTCCTTGAATTCCAGTTAGTCCTTACATTATGTATAATCCACACGAGCTCTCTCCTCTCTCAAAATTTCTGGCACAAATATGAGCCTCTTTGGTAAGGACTCATATGGTTATGAATGTCTGGACGGCCTGAGTAATGAAAGGCCATTTGGGGCTGAACCATTGACCACAGATTTAACTTGCCAGGAAGAATAAAGCATAAAATGTAAATTAGGTACTAATAACCCATTTTCCTTCTGAATCCTCGGTACAGATATGCAGCAAGAAGTGCAGATTATGTTTGGAGAGAGATTTTGGAATAATCTGCAGTTAAAAATATTGTATGGGACCTTGCGTTGTGGCCTCAGAAGAGACTGAATTGTGAGTTGCTGCTGCTGCCCTTGAACCCACTTCAGTCAATGGAAAGTTTCATTGGCACCTGAATTTGTTGCTTTGGGTAGCTGCCTAGCTACCAGCTAAACCCAGCACATAATACTGTCATCAGGGGAAGAGGAATGTGCAGTCCAGCAAGCAAGACATGCATGGAAAAGTACGTTTCTCTCAGCGTGTTTTGCAATCTCCATGCTACTCCCTCCCCATCTTCCTTTCCACTGATCTCATCTGTGAAGTCAAGAAGAAACTGTAGAAAGTAGCACTTGCAGGGCAAGATCATTTAACTGCCTGCTGAGTGCCCAACGTCAGCTTAACTTAGCTTTGATATTCTTAGTGGGGCCATCCCATTACCAGAAAGAGATGTTCAGATTTGTTTGTCACTCATGGGATCCAAAGGTACTTGAGGTTGTATCAGTTCACACAGTGGATTTGGGATTGGAGCTATGGAGTTGCCTTCTGTTGGCGTGCACTAATTTCTTGGGAAACAAGACTGCATGTTATTTAAGTCCCAACACAGTGTTTCTGTTGTGTTCAGAGCACACAAAATACTTGTTCTCCATGCGTGAACTCCAGTCTCCAGTGGCACTGTGTAAGAACGCCCAAGCCTTCAACTCCCCCCCAAGAAAGCCATTGTTCTTGCTCTTCTCACTGCAGCCCAGCTACGAGGAAATGACAAGTTTCCCGTTTCTCAGATAGGTCCAGGACCATCTAAAAATAACACCTATGAAACTAGCTTCTTGAATTAATTATGTCCCAGGTAAAAATAAACCTGAAACACAAAATGGAATGCCCATGCCCTTGTCCCTAATGAGATCTATCATTTCTTCTCCACCTCATGGCATGCCTCTCTTTTAAGTGAAACCCCAAAGCTTGCTGCCTTTCAGTAGATCAGTACGTCTGACACGGCTGATTAAACTCACTCTTTGACATCCAGCTCAGTAAGTTTGATCATTATTTGCACTTAGTAAATAAGATAATTCAATCAATAATTTTGTAAATGAAATAAATGTTCTCAGCCTGTAAAGAGGAAAGGCGTTAGCAAAACAGACTCCATGGAGGAAGAACTCTTTAATTCATGAATGCACTTAAGTAACAGATCCTCCACACAGCCTCTTACAAGAGGAAGTCAGTGCTACTTAGCTGCTATGAAACTTACAGACAACAGAGCGGTGGATCACTGCTCCATCCTTGCAGAACTGCCTTGCTGGAACAGAGATCTGCCTGACAAATCTCCCAGAGGACAGCAAAGCAGAGAAAGCGAAGCCCTGCCTATTCGTTCACTCTTCCTGTTATTAATTTGCACTATTATTACTAATAAAGATTATTTTACTGTGCTAATGCTTAATTGTGACATGGAACCAAGGAGAGCATGGTGCTAGGCACTGCGTAAACACAGGAAAACAGGGCGTCCTGCTGCACTGAATGGAAGGCTTTAGACAATGTGAATAAATATCCATCCCTTCTGAAATCCTGTTGGAGCCTCCTTCCAAGTAATCTCGGGTTCAACCACTACTACTGATGCAGCAAAACAGAATCAAGATTGACTCTGGTAAAGACTCCCTAAAAACATATTCTGGCAAAACAGAAACAGACTAAATAGGCCTCGTGAAGAAATACGTATTTGTGAAGCTGCCCTGATTTAAAAGATATGTTTTCTGTCCCTCACCCTTCACACAGACCCAAGCTATGGTAACATGCTGGAGATACATCATGTGATAATTCAGGAACACTCACTAACTCTGTAGAAAAATCAGTGATAACACAAGAGTAAGCAAATAAACCTTGAGATTGTGAAGCAAAGCAAAAAAAAACATTAAAAAGAATCCACCATGGTCTGGTCTGGTGCACGCTATCATTACCAACATGAGTTCATGATCCTGAGAGGACAGCTGATGTGCCTCACCACAGAGCAGTTCTTGGGGCAGATTCATTATTAGCAAAGCACAAGCTCAACAGTTTGCTCTCCTATAATGATCCAACAGTGACACTCAGGTGAGCAGCAAATAAACATTCAGGCTGGAATTTGGCCAGGGCAGTAGACTGAATATTCTGCACTTAATGAGAAATGCCATACAGGCTGCAATGTCCAAGCAGAGCAGGAATGAGCTCAATTAAAAGATCTCATCTGAAAATTCCCTACATAACAAGCTACAAAGACCAGCATTTACCAGCCCTGGGAAACATCAAGCGTCGAGTTGACTCTGACTGCAACTGCCAAATGTGGTATAGCACTTGGAGAACATTTACTGTGGATGAAAGCAAGTGAGTTTTGCCTTGGAGGGTCCTAGGTATGTCCCACAGGAAAAAAAACTGCAAAAGGTCTCTCTTCCTCCCTGCTGTTGGCCAGCTTCTCTTGTACGTACCATCATGCTCTCAAATGAACTCACTCATAATGTGATGACAACCTTCCCATTCTTTGGATGCCAGACTTTAAATGAAAGGAAATTAGGGTGTTTGGAAGGGTGTCACTTTATCCTCTGCCAAAGACCTGGAGAATTTTCTTTCTCTTTTTTTTAGGAGCAGCCAAGCCACTTTTGATCACATACCCACTGAGCACGGCTGATGTGCCGTAAAACAAAACTAAACACATTTACTTCATAATTGTCTATTCCTTTTTCTCTTCCTACCCATACTTTTTTCCTTCTATTGTTCTATTCACTTTACATGCCCAGGCTCTACTAGTACTGGCCTTGTATATCTCCCTCTCCCTATCTTTACTTTTCCTGCACATTACTTTCTCCTCCTCTCTCCTAATTTAACCTAGTCTAGTCTAACCTACCCTAATCTCACCTAACCTACTTTAATCTAATCTCTCCTCTTTCTTCCTTTGCTCTTATTTCCCTTTCATATTTCCTGTTCAAACAGAAAGTAGTTTGGCCACTTCCAACTTCAAATTTATGGTTGTGTCTTACAGCAATTCACTAACAGAAATAACATGATATTTAAGATAAAAATGCCCAGCTTATCATGGCATTTCCTTCAGTTTTGTTGCTCTAACTCCACTGAATTCAGCAGAGTTGTGGTGAATGGAAAAACAAGATAATTGAACAGGCATTAGTGCTTTTGGTTATTCAGCGTGACTGTCGGTACTCCAGACAGAGCCCCATGGGCATCTGCATGCTAGGAGACAAGCCTTGTGGGTGCCTGCTGTTACTTACGTAACGATATTCCCATCCTGTTCTATCTATAAATTCACAAGGACTCACTAAACTGTTTATTTTCCATTTATAACTGTTGAAAGTCTCTAACATGAGCTCTAATACTATTCTAAACGCCACTATCTGAAATTAGCTGTAAATCTCTCGTGCTGCTTAAGCTCAAGGAAGTTCACTGATCTTGAAGTTTGGTATCTAGACAACAATCTTCTTTAAATAGCTCGCCCAGAGATATAAGCTAAACAGAAAGGTCGTAGACTTGAAAAACCTTGAAGAAATAGCTTCAAGACACTCTCCAGGCAAGGTCAGTAACTCTGCCATAACACTGACTTTCTCAATACTTTTAATTCTCAGAGGAATATTAATATTATTTATCACAATCATGGTGAGGTATTCAGTAAAAACAAGAGTTTTCCTTCAGTCTGCCATAGCCCATAGCAATATCAGTAGCCAAACAGATGTAGCTCCATATTGTACAAGGGAAGTTTCAATTTATCAGTGAAGTTGGAATGGAAAATATTAAGAGCATCTGGAGACACTATTCCACATCTGCTGAAGATAAAATATGTAATTGTATCAAGTGGGAAACTCATAAGAAATATAGGATTTTCTCGTAAATGTTAGTAATTTACATTGAAATGTGCTTAGAACAGTTAGCTATATAAGTAATTTGTTACTGTTGAGAGTAACACACAGTTTTGACCACATTGCTAAAGTCACAGCCTTGACAGTGCCCCCAACAAAGTCCAGTCCCTGGTTATTGCAGGCTGCCGTTATCTGACACCGCCGTCTCAGGATAATTACCAAAAACTCTCCGTATGTTTCTCTAGTGGACACTGAACATCACTGTCACAGAGCATAGAACTGTTGAACGGCTCGTGTTGAAGGGGCTTTGGGGGTGATCTAGTTCCAACCTACCCTCCTCTGAGGTCGTCAGAAAATGCAGCGATTCACCAGACACAGAGCCGTGTTCACAGCTGTGCAGATCTGGGCAATGTCCACTGAAAGTTTGCCTATCTTGACAACACTGCACTGCTGCTAGCGCTTTCTTGTCCCTGTAGAGCTCTTCAGAAGTCCCTGGGGTTGTGCCAGCTGGTGGGGCAGTGCAGAAGAACAAACTGCCCCTCTCCTCTGTAACATCTTCTGTCTGCCATTAATGACTAAAACTGCTATCACGGAGCAGGCCATTCATCCTACCTGCATACAGGAAAAACTGACTGGCATTTTAACTCAGCTGAAGCATTCAGCAGTAGCCATATGATGAATTGTCATCTTAATCCTCCTGTTTGCCTGATGGGCTGCAAAGGCAAGGAAGCAGTGATGAATGTAACGGCAGCAACAAGATGTAGCCACGCTGATGATTTTTTCCCCAACATTTATCAGCAAATCCAGATGTTTACTGCTTGCAACTCTCCAGTTCATCAGTTTAAATGACATAAAATGTTAATGCATATTTAGATGTTTGAATCACATTTGAGTCTCCATCATTCTTTTGGTTAGTTAGCAGCAGTCAGATAGGAAGCACTATTGAAGAATGTTCTGGACACACTTTCCACCACCTTTTTTTTTGGTCAGAGGTTTGTGTATTGGTTAAACATTATAGTATTGAGTCCTGCCTTATAATTCTAACCTACTTATTTTTGTTCAAAAAGAAAAACAAAACTTACTGATGGCAAAATGTAAATGCTGTAGAATGCATCTCCGTATATCCTGAATGAACACAGGATGCTAACCAGCATCTATTCCTATCCATTGTTGCTTTCTCTTTACCCCACTACCACCCTTTTCAAATGCGTTTTGTTTGCTAATGCAATATATGACAGAAAGGAGTTGGAGCGTCGATAACATTTCAACTGTTCTTTTCACTTCCTAACACCCCTTTGCAAAAGCAGTGCATTACACAGGAATGAACTGAAGCTATAAAATGATTAACTTCAAAGTATGACAATTTGTCTCTTTCTCAAAGGACCAGTCCTTTACATTAAGAGCGTTGCATACACATGATTTATTCTGATGTCTTCAGTTCTTTCTAAACAATTCAGCATGAAGCACCACAGCACAATCATCTTCGGTTTGGGTGAAGTCCTTCAGAAACATAAGGTACAACTGCTAGGTCTTAATAAGCCCACGCTGTCACCCTCTTCTGGTGATACCATGCACACCGCATCGAACTACCTGCACTTACACCTTGTGAAGTGCCCTGGACAAACAGTTTCTGTTCTTTTCCTGGGAGCTTCCATCAGTGCAAACCCAAAGTGCACGTTATGGTGCTTATTTTTCAATCCCTGCTGTGGGGTTTTTGATAGCATTTCCATGATTGCCTTAGTGTTCTATTACTCATCTCAGCCCCATACTGCCTCAGTTTTTATAAGCAATTTGCATTGCCTTGCATTAGAGTATGATCTTCTACCATGGCAGTAGCTCTGCAGTTCTCACACTCTTTGACCCAATCTGTTTGAGTCTAGGTCTAAATATGATCTGGAGGCCACATTCCTTGTGCTGACTGATAACCTCCTCCTGGCCGCAGATAACTATTCGTCCACTGCAGTCATTTCAGATAGGTCAGTTCTATTTAGTCCTTCACACTGACCACACGGCCTTCCTTTTCTTCATGACTGAAGCTGCAGAACAATGCCAAACAAAGATTCTCTGACTCCAGGGATTTCTATGGAGGATCCACATCACTGCTAGCTCTCTTGAACGTTTAAGAGTTTTGATGGGACAGAAAGTTCATCAGGACAAGACAGATGGGGGTGGCTTTGTCCCACAGGTTCAGGGCTGAGTGGGATTTGCTGAGTGGCTTCCCATTTATCATAGAATCATAGAATGGCCTGGGTTGAAAAGGACTACAGTGACCATCTGGTCCAACCCCCTGCTGTGTGCAGGGTCACCAACCAGCAGCCCAGGCTGCCCAGAGCCACATCCAGCCTGGCCTTGAATGCTTGCAGGGATGGGGCATCCACAGCCTCCTTGGGCAACCTGTTCCAGTGTCTCACCACCCTCTGGGTGAAAAACTTCCTCCTAACAAACAACCTAAACCTCCCATCTCAGTTCAAAACCATTCTCTCTTGTCCTATCGCTATCCACCATGGTAAACAGCTGTTCCCCCTCCTGTTTATATGCTCCCTTCAAGTACTGGAAGGCCACAATGAGGTCTCCCCAGGAGCCTTCTCTTCTCCAAGCTAAACAAGCCCAGTTTTTTTCTTCATATTTCTTCATAGGAGAGGTGCTTCAGCCCTCTGATCATCTTAGTGGCCCTTATGACTGATGAGAAAACTGCAGGCTTCACATTTGAATACAGACCTCTCTGATGATTCATGCTTTCGCTGGTTTTCTGCATACTTTCTCCCCTTTCAAAGGACAGACAAAAGCATGATACTCTTGAATGGGTTTTGCTTCCTGCATGCCCTGTTCAAGACATGCTGCACGAGGTCTCCGTGACTGCCATTAGTTAGCAGTTGAATTCCAGCTCAAGTGGAAAACACTGAGCCATAATAGCCTAAATATCAGCCATCTGCTGTCTCCGTGCCCCAGGCCACGTCTCACTTGGAATCATTTGAAGAACTCAGTATCAGCACAGCGACTTGGGCTGGAGAGCAGCCCGAGCTGCAGACACTCTTGGTGGAAGGGTTTCTGCTCTGGAATGCACTTCCCCACTTCAGCTCTAACAGTCCGGATTTCATGACCCCCCCAGGTCATCCTGTAAGGTCCATCTGCTTTCCCAGGCTTTGATCGGGGGAGGAGAAAGTTGGGAAATTATAAGGCCACCATAGGAAATGGTTAGTAGCATCATGGCAGGAAGAGGTTATGCCTTGAGACATTGACTCAGTGGACAAAAATTATACTGATACTAAGGAAATGTACCCAGGAAACAGAATGGGGAACTGTAACTATGCTGAAGAAATAAACACGTATTGACTTTGTGGGATACAAGACAGAATATTTTTATAAACTGATAGGTAAAATTGTTCTGATTAAGGTCTTAAAGTCTATAAATAAAAAAAATAGATAAAACAAATGAGTGGGAAATATAGATCTTGGAGTCTGAAAAGGAAGAGGGGAGATAATTCCATTAAGAAATTGTTCCAAGAAATCATTTCAAATATTTTGCACTGATCTCTTTGTCTTCTAGCTCCTCAGAAGAAATCACCTCTTGGATTATGCCATTCAAAACGAATTATGCTTTCAATTTTCCTTGTTTCCTCTTATATTCATATTGAACTACTACACTGTGCACAGGAAAGAATCCAGCAAAAACAACTAATCATACTATATGCTAGGAATGGTTTTCTTCAGACGGCTTTAATTCTGAAGACAAAGGTCAGCAATTTACCACAGACAAAGAATTTAATATCTCCTCCACTTGTGAGCAGTGTACTTCCATGGCCGTCACACTGTTCTTCTATTGCACTTCTGCTGGAAAGGAGGGCTTAGAAAACTTTCTGTAAAGGCAGCTCTTTTTTTTTTCTTTTTTTTTCTTTTTTTCTTTCTGAGAGACTTAAAGTTGTGAATGCTACATGAGTGAGCTACCAAATTTACTATAGAGGTCCTGTACCACACATTTACTTAATTAACACATTTTGTAAGCATTGTGATAAAAGGCTCCTTGTAGCCTTGTTTCAACACATGGCCACGTTGATGCATGAAGGCAGGGACAGTGCATGTTGAACCTTGCACCTCCCAGCCAGCTTTGCCTTGCATACTGTCTGAGCAATCTGTCTCAGAGCAATAAGGGCAGTGGACAAGTTGTGCTTTGAAACTGGGAAGGAAGGGAAAGACAGCTGTAAATGTGCATTATTTAAAATGCTGTAGGATGAGAAACAGATGCTTGTGGAGTTGCAAGTTACACAGCTTATGCTGTCAGTTGGCAAGCGAAACTGGTATCAAATCCACAGCTATGCAAAATCCACTGCCACAACTGGCATCCAGGATGGCAGTGCTGGCCAAGACTGAAAGATGGTGGGTGTGGAAACTTTCCTCTCTGCTCTAAACCCTCCCAGGGTGGAGGTGCAATGGCAAGTCAGGTAGGGGAAGTCACACTGCACCTGTCTGCAAGATATACACAGCATTCCTCTTCCAAGGGCTGGCTGTGTATTTATTACCTGTCGGCAGGACTTCACTTAAATGGAGAAAAAAGAGAGGAAGAAGAGCGCAGTGGTGTATGTGCTCTCTGATTCAAGTTCTGATGATCTGCATCTCACAGCTACAGCTTCCAGCTGAACTGCCAGTGTCTTTTCTGTAGTATTCAAAGGAAGAAGTTTCTGATCCCTCCCCAGTGCACGTCGTAAGTGGGTGAGTTGGCAGCAAGCTGCAGTTCCCTTCCTTATTGCTGCCTACCAAGGAGGGAAAGCCTGGAAAACTGCCAGCTCTGGAGACTTGTTAGGGAAATACTATTTTGATGGGAGGACAAGAAAGGATGAGGCAGAATTCCACATAATTCTGTCAGCTAAAACATTGTTTTGACTTTCATCAGTAAAAAGAAGCTAGCAGCTAATTTATGCACAGGACAAAGGCTTTTTTGAGGAGACATAATTCGGTATCATCACTCCCCAGCAACTATTGAGACAGAAGGTTAGGATCACTGGGGCTTAGGAAATAGCCATAATCTCTCCTTGGGCTGATGGACAAATTGCCAGCTGGTCTCATATTGTGAGAAAAGGTAAAGGAGTATCTTATCTGCACAGTGAATTAGAGTGAACATTTATGGACCTTCTTACAGATTTCAGGCAGTCTGTAGATACAGTAATTGCGCGTGATGGCTACTTTCCACACAATTCAACACTGCTATTGAGAATAAAATCCTATCCCTTCTTTTTTTTCAACCAGAATGGCAGGTCTCCATCAAGGCTCCTTTAGGATTTGGAACACAGATCAGTTCCAGAAAACTTGTGAAAACCACAGGGCTACAGGGTGGATCCATGTCTTCCTTCTCTCTGTGCCGGCCCTGTCGTAATCCCAGGCTGTATTAATGCATGAGGCCCATTGCAGCACTCAGTGGGAGTAACCACAACCTTGTGTGACCTTTGCATTGGCAGCTCCTCCTGAGTTTGTAACTCCGCATTGCCGCCTTCCAGTCCTTCAGATCTTACCTAAATAAGTTGATTTGTAACTCATAAGAAAGGCTCTGGCCCCCAAGAAGACTTTGAAGTAGACTAAAAAAGACATTAGCCCTAGTCACAGGACAAGGGGTTCTCAATAGCAAAGAACAGTGAGGAAAGGCTGTAATTCTCACAGCTCTGACCAGTGATTCATAGTCACACCAGCATAGGCAATACTGGCACAGACAATATTTTTAGAAGTTTGTTTTTTTTTTTTCCATGGAAGATAATGACGTTATGGTGCTCCACTGACATCCAGTCTCCTGGGCAGGGATGAAAGCAGCCTTAGAAGGAAAGAGGCTCTACCTTGGAGAAAGAAACCCACAGTGGAGCTAAGAATGGTTATGAGGTCCACTCCCAGTACAAGGGCTGCTTAATAGCTGCTCTTTGCACTTTGCCATTTTTTTCTTCTCCAGGCAGTAAGGCCTCAGGAATACTCCCACTGGCTATGCAAAAAGGACGTCCACTTCCTCACTGACAGGTCTCCCCTCAGCCCACCCACACTCTTTGTCTTCCATTCTCCCTCCTTCTTGGGCCCTGACGCCTGCAGAGGCCTCCAGCAGCTCACAGCGCTACGCATCCCCACCCCAGGGCAGTTGGCCCATATCCATGATCAGAGTGAATAAGTCACAGTTTGCTACACTAAACCAAACGCTCCATGCTGTTCAGTAGGTTTCTGCACCATGGGTTTCTCTCTTCCACGCTTTGGAGTCAGTGCTGTAGCTCTGCAGTGTGACCCCACACGAGGCTCTGTGTGTTGAAGTTATCATTCAGGATACATGTGCCTAAAGGTACAGTGCTATGAATGCAATACCCAAGTGCTGAATGTTGTTTGTTTGCACTGATCAGAGTACTTCTGAAGTGACTGATACAAAATTCTTCCTATGCTCAAAAACATTTTTCTCTACAAACCATGTTTACAAACACAAAAAATAATTTGAACCTGTTGTTATAAAAGCCCGAAAGCAATTCAGGACTGTTTGAAAATTGCAAACACTTGTGTGTAGCTGAGCCTGATTCTGTTGCTCTCAAGAACAGCCTTACATCAATTACTTAACACTGCTTCTTGTAATTTGTCTAGGTGAGAGCTCAGAAAATCAATGTGATGTGAACAGGCCCTCAAGGTGCCACTGTGCAAATACAAGACTGGCGCAGGGCAAAAGGATGGTGAATCTGACAGCTAGAAAGAAATTCACAACTAATGACAGAGATTATGTTTTTATGGATTGTATGAAAACAGTGAGAGTTCTCACATTTTGTAACCAATTATTCTTCTGGAAACGGAAGAACTTCCACATTTTTCTTAATATACTACGTTTTGATTTGACTTCAATGACTTGGTCTTCAGTATATTTTTAAGGAGCATAGGATTTCAGATATTTTGTTTCAGTTTTTGTGCTGAACTTTACCAATTCCAGAATAACAAGGAGCTCTTCAGCAAAATCAAATACCAACCTTCCTCCCCAAACCCAGCTGATTTTTCAGTTTGCATTATTCCATCTTGCTCTACAGTGTCGCTTCCCTTTGCTGCACTAAACTCACTAATCCTTGTTGTTACATCATCCAGGAGAAAGCAATTTAAGGTAGAGAATATTTTTATTTCACTTGCATTAGAGTTTCCTGGCATTGAATTCATATGGTAGAAATGTAAGTAAATAAAAGTACCGGCATGACCAAGAGCACTGTTCAGAAATGGTCTTAACTCTTGCTTCTACCCTGCTGAGCAAGGGTTCAATTTTAATATCAACATTTAGCAGAATTCATGATCATGCTTCATTTTCTGATCTACAGAGCACAGAGGAACAATTCCAATTATCACCTCTAACGTGTTCTCAAAGCAGCACACAGCGATTATCTGGAAAGTAGAGGGAACCTCTCAGTGACTCTGGGGATTCAGCCAAACAGCCCAAAATCTTGTTTTTAACACTCCCCAAATGATTTCCCACACATTATGTCCTAAAAACAGAACTGAAAGTTATGTGTGGGACTACCCTAGAAGACCTCAACCTTTCTTCTCCTCAAAAGCCAGAAACTAGAAGCAGTAGGATAATAATGGGCCAGCTTTGCACAAGGTACTTTATCTGGGTCTTGCATCAGACGTGGGCTTAGAAGGAGTGTGAATACTGATCCTGTTAACCCATGAACTAGTTTGCAGCAACTTATATTCAAAACTGAAATATTGTATTTACAGTATTCTGTTGTCCTTTTGCACTGTCAGGAAAAAGCCAATGGAATGAGTGGGACTAAAGAACAAAGATCAAGGACCTTCACAAAGAAGAAGTACACATTGTGCTTTGTGGTAAAGACTGTTCCAGTAAAAGAAGTGCCACAAAGATAGGCATAAAGTTGGGGGAAGAAAGTGCAAGACTGCTCCTCTGTATTGCAGATATTCAGTGGGATGTATATAAAACACGTGAATTTTGATTCATTCAGAACATCTTCTAGCAAAGCCTAGAATAAAACCCAGCCATAATAATCTTACAGGCCTCTGAAGGCCTCTAGAAGAAACTGAATCAAAATACTGCTTCCTCTACCACCAACCCAAGGGAGTTATTTTTCTTGACAAACATTAGCTCAGGTGAACTGCACCCCCCCAAGAACCTGAGTGCATCCCCAGCACAAGGATTTCAGGCTGCTCATCACATGAGTGCACTTCACAGCATCCCTATGACCCCATCCCTATGATCCAGTAAATCTTTTCCCTTTTTCTCTGCTTCCATTGTAAGAGGACTCCTGTACAGTTTAGGGGAAACATTCTCACTGACTTAGCAGAGCTGAACAGAGGCAACAAAACCAGAGGCTTTCTTTGCCCTGCCACCTTCTTTCCATTAATATCAGTAGCAAAGTTACAAGTGAGTTCAAAGGGAAGGAGTAAGTTTTTATCATAAATGTAGTCCTACCTCTCATTCCCCATATACAGCAAATGCTAACTTGGTTCTGAAATAAATTTCCTTAACAACCAAGTACTACTATTTAACAGGACCCACGAGCATTTCTATAGCATTTTACAATTCCAAATCACTGCATAAGTATTAATTAGCCTTAATGACTCATATTACCTAATATGATAATGAAAAGCCCTGCAGCTCAGAATATCTATTTCTATTTTCAGTAAGAGATGAAATGATCTTTTTAAAAGAACACGTTCTCTTTTAATTCTTTTTCTGCAAGTCTCTGTCATAATTTCTGTAAAAAATTCAGAGTGTATTATGGTATTTTTTTTCTTCATTTGTGAAGACCACTTTATTGCTGCAGCCTTTGCCACAGAATAAAAATACAGAGGTTTAAGAACAATATTTGTACCTCAGGAGGCTTTCTGTTGAAGGACCACTCACTGAGTGTGGACTCGGTGCTTGGTAAGGAGATGTGGATTTGCTGCCTGTTCTTTATGGAGAATAGCAACGTCTTTCTTGGTTTCTTTCTGGGTTGCCACTGCCAAGGTAATGCTTAATGGATTAAGTCTTGTGAAATAAATTCTGTAAATAGAATGTGGGCTGAGATCATTTCAACTCATTTCCCCTGCGTCCCCGTCCCGTCCTGGAAGCTGTCAAGTACAAGCAGCCTGCAAGCAGCCTGTTCTCTCAGTGTTAGTCTTGAGTCTCACTAGATGCATAAAACAGCTTGTTTTTTGCATACTTTCTGTGATGGCATTAAAAAAACTGGAAAGAAAAAAAAAAGTTTTCAATTCCACCCATTGCTATAAACTGGATACAGCTAATCTTGCAAGGGCACCAAACATTGCTCTATTTGTTCATCGTTAGGGAACTAGAAACCTATGTTTATGATAGAATGATAGTTGAATCTGAAGGATTTTAAAGAAAAGAACTGAACCAACTGAGGGTTTGTAAACAAACAAAATGGTTTTGACGTCAGTCACATAATTTCATGGGCTGAAACAGCATCACACAGCCAGTGCTTGCCCCTGAAGAGTTTCTAATTTAATTTAGATGCATTCGTGACACGGGACAGCACATCAAATCCAAGAAACTTCAGGGTACTGCTGAGGGCCAGGTCTATGCTGCAAAGGTTGTATAAAGCATGCTTTGAAAGAGCAACAGAGACCTTCTGGCTCAAGGAGAGGGGACAGTTGTGTCTACAGAAGATGGACAGACAGAAAGACAGACAGAAAGGTGAGAAGGGGGGAGAGAGGAAGAAAGGAAGGGAAGGCAGGAAGGCATGGAGGCAGGCAGGCAGGCAGGCAGGCAGGCAGGCAGGCAGGCAGGCAGGCAAGAAGGAAGGAAGGAAGGAAGGAAGGAAGGAAGGAAGGAAGGAAGGAAGGAAGGAAGGAAGGAAGGAAGGAAGGAAGGAAGGAAGGAAGGAAGGAAGGAAGGAAGGAAGGAAGGAAGGAAGGAAGGAAGGAAGGAAGGAAGGAAGGAAGGAAGGAAGGAAGGAAGGAAGGAAGGAAGGAAGGAAAGAGGAGAAAAAGAAAATAAAAGGAAAAAGAGGTCAGAACAGAAGGGAAGCATTCAGAGCAAAGACTGTCAAAGGGAAGGACTTTGTGTGTTCATTAGAAATAAATCAGTTTGAAGATTTTTTTCTGCATTGATGCTATCCAGAAAATCTGCATAACTTTTTCCAGAGCAGTAAATCCTACCCACGTGTCTCAACAATTCTTCCAGTTTTGCTCTCAGTCCTCCTTGGGTCCCTCTCCCTCTGTGCTCTTTCCACAGAGAACAACTCATGCAGAGTTTCTGCTCCATGCCTCACAAGCATGGTTGGCTGCCCCAAGTGCAGGTGCACAAAGTGCAATTGACACAGAACCATGCAGAGCAGGCAAGTAGCCTTGCTTTGTCCCCTAGCCATAGGCACACACCTTCATCAGGAGCTTCTATCTGGATGATGCAAAACCACCAGAAGTTGCCACTTCACTGTTTCAGAAAGCAACTGAAATGTGTCTATGTGCAGTCAGCTAAGGGCACTGACGTGGGAAAATATATTCCTGTACACAGCACAGTTCTGAGAGCTGTAAGAAAAAAAACATCTGGTATCAACTGAATTCAAAGGGATTTCCTGTATGGAAAAAAATTATTTGTGAGCATGTGTGCTCATCAGCTTGGACCTTAAATGATAAGAGAAGAGTTCATAATTTCTGGAATTTCTCTGGAACCATATTGCAATGAATAGCAGAGCCATGATACGTCATGCTGATTTTTGGTTTTATTGACTAGGTTGTACTTCGTACTCCACTGACTGCAGTTCCCTTGGGTGTGTGAGATCTTGGGGCAGCATGCACACACCACCAGCATCATCCCAACACAGCCAGCCATCTGCCTGTATGTTTGGTGAGAGAACAGGAGATACCTCCCCTTTCTGCTATTTCACTCCACAGAATCCTAACTACTTGTTGAACAACAACTTCCAATAAAAATGTAAGGGTTTTTTGGTGTTGTTTTCTTTTCTTTTTTTTTTCCCCCACAGAAAGCTGATATTTCTGACAAAAGCATATTTCTCAAAAACTCAACCTCTAGTTTTGGCCATAAAGCAGAGCAGCCTTTGATGTGATATTCAGACAGATGCTATCACAGGAGTTATAACTTAGTTATAGCTACTTGTGGAGTTATTTACAGCAGAAGAAAAGGTTCAGTTCCTTCCCTTGATCTATGTGTGGGCTTCAGGACCTTCCAAACCTTGCTTTTTAATCACTGTAAACGTCAGAGCTGAAGAGTTTGGCCATTTCTTTGTGCACTGATCGGATTGGGTTTTGATGCCATAGAATCGTGGTGCAGAGCAGAGGTGCAGGAGCTACTGAACATGAGACAACAGGGCTATAGTAGCAGTATTTCTGCCACAGGATGGAGCTCAGTGCAGGCTGCAAAACATTTCTAGGGAGACTGGATAAATAGTCAAGCATTTCTCTGTCACTGATGGCCATACTGCTGCTTGCTACACAAACCTATGCTGGCTACCTGGAAAAGCTCAGCTGGGCAGGTCTGTACTCCGTTGCAGTGCCAGCAGCACTGATGAGCCTCCAGGAGACCAAAAGTGACTGAAAAAGATCACATAGGTGAAGGTCTCGATTGAAAAAGTTCAATACAAAAAAGAGGGGGAAAAAAGAGCCAGCTTTCATAGAAAGTGACGTGTGAGCTCTGTGTCTTCAGTTGTGCCCCACTTACTCAGTTCACCATCTCTTCAAAGCATTTCTCACACAGAAGGGTATTTTTAACAACACTGAAAAGAACCCACCAGAAGTAGAAGCTCAAGCTCCTTTACCCTGAATAAATGGGATACAAATATCACATAAGAGGTTAAATTACACTGGGAGGATTTTTCTCCCCTTTTTAAACCACATGTGGCAAGACTTGGAAGTGATCTTTCTAACTGTAGAATCTTATTGAACTGAACAATTTAGCAAAAAATATCATCAAGGTTATCCATCTACCAGAATACAACGCATAAGCAGAGCCTCCTTGACCGAAGGAGTTAAGCTTTTCTGCAATAATGCAACAGATCACTCCCTGCAACAAACAGAAGACACATTCTAAGGCAGTTTTCCCACAAACTTCAATCTATGGGAAAAAAATCCTGATTTATTATATAGCATTTGGACAGTTGTGAATGAAAATTTGCCAAAGATCAGAATAATCGAGTCTTTCAGCCAAGCAGTTCTTAATGAAAGAAAAAAAGCACAGAATGGGTCTGAGCAAAATAAATAAAAATTCCACACTTTTAACCAACAGAACCTTTTGCATCATTCAGAAATATTCGCAGATATCCAGAATCTTTTATCATCAAAAGGACACTCTGGCCTTTAAAATTACAACTTCTTGATTTTTGTTTACTGATGGCCTTTAAACCAGGGGGTATCACTAACATGTGGCATCTGGTCATGCCATGTTTTCAAATGAAAGAATTTTTAAGGCTGCAATTTGATAGTTTTTCCTTTCCTTCAAAATGTCTCTTTTGCAAAACTATCATCTGTGAATTTTAAGGGTAGCAGCAAACCATTTACTAACAGTATCCATTGATACTGATACCAGTGAGAACACTGATCCATTGCCATCAACGTCTGAAAGACAGGATCACAGAATGGCAGGGCTTGGAAGGGATCTGCAGAGATCACCGAGTCCAACCCCCTGCTAAGCTGCTCCCTACAAGGTCACACAGCTATACGTGCAGATGGGTCTTGAATATCTCTGGAGAAGGAAAGTCCACAACCCCTCTGGGCAGCCTGTTCCAGTGCTCTGCTACCCTTACCATAATGAAGTTCTTCTGCATGTTTGCTTGGAGCTTCCTATGTTAAAGTTTTAGACTCCGGCTCCTTCTCCTGTCACTATGCACCACCAATAAGAGCCTGGACTCATCCATTTGCCTCCCACCTCTCCTCAGACATTTATTAACATTAATCAGATCCTCCCACGGCCTTCTCCTCAGGCTGGACAGATCCCGGTCATCCAGCCTTTCCTCACACCTCCAGGCCCTTTATTGTCTTTGCGGCCCTCTGCTGGATTCCTTCTAGGAGATCCCTGTCTTTTTTGAATGAGGGAGCAGAGAACTGGACACAGTAGTGTAAATGTGGCCTCACCAGAGCAGAATAGAGTGGGAGGATCACCTCCCTTGATCTGCTGGCCACTCCTGTTTTAAAGCACCCGAGATTGCCATTGGCCTTCTTGGCCACAAGGACACACTGCTGGCTGATGGGCAAAGTGTTGTCCACGAGAACATCTGGGTCTTTCTTTGCAAAGCTCCTTTCCAGCAGGTTATCCCCTAACCTGTACCGAGTTTTCATTGATTGAAAGGACTACTAACACCAAAGTTATCCTGGAAAAGGTTACCTGTTTTTATGCAGTTTGCCTTTGGAGCAGGGAGGGGGGCTGCAAGCAGTTTCATAGCATATTCACAGCAAATAGCTGAGCCTCTCTCAGAGGCCAGGCACAGCATTCATGTGGCATCCCTCTGGAGGCTTGCCCTGCTGTGCCCCTTGCCCATTAATTAGCACACAATGGAGGCCACAGAATTTCCCTGCAAAAGGTGTTGTGAGCTTTGGACACGAAAGAAAGCAGAAAAGATCCTCGGCTTTACGGCATTTTCAGTAAAGATGTTTCCCGTGTTTGTTTATTTATCAAAAGTCACTGTTACTCTTGGTTGTTTTGATTTTTGTTTCTGTGCACAAGAGGGGAAAAAAGGGTTTTACTAAGCGAGCCTTTCAGTAAGACACCAGATGATGGATAGTCAAACACAGCGTCTCCTGTAAACACAGAGGGAACCAAAAGGTATGAACTGACTCATAATTGTGTCAACACAGGTCGCAGACCCTTGGTTTATTCCAGCCTTCCTGTTTTTCACAGATTTCTTTTCACACCACACTATTTTTTTTAGGACACAGACTCTTTTCAGAACATGGGGTGCAAAAGCATGTATGTCTTTACACCAGAATACGGGCATTTACACACACACGTAGGCTCTATTCCACAATTACAACAGCAGCGTTTTCCACCCACGGCTCATGTCTGCATTCAATGAAGCAGAGCCTTTCTGCATAGCAGTTAGTTCTAGCTCTAATCAAAAAGGAGGAAAGGTCCAGTCCATCTCGTTCCCACTCTGAGCTTCCCATGGAGGCTTTTGGGAAGTATCCAGAACAAAGCCTCAGCACGCTAATCCTCTGGTTCATGCAATGTACTTCTTTTTTTTTAACATGTGGCAAAGTGGCAAGACTGTCTGACCAGGAGTGCTGTGAGGCTGACACACAGCAAAGAGTTCTATGGTGAGCAGAACCTACCAATATTTATCTTGATCCCTAAGAACATTGAATTGAGGTTGTGTCTTTTCCCTTGCATAAAATCATTCTTCTCTGTTGGTTGCCAATTTTCTTAGAGATTGGCAAAACAAGTCTCCCTGTGGTCTCTATTTCATCATCAAATTAGGCTGGCACTGACCAGCAGACCCAGAAGTTTTCAGGGAAGGAACTGATGGCAGACACACCATGCAGCTGGATCCACTGCAGGTCATCGAGCAGTTCAGCTGGCAGGTGACTCAAGGATGGCTCAACATATTCCCTCATAGTGTCACCTGTGAAGATATCCTGTCACCTGAATTCCTGATTTCCTGCTAAAGGGCTTGCAGAAAATAGCACACAAAGGTGTGTCAAGGCCAAGAGAGTTGCTGTGCAAGATAATCTTCCCCCACACATTACCCTGAGTGTCTCAGATCAGCCACACACACGTAAATGACTCAGTGCTGTAGACCCAGAGGATCTGGCTCACCTGAGGTGAGTCAGGCTACTGTATGAACAAGGAGAAGTTTATAAACAGCATCTGTTGGTCTGAGATGCTTCAACCTTGGCCACATTGCTGACAAGAGGTAGCACCAGCAAGGATGGATAACCTGATCCAGGCTGAGCAGTGCGCACTTCTGTGTAATCCCATACAATGCCCTGGGAAAGCTGCTCAAGTAAGCCAGAGTCACAGAACGAGGATTGTGACCTGTTGTGTAAAAATCAGTTGCTGCAATTCCCAGTCAACAGGTAATCACTGCAGTGAAGCCAAATCCACCAAGAGCATCTCACAGCTCTTGATCCGCTACAATTCATTCATTCCTTCACTCATTCATAAATAAATAAAGACAAAACAAAATACATTTAGGAAAAAGCTGCCACCAAAAATCTCAGAAGCAGCATTTCAGAAACAAAAATAATTTGCAGACTTTTTTAAAACTACTAATTTTGAAATACTGGATGTCTTTGCAAAAATTAAGACTCTTATATAGTGCAGATTTCCCTTGTAGAAATTCAGGTTAATGGGACAATGGAGAGAATTCCCCATGCAAATTACAATAGATCAAGTTAAATTTGCTCCTCTACATTTAGGAATAATTCCAGTTTCCATAGGTCTGCAGAGAGGCTAAATGGCCACGAACTGGAAAAACCTACTCTCTTCTTCTGCTTTACTGCTTTTTCTATACCTCTTTTTAGCTCTACTGCAAAAGATGAGGGAAGTGAAATTTACTGAAAGAGACCATGAAAAGAGTTTCAAAACATTATACATATTTTCTCTCCATAAACATGCCGTGAAATTTGAATGTACACAGTGCCAGGGCACTGCCAGTCAGAACCCAGGAATTCACCCAAGTAAGACAAATTATGATGCTCACTATCTCAGCTTCTTGCCTTTCATTCATACATTGCCAGTGTCTGGATTTTATGTCAAAGCGGAGGAAAAAAGGGAATCTCAGATTGCTGAAATTAACCTCTTGCAGTGAGATCAGTAGAAGTGAGCTTTCCACTGACACTTCACAAGGAGATACCTGCTATCTTTGTTTGGCAAGGCAGCAGTCAGATGCTGAATGTTGAAATTTGTCAGGTATGAGCAGCAGAGATGCTATGCTGTGGAAATGGCCACTACAATCTCTCTTTCCAAATATGCAGTGTTTGGTCCACATCAATAAAATAATTTAAAAAAAAACAACGTTTTATATGTCCTATCAAGAAGCTGCATACAGTATTGTGATATCAATGCAGGGTAGTACTGTTGAGCAAACCTGCCTGGCACGAGGACAGTGGTTGCTACTTCAAACATCATACCCAATATATAATTAATATTAACCCTCAACTATATCAGCAATCTCATTGCTTTCATAAATTCTCACTTCCTTTCCAATAAAGAGCTACTTATTACAAGGTAATGCAGGATGCAATGCAGGGATTCATTTCTGCCTCTGGAAGGTACCAAGTCAAAGCTCATGTTCTATATGCCAGGAAATGTTGAGTTTGCATGGCAGCGTCACAGAAGCTATATGCACTGTGTGATCATCTGTAAAGTGATTCTATTTAATGAGTAACTTTAATGCAGTTCTGCTGAACCAGTTTTGACAGCACATTTTATGTATGCAACAACTTTAAGAAAAAAGGGATAGGCTCTTACCTATTGTTTTTCGGAGATCTTCACACTGGCTAATGTGAGGGAATTTCAAGATTTCCTTCCACTTTTTGCTTTTGCCTTTGCGTTTCCCTCCACCCCCTGCAAAGAAAGAAAGATTGGGATTAGATTGCTTTGGGTGCTACTCCCAGTCCAGAATTCACCAGCCCAATCATAGCTCTTATGGATATCTTTAATAACAGAAGCTGAGACGTTGTGGGTAGACGGGCAGATCAAGTTGGCTTGTCTGGATGTCCCAAGCAAATGGCACCTATGAGAAGGCTGGATTGGTAAAGGCCAGGAGATTGTGGCTCAGCAGATCCAGTTCAGATGGTGGTGTCTAAGCTTAGCATCTCCAGCATAGTCTCTGCTTCAACTTACAACCATTTCTTTTGAGTCAAAAGCCTTGTATTTGTAAGCATATAACTATGATTCACATCTTTTCAATCTCTTTCTGGTTTCAGGATGAACCCTGACTTCACCCCAAAAGAAGGACTGGAAACTGAAGACCAACATTCAGTACTTGCCTTCATCCTTCATATTGCATATTCAGCTGATGGTGCACACAGAGGTCACTGCTATGTAAGCATTTTCCTCAGAGGGAGGACAACAGTGGGAGAAAATCAATAAAATATCCTCCATTATAATGAATCATAGAACCATAGAATCAGTCATTTGAGTTGGAAGAGGCTGTTAGTCCAAGTCCTCCGCAGTGAACAGGGACATCTACAGCTAGAATCTCCCTCATAAATGTTCCTGCATAAATACCCTACTGCAGGCAAAGCGGCACGTCCCAATTTATCCTCCAAGTTATCTGCACTTGGTGCTGATCCCACATGCTGCTCACATGCATCTCATTCCCCCTTCTTGCCACTCTACCTCTTTCTCCCTTTCCTTTCCCATTGCTTTCTCTTCCTCCACACACACGTAGGTGCCCCTCTTCTGGTCTTGTGTCAATAAGGCAGCAAAGACAATGAGATTCGTCCACATGTATTTATAAAAAAAACCTTTGAAATCTACTCTTTTGGCTTGGACCTATTTATTGCTCTTCTCAAATCGGAACACCAGACCCTCACATTCACCTTTTCTTGAGCACATCTACCCCATTCTTTTAAAACTTATACCATTTTCTTTCTTGTTTGAACAGTTCAGAGCCGCACGCAGAACCTCACTGGCATGGTGTCCCAAAGGCAGTGCTGCTCTGAGGGCCTGCAAGGCGAATGTGTCCAAACTAGGTCCCAACCAGTAAGGGCCACATTCCCAGCCTGTGTCACATCGACCCTTGCTGGGACTACTGGAGGATGCACTGCCGGCAGGGCCAGGCTCCTTTGGCCCTACAAGGCCTAATGGAAACCAGAACGCTGTGTGTGGTGTCCACCACCAACTTTGGGTGGACACACAGCTATAAAGCAGCTCAGTCTAAGAGAGCATTTCTAAATTATTCTTTCTTTGGTTTTTTTTTTTTTTTTTGCACTTTGACTGGGTGTTTTATTCCAGCCTTGGCTTCTCTTTCAGGCCTGCCCTTCTTGCCCCATGCTCACAGCCCAGGAAGGGGCACCCACCATGTCAGCAGTGCTGCACTGAGCACAGGGTGCAGGCTGGACCTGAGGTTTCCTTCCTGGCTCTTCGGTGCGTCTGTCCTGCTCATAGCGAGTTTCCCTCTGAGCCTGAATGTCCAGACGCAGTCTGTGATTCTCCAAGCCAGTGTATCTACTGCAATTTAGCCCCTGCTCACAAAATTTGATTCACTGGAGTCTATTTTACATGCGTGGCACATTGAATGATTAATTCAGAGCTGAGTTAATTCTGTAGAGAGGTTGGTAGAGTCACAATCGCAGACTGAGAGCGTGTTGGGTACTACATGATATTGCAGGCTAAATTAGGTGTGTTGACTCAAAAGGTAACAGATTATTACAAAGAAAACATGAGCCCTGGAAACAATTGCTCTCTGTGGGGCATTTCTGATCCTGCAGTGTAACCTCTGGCACTGGAGTGCTCTCTCTGTACCTCACATTTTATTCCTTCATTTTCAGTGACCAATGGCTTTGTCATCAAAGAGCTCGCCTCAAATTATTTTAAAACCTATTATTGACAGGAATTTACGGCGTATCTACATCATGCAATGTAACACAGAGCTATCTGCACTAACAGCAAAGGAATTGGCTTGTTTAGACTGTCAGGAGCACAGCTATGTTGTTTCCAGGAAGAGGCTCCAGTAAAGCGTAGAGGTCTGTGAGTGCCTTCACATCACACAGTACTATGCAACACAGATGCACTCTTTGGGTCCATAGTGAAATCTTCCTCAACCTCCCTTCTTCAGTGCATTCAAAGCACTGCTGCTAAAGTCATTTCCTTTCTCATCCCTCCAGTCAGAGGCTGTCTTGCCCTGGTCCTGCAGCACACATCACTTGGTCTCAGGTACTGAAGGTCCAAGGGATGCTCCAAGGGACCGACCACTTTGTGGGCTGGGGGAACACTGCGATTGTCTGCTCATCAACTCTTCTGGAGTGCCCAATTCTGCTCTGGTCCCCAGCTGCTGCCTGGGTGTGATTAAGCATCCCACAGCGTGTTTCCATTGCTTGTTTTCCATGAAAGCTCACAGTCCTGCACAGCTCTTCTGCCAGCTCCACTTGCCCTTCTTTCCTTCACTTTCATGGCCCTTGCTGCACCTCCCTTTGTGCCTCTGGTCCCACGCCTCAGCCTCTGCCCTGACACGCTCTGCCCCCTCCCTTCTCACACTCTTCTGGGGAATGACACTTTCTCTAGGAATTCCTGCCTCCTCCTCTTCTTCAGTCATTCCCTTTGGTTTCATCCTTTTCCCTGAGCTCTTGCTTCACATGCTTCCTCACTCATTTATCTTGTAAATTTTGATTTTTGCTACTTGCTGCCAAATCTCCATGGGAATTAAATGAATGAAACAGATATTTATTAGCACAGGGGGAGAGATGGGAAGAAAGAAGAGGACATGGAGGGAGGGAAATGGCAGGGCTGCTCTCAAAGCAGAGTGATCCTCCTTTGACAGTTGCAGGATTCCAGTTGGGATTTCTGGTTCCATAGGCTGCCAGAGCAGCTCACCCTGCCTCTGCAAACATGTACCCCCCCTGCTGCCTCTCCTGCTGCAGGGGTCCCCACCTCTTGTCAAGTACCAGACACAGAAGGGTGCAATAAGCGTGGGGGCAGGAATTCTCTGCTTAAGATACCAACAGGCATTGGAAGCAGCACAGATGATGTTCAGCTGCTGGGCAGTGGCATCTGCAAGAACAATAGTTCCAAACATTTCTGGACAAAGATGGATGAAAGAATCCGTCATGCTGCATCTGCTCATCACAGGTATTTCTTCACTCACTGAAGTCCTTAACTGTAGGCCAAAGAATGGATGGAGCACGTCTGCTTCTCCAGCCACCTTTACCGAAGTACCCACAAAATGGTTGCATCTACAGCAGCATGGAGCAGTACAGAACACAGCACAGCAGCCTTAGCACTAAATGGCAACTCTGAGACTGGAACAAAGAGAAAATGATCATATCCATCTGAGCCAGAACGTTTTTAAATTCCACACTGTGTAACATATACATTGATATGTTTGTATTGGATGATGCATTTCTGACATAAAATTTTCATCAAAACGGAAGAAGAGCTCAATGGGCTCAAAGGGCTCAATTGTTACACCATGATCGATGCAGCCAGTGCGTTCTCTTCTCTTTTGTGGCCATCCTCCAAAAACAAGCAGCCTTGCCTGATGAATCATTTGCTCTTAGCTGAGTATGAAGTAGCATTACTATTTTGCCTGTGACATCTTTATGTTAAAGATTCTGATCAACTGCTTTAATCGATCTGACCTTTCTGCTCTCAGCTTTTCTTGTGGAGCCAGCAAACCCTGCTGGCTCCAACTGTTAATTCTAGAGGGTTTGAAGGACATAACACAGTGAGACAGCTGAGATAGGGTAAATTGTCTAGCACAGCTAGAAGTTAAAGGGGGAGGTTTCACTGAATAGGTCAGTAACTGTGCAGGTTGCAAAGGGAAGCTTTCCACACATTGTCTTGATTGCTGCCTTTGCACTGTCTATTCTGGACAGGAGGATTTGCAATCTTCAAGTCAGCTTCTCAGAGAAAAGCTTGACAGACGTGCCACGTTTTATATGTGAGTTTCATCACACCAACTTGGAGGGGCTGACTGCTTTAAAATGTTGGCTTGCTGATAATGACAAAAGGTGAGCTCCCAGCAACAGCAGGAAAAAGCAGCTCTACTCCCTTGTGTTCACTTAACAGCCCAGCAATTGCAAACTAGGGATTGAATCTAATTCTCTAACATGTCAACCAGTCCTACAGGAAACAAAAGCATTTACTCTACATTTTCCCTGCTGAAAAATACATGGCATTTTTCATATCATTTTCTAATGTCCAATAGGACTCAGATCTCTTGTGTGTAAGGAGAAAGACATAAGCAAAAGCACAAATGTAAAACATTTGGGAGCAGGAGCTCCCTCGCTCAGCCTAAGGTCCCTACTTTTTTTGCCTCCATTGGTTAGGATATATTTATTCTAATACCCTGAGCTAAAAAAGAAAAGTACTTCCTTATTGTTAAGCTGGAGAGATACTGAGTGTCTTGTCCAAAACACCAGGAGAAATCAGGGATTGAGCTAAGAGCTAAAGCCTTGAGGCTGTCAACCCTGCCAGCTGCACGATCAAGCCAAGCTTCTGCTCAGCTGGCTGAGGATATTTCATGCTATGGAGTTAAATACAAGGATGGGGGATGTCATTCCAGCACCATGGCTGTAACATATTCCCTTCTCACCTCGTTCCACCATACCATGCGGCTTTTAAGCATGGATGAAGTGGCTTCACACTTTTCTTCCATTCCTGTTCAAGTTAACAAGCTGCATCACACTCAAGTTCACTGTCTTCACCTGTATTATCTGCAACCTAGTTAACATGCAAGCTAGGTAAAGTATCCACAGATCTACAAGGGAGGACTACAGTTTGCATCTTCCATTCTGCAACAGCAGATAGGTTCTCATCCAAGTCCTTCCCAACAAAGGTGTAGAGCTCTGTATGTTCCAATTGCAAGGCCTTAAATAGGCAACACGAGAAAGCAGTGAAACAAACACACAAAAAACCTAGAAGTCCAAAAGTCATGGTTAGCATCCCCTTTTTCCCATTCAGTCTACAAAAGAAATTCTTCCCTTCCTCTTGCCAGGCTTCCTTTACTCACAGTCAGGATTTCTGCAGCTATGTGCTATCCATCCACCTGCCTCTCCACACCTCTTAAGGCTTTCCTATTGGCACACAGGAACTGCCACATTAGACAAAACAAATGGTCTGTCTAGTACAGGCTTCAGAGGAAGTCTTAATTTTATTTTTTTTAAGTGTGTGGAAGGCAAGATCTTTCCTCCTTACCCTATTAAAGAGACATAGCCAACAAAACATGAAGGCAGTGTATGCTATTTAAACGCATAAATGCACTTACACTCCTGGGAAGTACCCTTTTGCTTCACATGGGTGTGAGCCTCAGAGATTAACCACGTATTTGTGAAGAAAAATAACAGCAATCTGACACACAGAACTGTGTATTTTCCTGGAGCATCTCCTCCCAATGAGAATGAATAAAACTTATCAGCCCATCAGTTTTCTCTGTGAGTCCTCCATATCTTTTGCATATCTTTGCTTGCGCAGCTAGCCTCTAAAACAAACATTTCCATCCTTCTTTACGAGGAAGCTCACCCAGGACTGTTTCTTATTAGTCCCAGCTGCGCTCAGTCATACTAGCAAATACAAATGGTTTGTTTTCCAAGAATGGAGGACACTGCTTGCTCTCTGCCCCTTGCCCTGCCCTTGTCACCTGGGAGAAAAAAAATGAAACAGGAACACCGTTTCATCCTTACAAGATCTTCAGTGACACTCCTGACTGACCTGGGCAGAAGAGCGTGAGGGCTGGGTTTTGGAAGCAGGTCAGTGCCCACCATCCATGGAACACAATGTTTCCACAAAGCAACCTTTAGAGGCTCTGATTTTTAAGATGCAATAAAAAGTCCACAATATGCCCTCAAAAAAGAGTAACATTCATAGCTTCGCTTGTTGATGCTAATCTGTCTGTATCTCCAGCAGCCTTATTTGATGAACACGACTCTGAGAACAGTCACAGCCTGTGATAACGGTTTCGTGCCCATCTTCCCCGCTGTCACGGCATGTTTGCACATAAATCATCCACATGCTGCCACAAATGCATGAGCCTGACAACCACTGCGTAAACCATCCGATTGCTTTTTTGGAAACAAACAGCAGATGCAGTTCATGTTCAAGCCTTCAGAACCACAGAGATGGGAATTTTGAGAGCAAAAACACAAAGTTCTGCCCAGCAGTCAGGCTGGCTTTGCAATCTGTGCTGGTTACCAGCACACCACAGGGCAAAATGCTTTGTTTACAAATGACATCTAAAGTTCTCATAATGCTGGCTTACAGAAGTCATTGTTCAAAAATAAATATTTATGGCAGGAATTATTTCAAAAAGAAGTCAAGTAGAACTGCAATACCTACGAGTGACTGAAACTTGAGTTTAATAACACATTTGGTATGTTAATAATGTGCATGTTAATATTATCCTTTATTAAGAGCAACTGCCCTGAAGGGACAGAGGAAACCAAGATTAGTCTTTGAAAATGGGTCCTCAGGGCTTGAGTCTTGTGTGTCATGGCCATACTGGCACTACTCTAGGAATATAAAACAGCCTTTGCAGCAGCTCCCTTCATGCCTAGTCAGAGCACACTGAAGAGCTTCTAACTAAGCTGAAGAGAAAAACCACCTTTAATCTTTTCTTCTTTTCTGCTGGTCTCGACTGGGCATTCAAAATAGTCCACACCCATCTGCCTATATCCTCCACTGGGTGGTTTTAAGGCACCTTTGAGATTAGTTATTTCAGTGAGTTATCTTTGGGTTTTATGGGCCAGTTCACACATGCTGGGAGTTTGTCTCTCTGCTAAGCATGCTAAGAGGGACTTTTCTGGTGATGTGATTTCCCTGCATACAGTTAGATTTTCCCCTGGGTAAGTACCTTCAGTTTGTCTGTTATGCTGTCCTCTCTTTTATGCCCCGTATTTTAACTGCGTTGAGCTTATCTGAAGCTATACGTGAGCCAAAAAAGATCATTGGCCTTTGTGCCACAAAACTAACCCAGAAGATACAAAATACATTGAGGACTTACAACATATAGAAAAAAAACCACCACCAGTAAATCTTATAAAAACAAAACCAGCTAGCATCTAAAGCAGTGAAATTAAGCACAGCCCAGATTTTTAACTTCTTATTCTTGATCTCAAAGTGAACAAAGCTACTGGCACAAACCAGGCACATTAGCTATGTTTGAAATGCATTAACAGACACTGAGGGGCTCAACAGGCTGTTGGGGTGAACTGGGGCTGACAGCTTCAAACTGAGAGGTGCCTGGACATTATTTGATGTAGTTGGCAACAAGAGCAGAAGTGACAATGCAACAAATTAATCTGGAGCCACTGTACCTCTTTGGAATCTATTTTTTGGATGCATAAGGTCTCCTGGCCGAACATGAGGAGGCCATGATAACTGAACCCAGTACACAGAGATTTTGTTCATCAGTGACAGGATCAGGTAGCATCAGGTAATAGGATAACATTTGCCTGTAGCATTTCAGTATTGATGATCCTTATGGGTGAACAGCCTTTTGAACAGAGCTGTTGGAAAGCAGGGTTACCACCCTGCTAAGAAGGCTAGTGTCTCACTGGAGTTCTGCCCTGAAATGGAGCTGAGTCAGTATTTCTAAGTTCTAGAAAATTCTTATTCAAAGACATGAAACCATTTCATTTTGATAACATTGAGTCATCTCAGTCCTCTAATGTCAAAACATTATCATAGAACATATCAAATAGAGTATTAAGATATATCACTGGAACAAAATGGGTAAGGTAAATTGACATTCTTTACTTTGTTGAAATGATATTTCTATACTGTCAAAAAGAAGATGGAAAAAGCAAATGCTTCTTTCTTTCAAGCAGACACTTTCCTGTAAACCCTTTCATTTTTAACAAAGCCTAGTTCTCAGAAAGGAAGATGCTTTTGTCAGAAATGTTCTCAACCATCTCATGTTTTGAAGCACATGAGAACGGAACAAGGATGTGGCGTTCCCATATATGAACGCTCAGGTGAATCAAAAGCCTATATTCCTTACTGGTTCCCTTTCGTTAATTTGCATCGCTGTCATTTACATTGTCTGTAGGAGACTTACTTCCCATTCTTGCAAAGAAAGAATGCAAATCCCAGAAAACGTGCTTGAATAGGGTTTGATAACATCTTTCCAGGAAGGAACTGCTCCTTAAGCAATGGCTTCTTAAACTTATGACCTGTTCTGAATATTTATTATCCTGTTTTGATAACATGTATGCAAGCTGCTAACCAAAGCCTCAAAGCCCAACACTGCAAATGCAGCTCCACCCCCCCCCACAGTCCATGTACAGCGCTCCTGTAGTTTACCCAGGAACACGTGTGGTGCTCTTGGGTTCAGGGTGCTCATCAAACAACTTAAATATTCTTGGGGCTAGTCTCTAAAGTCAAAGTATTGTTGCAGATCTTTGCTAGACAATGATATGCCGAGAAGTCTGAACAGGCTCTGCAGCCTGCTGCTCCTCATTTTGCAGTTTTGATGTTTAGTGACACAACGGCAACATGGGCAGCACAAGAGAGGCTGGAGGAACATGGAAATCTGGACCTGGCATAGTCAAATAAATAATGGGCTTCGGCTCTTCTGAAAATTCTGGTGCCAGTTGTGGGGGGAGAAGACCCAGCCCTGAGCCTTGAATGCGGGTTCGCTCTGTCCCTGTCAAAGAGCTGTGTGGGTTTTTACTCCTGCAAATACTTCTGCAGTCTCTAAAAAAAGAACTTAGCCTCTGTGTTCCTGACATTTGAGTTTTATAAGAAATATTTCTGAACTGTGGGGAGGAGATCCAGCTGGATAGGAGGTGAGGATTCAAGTGCGTTCATGTCGTCAGACTGTAGACAGGCTCTGAGAATTACGTTCTTTTCTGTTTTTAGTCCTCACCTAAATAAACTTACTAACAGGGTAAACGAAAAGAATTTCAGTAAACATTAAGAAAAAGTAGAGACTTGAGACAGGCTGTTTTATTAGGTCTGACTGATTTATTAGTTCCACCTAATTGGTGAAACTGGCAGAGCTTTGAGATGCTCTGATAACAACTCAGAAATCCAGATGTGTTTTGCTTTCCATACATAAATAACAGCATGCTCTTTTGATTTAGATGACTTATTTCTGAGAAAAGCAAGCAAGAAACTGTGTACACTTTCCATGAAGGTGGCAGAAGAACAAATCCCTCACCAAGCATATGGATACTCCATCTGAAGGTACTCAACTCTGTTCTCTGGTGTGCAGATATACCAACCCCCAAAATTTCAAGATGCTACAAACAGGTCCCAGGTCTGTGCAGAGCCTGAATTGAGGAGGTGCTGCAGCCCCCCGTGTGCTGCCTGTGCACACAAGTTCTCTACCAAATTGCTGCACTGCTATAATCTTTCCTCCCACATTTAATCCCACAAGAGATCCTGGCACAGCAAAAGTGCTGATGTGGATGCGTGAGTGGGAAGGCACTGAGGAAACGTTATTAGGTGTCTGGTACCTCTCTATCTCAAAAAATTTCTGAATTTTTGCAGTGGCCCACAGGACCATTACATTGGTCTCAGTGCAGAAAGATAGCCTGACAGCCATAAGAAGTGTCCTTCCCTGGCCTCAGCAGTGATGTTTGGCTGGATCCATCCTCCTCTCTCAAACATTCTCAGACATTTGATGTAAACAAGCTAGAAGCTGTGAAAATTATGCTGGGAAGCTCCTGAGAACATGCACACCAGCTAAAATACCACCAGAACTGCATTAGAGGAGCATCTCAGCTGTGACAACTCAGCTCTTCTGCTTTCAGAATCAGCCAGGAAAGTACAGAATCTTAATTTGTCTTAAATTGAGTCACTCCCTGTTTGAGGTCAGGATCAGCCACATTTTGCTTTACCACAAAAGCAGATAAGAACCTTCTTCACGTTCCTGGCTCTCCTGTGGAATACCAAGTCAGATTCTCACATACAGATGTAAGCATTAAGCACAAATTAATCCTAGACATATGGTTAGGGAACGTGGAGAAGGGGGTGAAACCACCCCCAAAATGCTTGGTTTGAGCGAGCATCTGTCAGTGATAGTGATGGGCTGGCAGAGAGGAAAGGCACAGGCATGTGCTTTGGCTTTTGAGGAAAGAGGTAATGTGGGAAGGGACACAGAGGGCTGGTGAGGATATGGACTGAGCTGCAGCATTGCAGGAGGTTGTGGTGTGGCTGGTGCCAGGAGGATGAAAGAGCTGGAGGAAGAAAGACCATAGGGAGAGGGAAACAAGGGGGCAAAAATAAGACAAGAGGTTTGACTACACATCTCCTATATTCTTCCCCATAGCTAGCAAGCCTGGCTTCAGCCCCGTCATCTCATCCAAACGCAGCAACCAAGATCTTTCTGTGCAGACACACTCTGCTGTACTATCCCTGAAATCACAGAAAATACTGTCCTCAAAAATCACTGACAGCCCAAGACATTCTGGTAACACAATTGCACGCATCAGCATTTAGGATCATTACTGCAAAAGGTTACAGAAGGGATTCAGGTTAATGGAGGTAATCTGTGATTATCTGATGTACCAGATTGCTTTGCCAGTGACTCACGCGTTCTGCCACAACAGATCGCAGCTGCAAATAGCTCGCGGGATGGAGCCAGCTCCCAAGCTAGGAAAGAGTGTCCTCGTTGTTCAGAGAACCCCTGCAGCACAGAGTGCCGGGGCACTGCAGGCGTGTGAAAGCCCGCGGAGCTTCACCGAGGAGTCGGGAGGAGCGGAGCAGTACAGTCGCTCATTCACAGTGTTACTATAGCTACCAGCTGACGGACTCAGTAAGAAAGGCAGAAATAAAAAGGGAAAATTAGGAGGTAGGAAACAAAAAAGAGGAAACTTGTTGTAAAGCAAAGGCAGAGGGTTCCTCTGATTAGCTAATGATGTGCTTCAAAAGCAGTGGCTGAAAAATGAGGCTGGAAAGCTGCGTGGCACAGGCGTCAGATGATGCAAATGGCTCTCGGCTCTCCTCTCACCCACCAGCACCCACCCAGTTGCTGGCAGTGGTAAGCACCATTTTCATACATACAAATCAGCAGCTTTCTGCCAGTGATGGATTAACTATTCCCCCTTAGCCCTGCAAGTCCTGACCCCCACTTGTGCTCCCTGCAGCCCTGGGGCCAGAATTAAAACAAGGCACTGGTATGGCCCCAGGAGCAATGTGGAAACCTGGGAGGGAGAGCAAGAGCAGCTGTTAATTATGAGCTTCACTTTCATTCTGTGCTCAGCCGTGGCCCTGGCTTGATCCCCACCTGTGCAGCGGAGCTGCTGCTGAAGCACGGAGCCAGCGAACAGCTCTGGGGCTCAGCACTGCACGGTCAGTGATACACAGATCCCTGAGCCTGAAGGGCAAAGCGCCACGCTTGTGTCTGGACATCCCTTTCTAGCAGACATGGTGGTGAGGCTGGGCATTAGACTTGTTTCTGTTTCTATTTCTTCTCAGCTCTCAAAGCGACCAAATACTGCTGTGGTGGCCTTTGATGGTCTTGGCTGACTCGATACAATGGTCCCACCACCAGTGACTCCAGGAGCAGGAAAGATCTAGATACTGTCATAGCCCAAAAGATGGAAGAAGAGACAAAAATCATCAAGCAGTGATCCCACACCACCCACATGTCCCAGTGTGTGCACTTCGACCCTGGCTGAGCACAGTTCCAGATGTCCAAGGTAGCTCAATGCACCAACGGCAGCTGCAGCCAGGGACAGACACTAATACATACATATATCTAAATAAATGCATAATTCCTGCTCACATGCCTTCCTGACAGCCAGCTGTTGCCTCTGCTTGCTGTTATCCTTGCTTGGAGATTAATGTCTATGTCTAGGACAGCTTATTAGCAATTTTTATTACAAGGCATATACATCTGGCTGGTGGTGGGCAAAAGCTAAATCCTGGAATAATTAAAACACCAGGACAGCTCACAGGGAATGACAAAGAGCAGATATCTGCAGGGTCTTTACCCTGTCTCTGAAAGCCAATAATGGCGTGAGGTCAGAGATCACTGAGCTTAATTGTCTGACGAATTAATGGTGACGAATGTCTGTTTTCCCCTCTTGTTAAAACTGACACCAGATTTTTCAGGGAAAGCAGAAGGGCATTTGGCCACAAAGGAATGTTTTGATGGCTGGAGCTGAGATTGTTGCCAGCACCAGCCCCTCAGACCAGCGTGGGTCAGACCCTCTCCCATACGAATTGCACAGAACTGCTGTTGACTCCAGCCCAGGACTGAACCTTGTCAGCTCAGCCTAGCAGTGCTGATTGTCCCGCTCACTTTGGAAAGAAAGAATGTTTGTTCGGGTTTTGTTTTAAATATCAGATCCAGGTCTTCAAACAAGTTCTAAAAAACTCAAATTAGAGGAGTGTGAACTGCATGATAAAAGTCAGCCTGAGCTTGTTTCTGCCCACTTTGAAGACAAGTCAGAGTGCTAGGAAAAAAAAAAAAAAGAAGAATACTAAAATGTGTTATAAAAAGAAAAATTTCTCCTAGCATTTTCCCGTTCCAGAAGATTTTTCTCCTTCATTGTCCTGTATACCCCCTGCTCAGCAAGGCATTTGTGAATAATAAGTGTCATTGTGGGAGCAAAAACAAAAACGGGAAATACTAGGGGAGCATTTTTATCCAGTTAGTGACATTTTGTGAAGTTGGCTAACAATTTTCTATTGAAACAACTTCTTCCACAGTAAGAAGGAACTCTGCTTACTGACTTGCTTTTGTTGCTCAATCTCATTTCAATTCTGATCTTAATATGGAGCTGTAGAAATAAACTGAAAGCTTCTCTTTGTTCAGGTGCTTATGTTAGTTCTGAGCTGTTGTGAAATAGGTTGAAGGGCACATTCCCATTCATACGAATATACGTGAACCCCTCTGGTGTTTAATTTAAGCTACAAGGAACAAGCAGTTTCTGAATGCTGAAAATACAGTATCAGCCCAGCAGTTTCTGCAGTCACTCCTTACATCTAAGTCATTCCCCTCATTACAGAACGTGCCGATATCTTTAACTAATATCTGTAATACACAACACTGTCAACAAGGATGTGTAACACTGAATTAGCCTAAAGTCTGAATATTCTTTCAGAAGTGTATTTCCAGAGGGGTCACGTCAACCAGTGAGCAGACACACTGGTCTTCAAATAAATCTGTGTGCTCAGTCTCTTACGGAGCTAATTATAATGGTGCCTTTAGTGTTGCTGCCTTTATGTGTCTGCCAGCACATCCCTAACAAACCACTAGGTTCATGCTTTTCTAGCCCAGATGGAAAAGTCTGATTATAAGGTCAGAGCCAATTCTAGTTCCAAAGCTTGCAGAGCTTCAATTAACGACAGAGGAGTTAGTGGCTAGCCATTACTGAACATATATATATGTGCTTGCTTCTCACTCCTGCTGCTCATCAATACCCAAGAGGGAAGGCCTGATGGATCTGCAGTGCCAACAGTCTTCCCTAACATGTAACACAATCCTAAAGGTCTAAAGGAGATGCCTGGCTCTGCAGGTACAGTTTGCTCGAAGCTGTGCAGAGCAAGCCCTGGTTTGAGCAGTTGGACTGCATGCAGGGACGTACCACTTGCCTGCTGCAGGACAGCCCAAGTCAAGTGAATAGAGGTGCTTCAGCAGCAAAGCCAGAGCTGCGGATCCTGAGCTGTTTCAGCGAGTGCAGGTGTACAGGGTGCCAACCTTGCCATCCATGATGCAGTTGGGCAGTACAATTATACTGCTGGGTGCTACTTTAACAAGGGGCAGGGTACCACAGCACTGCTGGTGTGTGGCCAGGTACAGAGATGGCTGCATAGAACTTGATTCTGATACACAGGGAGCACCGATAGTTTCAAGCTCAACAAATCTACAAGAAGACACAACTTCTGCCGTGAGAAATTTTCTATCCAAGCCCACATTGTAGGTTGTTATCATCACTCTTCCACGGTGTCAGAATAGAAAGAGTAATTCACCTATCGATTTAGATGGTACTCCATTTTTTAAACTCACGAGAGCAAAACCCCAGCAATTACACAGAAAATCCAAGCTTCCTTATCTCATTCAGCTCCCCTGGTGATGCAGAGCTGTGTGCTGGGCCAAATAACACAGCAGCAAATGCCAACCCTCATGGTGAGGCATCCAAGTCCAAGTGGCACATGTGCTGTTTCAGCACCTCTTGGGATCGCTCTGGGAGACAATGTAATTAATATTAGTGATGGCTATTTAACACATTCCACAGGGAATCTACAATCTGTGCTTATGGAACTTCAAGCCAGTTAATGCTCACTTCCTACCAGTTTCAGGTGTCTCCTAATTTTAAGTTATGTTTATAGGCAAAACCAGTCAGCCACACTTCTCACTGAACCAAACAGTAGCTTAATCATTTGTGTTAAATAGGAAACGAATGACTGAGCACTGATAAAGTTCACCATTATGCTTTTGAGGAAAAGAGAAGTGACTATGGAACAATCTGATAACGAGAGAATTTGCTTCCTGCTTAACTTGATATTTATAAACCTTCTCTGTAAGGGGACAAAAAAAATAATTTCAGCTGGATAAAGCTAACATTCTAAATTACATTTTCAAATGACAACAAAACCAGGACCACAGCCAAAATCCGTGCTTATGGAAGGACACACTGAAACAACACAGGACAGGAAGCCTAGGGCTCAGGCTGCCTGCACTCCTGTGTCTCAGGCTCTGCTGTGTTTGTGGACATGCACGGTGCTGGCATGGCAAGGCTCAGTTTCACCTTTCTGAGCTCCCAGAAGTGCACAGCAAGAGTGCACACAGGAGGTGCTGACTATGGAAGGTGAATGCAGGATTGTCCAGGTTGTGTTGGCTGTATTGGATGGGATGAACAGATTTCACAAGCTCCTTCCATCTCTAGTATACAAACCATCAGCTTGTAGGCAAGAAGACGTGATTTCTCTGAAGCTAATAGCTTGACTTTCAGCCTTACCATACTTGGAATTTCAGTTATTTTCCACACTGTTGTATATTCAGTCCTCCTGTAAAGCAGGCAATGATTACTCTACAGCCTGACTGACATCTCAAGAACAGTCATAGAACTCAGCCATAACAGCCTGAAGTCCAGTTGTGCCAAGAATGTACAGCTCCAGCTGGTGTCAGCAGGAGCCTTACATGCCAGCAGTCCCTTTAACAAGCCCCTGGAGAGGAGTATAGAAAAGAATCCTATCTTGGGTGTCCCCTCTGCATGAAATAGTAAATGCAGATTGCAAGTGCTGATTTCTAAGACTTCCTGGTATGGAAGCTTGTCATGGGAGAATAATGTGGGAGATGTGGAAGAGTGCTTATAGTAAAAATAAAAACAAATTATTTGTATTTATGCCTAAAAAGGCAATGTTCTCAATTATTTAAAAGAAAAATGTTTATCTTCCAGAAGTAGAAGAGCAAACATGGGGGGGGACTGGGGGAGCGGAAGGTACATCTACTTTGTTCCACATTTTCCACGTTAGTAAATGGCAAAGCAGATTGCACTTGGTTGTCTTGGCTTCAGGTACCAAGTAAAATATTTCTGAGTTGCTTTGAAAGCATATTAATAAAAATAATAAAATTAACACATCTCTTGGCTTTTCAGCAGCGCCCTCAACATTAGAACCCCAAAGCATTTTGCAAACAAAAACAGCAAAATCTTTTCCAGCTTAAAGATTAATTTTGCCCTCAGATAAATTTCCATGACTTTTACAGTCCTGTTGAGACACTCCACATGTACAACTGGGAAAGGAAATTATCACAGACAGTTTAAATGTACAATGCCAATTAGAAAAACCAAATAAAAACAGACCCACTCTTCTTGAAAAGTTTCCCAGTTGATATTGTGAGAAGCACTAAGATGACTAGCACAGCTAGAGCTTTGAGGGAACAGAATTCTTTCTTGCTGCTTCAATCAGCCCAGATTAGAAGAGGGAAAGTGGAGGATGCTGTGCACGCTGTGTGCATGCAGGTGCTGTGCGGATCCCTCCAGGAACCCTGGGCTGTGGCTCAGTTCTCACCTCATTTGTCAGAGGGGTGGATGCTACAGGAAAACAAGCAGCTGTGGAGAGCAGAAAGGCCTGCTGAGGGAAGGGCCAGAGCTCACCCTAACAGAACACCTAGGTGTCTGCACAGGGGACACACAGCAGGAGCTGTAACCAGAAAACCCTTGTGCTTCATCAGACACCAGAGAATCCAATGGTACCAATGTCTCACTGCAGCCTCTACTCACAGGACAATGTGTTTAACATCTGCTTTTCTGCAATGCCTACAAGCCAAGTTCAGGACTTCTCTGCAGGAGGCAGTGCACAAACCCAGAGCCCATCTGTTCCCAGAGAGCTCCCTGCTTGTGGCAATGCAGCCCCGTGCCATCCCTCTGTCACTGGGGACATCGCCTTTGCTTCCAGCGAAGGCCAGCACTTCATCCCCTGGGGCTCTGAAGGATCACAATTGTCCAGTTCACCAATGAAACTGCTTTCTGGGGAAAAGGACATTTTGCAAAATGGGGCAGTATTACTGCAAAGCCAGGAGAACTTGCCAGGAAAAAATACAGGGCTGTAAATGCACTGTTGTCCAGAGCTGACTGGATTTCAAATAGATTTAATAAAAACATGATGATCCAAAAACAATTGCAGAATAAAGGCGAGTCAGAACAGTTGTTCCCCTCTACTTTCATCCCGTTGTCTCCTATTTCTGTTGTCCTCAGCTCTGTATATCACTACCATATCAAATATTACATACTTGTTTCTGTTTCCCAGGTTTGTCCCCTTTTCACCTCAAAACCTGTGCTATAAAAATCCACCAACCCTTGATGTCACCTTCAGTCTGCCACCTGCCTCAACCTGAATGGTTCACAACGCACTTTTCTCCCCAAAGCAGTGTTGTAAACAAGGCCTGCAGCTTGTTCCCCCAACTCTTTGAGGGAAAGGCCTCTGCAGCGGGCTGCAGACTTTTGGTCCCTCTCACTTCTCTCTTCTTCTGGTCCATGAATGCTAAATTCCCTTGTGCATTCTTGTACTCCTTTGGTAAGCAGAATAAGGAGTACAAACCTACATGATCAGCACCGGCATTCCAGTTTTAAGGACATGGAGGCCTCTTCTCACGATGAGGCAATATCTCATCTCCTGCAGCTAGAATGCGTATCTATGGGCTTTTTGGAAACAGCCTCTGGCCTGCATTGCACAGTCCCTGCTACAGGTTGTGCCTAAGCCTACACAGGCCTTGTGCAGGCTAAAACTAGGCAAAACAAATAGCCTAACAATGAACACTAGACAGTATGGCAGTGCTAGATTGTCCTGCCACAGCAATATGTAGAATCATAGAATCATTACAGTTGGAAGAGACTTTCAAGATCACCTCATCCAACCATCAACCATCAACCCCACTAGGCCTGCTAAGCCACATCCCTCAGGGCCACATTTTTGCTGTACACCTCCTCCAGGGATAGTGAGTCCACCACTTCCCTGGGCAGCCTGTTCCAATGCATTATCACTCTTTCTGAGAAGTAATTTTTCCTAATGTCCAACTTGGCTCGCTAGGAGAGACATGTCTGCTGTGACAGGAAGAAAAAATCCTGAGTTGGTCAATGTCATCATAGCCAAAGTTTCACCATAAGGAACCACCAGGACGTGGCTTTGGCCAGAACTTCCAGCTCACTCCGATGAACTCAGTCACATCTGGGTCTCTTCTACCCAGTATTGACCCAAGTACGCAGCAGTTTCCAAAGAATAAAATACAAGGGATGCAGCCTGGCATTTGGAACCACTGGTCACAGTACTGTTCAACCTCTTCAAGAGCTGTCACATTAAGACAAGTGAATAGGAGGACTCTGTGGCAATTCTCTCACATACAAAAGGCCAAAAATAGGACTTATTCTTGCCCTGAAATCCAAGGGAGATTCTACAGCAGATGTCTTTCATCTATATGACCTTTTCCACAAAGACAAAAGGGAGACAGGATATTAAACCACAGTTTAAGATTTTTATTGCTCTTGGCAAGCGTTTATTTGTTGTGGGTTTGTTTTGAGGCTTGGTTTTTAGGCAAAGGAGTGTTATTTTTTGCACTTTTCATGGAACTTCAGCTGAAATAGCATTAAAATGTCTGAGACAAATTTCTTTTGGGTGATTCGCACATCTTCAAAGTCACAAGCTGACATCCCTTCCAACTCATGTTGTGCAGACCAGTGTGTTTATACCAGGACAGCCACGTGACCTGAGAACAGCATTTCATTTTTCTCAAAGTCAAGGAAAAACCTGAAGGCTTTCACACATCGCTATGGTAGGGGGACAGCAAGTCCCTGCAACCAGCAGGTTCAGTCTAGGGAACTTACTTAAAGGTCACAGCATATCCCATGCAAATCTCTCATGGATTACAGTGGAAAATACATACACACAATGACAGCAGGACACAGCACAAGGAATATGGGAGAAAGCAGGGATTAATCACATGTGTCTCCTTAATTTGCTTAGACCCTTTGCTAGAGAGAAGCTCTGAGATCAGCCTACCTTACAGATGACTAAGCAGATGGGAAGATAGGGATGCGACTCGGATAGATAATCCAGAGGAAAGGACATTAACTCTGAGCCCAGAGAGGATTAGTCTTAAGTCCTTCTTCAAGCACAGATTTCTCATCTGGTTTTAGGGAGAGTTAGACTGTATATATACACACCATGGGAAACTAGAAGCTCCATCTGGTTGTCATGGGCAGACTCAGGTGAGATGACTGAAGCTGGTGTGCTCACCCAGTCATTTATTATCAAATTTAATATAAAGATTAAGATCAAGCCTTTTTTCACCAATTTATTTTTCACAGCAAATTTAAAATTCTTGCTTTCATTCTACCTTAGAGTATGTTCTCTTGAAATTTGGGAAGAAAAAAAAACACCACACCAAACAAAACCAGGACAACACTAAAACTTTTGGCTCTCAAAACTTCCCTAGTGCCTTCAGATCTCACAATTACAAGGGCAGGTGAGGACATTCTGGAGCTCTGAGTGTTCTTTTGCAGTGACTAAAACACAACATGGGCCAATGCAACCACATGACACTTCCCAAATGAGAACACATATGGCTGAACATTTCTGAAAAGTCAAAATCTGCTCCCACCAAAATCAATGGGCGTTTTGCTCTTGACTTCTGTGGAAGCAGGGTTAAGTCAACAGTGTATAAGATGGGAAAATCCCAACTGAAGATCAAGTACAGTGTTCCCCTTAAAGATTATTCATAAAGTGTGTAGATGTCACCAGAAAACAGAAGGTGCTACAGAGCTGCTATTTTTAAACCGAGGGTGAGAAAATAGGCAACAAAGCATAGAGCATAACTTCTTATGTTGTTTTGCCACCATTCTTGTTAAGGAACGTAGGCTTTGCTAAATTACTTTAAAGAGGAAAAAAAACCCGTAGTTGACTCAGTTCAGTAGTTTCTTCAGTTCAGAACAGACATATTTCTAAGATTTATGTGAATTTTTATGTTTTCTAAATAATTCTGCTTTCCAAACCCACACAAAAAATACCCAAGAGTATTTCTTCAAACTATTCAGAAGATACCAGAAGATGGTCCTAGCTGCCTGTAATGCTCCTGCAGAACAGGATATTGTGTCTTTCTTCATCAGCAAAGAGTAATCTACTTGGAAAATCCTGGGCAGACACTGGCATAGGTCACAGGGAGCTTCTGTACGCAGAGACTAGTGCTAATCGTCAGGATCACAGGACCATAATTCCCAAATACAGACATGAGCAATTATCAGCATAAGAACACAATTTATTCGTTGCAGTCAGACATAGGATGGATATCCCATTTGGCACCAGTGGGACTGTAATACGCATTTTAGAAGGCTTAGCAAGACCACTTATTATGTACAAAACAGCACTAGTAGCAGGCAGTGCGAGCCATCAGATGAGCTTAATAAAGAGCTTCACTGAAGTTAGCAGTATGCTCTCATTCTGCGTGGGGTCTAAAGCGTTTGCATGCGAATGAAAGTATAGCAAATTCTTGGAATTTTAATATGCAACGTTTGTATGTTTTAGATCTCTTGCCTAATTTCTGGACTTTCATCCATACAGACTTCTGGTGTCTGTCTCTTAATTCACCGGTGAAAGGAAAAAACAAAGAACAAAGTTGGAGGATTTCAACCCAAAGACCTTAGAGTAATATTTAAATTAACTTCATTCAGGAGTAGTCTTAATAATTGCCATGACTTATCTGTCTGATAAGTCACAGTGGTATAAGCGATACCTGTCTGCATCTTAGCCACCATTTTGATGAACATCCCAGTTGCTTGCAGTCTGTTAGCAGCAGAGATTGATCCAGTAGCTGGAACTACCATTTGCATGGGGTTGGTGTCAGCTTAGCTCAGCAGCCCTGAGTAGAACAGCAGCAACAGCCACGTGGGCTTGCAGAGAACAGATATCATTATGGCTTCACCTTTGGGCATCACCAGAAGGGGGATTTGCTTTTCTAATTGGCTCAATATTTTGAGAAGGTATGTGGTGAATAATAACAGCCTCTGCAGCATCACAGCTACAACTCATACAAACTATCAGTTTTCATATTAGCCACATGCTGATCACCTTCCAGCCCCAGAGAGAAAGCTGCCCTGCAGAAGACATCCTGCTTGCAGCACCAAAGGGAATACCAAAGAGCACTGCTGTTGGATTTGGTTACTGCTTTTGGCTACTGGCTTAAGCAAGCTATGGTATATTTGTGCACAATTACAAACCTTGTTTGCAGAACACTAAGAGAAGAGTGACTGCAGAATAGTTTCCCACGAAATAGGAACTCACTTCCTTTATTGCAAGAAGAAATAAACAGTTCTTTGAGGAAAATAACAGTATTTCATTTTGCAAGAGAGGGATGCTGTTCCAAAGTTTATTCTAGGGAAATCGTTAATTTCTGTAAAGCACTTCCTCAACAAAACTGGCTTTATAAATGGAATTTCGTAATAACAATAAATCTAATATTTTCTTCAGAGATTCTTGAACATATATACTCATTCCTCTTGAATACAAGAAAAGAAAATCAAAATAGCAACATTCATCATTAGGTGAAATGCAATTGGTCACACTTAACCTCTGACGATTTAACCATGTGAGTATCTTTCACCCAGAAAAGCTGCAGCAAACACGATGCAATCTATAAATACCACTGATGGCTGAACTGCAGAGCCTGACCTCCAGGTTTCTGATTTAAATGTCATGGATTACGAGCACAGCATGAGGCAGTAGTTGACTGCTGCTTTGGTTCAGCACTGACAGATGCCCCTTTAAAGATCTGCAAGGTGGAATGAATGAAAAGCCTCCACACCGCACACGGATGCCAAACAGCACATTTTAAAATGCAACTGAAAACCTCATCCTTGTGAAGCCTGCTGATGCAGCTCCAAATATATCTCCCGCAAGCAGTCTACCTCCTTATTTTTTTATGCATGTCTTTGTTTCAAGTCTTTTTGCTTTCACTCTAAAGAGCAGAGCCTTCTCACCTCGCTGCGAGGGACATAATTCTCTTTTTTGCAGTGCGCTTTGTGACCTCCATCTTCTGCTGTCCCTGAAAGAGCGCATCTTCCATTGACGTCAAGGGCTGTGCATGCGTAGGGAGATAAGCACATTGGAGGCAAGATTTGCTGTGTGAATGAGAGTGGGGAATATTGCCGTAGGAATTCACAAGCCTCTCGCAGCCTCCTCTCCTGATTAAAGTCAGTGGGATTATTATACAAATTCAGCTGCTGAGTCCTGGCTATCTGAAATCTGTCTCATACAGGGCTCTCTGCTGTTAGCCCGCCTCGATTGTTTGGACAAGACAAAAACACCATTATCCAAAAAAGCAGGACAGATGTAAAAAGGGTTGTGTCAGGAGGAGTCACTCACAGCAGCTCTGCTGACATGTCAAACCCATAATCTCATAAAAAAACTACTTGTAGCACAGATTCTAAGCGATACAGATTCACAGGTAAGATCAGAGGGGGCCATGCCCATTCTTAATCATTGCTTTAGTGAAAGAAAAAATGGACACATCTACACGGCTCAGTGTAGTGCCTCCTATTAGCTCTGTGTGAGCTATCCCACTTAGGCACGTAGTGCAGCAGGGAGCTGACTGAGCAGGCAAACCACTGCTGCTCCCCAGGAGCGCAGCTGCAGGGTGCTAATCAGCTCCAGGCCCACACAGATTAGCCTGGGCAAAATGCCACACTGGCCACTTGTGCAGCAGACCTGGGCAGTGCTGGGTCAGCGATCAATGCATCAAGTTCTGCTTTCCACAAAGGAAACCAAAATGTCCTCCTCTTGGACCCAGGAGACCTCAAGTTCCCTGGCTTAGACACACCCCAGCACGCTCAGCAATATACCTAAAAACTGAAGCCCTCCACACAAAGACCTGTCTCTTGAGAACAGCTACTTATTGCAGGTACCCCTACAGCCACAGCAGAGCAATGGCAAGCATCTGATGACATCACAGTATGCATTTATACAGGATTACCAGAAGTTAAATCTGTGTGCAAGCTTTCCTCTGCTCTCACACATGATGTATGTCTAACAGCTAAACCAGAGTTTCCTACAGCAAAATCTGGAGGGAGGGGAATGCTGCCATTATGCAAGCAAATACAAGTAGTAATTTTCATGACCTGACTGCTGTACGTGGTGGAATTTCTAAGTAGAAATTTCTGTACACACAGTCTGGACAGGACTACTGAGAACGGTGATGACTGCGTGTGTATGTGGCTAATCAGGTTACAGAATGTAAGAAATCTTAGTGAATGTGCAGTTAAACCCTAAATGAGGATGTACAGACAAAAAGAATTTTCAGCCTGACATCCCAGAAGTCTGCACAGCTAACTCCACACGTGCTGTTGAAGTTGTGGGGACTGGGAAGGAAGGCTGCTCGAGGGGCTCAGGGATGAACCAGCTTCCACAAGCAAAAAAATCCTGGCTTAGACAAAAAAGTAAACATGAATGAACTGTGAATGGTCAGAAACGCATAAAGCTTGCTTCACAGACAAAGCTCATTCAAAAAAGTTTTATGGAATCACAGAGCCATAGAATGGTTTGGGTTTTGCCATTACAAAGGAAGAAACAATATCCTAATTTACAGTCCATCTCTCCTACATGTTTCCCATTCTCCTCTTTCCCAGGCAGACTCCATCCCAGGGCAAGTATGCACCAACAGCATAGTAAACGATCAGCTATAATAAACACGAGACATTGCCAGTGTGGTGTAACTTACACATACAGGTATGATTTATGGACTAAGATTTCCCAGCCTTAGTTCATTGCTTCTGCTTAATACTTCAGAAAATATTTGAAATATTTGAAAAAGTCTACTGAAGTGTCTAGTAGGAAGCTGGGGAAGAGAGATGACAGATCATACCCAGAAGTATAGGATTTCTTACATTTTCTTACTCTTCCTATGCAAAACTACAAACTATACAAAGCAATGCATTACCAAGGTGTTCACAATCTCCCTGCAAAAACAGGACTCCCAGCCAAAAAGTGGTGGCAGGGATTTCTACAGGATGACTATTCTTAAGTATTAATTTTTTCCAAATCTAGGTGTTGCTTTGTTCTTCCTAGCATACTGAAATATGTTCAGAAGGCTGAGAAACAAAGAAAAATATGATCCTAAAGCTTCAGTATGATTTTACACAGTATTTTTTCCTATTCTCTAGTTACCTTTTTAAAAAGGCACATATGATTTTCCAAACTCTTCCGATCAATTAAATTAAGGCATTTCCTTCAGTTCTCTTTTTTTTTTCCATCCCTTAAGATTTCACATAAATTGCTGGTTGTCTAGATGCCAGGGAAAGTCAAGAATTAAAATACAGAGCCATCCAAAACATCTTCAGGTCCGTAGTCTGACACTGTGGTTTCTGTCAGCGACCACACTTTCATCTTATTGGGATGCCCTTGAAAAAACTACTACTGTCGGAAGCAAAACCTGTGCCCAATTCATGGAATACATGAATGCAATGTAAATCCTCACAGGCCAAGAAATTCCACAGACACCGCACGGATTAGCTGTGATAACATTTTTTCCCATAATATTGAACAGCAATAGAAGTAAAAGAGGAGTGTTTTTAACATTTAAAAATTCAGGGCCAGACCATACCCAAAGCAGGGCAGTTTGTGCACCGCTGCACCGGAACAGGGCTGCCCAAATGCTGGCTTGCCTCATAGTGGAAAAATCTACCTCGCATATAGCCAGCCAGGAGGACACAGAGCCTTCACAGCAGCACACCTTTATCTCCTTAACACTTGCTCTTCTTGTTGTTAGGGTCCTCTGCTTGGGGCATGCCTTAGCACAGCATCTCTCCTCTACAGCTGAACATTTTTTCAGGCCCTGTTAGGGGGCTTAATCAAGAAAACCCTTTCTGTTCACCATATGAATTTTTCAGGCTTTCTGAAGCTAGATGTTTAAATTAAGAATCGTTCCCTACTGCTGCCACAAATGAAGGAATGAAGAACACCATCATGCAGCTAAGAAATAGCTGTTTCCGAAAGTGAGATTTACAGGACACGAGATGTGCCTCTCCTAACCCACCTCATCTAGGACACTTTGCAAACCATGGTCCTCCGAGTACCACCAAGAAGGTGACACAGACATTGAGCTGGCATCACCGCAGCACGTCTGTGAGTTCAGTGCTCAAAAAGGGAAAGAGAAACAGTATAGCTGAGGTGCTGACTTTGCTGGAAAGCACAGCCCAAAGCAAGTCCAAAAGCTTGCTTTCCGAATGGTACTGCCTCATCCGCATTCTTCCGGCCAGCTTCAGGGGTATGTCTATAAAACCTTTCTGATACCTCTGCCTAGAAATACTCTTCTCATAGCATATGCACATGAAGCACTCCAGGCTCACATAACTGTTCTCCCATTAATTTCCTGTTCATCATTTATTAGCATCTTGTGCCCTGTAGAGAGCTCTTCATATCCCATAGGCAGGATGTTGGTCAGTCAAGTAAGGAAGCTTCCCAGCCTCCATAACCCATCCATGGCTGAGAATTTCCTAAATGCCATAACACAAAACCAAGGAGAGCTATTTCCAGAACTTGTGTCATCTTAATTATTTCTGAATCTGGAGATGATGCTATGCATCATATCCATCTCTGGTGCTGCTCTCACCTCAGCTGAAAGATGGTTATCTTCAGCCTGTTCTTGACTGTGAGACACAGGAACCATTCACAGGCAATAGAGAAGCCAAAATTTTTTAGGTCTCACTTCACTCTTTACATTAAGCAGTGGTGTCCCATCCCCTCCCAGAAACTCTCAGGAATTCTCCATGCTTTGCTCATCTCTTCACATCGCACTGAGCTCACTCCAGCCAGAGGCAGTGCATTCCACAGAAAACAGAGCCCTGTGAAAAATCTCTTAGAGAACCCCTTTGCAGCTCAGATAAAACAAGAGGGAAAAAAGTGATGACATGGTCAGTGTTGGGCAACAGCTGAGTTTGAACAGATATGTGATGGGCGACAGCTCTTTCATCAGAGCAACAAAAGACAAAGGAGAAACATACTTCCAGCCCCAGGTGTGAGTTCTTTCCCCAGAAAACAAACCTTACATTCACCTGCTGTCTTTTGGCAGCCTTTACTGTGTCCTGGCTGTGAGCACAGCAAGGTGCTGGGTCAGGAGTTGACTCCCAGTGTGCCACAGGCCAGCCATGCCAAATGGATGTGACTGCACAGCTCAGGCCATGCCTCATCTGCAGGACAGCACTGCAGTGGCTTTTGATTCTCAATTGTGAGACTCAAAAAGCCCCTAAGGTCTCAGGTCTGAAGTAGCAGACAGGATGAATTCAAGTGGATGTTACTTCTCTGGCAAGGTTAAGGGCTTGTTGTGAAGAAGAACAGCACACAGAACAAAGGAGGATGAGCTTGAGCTGTTAAAATCTCCCAGGGATTTGCCGTAGCATGCAGGACCCCGCAGAACCTAAAAGAGGTTATTCTGAAGGGAAATGCTGTTATATATAGAATAGCAGATACAATAGTGAAGATAAGCCATTAGATTGTTCCCCCAACAGTCTTCCTGGGGAGAAAACAACACTTCTGCCCATCTGGTAAGCCAAAGAAACAAGCTGGTGCCTCCATGTATGCAGCAGAAGTGCGATAAGCACATCTAGTGCCCCTGCTCCCTCCTGCTCTGCTTTCATCACGGGGGTTTTGTGCCAGGCTCAACCAGCTCAGCTCATGCCCACAGCAATTTAAGGAGATGGTTTGGCTGCAGATCCCCATGAAGCTATATGGCAGCAGGAACAGCTCCTAGACAAAGGGAGCGTTTTTCCAAACATGCCTTCTTCAATGCTAGCTGAGATTTCAGCATCTCATTACTGAACCAAACACACAAACTTCAGGAGAGCCCACGCACTGTAACTAATGTGCAGTCACAGAGAAAGGGCAACAAGCACTTCACACACTGTGACTTACGTAGTACAGTCATTGTGTAGAGTCACTTCGGCACCCTGAGGTTTAAATTACAGTGACAGTGAGGGGATGCGAGCTCTCTGCCTACGGAGGCACTTTGCAAATGTTGCCCAGAGCCTCCAAGATTATGCTTAAGGGGTCTGGATGAGTCAGGGCCACCAATGCTGACACACAACATTTTCCCATGTATAAATCCAGCTCAGACTGTCAAGGCATTGTTTTAATGCACACAGTCTCCTGCTGCTGTCTCAGTGTAATTTAGAAAATCCAGGTGCTGAATGTCTTAAAAATCTTATTCAAATGGCTGAGGCACTCGACCTTGATATTATTTTGAAATAAACATCATGGAGGTGTTATATAGAAAACACTCTAGAGGCTTTAAGAATAAGATTTGTTGTTGAAACAGGCTGGATGTTACCTGTAGTGCTCCTGTTTTGCTGCTCCTGGTCCTGCTCTGGTCTTGCCAGGACCACTGTGCATCATGAGTCCAGTTGTGGTAAAAAGCAGAGGGAAGATTTACAGTTAAGCTTCCAGAAAAGGTTTTCACAGAATGACTGAAGTAAAGAGAAATTTAACACACACTACCTCACAAAGCACTAAAAAGCAACTGTGATGTGCCAGTGGTAGGAATTGATGGTGGCTGAAGAAAGAAAACATCTAAAAGGCAGAGAGAGGAGAAGAAACCTCTACAAAGACAGCAGCAGGCAAATTAGAGAGAGAACACAGAGGCGGATGTTAGAAAAATATAATGTTCCTGTGGGTGTATCACTTACCAGCCATTCTTGCACATAAAACACATTTTTTCAACATTTAGAAAAGAAAAAGAATGACTGATCTGTAATTAACAGAAATAAAGGCCTGGCTCAGATCCTAGACTAGAACAACTCTTACACAAAAGTGAATTTTGCTGAAATACAGGCATCAGATGGGACAGGTCTGCTGAAGGAAGAGGGCAAATCCAGAATAATGTCTACCCACCAAGAGCCACCCAGCTGGAGACCCCATTTAACAAGCCATTTAAATCCTATTTAACAAGCCATTTAACAACAATATGATCCCACTGACAGGAAATCCTGGGGGAACAGTTTCGCATATTTGATATAGGCACCTTTTGCACACCCTGCTGCCAATGTTTCCCTCTCTATCTTCCTTCTTGTGCCTCACTAAGGAAATAAATCCCATGGCATGGCCACAGATGTGGATTAGAGTTTTAAATAAGAATTGCTTTGACTGTTTCTCTTGTCCTTTCCTATTACTGGCACAAACCCATGCTCCACAGGAAGAAGCTGTCTAACTTTATAGCTCCTCTGTGTCTCTCAGCAGCCTGCAGCCTCACAAGGCCTATTTGTTTTGACAGTCATCAGCTTATACCAAGCCATGAAAGTCTCCTTCCTATGATCCACTTGCCCCAAAAATCCACTGATTCAGAATGACAAACTGGCACCCTAAGCAATCATGGCTCCAAATGACATCATTGGAGCAGCACCTTTTCTACAGCACATCTTTAATTCTTGAATTAATGTGCCAACTTTACCTCTCCTACATGGTCTGATACCTCCTCTTCCTATCCCAGCCTCCTATTTTCACCCCAGTGCGAAGCCAGGCAGGAGGACAAAGCTACCACCCCCTTAAGTGGGTTGATTCTTCAAAGCAGCTACAACAAAGGGCAGCAATTTATCAGGAAAATATCAGCTGTCAAGAAAAGCAAATGCAAATCATTTCTCTGCTGACTGTTCTTTTCATAACTGCTGCGCAACTGTCTTGTTGATTCCCACAGCTGGATGCTGTAGTTTTCTACTTGGCTTATGTAATTGAAAGTAACGCTAGAATAACTTGAGTAAATTGAAATTGATTTCATCAACAGTGTATGTCTGTGCCAATGACACATGTGCCTTCCTTTCCACCCCTCCCACTGTCCACCACCATGTTCTCCAGACCAGCAGCTGTTGACATTTTGTTTGATAGCTCATTTTCCCACTGGAAAATGACACTTCCATTAAACCCAAGTGTTCCTTGAGAAGGTACACTTTTTGTCAACATTTTCAATAAAAACAATCAAAGAAATTCAGACTTGACTGACCTGAAATGCTGTGATTTGATAAGGTCAGGATGTATCACCTTAGCTTCATCATTTAGGCTGCCACACTCATATAGCCATAAAACAGGACATCAGCTGATGGAGGTGAAAAGCTAAATATCTCAGTTTCAAATATTTCACAAAAAAACTAACCAAAGGCTAATTGCGAGAGGAAAAAAAACCTTCTTCTAAAAAGAAATTGCACAATTTGTGCCCATGGGAAGTTTAACAGCTTTCAGTGTTTGTTTCAATTGGAATCTCATTTGCCTCAGTATTGCCTACAGAATGGGATTTCCACACCCCAATCAGATCTACATAGCAGGCTCCCACAGTCCTAAGCATGGAATTAATGATCACTAGACAGAAGCATTTGCAAAATGAATTGCTGAAGAAACTCCTCTCATTTCCCTCAAACAAAGACAAAAATCTTCATCACTTCAAGGCAATAGAAGAATGGATGGACCCTGCTGGAGGCTCTGAGATTTGCTGCAAGCAACTGGCCTGGTGCCTTACTGCTCTCGCCTGTCTTTTGCATCCCAATTCATCTCCTCTGCCCTTCCCTCTTCTGTTCTAGTAGTCACAGCCTGTATTTGGTTGTTCTGCTCTTGTGCAGGTCAGAAGTGTGTTGGGGATCTCGCACGAGAGTTTATGGTCATGCTGCATTTGTATTAAACCACAAAGGGTGAAGAGTGGGTAGTGTTGCACAGCCACATGCTTGAGAAGCCATGCCCTGCTGTCAGGGAGTGCATGGTGCATGCATTTAACTGTGCATCTTGCATCAACTTACACTACTAATTTCTACTTTCTAGACCCATTTTTCAAATTCTTTACATCTGCAGAGGTCACTTTCCACACTTTGTGCAGGAATTTACAGTTATTCTAACAGCTTTGCAAAACTTTAAAGAATTTTCATTTAAAATAGATTTATTGGTACCTAACTCCTGCTCCATTAAACTTTAGTGCCTTCATTTTCTTCAACATGTTTTGTAAGCTCATGCACCAATCTGCAATCATTCACGAGTATTCCTAGCTGCCTGTCCTCATAAACCAGGAGTGAGGGAGGCTTGCTTTAGCAATGAGTCGTCATACATGTGAAGGATCATGGCTTTTTTGTGGTTTCTCCAGCCTGGAGAAGAGAAGGTCCGGAGGAGACTGGAGAGCAGCCTTTTGGTATCTAAAGGGGACTATAAGAAAGAAGGGAGCAGACTCTTCAGTAGGGACCATTGTGACAGGACAAGGGGAAATGATTTCAAACTAAAAGAGGGGAGATTTCGATTGGATATAAGGAAAAAGTTTCTTGCAATAAGAGTGATGAAGCACTGGCACAGGTTGTCCAGATATGTGGTGGAAGCCCAGTCCATGGAGATGTTCAAAGTCAGGCTGAACCAGACTCTGAGCAACTTGATTTAGCTGTAAGTGTTCCTATTCATTGAAGGAGAGTTGGACTAGATGATCTTTAAAGGTCCAGCTCAAACAACTCTGTGATACTACGAGAATGGCGACTCCAACTTGCCCTCCACCCCTCATTTCTCAGGATCTCCAAGTTTGGAGCTGAGGAAGCTCCATTAGGGATTGTCCTCTACAGCACCAGAGTACTGCAGCAGTACCCCAGGGTCAGCACTGCACCCAGGGCAGGAAATGCAGGTTATGTAAGCTCAGTTCCTACATGGGGCTGTATGGCACCATTTGGACAAGCCACTTGCCTCTAAACTGCATTGCAAGGATGCAATCTCTTAGTACTGGCAGATCCTGAGCTTCTCTGGGCAAAAGAGATCATCTGAGCAGGGAGGTTGAAACTGGATAATCTTTAAAGTCCCTTCTAACACAAGCTATTGTATGAAAAGAAACTAATTATCCTTGTGTGCTTCTCATTCTGCAGTGTCAAGACTGCCTATCTAGAATGCCCTTCAAGAAATTTGTCAGCTGTGAATTTTTTCTTACAATTGACATTTTAACATGTAATAGCTGTTTTTATGATGGCAAGTAAACAAACCACCAATTGTTTGGGAGTACCTGGGCAAACAATTGGAGTATAACCTAGATCAAAAAATTTTAATTACAGTATTAAAAAGGCATTATCCACTGAATACAGCAATTGGAGAAATTACAGCTCATGAATATGTAAATTACCTGACAAAAACATTCTGCAAACGCATCAGTAATTTTCAGAGATAAACCTCGAACAAGCTGTCTCTTTCATTTGCAGTTTCATTTGTTGATAAATATCCAGTGCTCTCTAGTGCATTTTTAGGAAACATTTTTAATGTGCTCATCACTTTAAAGCATTTATTGTAGATGAAATGCATTAAATGCATCCCAGGTTCTCCTCCCGCATTAAAGGGCATTTTGAAGCCTAAGGTAAAAGAATTTTTATTCCTGTTCAATAGAGCAAGTGAAGGCAAGTCACCTCCAGCCTTGCGTAAGTCATAAAACCAACCATAAAATCAAACATTGAAATTTTATGGTCATATAGGACAAAACTTGGGTGAGCAAAGACCTCAGGGAATTTTAAGAATCCAAATGAGGGATTTCACTCTCTCCTGCAAAGCTCTGGGCATTCATTTTGCCCCAGCAGGAACTTCACCCTGCTGCATAAGGTAGAGTAGGAGGAACCAAACGTGGAATAGCTGCTGCTGCAGGTCTGACAGGCACTTTGTTCTGCCACCTCATACTGGTGCTGAAGATGAGCAGCAAGCTGCTCTAAGCACTGAGGTGTGCTCTGTCTTAAGATATGCAATGACTATATTGAGGTCAAAAGGAGCCTTTAACTGTTCTGAAAGAAAACTTGCTCATCTGCAGAGTCCCAGTACTGTGGTCATAGAATCATGGAATCATAGAACGGGTTGGGTTGGGAGGATCATCAATCTCCAACCCCCCTGCCACATGCAGGGCCACCAACCTCCATATCTAACATTAAACCAGGCTGCCCAGGGCCCCATCCAACCTGGCCTTGAACACCAGGGATGGGGCATCCACAGCCTCTCTGGGCAGCTGTTCCAGCACCTCAGCACTCTCATAGTAAAGAACTTCCCCCTGACATCCAACCTAAATCTTCCCTCCTTCAACTTAAATGCATTTGCCCTTGTCCTGCATTGTCAACCCTCTCAAAGAGTTGATTCCCCTCCTGTCTGTAGGCTCCCTTTAGGTACTGAAAGGCTGCAATGAGGTCACCCCCCAGCCTTCTCTTCTCCAGGCTGAACAAGCACAGCTCCCTCAGCCTGTCCTCACAGGGGAGGTGCCCCAGCCCCCTGATCATCTTTGTGGCCCTCCTCTGGACCCTCTCCAACAGCTCCCTGTTTTTCTTGTATTGGGGACTGTTCTGGTGTCTCAGAGAGTGCAATCTTCCCTTGATCAAAGGTGTGAGGCAGTATCTTCCCCCTTTTACCTATGATTCCAACCATCTCCACTATTGACCTAAGATTCATTAGAGAAGAAATGAGGAAAATGTGCTCAATTCACATGTGTTCTAGACCTTGAATTGCAATCACTCTTTTTACCCAAGGTGTGAACTCAGGGTTTCCCTCTTAGAAAGAAGAGATGGAGGAGGCTTCCTCCCCATGATCCATGTATCTGAGACAAGCACTGTAGAGGTCTCCCCAAACAGATCTCAAGTCTCCTATAGCATGGATCATCGCTGCCTGACTCCTGCTCTCCTTTCAGCTGCAAGAGTTTGGTGAGGAGGTGAGAACAGCCAGCATCTGCCTCACAGCAGCCGTGGCTCTGATCTACATTTTTGATGGCTATGTGTGTTTCCAAAGCATAGACACAGCATCTTCAACTCCTGTGGACTATGTGCCCATAGGAAGCTTTGCTATGCATTTCATTGTGCATGGAAGCACAAGCAGATTGCACAGATCTCACCTCTAGCAGACAATACTGATTGCTGTTCTGATCACCACAAGCAGAGAAAACTTCAATGCATCGCCTAGATATTGCCCAGGAAAATGGAGTTTTATAGGAGTTAGTTTGCCTCAGCACAGTGAGTTCCCCAGCTCATCCCACGGCCTGTCCAGATGCCACTCAAGGAGCTTTTGTTTTCATGCTTGCTCCTCTGCACCCCAAGAAGCCACCACATATGTAATCCCAGCCTCAGACCCAACGTATGCATTCATATCCAACGGTATAAAGGGCAGCCAAGGCTGGGCTGAAGGGCGTGTGAATTGTTTAGGTGGGACGTGCACAATACCAGGCTGCAGACCTCCAGCGTCCTTAGGCTGTAAACCTTAATTTGAAAGGTGATGCCACACAGTTGGTTATTTTGTTATGTTCAAAATCTTGTTTTATCATCAAAGAACACTATATATCCATGTGTTTTCACAGAAAATGAATATTAGCACAGTTAGAACTGTTACACACCTACTCAGTTTCCACCCTATTTCCTGGCATTATGCTCCTCTTTCCCTGCTCTGTGGGTCCCAAGGCTAGAAGCTTTCCTCTGCCATTCGTGTGGAGGAGTCTCATTAAGTCCCCACCATTTGGTTTCTTCTTCACAAGAGTGAACTTGGATTGGTGTCCATGTTTTCCTCTTCCTCTTGCTGGGATTCACTAGGAGTTAATTCTCTATGTTTACTAACAGGATTTACATTTTTGCTCTTTATTCATTGATCTGTAGCTGTGTATTACATCCAAGTTCACTATGTATAACAGTTTTTATGTATACTAGATACAATTTCTTTGTTATACCTAAGGCCTATCTTGTCTCTAGGTGACCACAGGTGAGCTGTTCATTGCTGTGGGGTCCCCAGCACCAACATACACCCTGGCATTTATAATCCCATGTCTGCACTGCTTTACTTCATCCCATGTCCACACTTCCCAAGGCTTCTGTTACTACATCAGACCTGTATTTCTCTACACTACATCACTGCAGCACAATCATAATACCATGGTGGCATCATTCAAAGATAAACAAAAGTAAAATGTTAGCCACAGACATGCAGCCCATTAGAAAACTTGCCAATAGAATCAAGCAGAGTGAAGCCATGGGCAGGTCAAGAAAAGTTCAGACTAAGCAAGCCTGACAAGCATCAGTCCTGGAGCCTTGCACACTCTGCTCTTAGGTCAGATGAGGGCATTTGAAGGAAACCAGAAGGGCTCAGTGAAGAATTTGAAAAGATGAGGTCTGGCTTGGTATGTCAGCAGGGTGAGCAAGAGGAGAGAGGAGGGTCAAGGGATGGTCCTGACACAGGAACAAATGCATACAAAGAGGCTGCGGTTACATATCTGTGAAAGAAAGAAAAGCATTTAAGATTTGGAACAATGAGAATAAGAGCAGGGAAGCAAAATCATCATCATCATCATAAAAAAATCGAACCAGTTTTAAGATAGACTACCATCAGACAGGTTATAAAGGGAGTGTTTGGACATTATATGATTGCAGCAGCAAGGGCTGGTCACAGCACTGCCGGAAGGCTTTTCCAGGCTTTCTAATTTGAGGATGAGAAAGGGTGAAGGAAAGAAGCTGTCACAAAACACTTAGAGAATGTAGTTAATGGTCTGGCCCTTAACCTGGGCGACTTTAACACATTCTTTGGAGCTTTATAAATTCTGCACAAACATGAGAAGCTGGAGAAACTATTAGAACATAAATAAGGGACAAAACCCAAGCACTTAAAAGTTCAATTGAAATCCCTCTGCCTGTAGACGGTTCTTCTGCAAGTAGGTATCAGGTACAAGCTTCAGTCTTAATGTAGTTCATATTTCTGCAGAGATTTTCCATCATTTCCTCTAACGTTCCTACTGAGACCAGCTCACCCCTTTACCTCCAACAACTGCATTAGCAGGAGCATCAGTGCAGCTAGAAAATAACACCAGCACTCCACGTATTACCGACAGGTCTGTCAGAGAGCTGCTTGCTTGGGCTGTTCTGGAACTGGGATGTGTAAGGAAGGATCGCAGATGAATTAATCCAATTTTCTGAAAACTTGTGTCTTCCTTAGGTGCACTTCTACATGCAATTATTTGGCAAATCAGAAGCTTCAAAAGCATATGTTCAAGCTGTTATTTTACAGCCTGACCACAGCCTTGTTCTTTACAAGAGGAAGTAAAGCCTCACAAGGTGGCAATTAGCAGCACAGCCCCAAGACATGCATGGCTTTGGTCACTTTGTGGAAGCATTTCCATGGTCTGGAAATGTCTGTGCTGGGGGGATACAATCACAGCCCTGCTGGGTAAGGAGTGGGGAAGAAGCTATGCTCTAAAACAAGAATGGCAGGGAATGCCTTTGGGTTTGAGTAGAAGAGGTTATGATGTCTCACCTTGTCCTGTCAGTTTAGATGAAGAAAACATTGCAAAATTAAAGAAAATTAAAAAAGGAAAAAGGTAATTTTAGAGCTAACCTGTCCCTCCTACATGCAAACAAAACGTGCACGTCATGCAGACGTACAAATGCTTGAACAAACCCTATCCATCTCCTCCACCTTTTTTTAATTGCCTTAGTCTGTAAACTATTTGGTCATAAACAGTTTATTCTTATGCTTTTCCACAGCAGCAGGACAGCAGGGCTCCAGTTTTGTTTAGATTTTGGAGTGACAGCTATGATGAACACACGATGCAAAATAAAAACATTCATAATTGAGTAATGCGTTGCTTTTGTAAACATACATGTGAGATCCAGAGGGGATTCGGGCAGAGCCTGCAATAATCATATCGCCGGAAACCAAGAATATCCTGGCTATGTGTAGTTTCTCAAGAAAAGAATGCGAGTGTAATTGTCACATTGCCCAGCAGACTTATTTGTTTATTTTCCATCTCTGAAGTAGGATGTGTATTTCCCACCTCACATCGATGGAAAAACCCCCCAGTGACTTTCTTTTCCTTCTCTTACTGCCAGGCAACCGTCAGATCAAGGGAGTAACACGCATTTGCCTTCAGATCAAGCCAATCTCATTGGCTTCACACACAGTTATTTGTAATTACTTCTCTTTTCCCTCAAAGCCAGCATAACTTTTCCCTAGAATAGAGCCAGTTATACTTCTTTATGCAAAAAGGGATTTTTTTTATAAGATAACATTCATTCTGCTCCTAAAAACAATTAATTTTCAGCACTGAAAAGAGATCAGTGCAGCAAAAAAATGACCACAATGTTGAGGCAAAGGTTCTGAGCAACAACTAAACCACCAGGGTTAATTTGTACACTCAATTATAACATATAGCATCTTTAGACAGTATTTAAGAGTACATCTTGAGGGCTACACTAAAAGTATTGGGACTTAAAGATCCAGGTCGGAGGCATTGGCATGGAGCAGAGCACCCAGAGTGCCCCAGGGTGTTTCCCAGGGAGCAGAAAGGACTTTTCAGACATCTTTCACCCTGGCCTGGACCACACACGTGACTCAGCACAGTGAGTATGTGGCAGCTGAAATGCAGAGCGGTGACGGGCAATTTTGTGAGGGTTTCTGCCAACAGATGCCTCTCTGATGTATTTGATGGAGGTAATGTTGGGCAGTGCTGAAGTGCTCGGGATCTCTCAGGATCTCCTCCCTGGCAAAGATTGAAATGCTCTTTTCAGCTGGCTGGGATGGAAACCAATTAGGGTGCAAACCTGGTAAGCAGCCCCTGACACAGCATAAAGTGCAGAGCGCAGCTGTAAGATGGTGCCCTCAAGAGTCACAATCAGCAGACAAGTTCTTGGCACGCGCAAACTCTCACTCCCTCTGATTGGAGACAGTGCTGTCCTTTACAGTGAGTCATTTCCTAACAGGGAAAAAATAAATAAGGCTGTAATCCCCACATACCTATTCTCGGTCTTCTGATTAAACTGAGGATATGGAAGAAGAAATTTTTCCTCCCTTGAAAGATGTCAGCAAAGGAATGAAATGCTCTAATTTCTAACATGGATCAGTTCTTCCAACAGAATCAAAAGTTGAATTTTGAACAGGTCTCAAGAAGTGGGGATCTACCATACTCCAAAATGGTCTGAAGATCTATTTCTGCAAGCAGAGGATTATTTTTTTAAATACAGCTTTCTTAAGATCCCCAAGCACTCCTGGATGGAAAAGACGCTGTAAGTGCTACAGGCATTTCTGTGCTGGGGGGGCTGGTGGGGTGGAAGTGTCAGCAGAGGGACTAAAGCTGGGTTCCCTGCACACCAAAGCACTGCCCCAGCCGAAAGGCAGAGCACACAGCAGCAGGCAGGAGGAGTGTCCATGTTGATAGCTGCAGTTCCTCTGCAGGGCAGAGCAGCAGCCAGCACCAGAGCTGCCACGTAACACTGACATGGGGAACAGAAAGGTTAGGATAAATGCCCATGAGCTGCATGCATACATGCTGGTCCAGAGTCTTTCTGGAGGAGGTGAGGTGTGACGAGCTCCCTTGCATGCACAGATGTGGCAAATCAAAATTATTCAAGCAAAATTTGGATTTAGATTTCTCGTGCTGGACCTCGGTGCTGACCTAAATGAAATGCATCCAAGCCTTTAAATTCACCCATTGCTGGATACGACATTGCCTTCAGCTCTTTTTAAAAAGGCTCTGCTACAAAACATGGAAATGGAAAACAGTAAAAAATAAAAGCTCTGCAGATGTTCTAAATTACTCATTACCAACACATATAACTCTTCATGCTCAGTCTTTGCCACCACAGTTTTCACCCTCCTTCTTCCCCTCAGGTTATTCAGTGCTTCACATATTTACTTTCATTGAAGCCTGGTAGTAATAGCATTAACCTCGGGCCAGAAGTCCTTTATGCCATGTGGGTTCACGATGGCCAAGCCGCTCGCACCTAGCAGCTCAACCACAGCCAAAATCACATTGCATCCACACTTGAGCAAAAAGCTGTCGTGTGCTTGCACAAAGGCGTTGCCGTTCAACAACTGTTTTTTCCACCCGCAAATTCTCGTTTTCCAAGGGTGAAGCAGAAGAAAGCACAAATAAGAGTTTAATACCATCAGCTCACTCTGCACAACTTGAATATCTTCCTCCCACTCTTTTTTCTTTGAAATAACACTGAAAAGTTCCCACTGCCCGGAGTTGGAGGGGAAGTTCATAAAGAACAGCAAAGCATTCACACGTGGCGAGCTGTGAGAGTGGCTTGGAAAAAGGAGCTGGGCATTTTGTTCCCACTCTGAAGGAAGAATAAGAGCCTGGATTGCTAATGGTGACGCTGTGCTGTAACAGGGCTCAGGCTGCAGACATGGGGACACGGACAAACAGCGGGGTGCACTTCTAAACACGTACAGATGCATAAAGGCACTCCTGTAGGTTCAGCCTGGATCCTACCTGCAACTGTGACCACAGAATAAACACGACAAATAGGAGTGGGTATTACACACAAGCAAATATTTCTGATGTTATAAAGCAGTGTTGGAGAGGAGCTGCAGGGAGCTAAATCAACAGAAGCCATGAGTACATATGCACAGCACGCACTCACACGGTGCAGTACATCCTGCAGCACAGAGCTGGGTAATTTGGCTGGAAGGTTTTTGGGGGGCTGCAGATAATGAGAGAGAGAAGGGAACTCCATGAGGTCGGTGCCAGTCGTGTCCCTGAACAGCTGTATCGAGATAACCTCTGGGATGCAAGCGGAGGTCAGCCAGAGAACATTGGGATGGGAGCACGGCCTTGTAAAGCCTCAGAGAGGGTCACTAGCAAACCATTCCCATAACTGGGATGCCAGGAATTAATAAGGGTTATTGCTAATTAGCCTTCCAGTTTGACACCAGGCTCAAAGTGATAAAAGCCAGGTCCCCAGCTGATGTGATTGACATTATACATACGTTGGTGGCTTGTGGCTCATATAATCCCAGTGCTGCACTGCTGAGGTAGGAATACAAACCAAAGCTCAGGGATCCCTCCAAGCAGGAGATACTGCAAAAGGAGACTGCTACGATATTGTACCTACTAATCCAGCCCAAGCAAATGCTTAAGGAAATCTGTATTCAGAAAGAAAAGAGGCATGTGTAGGCAGTCCTAGCTTTTAACCAAAAACGGACAGCCCAGCTAGACAAAATGGCCAGGAATGATAGAGCGACATGGCGGGCATGTGGAACCTCAGCAGGACCAGGGATGGAGAGAGGGAAGCAGCAGGAGATGCTGGAAAACCCAGGCAGCGTCCCCAGGCAGGGAGCACCAGAGTAAGGTGAGAGAGCAGCTTGGGGCTTAGAAATGCCAAGCCCTCAATTCCATGAGTTGTGAGGATAAAGGATTTATTGCAGTTGGCATTTCTAGATGAAAATAATTTACCTTAGCCTTTTAATGTTAAGCTTTGCATACCCAGCTAGCTAAGAAAAAAATACCAAAATGATGTGAAATATTGTGGTATTAGTTTTAGGAGAAGATTGGCTGACTGAGTCTTTGCTGTTTGGTTCAGATCCTAAGGCCTGAATGATGCGTTAGGAAGCACACATTTTTTCCTGAGACGTGACATGTAAAGGTATGTCTGGAATGTATGGCTGTGGATGTCTACCACCCTCACACTATCAACACGACGTTCCAAACTTTGCTATTGCCTTACTTCCATCTTTTTTTTACCCGATAACATCAAAGAACTGGAGAGCTTGTGCTCAGCATTACAACCAGCACTAGCAGTGATCTCTCAGAGCTGTCAGTCCTCTAGAAGTAATCTGAATCTCACAAACGCTGCAGTAAAGAATATGGAGAAGTTCCTAAGCCTGAAATTGAGCTATGGATCCCCCCCAAGGAATGTTTTGTGTTTCTTCCAGTTACCCATGCCAGGTCTCCACTCCAATTGCTGCAAATGAGCAGAAGAGGGTTTGCTGTGTCCAAAGCCCTGCTCCCCATTCTCTCTAGAGGAACGGCATGGAGCCAACACCCACTGTGGGTTGGGTCCAGCCCACAGCCCATCAGCTGCAGCTCCGCGGTCTCCCCCAACCACGGGTATTCACAAGATGCTCTGCTGGGCTAACTGCTGTTCCAGCAGGGCTAGAGCAAAGGCACGGGGCTGCAAGCACAGAGCAGAGGCCAGAGGCTCCAAATTGCTGCTGGAGGCACATACATGTCCCCCTTGTGCAGGTCCATGCACTGAGTTCCTCAGCTTTCCGGAGAGGCCCCTTAATCTGTGTTTATGAAAAGAGTAAACAGAAAGGTTAGGAGAAATGCCTGGGAGCTGATCTTTCAGAAAGGCAGAAGCTCATTGCTGCTAAGGAGTGCTGAAAATGTTCAACGTCATCACAAAAAATAAACAATCAGGAAAATTAGGTTGTCACCTATCAAACAACAAACCAGTACCAAAATGAAGAAGTTCAACCCAGAGCCCTCAAGTCTTTCTCTAGCTATCTGGTAGTGTTTAACATCTTAAACACAGTGAATGCACCAAGGAGCTCTCTGTGACATAGAGAGCCTGGTGTGCATCTTATGTATTGAAGAGAAAGCATTAGATGGACACTTCTAATGTTTAGTTTCAAATACCAAACAGATTGAAAATTAAGACCATACCACAAAGCATGTTCTCCAAGAATGACATATACAAGTATGTATTTATCTATGCATCACAAAAAAAGGGCTCCAATTCCATAAACATCAAGTCTACAGCTGTGTTAATTCTTTCTCTCACCACCTAAGTGAAAGCATAATCAAAAATTGAAGGGAAATATCTTGGCTTCCTGTATATTAGAAGTCTGTGAAACTAATCCACACATATGAAAGGATTTGGGAAGAAATCTGTAGAGAAATTTGTTGCATGTGTGCAAAGCCCTAAGAAGAATTGCGAACAATGGAGATTTAAAAAAAGAAAAATTATATTAAAAGAATGCAATACTTCAATCTCTAAAGGATTTTTAATCCTAGGTATGTTCAGTTTTACTTCATTCAGAGCTTGAGCCAAGCCACAAAATTTGGGTCTGACCATTTCCCAAAGTTCAGAGCATTTTGAATCCAAAGATTTTGGTTTGGACCCAGCAGTAATGCTGTCACTGCATGGGTCAAATATCTTATTATAATGATAGTAAACAGCAGGAGAAAGCTCTCAGACTGGCCAGGGCTCCCTCTGCCAGTTAATCACAGAAAACGTTCACATCAACGGAATGAAGGATGGCGCTGTGGATACCAGGACTGGCCACAAATACTGTAGCACTTACACAGATTGGTAAGGTATTATCTGTACCCTAAGTAAATTCAAAGGGTGAAGGAAAATTGTCTGTTAATTACTGCTATTGAGGTATCAAAAAGAACCTTCAAGCTGTCACACTGAAATCTATTCCTGACTCCATCACTTTTGGCCAGCTGCTTTCTGAAGTTTCCATTCTTGTATCTATGCAGTCAAAGCCATCTTCCATTCATATCGCAGCACCTCACCAGTGCTGAGTGGAAAGGAATGAAGATCATGCACAGTTGAATTAAATTCAAATTAAGCAGCAAACTCCAGTGTGAAGGGAATGATTGTCAAATACAGAACAACTCTGTTTCTTGCAAGGATATAAACAACAGAAACAGCTATAAGCTGAGATTATTGTAAACAGCATAATGGAAGTACACAAAGCTGAATAATGCAGCAACAACTGCATATGAGAGTAAATACTTTAGATACTTCTGTAGAAGAACAAGCTTTCCTATAAAGACCTTAAACCACTTCTAAAATGTCTCATCGTGTATCCATCCTGGTCAGAAACAGTGTTAATTGCCATTTCATCAACAGGGAAGTACGCAGTGGTGCCAGATGCCTTGCTGCAGGCTCAGGAGGATCCCGATGGAGTTGGGCATGATAGAGAGCTCAAGCTCTCACCACCCTCTTCCCTGCACACACCTCCCATTTCCCTGGAGACACTCAGGTAAACCACAACGATGCCAGCTGCCTGAACATTTAGCTCATCAAAAAAGCCTGCATCATGGCTCACTTGCTTTTCATCTATGATTATGCATTAACAGCAGTGCAATTTTTTATCTGGCTTTACTTGTGAAACTCCTGCTGCAATAAGCAGGTTCAGCAGTTTAGCACAGGGTCTGTGCCTGCACGCAGATGAAGAGCTTGACCTGGCAAGCACCAAAGAGCACTGGGCTTTGTCTGCAGGAACAAGTTGTTATGGCTCATTTTAAACCCTGAAGGAGGCACAGGATGTCTAAGAAAAACATACTGTATGGCTGAATGAATGGGGCATCCATTTCCTTTCAGAGATGTCCTGCCTGGCTGCTCTGCTCGTCTTGTATTTCTGATACACAGTTTGGTGCCTTCGTTTCATGATAGTGGGACCTCTGCCAGGTGTTGCTACAGACATTCATAGAGAAAGGCTTCAAGTGTGAAATCAATCCAGTTTTCTCTTTTTTCAGTGTAGGGAACTCTCTTTGTGATCCAAATAATCCCTGAAGAAGGCTCCAAGCCAACTTCGTCACTGTTTGTTCTTACGTAACTAGACTAGGAACACTCAGTACCCAAAAGTAACAATAATTCCCCTATATACCTAAAAAACTACATTTACTTTGAACTTATCAGTAGCAAAAGCCTGTCATCTTTGGACATCATCCACTAGAACTGCCCAAGACAACTTATCTATTATTTTTGGGTGCCAACAACAATGGACATGGTATTGTCTGCATTTATCAGAGCGGATTTGTTACTCAAGATGCAGATAATAGAAAACAATTCCTTGCCTAGCAGGTCCAAATATTTTTCCACTGAACTAAAGTAACTTTTTATACTATACCCATGCACAAAATCCACAGCTCTAGGAATTCAAAGCAGTGCTTTGCATTCACTCCTCTGGGCACAGATGAGCACAGCTGAAAACTGATTAATTTCTGCCTTCGTTTCTTGTTGGAACAAACAATGCAGAAGCCACAGTCACCTCCTATTTTCACACAGGTCTTCTCCCAGACTCTCCCGGACTTCATAAATAGCGCTCAGTTTGCAGCTGGAGCAACGGAAGGTTTCAAGCCGTATGGCTCTGCTGCCGGCTGCCTCCAGGAGGAGCTGCAGAGTGATGGATGCTCCGACTTCATCCCCAGCACACACAGGGCCGCCACTCAGCCAAATCCTCTGCCGTGCCCCCGGGCCCATCCTGACCACTGCGGGCTTAGCCTAAATCCTGGCTACATCCACTGATAAAAACTACTGGAGCTGTAGAGGTATCACTAGAGAGTTTCTCTCTCTGGGAGTGAGGAGAGAGAGCAGAGCTGCTCTGTACCCAGAAGGGAGATGGGCAGAAATGGGCTCAGGGGAAGCCTCATCCCTCTGGATTTGGCATCTGACCTCAGTGCTACTGGAAGTGCACCAAACAAGCAAGCTGCAGCACCAAGTGGGGTGGGGTGAGTGCCTTGGGGACCTCACTGTGGGCATGCAGAGCCCGTGGACTGTTCTCTCTGCAGCAAAGCAGCCCCGATTTCAGCTGCCAGCACCTATTTGTCAGGTACTGCAATTGCACTGGAACTGCAGGTCTGCTTCTCCATTAGTGGCTTACAACAATAGAGGGGCATCCGCAAGCAGCTGCTGCACAGAGCCAACAACAGCACTGGAGGGTGAACCTCAGCTCCGGAGCAGGCTGTGCAGCCAGGTTGTCCTTCTGAAGCCATACACAAATTTATAACAGCTCCGGAGCGGACACACAGGGAGAACTGTAACACGTATTCACTGGCGGGTTGCACACACTGAGCCCAAACTGCTGGGTGACAGACAAGCACAAGTCCCAGAATGTTTAATCTGCATAAAGGGCTTTAAGTTTAAAATGAAATGAAATAAAAACACCATTTAACTGCACAGACAGCTTGCTACCACCTCTGGTGGCCAAGCCAAAAGTATTAGGTAGAGTTAACTTTGGCTGACACCACAGCATATACTGTTTAATTTCCTGATACTTAAAAAATAATTTTTTAAAAATGTCTGTATCTTGAATATATCTGTGTTACTGGGAACAGCTCCGTATTTCTTTAACAACAGCTGGGTTTCTGAATTCACATTTCAAGGATTTTTCTCAAGGCCCATGCCCCAGCACCCACAGCATCTTGGCAAAAGCCCTCCTCCCTTGGACAAATATGCCCCCAGACCTTCCTAGCAGTCTGTTCTCTCGTGGAGTTAGCTGCTTCTCTAGCTGCTGTCCAGGTGGCTGCATTCGGTGGGGCCCTTCAGCTTCTTGGAGAGAACACAGCACCAAGCTACATCTCCAGCAAATTACTAGGAAGTGCATGAGGATATTTGGGTCAAACACATCAAAAGTCAGCACTAATCATCAGACTTCAGCGCTCTAGTGAACCCTGGCTCATGTGACAAAACAACCCTCCCCCCAGATGTTTTACTGTGGAACAGTCAAAGCACAACAGTTTCCTCTAAACAATCTGATCTTAGCTATTGCTTTAAAAAAAAAAACAAACAGACATAGAGATTAATGGTGTGGTCTAGGATACTTGCCTACAGCCCTTATGTGCCTAATGCAGTGCACAGACAGACCCTGGTAGATACATAGTGAAAATAAAAGCACTTGAGGAGAACAAGTTAAGCCATCACTGCAGAGCCAGATGTAGCCCAGGTGTGCTCAAAAGAATCAAGAACAGTATTTCTTATAAAACTTTTACAAGACCTATTAAAGCTTTGTGGTCTTTTGTAGCATTCTGAAAAACACTTTTCTTTAACTGCAAACATATCAAGTAGCACGAGATAAAAGATCACGTTCCTCAAAGAGATGCCTGTGTGGGGCTAAGGAGGATTTGTGTACCAGCATCAAGCATTGCATGAGGCACAGAGCACAGAGCTGGATGAGGAGGCAGACAAGAGGCATTGCAGCTGGGAGAAGAGGTGCAGGACCTGAGATAGAGAAACGAGAGCCTGAGTTTATCGAGGTAAGGTCCAAAGAAAGGCTGCAGCGAAGGAAGAGGAAGGATTGCTGGCAAGAAACTATCAGCTCTCCCAGGAATCTCAAGTGGTTTCAGCCACCAGCACAAGAGAACCACTTCACTGCAGCATCCATTGCACAGGAGACAGCAGATTTCTGAGTGTACACATAATGAGCTGCAAGGAGGCAGAGTGGCACCATGCTTACTCACAAACCAGCCACTTGAATTCCTTTCTGGAACTTCACTTCCTCTTACTGATGATACGCAGAGGCAAAACTCTGGAAGAAAATAACTACATGCAAAAATATCCACTTTGTCGAGTGGAGGCTTCCTCTCTCTGTGTGCATATGACTAAGTAGTTCCCCTCCCATTGTGTCTCTGGGATGCCGATAGTCCCCCAGCACAACCAGCCATCTGATGAAGTTCCAGCCCTGCTCCCGTCCTGCTAAGCACACATACCGAGATCTCTGAACCAGCCTGTGTCCCCATCTTACCCCGATCCAACAGCTCCCTGATGGTTTTTCTTACGTGACTATGTGCCATGCCTTGGGTCCAAAGTTTTGGTGGGGACAAAACAGACCCACTGAGGACAGAAAACAAAGTGCGAGGTCCTGCAGCCTGGCCTGGTGCCCAACGAGATAAGCTGGGGCGAGGATGACGCAGCTGCAGGGCCGGCACCACGACCCGCTGAGGCCAGCTCTGCTCTCCCCGTGCTGCTCCCACCTCCCCAAAGGCAGCAGGGGCTGTGATAAGAGAGGAAAATACCTGAGGTGAAGAGTGAGACATGGACAGTAAAGCTTGAGGGGCACTGTTTCAGATGGCCCCACATGCGACTAAACAACTGCTTCCAGCAGGTAAGAGGAAGGGATAGAAAAGTGACCTTTCCCATTAAGAATTACATATTTGTTTTGTTTTCCTACAAGATATTTTTTCTGGCATTGTGACACATGAAACAATTTGAACTCTCTAAGGAAACTGTTATTAAAGCACTGAACATAACTGTGAGGGTGCGTTTGAAAAACAGAACAATTAGGCAATTCAAAGTTTATCTAACTTAGTCACCGGCACCTTTCAGATTTGTCACAATTCAACACAACACATTTGGGGGACAGTTTAACGATTCCTGTGCAGATGCCCCTGCATTTAGGAAAGAGACCTTTTGAAAACCTGTCATAATAAGTCACACTTCCTGCTCATAACACCAGGGAAAAGAAAGCTTTCTGAGACCATGGCATTTGCTCAAGGCCTAAAAGACCAAACCTGCAGGGCCTTGGTCTGAGCTGAACACTGGCAGAGCAACAGCAGAATATGAGTCCCACGGGGAATGGCATGGTACTTTGTCCTTCACTTTCATCAGAATTCACCATTTCAGATCAACTTCTACCAAGTTCTCCAGGAAAATTTTGCAGAGCCACTGCCAATAGTGAATGCTCTCCAAAAATTCAGCCAAAGAGAAGAGGAAATTCCTTGTTGCATGCCAAGGTCTGAAGGCGGTGTTTCTGCTAGATAACGGGAAAGATGCTCTGTGGCCAGAGTCAGCTCTTCCTAAGCCACCTGCACAGATGTTACAAAGGTGCTCAGAGGGAAAGGACACACATCTCTTTGCTTCTGTCACTTATATCTGCCCAAGGAAGTGGTGGAATCACTGTCCCTGGAAGCGTTCAAGAAGTATATAGATGTGGCACTGAGGAATGTGCTTAGTGGGCATGGTGGGGATGGGCTGGTGGTTGGACTAGATGACCGTAGTGGTCATTTCCAGCACGATTCTGAGCTGTTGCGTGTCCCAGCCCTTCATCATACAAAGAACTGTCACCTCATTGGTGACACAGACACCGGCACCGTGGCCCCAAGTCCAAACCCCACTAAAATCAGTGGGTGCTCTCCTGTTGATAGTAAGGGACTGGCTGAACAGAAAGGCAATTGTTAAAAGGTACAGAAGATGTGGAAAGGAAGCCTGTTTCACTCAGCTAGAAAACCGCATTCTTCTGAGCCACTCTACAGGAACAGGAACGGGGAATTCATTACATTGTTCCTACTGTGAGCATTCTGAAGGGTAGGACTGCTACATTTCATGCAGTTTATGTAAGCCAATCCATCCTGTCTTATCTAAAGACAAATCACCTTTCCACCCTTTTAAAATAAAATGCAGAGAGCCCATTTGAATGTTGTTCAAGGCCACCCAGAACGCAGAGCACCACGTGAAGATGTTATCCTGCTAGGCCTGGAACGTGAGGCATCCCCATCAGGAACTGCATCACGCCACCTGCTAACCTGTCACAGCCATAAACCAGGCTGTAACTGCTGGTGTCAAAAGGACACGGCCTGTGATTTTGCACTCAGAGTAGGAGAGAACAGCGTAGATGTGACTGCACATGACTGAAGCCTGGTGAACAGCCAGCTCTGCAAGTAGGCAGCTATTTTGGTTTAATGAGAGGTGCAAGTACTGTAGGGAATGCTGTGGCAAAAAGTCAAAATGGGAGATGATAACAGCAAAAGAAGCTGGAACAGAGCTGGGATTGCAGGAGCCGAGAGCCGTGACACACAGAGGCTCCCAGCCTACTCCAAGGAAGAGGCTGAAGCCAAAATAAGGGCTTGGTACTGAAGCGGAGCGCAGCAGAGATGTAGGCTGTGCAATGCATGGAGGAAGAAGGTTTGGTACATGGAGGACTGCAGCATACTGCTAAACATCTACACAAAAAAAAGATTTCTTCTGATAATTTTGGGTAGGAAAAAAAAGTCATTTTCATCCCTAGCTATAATACATCTCTTTTCAAAAATAAGATAAAACTCATCTCAGGTCTATGATTTCAGGATTTCCGTAATATCAGGTAATGCAGGATCAGATGCTTCTGACTGAGGTTCGGGAAGGTTCAGGTTGGGGTTCTGCAGCTGAACCACCTAGAAACACCAACTTTAATGTAAGCAACTAGCTGGCTAGAATTCCAGAAACTGCACCCCATCTCCTGGCAAGTTTGAATAAACATGTGAAACAATCTAACAAAAAATCCAAATCCATGGAGACATTGCACCCTGCAGGGAAATGCAAAGGGCTTTAAAACCCCAAATCCAAAGTTAGACCCCAAATAATGAGGATTTACAAGGAAACTTACTGCTTTCATTCCTATTCAATACTGAAAGCCTTTTCCATGCAGGAAAATAATCTATTTACATTTAACTAATGCCAGTTTTGTATATACTAATAGGCTGTGTGTATATAGGAGAGAAGGGAGTATGCTATGCAGCTGTGAGCTTTCTTGCCTAATTACTTGTTTTCTCTTTCTGAGCAAAATAAATACTACAACAAAATTCAACAGGGCATAACAGCACATCTATTAAGGCGGCACATTTTCCATCAGACTCCACTGGTATTTGTCTTAGCCACGCTTAGGCTAAGAAACCCTGTCTGTGGTATCATTCATAAATAGGAGGTGCAAAGACCTGCCCAAATGCATGTTCTAAAGCAAATAAAATAATACCCTGACTTGACATGGAGCAGCATAAGGCAGTGATGCCAGAAAGCCAGTTGAACAGATGGTAAAGTAGTTAAGAAAGAACTACTTCTTCAGCATCTTCAGCATCAAAATATTTTGTCCTGAATACAGGAGCCTGTCACATCTGAGCAACATTTTAGTTTAGAAAAATCTTCAGAAAGATTTTATAGAAAAGCATAGCCTGAAAGCTGTTACTTTCTTAAAAACAACAACACAGCTTATTTCCACCTTCATTTTGGTAGATGAGAAATGTTCCGTGTTCTAAGGATGCCTCTGAAGTTCAAAACGCTTAAAATGCATTAAAACTGTGATTTTAAAACCATTACACCTAATACCCTTGAGTTTAACAACATTCTGAGCACCAGATGAATCACAAAGCTTACAAAATGAAACAAAAGGAAGTTTTCATAATGATTTGCAAACACTGCCCTTCTAAATCACAGACAGCAGCATGGTGTACTCGCTCTAAAAAATGACAGAAATTTCAGGTCCCCAGCTGCCAACTGACAGAAGCTGTGGCTGTTCATATACTTTGGAAACAGGTCCCAGACTTGCTCTTAAGGCAGACTGATTTGTGGATGACTTCCTCACAGAACAATGATCTAAGATAAATTCTTGAAACTCTTACAGATTTTACTTGCAAGTCACCTTTCAGAAGCTGGCTCTGAAGTCACATATATTCTCTGTGGAAGAGAGATGAGCCATTCATATATATAAATTTCTCCACGCATAGGGCTTTGGGAGATAAGTTAACATTCATAAGTAGAAATTAAATATCTTTAATCACCTGTCCACACTCCAGTTTTTTGTTTGCTTGTTTTTTGCAGTAAGCAGCTTTGGTAATAAATCTTTTAACTTTATAACTTAGAAATTAGAAAAGGAAATATTTTCCATCTGTTCAATTTTGCTACAATGATTTATTAACCAAATCTACAGATGCATGCTGTTAGTCTTAGGGGAGTTCAAGTGATACACTGACTATTTAAAATACATTCTTCTATTGCTGCTAACTGGAGACACTTACTAGTTCTGTGTTTTACTTGCAGTAATTATTGCTGGGAGCTGTACATTCATGATTTGTACAGATGAGAGGGAGATACCTGTGTGACTTCAAAACGCAGTCAGCCCTACTGTTGAGAAACTCTGCCTGAAGTGAGGAAGCTCAGCACTGTACAGGACAGCTACTTTGTCCCATACATCCTATTGCACAGAAGAACAGAAGAACAAAGCTTAGCATCATGGCTCATGGGACAGTCTGCCCACAGCTGGCATGTTTAGTTGGCATTGCATCATGCTGGGAGTACACAGCCCATCACTGGGTTTTAAATGTCCCCATGTATTTATTTGTGTCACCAGCAGAATGGTTATTGCTCCATAGAATCTGGAAGCTACACAGTGCCCACCAAAGGCAGAAAACTCATTGTGACAGCTCAAGCCACCTGTGGTGGAGGTGAAGTTGTTTGCCCCAAACCTTCCCCTCTTGGCTCACAGAACCCTAGTTGTTTTGTGAACCTTCAAAAACCCTTTGAAACAAAAGGCTGTGTAGGAGGATGACTTGTTCTTCATTTCCTTCTGCACCAAACCACTGCTTTCTGTTTCTGGTAGTTGGGGTCACCACTGAGCTCAGTGCAAGTACCACAAGCCATCGGTCAGCTGGCAGAAGTACCAGGGTGAGAGAAAACCTCTCACCAAATGTGATTCACTTCTGCTTTATTAATCTTTAGCATATTAATCTTGCAACCAAATATTTTGATTGCAATTTTAAAATGTGTCTGAAATAACAACTTGTGCAGTACGAAACCACCCAAACTGAGATGCAAAATCTTAAACCAGTTGGCAGCAAAAGACTACATTGATATTTCAGTGCCTGAGATAACATTTTACCTGCTCACATCCCACAAAGCCAAAGTCTTAAATCATAGTTTGGTAGGATGAAAAAATGTTATTATTTGGAGCGTAATGTAACTGGTGAATGATATACTGGCTTAACTTTTTAAACACAGAAAAGATTAAAATAAAAATAGGGTTGTTGGGAGCTGCACGTTCCTATGTGACAGTTCTTCAGTGATTTCCAGAGAAGCTCTATGCAATTCATGTAATGATTTCATTTTTCATCAAAAAGCAAGTGAATCTCACTGCTTTCATATGGCACGGACAGCATGATCCATCTGAATTCAGCTGTAGGCTCAGTAGGCAGACACAACAGCAGGAGCCCTTGTTTTGCACTGTATTTGACTGTATTCGTCTATTAGAAAATATCAGATCTTAATCTGCTTGGGAAATTTTCTGCAGGAAGCTAGCAGCTCTGCAGCCAACAACACCATGCCACGGAAACTCTGGTAAAATTTTTCAGTTGTGGAAATATTTGCAAGAATTGAAACAAGAGTGGTTTGCTGAGAGGACGGCTTGCTCTGCAGCACAGAGTTGAGATGTCTTGCTGCAAAGGACCTGAATCCTGCTGCCATCCCTTGCCTGGCCTCCTGTGTGACCTCTGCCCTTCAGAGAAGAGACTGCAACTCTCGCTGTGTTTGCCTTCAGCAGCACTGAGGGATTCTGCATTTGCCCAATTACTAGCATGAGAAGTAAAGAAATAATATTTTGAAAGTTCACAAAGAGGACAGGAAACACTAAGGGCTACTTCTGTGAAATTACCGAGCTGTTGACACAGGCAATAGCAGCTAATTTCACAAGGAAAGGTTAAGTGCACACAAAAGAATTTTTGTAGCACTATGCATTTAAGTGTCACTGAATGCTGAAATTATAATTTGCTGTGAGGTTAAAAACTTAGCAGGAGGATACCATTGATTTTAAGGTGTGTGCCCACTCCTTTTCCCATGTTAGCACAGAACAGCCTAAAACTTGAAGCAAAACAAAATTTTGAAAGCTTTCAGAAATTTTTTAACAATTGAGCTATTCCTATGAAGAAAAAACAAATAATAAAGTTGGTGATGAATAAGGACATTTAGGAAAATGTGAGATGTGTGCTATTCCATATTTCAGAAAGAACACAATATGCTGCATCAGAAAAAGCAGTCATCACCCAAAATACCAGGAAGAAGCAGAAAGAATTCACCTGGATTTGTGGCATTACTTCATTCTGAGCAGAAAGATCTGATCTTAGTTCTGAAGTTCTCATCAGCCAAAGTCTCCAGCGCCTTCCAAGAAAAATTTGCTTGGGTGTCAACTACAGGAATGTTCCTTGATCTGTTTGGACATTAGTGTGCCATTAATCATGATTGCTCTGTAAGGCAATTAATGATGACATGCATTTTTTATTCCCTTACATGGCACAGCTAATAAAAGAACCAAGCTGAAAAATTAGTCATAGCCATTATCTAGGGGAAGATTCCTGAATAATTAGGGTAAGTTACTGTAGAATACACTGATCCATGTATTCAAGATTACTACAAAGCTAATGAAATATGCTGATTTACACATAGAAATAAAAAATGAAAAAAACACCATACAGCTCTACAACAGAAGAGAATTTAGTTGAATATTCTGTTTTCCACGTAACAAAAGCACCTGCACTGATACTCTACCAGGTCCTTGAGTTCAGCTGCTTTGCAGTGTACAAGTCTGTTTCAGAAGATGTTCTGACCATGAGAGATTATGCAGTTGACTCAGCTGTGAAAGCCAACTGGTGGCAGAGACTGCTCTCTTATTCTCCAGCCTTATCTGCCATGACTTGCAAGGCAGAAAACCAAAACCTGCCTTGGCAGTCCTGCTGTGCACAACCCAAAGCGGTGCTCAGTGGTCTGCTCGCATTCTAGCATCAGAAGATACACAGTGCTATCATGTCCTCATGAAAAACACACAGAATAACACCACGTAGACTTAGATAGCTACAATGGGAACATTTATAAATGACAACACAATTATGGCTCACGTCCTGCTAGAAATTCCCATCACAGCTCACTACGTTGCAACATTTGTGAGATGGAATAACTCTGGTAAGGAGTCTGCTTGTCCAGTAACACTGCTATGCTTTTAAAAGCAAGGCAGAGCCTGGGGGCACACTGCCATTAGGTCTGTGCCAGTTGTTTCAGATTTTTGTCATGGAAGTCCAGGCATTCACTTACACTTTTTAAATACCCAGATATTGGTGAGGTCAACTAGACTGATTCCTTCAATAGGCAGGTCACTGTGTAAAGAATGAATTAAGTGATTCTTGTCTTTAGTCTAAAAATAAAGTACTTGCAAGAACAATAACAGTAGTAAATAGGAAGGTTGAGAGAACAGAGGAAAAACTAAGTTTTCACATCATACTATCACTTCAGTTGTGATAACGCCCACTTCCCAAAGGAATACAAAGGTGCATTCAGTGTCTTAAAGAACATCAGGTATAGGACAGGCTTCAGAGTTAAGTTTGTTTTGTAGAAGAGCAAAGTGAGATGTTGAAATTCTCTCACAGCCAGGTACAGCCTGCTATCCAGCCTGCCAGGCAGGTGATCACCTCCAGGAGGACACATCTCCCCACAGCCAAGAAGGGCAAAAGCATACATCTGTGCTGCAGCATCACCAGGATTGGCAAACCTGTACTGCTCATCATTACTCCTTCCAACTTGTATTTATCTACTATGAACTTCTTCCTGTCTCCGGGCTGCCATGTCACCTTCTTCCTCCAGCTCGTATAGGCAGGCAACAGCAAACTGTATTTGTGATCTCTGTGTTCACCTCATTGGCTCACAAGTGAAAGGAGCTGGCACCCAAATACAGCTATTTGTGCTTTCACCTTAAAAAGAAAGTAACTACTGGCCAGTGGGCTCAACAGCAAATAACAGTGTGTTCCATTAAAGAAAATGTAATACCCGAATTGAGCCTTCGGCTCTTGCTCAAATTCTATAGCTTTCTTCTTTTGAAAGAAGACACAGACTTCATACAGAAGACCAAGACAGGAGCTGTTGGGAAGATCTCCACCATATCGTGCCAAGCCGAAGAAAGCTGCTCTCTGATACTGAAAAGAATGATTAAAAATTACAACACCTGAGCTTACGAGAGAAAAAAGGAAAGTCATTCCCTTTCCTTCAAATGAAGAGTGAAGTGCAGCAGCAGCCTAAGCCTTAAGCACAATCAACGCTGCAAAAAATAAATCACAAGATCTATTCAGTGACTCACACCAAGGAGTACTTTCTAGACTGCAAAACCCTGAGGTAGGTAGGTAGAAAAGGAGGAGCATGATAACTGTGGCTCCTTTTGTAATTGCTATTGCTAACAGACTGCAGCAAATGTATTAAAGAGGGTTTGCGGTAAAGAGGATGGACGAAAATGGAAGAGATGAATATTTTATACAGTAAAAATATCATAAAGAGATTTCAGAGGATAGATAAAACATGTAAGCAAAAATGCAACCACGGCCACTTAGAAAATCTAAGAGATATTTGTACCCATCGAACAGTGCCACAGAGATCAGTGGCATTTTTCTCAGACTAAGACAAAAAGGAATATAAGATTTTAGTCCTAAAATTAATAGCTGTGTTTATAAGCTCTTTAAGATGCTGCCTATTTTTACTCAGTGAATCATTGCCTGTCTTTATAAAGTATATTTCATTAATCTTCGCAGCACACACAAATCTCAGCGGGGTTGCTCTGCTTACATACCAAAAATGAAGTTCTAAGCCTAAACTATTTGTCACAGTATCAGACTTGAATAAGAATATATATTTATTGGAAGATGCCATTTTCTCCCATTCTCTTAAGTCAAAACAACTGATTCCTGACAAATTGTTTCCCTCCTTCTTCGCCTCCTCAGAATTAAACAGTAAGACTTATAAAGAGGAGAATTCACTCCTGTACAAAATTGTACAATACTAAAAATTGGCTTCTTCTTCCAACTGAGCTAAGATCCAGTGAGATCAAATAAAGCTTCATCTGCAGAGATACTAGAGTAGTTAACACATCTGTTGTTGTGGTCTTTAAGAACGCGTTCATTGTGATTTGCAACCAACTCAAAAAATCCATTGGTAACAGAGTGCAGACCTACGCTAGGGAAGAGAAGTGTCTGCAAATATCTTCATCTGCTTAATGGAACTAGCAAAATCTCCTTTAAAACGGCCTTCTGAGGATCATTTGCCAGAATTTGGAGCCAGGCTCTCCAAGTGCTTATACAAAATGGGACTTCCACTACGCAAGGAGGCTTGAGCCTCACTTTCACTAGTGAGCAATTGCTTAAATTGCCTCTGTCAACTAATTGTTCACCTTACGGGAATATTCACATGTGAAATGCATTTACCTGCTTTAGTGTTCATAGGATGGCATCTTCAGCTCGCAGACTGCACCTGCACTAACAGATTCACAGGGACATTGTCCCACAACCTTTTTGTGATTTCCCTTTGGAAAATGAGGATGTATTCCAACATCCAAGTGATAAGCTCGGGCACTGCGATTAACAAAGTGCAGAGATCAAAGCCTTGCTGCCTGCCCTCCTCTGTTTCTAGCCCTAACACACCAGGTCTTCCACATTTCAAGTTGTGCCAGGTGAGGTTTAGGTTGGATATCAGGAAAAGCTTCTTTACAGAAAGGGTTGTTAAGCACTGGAATAGGCTCCCCAGGGAGATGGTTGAGTCACCATCCCTGGATGTGTTTAAAAAGCGTCTGGATGTGGTGCTGAGGAACGTGATTTAGCGGAGGGTTGTTAGAGTTAGGGTAGTGTGGTTAGGTCGTGGTTAGACTTGATGCTCCTTAAGGTCTTTTCCAACCTGAGCAATTCCATGATTCTATGATTCGGCTGTTTCTTACACAGAACATACATTTTAACAAAAGTCTAATGTCCAGTATTTCACTCTGCATTTTAATTTCTTCTCCACTCATTGTATGTGAAAACTGGAATAGAAATGGAAATTGAGAACTTGTTTTGAAAATTTAGACCAGAGACCCTGAACAAAAGCACACTCTGTCTTCACCTTGTAAAATATTTCTGGGCTTCTAAATAAGCTTCATACTTTCACACAGCTGGTAAATGTTTGCTCAGAAATATATTCAAATAATTCCCTTGCAAAGGATCTGTAGCATATAGATTTGAGCTTCATTTTGGAAGGTTAATTTATGAAGCACATACAGAGGTTTTTAAAAACTACCTTTCTTATTTATTCTAAAATTTCCAATTACCAGTTTGTTTTGTTAAGGATGTCTCAGAGAGGTCACTGAAGAAATAACATATTTCTCTATCCCCTTTCCCAACTAAGTTCATGGAGCACAAATTCACTTATTTCACTCCGCTTCCCGAAAAAGCCTAGTGTCCTGGTATTATTCAGCCTACAATCTGCTAATGAGCAAGAATAAAATATTAGCAACTTTAACTAAAAGCAGTATAAAGCATGGAAGTGCTGTGCAGTCACGTTGCACTGTTATTTTTAGACAATCTGTTTTCAGTGGAGACCACCACAAAAGGCTTACTAGCAGAGCATGGCTCATACCTGTGCTGCTCACATTGGCAGCCACTCTGAACTTTGAACACTTACAGCATACAGGAAAAGAGATGTGATCCCCACGAGAGCTGAAGGCAAACAGCATCCCAAAAAAGGAAAACAATATGCTGACTCCATCAAAGTTTTTCACTTTGTCTTTTCACTGACAAACAAATATTTTACAGCTGGAGAACTGCATTTGCCAAAGCAACAAACATACTGCAACCTGCTAGATGTCATGTTAGCCTGTTTGTGAAAGAGTTTGGTCCTGGGCTTCACACATCTAACATATGCATGGACAGAAGCAAATATTTAATGTACAAAGAGCACAGAATAATTATCCAAAACTTACTTTTCCTTCCACAGGATTAGCTGGATTTGGGGGGTGACTTGCTTTGGGTTTTTTTTTTAATAGCAGGTTGTGGCCAAGCCTACTGGAACACACCACAACTGAGGGTTGCCTCAGTGGCATTAGAAGTGATTGCTGACCTTACAGAAGCTTCAGAATGTCAGTTTTGACTGCTAGATTCCAACACTGCCCATTTTAACCGTGTTCACCTGGAACCTTTTCTTTCAGTTCATTGTGCAACTTAGATTTTTTCACCAATCATCAGATGTCATAGGGATGGCTCTTTCGAATACTGCCATCATTTGGCAAATTCCAATCTCCTTCACAGCTTTTTGCTTTTCTTCTCCACCTCTAGAACAAGCTAATAGTAGTCAAAGCTTGGGCAGGCTAGCTTCAGTCTAAGCAGTCTGACAGTTGTACAAGAGTTGTACAAGTCTGTCTCGTCACTGTACCTTGGTGAGAAAAAGCTTCTGCTTGAGACAAATTTGCCCATCCATCACTTGAAAAGACATGAATTCTGCCAGTAGGTAGAAGGAAATCCTTGAGGTACACCCAGAAAAAATGATGCTGGAGGCTTGAAGTATTTAGATCAGGTCACTGGAGATACAAAAAAACTAGGATGTCTTCAACACCTGAACATCTGCAGCTGCTCAGTTTACTTCCAGGCATTGCTTGGTTGTGTGAACAGCGGTGACACTCTGTGCTCTACAGATTCCAGTACTAGGGCCGCTGAATGATTACTGCTCATCTGTGAAGCCAAACCCACCTGGCAAAGAACATTCATTGCTTTGGACAGAGCAGAGACAGGATAGTGAGATACGGATTGATAACAGACTTCCCAAAGTCTCTGGCAGACTGGGAGGACTCAAATAGACCTGCTTCCTAGAACACAAGTCTAGGGATGACTACGGTAAAAAACAGAGGAGTCAGTTTGACTTCTGAGACAAGCAAACTGGTGGAAGATATGACTAAAACAGATTATCACAAGCATGATAGCTATAACACATTTCACTGTAGAAAAAGTGAATGTATTGTTTGCCATAGCTTTCACTGATAAGGTCTCCCAGCTCTCTCCATGGATCAAGAAAGGAAAGGTCTACCAGCAGCATATAAGGGATTACTTAAATGATCTTGACCTACACAGACAGGCCGATGGGACCAAAAGGCCACAGCCAAAAATGCAAGAGTGCTGAGAGCTGACTGATAACACTGCAAGGTTGCTCTCAGTCCCCTACGACTGAATAAAGACAAAAGGATGATTCGGGACAGCACAGTCAGACAATTTTACTTTGGTTATAGGGTCGTCTGATAGCATATTCTGGGCACGTAGAAGAGGAGGCTAGGCAGAGTCATCATGAATTTACCAACAATAAATCTTTTCTTACTAGCCTGCCTGCCTTCTTCAATGAAACAACTGGCTTTGTGGACAAGAGGAAGAGCAGTGGTTGTTATTTAGGTTGATTTTAGCAACGTTTTCAACTCTGTCTCACACGATATTCTCCTACTCAAGAGCAGCTCTGTTGAAAAGGCCCAAGGGTACAGCAAACATGAAGTTGAGCATGAGCCAGCAGTATGCCTAGCAGCAAGGAAAGCCAGCAACATCTTGGGCTGTTTGAACACGAACATAGTCTGTAGATTGAGGGAAGTGATTATTATCATCTGTTCAAAGCTCATTAGACTACATCCAGATAGATAATACAACCAGCCTCTCCCCACACTCCAACACAGAAATGTCACCAATATACTGGGTCACCTGCCTGTGAGGAGGGCTCAGTACAAATATACTCAGACTTTCAAAAGTGGCTTTTTTTCCCGAAAGCTAATTTCTGAACAATTTTTGTAGAAAGCCAACTGTTTTGTGAAAAGAGAACCTCTTGTGAGTCAGTAATAGTTGACAAGATAGGAAATAAAGGATAAGAATTTAACAGTGGGGCAAGGCAGACAGTGGTGTGCCAGAGATCTATGATAGGACTTGGACTACTCAGTGTATTCATAAATGGTCTGGAAAGTAGATAAATAACAAGATGACATTTTCTGCCAAGATGAATTTCTTCAGGACAGTTGTAACAAAAGCAGCCTGCAGAGTTGCAGAAGTATGTTGCAGTACTGAATCACTCATAAGAAGAAAAAAAGAAAGGATGAAATTCCGTGTCAGCACAGTTTTGCACATGAAAGAAAACAACTCATGCTATACAGAACAAATGAAATTAAACATTTCATCTCAGCAGACAAATTTCTGAGGTTGCTGTCAGTATTCCCCAGTAATGAACACTTATGACAGTGAAAAAGCGAAAACAAACATCCAGTTAAGAAAAACTGAAAAGAGCAAAGGACAAAGTGCTCAGCATCACAGTGTCACTGTCCATGGTGAACAGGCACCATGCAGTGCCACACTACCCAAGGGTAGGTTTTTTCACTCATTTCAAAAAATACACAGAATTAGAAGATGTAAAGGGACAAAGACAGTTGACTTGAATCTTTCCACACGGAGAAAGGCTGATAAGAGGATAAGAGGAAGGGTTACAAAATCATGAACAATCTACCAGAAATTGAGGAGAACCCACAAAATCAATGTGTTACAAACAAGCACAAGTGTTTGATTGACTTGGGGATAATTTCTTTTCCAAGATACTGCCACATCTTCATGGTACCTGCTTTTTGAGGTTGCCAAAACGTAAGTCATACATCAGCTGAGAGTCCCATGAAGTACACATGTGGGAAATTTGGCATGTTTTTATTACAGTATGGAACCCATTGCCACAGGAAGCCGTGCTGACCAAAATTGTGATTGGGGCAAAAAAAGGATTAGATAAGATTCATGAACAGTAGATCCCTCTATTAAACAACACAGGACAAAACCACGGTCTGCTCAGGAAGTTCCTACTGTGAGAGGGATAAAAGAAGGCAGGCTTGGGGAAGGGTCGTTCTGTGTATGCCTTTCTGCAAGCACCTGCTGCTATTCAGTGTCTGTCAACAACAGGGCAAGAAGCAGCTTCCCTTTGAACACATGTGTATTCTTATAGGTCCAGCTCTCCACACCAGGAACTGTAAGTTTGCTTTTTAATTCTTGAACCATTGTCTTTCATTGAGCAAAGAGAGAAAGGAGATGCACTCTAATGGCACAAAGCTCCCAGGAAAGGTATATAGTAACACTGAGAGAAGCTTACATCACATATAAGTCATCTGGATAATTCTTCCTAAAACTTAGCTGCGGGGAAAATAAACAAAGAGCAAACTTTCCCAGATGTGTGTTTTATGAATAATTTTCAGTCAACGTACTTGGCATGCTGAGAAAACACAAAATAATGATTTGGAGACAAAACGTAGATGTGAAATTGCTATGGAAGGAAACAGAAAGAGTTTATTCATAGAACAGTCCCAACTCTTGGAAAGTAGTGCAAAAAATATATGAATACAAATGTTGCACTGGACAACAGTTCCTACTTGAATAGTGAGATTAAGGCTGGGTGTTCAGATTCTCTTAATTTTCCGTAACCGTTACCTAAGTAACATTTTCTGCAGAACCTACAGGGTGGATAATTGCATTTTTGCACCATGCTTCTCAAAAGAGGAGAGGCAAGTTGACTCACAGAATTTTTGCTGGAGAAAAGTTTGCTGTATAAGTACCAAGATCACTCATCTGATTTCTAGCATGCCTATCACTAGAATCTTCTAGACTAAAGGCAAACAACTTCATAGAGACAAAGAGCACTGAATTAAAAAAGAAATTAAAAAAAAATCTGACATGGAAAAAGGCAGATTGAATTTCATTGAATTTCATTCAATCTCACCTTCATGCTTGGTAAGAAACAAAACCTAAGAGGAGAAGGAAGAAAAACAATGGGGTGAGAAAAATAGCAGAAGTGCAAGAGAAAGCAGAATGACAAGCAATGAACAGTACCAATATGAAACATATATATCTATATCTTGGTTATATCTCTATTTTGGCAACCTTGGCTAAATGATGATTAGCATCCATCCTTCCCAGCTCATCTGCTTGTTAAAGATGTCACTTCCCTTGCACTGCCTACAGGGCTTTTTGACAGAAACATCACGGAGAACTCACTGGTGCTGTTTTAACTTTGCATCACTGACATCTTCCCTTCATTTCTGAATCTTCTATTCTTCCAGCTGCATTTCTCTCTTTTTGTTTTTCCTCCTTCTCACTGGGTGAGAATCTCCATCAGTGCCTTCTGCAGATGCTGCCAAGTGAATACAACTGTAACGTCACAGTTTCTCTGTTCTCCTGGCAGGTAGCCCCTTTCCTATGACACATTAGATGGCTTCCTGAATTTGAAAACATTCCCTGGAATAAAATACTTCCTGCAGAATCACGAAGGTCTCCCATAACACGTGCATGGAAAATAAATTTTTACTCATTTTATATAGGTGCACTGTCACACAGCCTTAACACTGGCCAAAAAACAATCAAGGACAATACAAGGGAGAAAATACGTGAAGTCTGAGATATGTCCAGTTAAGTGACGTCTAATTCAACATGTTTAAACAGTACATTAAAGACCTAGCAAATTCAGAAGTGTTGTCAGTCAGAGCGCAGGAAAAATAAACTGGGAAGATTAAAAAGATTTTAAAAGTGGGAAGAACGCAAAGAAGAAATTTCTGTCTAGAAAAAAAACAGAATTCTACAACAAAGAGAGAAAATAAAACAATACAAAAGTATTCGTTGGGAGAATGCTGCTAGGAAAAGCAGAATGGTCCTGGAGTATTGGGAAATAGGAAACAGCATCCCAGCACTCAGCCTGTTACACACCCACAAGAGGCAGAGACTGACCCTTCGCATAGTTAAGTAAAAAGGGTATTGTACAGACCTAAGGTAACTTCTGGAACTTGTAATATAACCTCAGCCTACTGGGAAAAGCCAGGCTTATGGTGAAATTCTGCATTCAGTGGGACCCAGGAGAATATTCAGCCAATGTAAAAATTGTTGCTACTGCTTATGAACTGGTTCTTTGGCAACCTCTGGTGAATGGGGAACTCCATGAGCAATTTCACTCACAGAAACAAATCAGAAATATCCTGGCATACTCCCTGTTGTGCTGTCACTTCCCCAGGCCCCTCTGCATTAGACCAGTTATTTCATCCAACTTCATGGTGGGCCAGGAAGAAGATCAGCCTCAGTTCTATCCCTAGGCACAGCTCCTAGGAAGCCTCTGCTGGGAATGAATTTGTCCTGAGGAGAGATTGCACAAAATTTGCACCATCCAAGCTGACCAGATGGAAGGAAGAGAGAAAAGCTACTAAACTCAGCAACACAAAGTAATAGGAGAATGAAAACTTCATGGAAAAGGAATTACATTAGAAAAGATGAGATGAGAATAAGGAAAATTTAATCAGAGCAGTCAAGAAAATTTCTTGCGCTGCAAAAAAAAAAAAAATTTCTCAAGGGAGAAGCCCACAGTTTGAGTCATTTTAATACCAAAATGGTTTAAAACAGAAAACATGCCTGGAGGACAAGGGACAAAGTGGCACAGTAGGCCTTTGCTAACAGTCACTAATCATTTGTTTCACTTCAGTTCTGTCAGTGTAGCTTTACTGACTCAAAGAGAGTGATCCTGGAGGTCTCAGCCCTGCAGAACACCCCCAAGCAAGCTGTCCATGTAAGGAAGTCAGCGGCACTGCTCAGACAAGCTGAACACATTTCTAAAGACTGGATGTGATGGAGATACAAGTTTTTCAGTCTTCACTGTGGCACTGAGATGTTATCTATTTTCATCCCTGAGGACAGGCGGCCCCTACCTTCATTAATATTATTTGCACTATTCACTCCCAGCTCAGAATTGAGACTTCCGTACTTGTGTATTGTATGGAGTATTTCTACTCTAACCTGTCCATCTTCCTTGAAAAAAAGTTTTTGGACAGTAGCTTCAAGCATATTTGAGGAGACGTTCTCTGCACTAGGAGCAGCTGAGCCAACTCTACAGACTCCTCAACCTCCCCCATCTTCTCCCTCACCCATGTTCCATCCTTTCCCTCTAAGGCTATGGATTTTTCTTTAACAGAACAGAATGGAACATCCATCATCTACACAATATTTTCTTTAGGATATTTGTTTTGTTCCCTGCCTAATCACAAAGCAGTATGCATTTTTAAATCCTCTAAGTAAGATTATTCCAAAAATAATTGAGCCAAGTACAGTTAAACCGCAGGTTTCTTTATTTCACTAGCCTTTAAATTTAATTTCACATCCTGAGGTCCTCTAGTAAAGTTAGGATCATGTCCTTATTATTGTTTAAATTATGTACCTGTAAAAATGAAAAGCAATTGGTTCTCTCACTGCTGCATAGAAAACTCATATAACATTTTTGGAGTTAAGACTCAGAGGAAAATCTTCTAATGAGCACCAGGTAGCTCATTAGCTCCCATTTTCATTGGCAATAACTGAATGGAAGGCTACTGCTTCCAACCAGCTGTAAAAGAAGAGGAAATCTTGGTTTTGACTACTATTTTATAAAGACAGTAACTGCCTTGAAAAAGTTTAGAAGCAAATGATTTTAACAATGATTTGGATATGGATCCTAATGTAATTTTTCTGTTATTTTATCCCATTGACTTCAGCATCACTTCTTGCACTTGGATTAGAGCTTCACTAGTTTTCTTTGGAAGCACACGAATCAGAAGTCATTCACAAAGTAACACTGGCACAAAAATAGTACAGGAGAAGAATCATCCATATGCCTAAGGATATAGTGTTAACCAGCAGTAAAATACACCTTCTGTCATTGCAAAAGCAGAGGGACCCTGCACACATCCTGACACTTTGATTTCAACTTCATCAGGATTGCAGCACAACCATATTAGCAAGTCTGAACATAGGGTTAAGTTTTCAAACCCTTCTTTACTAGCAAAGTCCCCAGCACACAGATATCCAGCTTTTGATTTTGGGAAAGAGTTTATAAACAGATTATAGTTAGCATAGCCATACATGGAAAGTGAAATAGATAATCTTCACAGAAGAGAGACTGAAATGATGCAGGCTTTTCTGTTGTTGGGTTTTGGGTTTGGTTTTTTTTTTTTTTCAAATGAAGATCCAATATTAACACATTCTATCAGAATGCCTAGAAACACAAAAATAGGAGCTGCTGCACTCCTCTTCACATGCTGACCCTTCACTGCCTTCAATTCAAGCCAGTGCACATGCCAGCTGTGGATGACAGGCATAGGCACCTGTGGGACAGCCCCCAGCTCTCAGAGACAGACCTCAGTTGGGGTTTGCACCCTAGAGTTGTTTGTCATGAAGACGCAGGCGTCAAATTAGTCCACCTGCTGCTGGCCTGCTAACACACCCAGTGGAACATCCCTAACACTGCATTCAGACATTTAGATATTTAATTAATACACAAATTGCATCAGCCACAGAGCTATGCCTATGTTTAGGATAAATGCTGAAAATTCTTTGCTATGTGGACAGCTTCTGTGTGTTACTAACCTGACACTGCCACAGCTCAGTAATAAATACGCTTTTAAATGCCCATGAACTTGTTAAAATTGATATCAATTACACCATAACATCACAGAACCACAGCAACAACAAATACACAGGGGCACAGTCCTCCCTCTGTAGTAAGGAAGACTGGCTGGAAGAGCTCTCGTTTCTCCAGCACTGCCATATCTCAAGAAGTGTTGCCCATGGCTGCAAAGTGGTGCCCTATGGAGAACATCACACAAGGAGTAGACAATGTACAAAGGGCTCCGTGCCAGAAATACCATAAAAAACAAGCACAACTGAAAGAGATTTCAAGCCAATTCTGTACATATACACTTGTTTTAAGTTGGATATGGCTACAGAAGCATCTCTTCTATCAAAGGAGATCTTTGTATCATTCAAACTTGCACATTCTTTTCACATGGGCCTGAAGACCCCCGTTTTCTGAATTTTCTTCATCAGAATGTAATGAAATATCTTTTGGATACTTTTTTTTCCAAAAAGAAATGGTTACAACTTAAAAGCACCCTCTCACATCTGAAGTAATAGCTGATTCAGTTCTTTCTTTTTTTTTTCCCCCTCCTTTTAAGCTATTGCAGCAATGAGAATTTCTCTTGAACTCCAAAAACTGAGTTACTGCATGCGAGCTTCCTCTGCTTATAGAGACATTTTCCTTACAAAGTAATTTTATGTTTTTATGCCAAGGGATACAGGACAGGACTTTAGATTCTGCATTCAAAGCATTGAATAATGAATTTCCTAAAGTTAAGTTGCAATAATGATATTCTCCATAGGGTTCTGGCTGTCGCTAGAGTCACCTACTTCCCTTCAAAATATGCTTTTCATTGTTTCACTGCCCTTTTTCCAATTGCTCTGCAGCCAAGTTCTTGGAAAGCAATCACACTTCTTGTTTAGGATTTATAGTTAGTCTTTTGCCAATAAGGACATGCACAAATCACTCCTGTGATCATCCTGCAAAAGCAAGCTAAAAATACAGCAATTTAAAAAGCAGGCACATTTTGCGTGTTATAAGGCATCAGCATGCAGTCCTCAAAAAACCCTGAGATACATGAAAGAACATTGATCCTTCTGGATGATCAAAGGCCATTGGTAAGTTTGTTTTGGAATCCAAGTCTATTTAAAAGGGAAAAAATATATATTGTGTGTTTTAATAGTTGCGAAACCTTTCCCTTTTATCAGGTTTACACTTGAAAGTCTGCGCTTTAGACGTTTAAGTGGGCCCACGTAAATCTAGGGAGACTCAACAACTACAAGTGCAAGACGTTGCACATGGGTCAGGGCAATCCCAGATATGAGAACAGACTGGGAAAAGAATTCACTGAGAGCAGCCCTACAGAGAAGGCCTTGGAGGTTCTGGTGGATGAGAAGCTGGATGTGAGCCAGCATTGTGCGCTTGCAGTCTGAAAGGCCAGCTGCATCCTGGGCTGCATCAAAAGAAGGGTGGCGAGCAGGGCACAGGAGGTGATTGCCCCCCTCTACTCCACCCTTGTGAATCACCACCCACAGCTCAGCACCCGCAGCACGAGAAAGATGTGGAGCTATTGGAGCGGGTTCAAAAGAAAGCCAGGATAATGATCAAAGGGCTGGAGCACCTCACCTATGAAGAAAGGTTGAATGGTCGGACTTGCTTAGCTTGGAGAGAGATGGCTCTGGGGAGCCCTCATTGCAGCCTCCCAGTACTTGCAGGGAGCTTAGGAGCAGGAAGGGGAATAACTTCTTACACAAATTGACAGTGATGGGACAAGGGGGAACGGCTTTAAACTAAAAGAGGTGAGATTTAGATTTGATGTTAGGAAGAAATTGTTCACTTGGAGAGCAGCGAAGCACCGGCACAGGCTGCCCAAAGAAGCTGTGGATACTCCATCTCTGGAGGCACTCAAGGCCAGGTTGGCGGGGCTCTGGGCAACCTGATCTAATGGATGGCAGCCCTACCAACAGGGTGGGTTGGAACTGGATGGGGTTGGAAGGCACCTCAAAGCAAGGCATTCTGTGAGCCAGACTGGTTGTTTTAAGATTAATAATAATGATGACTAATGCAGTTATTGTTAAAACTCCAGAGTAGTGGGAATTGGAGACGTTGTTTGTTTTGTTTCTTCCTGTTTTCTTTTTACACTTTTGTTTTTAAGAATTTGGGTATTTATGAAAGCAGTTGCATGCGAGTTTTAAAACGTATTTCAGCTTGTCTAAGAAAAAATAATGTGCAGAAAACAGGAGATTACATGAAAGAAAACTGATACTATGGCTAGGAAATAACGGATCATGGCAGAGAGTACCTAGAAAATCACCATGCTTTGGCCATGCTTGTCTGACCATATTGTTTGTTCTTCGTACAAACATTGCGGTATAATAATCAGCCTCTTGATTGCTTCTGACTGACGTCTTCCATCAGTTTATTGCTTGTGACAGCAGGGTTAGATTCATGACTGTACTGGTCTGTTCTTCTCTTTGTTAGGACTGTTAAAGTTCCTCTGAAATTTTGGGAGTCCTTGGTCAGTCCATGGCCCTTCCAGAAGCCCCTTGGTTCTGATGAGACCCTCTACCAAATAGTCTTAACACAGGTTAAGTGAATTAGGACTTATTCATGAGCTTGGATCCACTTTTAGCAGCTTGGTTCTCAGACACGATTGCTGAGACTCAGAAACAAGACTAATGAAAAGATTCAGATAAAAGTTTCACCACCTCACAATATGGGGCTCTTATTCAATTTGAAATTACTGCAGTTGTTATTATTTTACTGTTCTTCTTATGAATTTTATCTTCCTTGTTTTCCCTTCTCTGCTTATTCCCTTCTGTAGGCAATCAGAGATGGTCCCAAACACCTATTTGGTTGTGTAATTAAACCAGATACATTTTCTAGTCAGTCCTAACAGGGATTGGCCATCTGTGTAATGGGATTTTACATGAGAAATGATAATCGAGGAAACAGCGTAAATTTATTCATAGTAAATTACAAATGAACTTTGAAGTGCAATAAAACATTTTTTTTCTTGTGCTCAGACTGGTAGATCTCTGAGTACAAGTAACTCACACCTGTACCTCAGAAACACCACATTCTGCAGACAGATGACATTTTCCTGAAATTTATTCTCTGCTTGAAATTATGTAGCGAAATACATTCTGTTGCTCTATAAGATTACTCACGTTTCACATGGCATCAGTTAATGGGTGTGCTTCTCTCTGTAATCATCAGGATCCTGGTGAAAGTATTTGTATAATAGTTATAAAATTTGCTTCCCAGTATTTCAGCTAAAAAAAAAAAAAAAATCACTTTGCATTGGTGATTGCTGCAGTAAAACACAAAGGAACTTACACAGGGAACCACAGAAAAGCCTATTCCATGGCCAAAGCAAATGAGTTGCAAAATTTAAACCAATATTTGCTAAAAAACGTTGGTGGTGGTCACTCAGCCCTACTTCTGAGGCCTTTACAAACATCATTGCTACTGGACTTAACATTGCAGATCTACCTGCATCTTCTTTTGAAATGAATTTTTTTTTTTAATGCCAGCATTGGCTTTGTCTCCCTTTACAGCCATGACAAAACTTGTACTTTTACTAATGTCTGCAGAACAGATCCCATTAGTTTGCTTCTTTTGACATTAAGTATCACATTGCAGGCACCAGCATCCACCTAGCTGAGCTAAGATAGCTTTTGCTTTCAACTCAAAAAGTGGAAACACGTACTTGGCTGTGGCTACGTGTTCACCCAACTACATCTACCCATCGAGCCTGCACAACCTGGAACATACTTTCAGATACCACAATCTTCAGTATATTAATTTGATGTTGCTCTTGGAGAAGATGGACAGTGTATTGAAGATCATCTGTAATGACACTCACATCACTCCTCACAAATTTTAAGAACGTTTTACTCACAGAAGCTTTTACGCAGTAAGTAAAAACTTGTAGGCACACACCTAAGACCTCTGGCTGAGTAACGCTGGGTAGACAGGTCTTCATTAATTCTTTCTTCATTTCAAAGAAATAAAAAAAGAATTACAAAAACCACTTCTTCCATCCCTCAAAAAAAAAAAAAAAAAAAAAAAAAAAAAAAAAGTAAAAGAAGAGTTTAAAGATAAACAAGCATCAGGTCTCAAAAAAGCAGATGGCTGGAACTTCGTACACACTTACAAAAGTTGGAATACAGTTTGCAATACATTCTGATAAAGCTTGGCCATTTGGGAGATAGCTGACAGCTTCTTCAATGCAACTTGAACATAATAATGACGTCACTGTTACCATCTTGCTGAGAGTGGTAGAAAAAGGCCATAAAATCGAGTGGCAGATTTAAAATTGCTTGCAAAATATCGGCCCTCAGAAAACACCACACAATACGTGTAATTAATACCAGTCCTTTACAATATGCCTAGAGTCTTCTGAAATCTAAGGCAGTACTATATTACTGGTAGGAACAATTGTGTCCTAAACAGTATTGACAAGACAGTAATTACCTATGAGAAGGCAGAGTTACAACCCACTGGTCGGCTCATGGAAAAATACCTTTGCCCTTATTATTTATAGCAGAGATTTTTTCTGAAGAATCTCAGGACTTTACTCTTTAGCTAAGCCTCACAAGTTCAACACCCCATGAGTTATATAAACACTGTTATACCTTTTGAACTATTTCTCCCAACGAAGGGATCACTCCAGGGAACACCATTGGAACACTCTCTTTTACAAAGCCAACACTGCTTCACTTGTACATCCCCAGCCTCAAACCTGACACCCACCCCACTGGCGCTCAAGAGTGAAAAAATCCAGGTGCAGGTTTTACTGCATCCAAACACTCAACTAGAAGTGCTTCCAGGGAATAGAAGTTGCAACAAAAGCTGGGAGGGGTGGGGAGAAGACGCTAATTTTAAAGAGCAAAAGATGTGAAAATGAAGGAAAAAAATGGGCTACAGGCGGCAGAAAGCGCTCACCTCTTGGCGGTGATGCTGCAGGCGTCAGACGCTGGTGCGTGGCGCTGCCCGCAGCCGGGGGATGCTGCCGGGCCCAACGGCTGCCCCGCTCCGACCCCCGAGTACGGGCAGCGCCCGGGGACACCCCGCTCCCCCGAGCGGCGGCGGGGAGGAAGCGCCCTTAAGCGGCCGGGCTTCGTTCCGGGGCTCGCGGCTTTTGCGGGAGGCTGTCAGAGGGAGCCCATCGCCGCCGTGCAGCCGCGATCCCGGCGCGTTTTTCAGGTGCGCGGGCGTGCCGGCGGCTCCCGCGGTCCCGGAGCATCTCACGGGCAGAGCCGGGCGCCCGCAGCACCGAGCTCAGCCCCGGCTCCGTGCGGGGCGGGCAGGGGACAGACGGCTCTCAACAATGGGCATGTTTGCGGCAACATGGTATCACCTAATAACGCCGAATAAGGCAATGACTGTACGTTGAAGCGATACGATCCCGCTTGTCTCATCACACAGCGCGGAAAGCTATTTGCAGATTTGCTAAGCCCTTTTGAATGAATGCATCTGCAGCTGACCTTTAACAATAGACGCTGAAATAGCACAATCTGTGGGACCAGATTTGGGGGGGGCAGCGGGAAGGGGGAAGGAAGAGATGGGCGAATATTGTAATCTCCGCAATCTCGCTCGCTTCCTTTCCCAAACCTCCTCGCAGCGGGGGGAAATCGATCTTTTCCTTGGAAGCAAGGCTCCGGTTCCGAGGAGCCTTTTCCAGCCCAGCTCCGCCACATGGACCCCACATCCGCCACCGGGACCGGCGCTCAGCCCCCACCTCCCGGACCCCGGGGTCGGAGGGCCGCCCGTGCCGGGGATGCTCCGGCTCCCTCCCGCCGCTCTCTCACCTTCCCTGGCTTTCAGCAAAACGGTGTTGGCAACGATGTTTTCCAGCTCCATTGACGAGCTCGGGCAGCGTAGGTAGCGGCGGCACAGCAGCAGGACGTCACGCTCCCTAGGTGCGGAGCCTCCGGGCGACCATCCGCTCCTGCCTCTATTGCGCTAGCCCCCCTCGCATGATCCCTTCCTCCCTCTCCTCCGCCCGCAGAAGCTTCAGCCGGGCGGAGGCGGCGCTCCCCGCGCTATCTGTTCCCTCGGCGCCTCGCCCCGCTACTCCATCCTCCGCCCCGCCGCCTCCCCGGCGGTTTGAGGGCTCGGGTTCTCCTGCCTCCCTCCCCCGGGGGTGTGGCACCGCCGAGCGGCCCCGCAGCCCCGCGCAGGCGCCATCCCCGCCGCCGGCTCCGCGGAGCCGGGAACGCCGGGACGTGCGGGCAGGGAGCCGGACCCGCGGCCCGGCCGGGGGCAGCTCCGGGGGAGCTCCGCGGGGCGGGGGGAGCTCCGCGGGGCGCAGCGCGGCGGGGAGCGGAGCTCCGCGGGCGGGCGGGGGCGAGGCGCGGAGGTCGGCCGGGTGCCGGGCGCCACCCAGCGGCGCGGAACTCGGCCGGGTCGTGCCGCGTTCCCCCGCACGGGTGTTCGGCAGCGCTGTGTTTTGGGGTTTTCATCCCCGTGAGAGGTTGCTCGGGGCATCGGCCATTTGGGGAAAGTTGTTTTTAAACGCTAGGCTACGACATAAATCTTTTTCTGCCCGTACGAGACAGATGCTCGAGTCAGCATGATTCTGGTTTTCCTGGCAACAAGGTGGATCGATAGAACGTTCAGCAGGTCAGGCAAAGCAAGCGGAATAAAAACGACCCACCGCTCTCAGTAAGACTCTCCACCCATCAGTACTGCGTTGATTAAATCCATGCGGAGCAAATGGAATAAATGTGCAGTTTCTTGTTGGGGGAACATAGACAGTACTTTTTTTTTCTTTTTTTTTTTTTTTCCCCTCCTGCTTCTTTCTTTATCTTTTTTTTTTTTTTTTCCACCGATCATGTTTCTTTCTACAGCCAGCCAGACGTGACCTGCAATGGCAGGACTTGCAAATTGCTACTGAATGTATTTTATCAACACAGAAACAAATAACAAATAAACAAGGTAATAACAATATAAACAGTCAATGCACTGAATAAATGATACCTTGGACATGAGTGCAGTAGAGCTACAATTCATGCCTTGTGTGAGCGTCAAAGGTGGGAAACTTGCTACAGTTGTAGCCAGGACTCTGCTGTGCGCTACGTTCCCCATTCTCTCCACTTTGCTTCAGAAAACGTTCTATCTCCGGTAGCCACGCCGTGTTGTGGCTACTTCCTCTGTAATGCCAATTTCTATACAACAGCAGTTGTGTCTCTAAGTACCGGAAGATTTTTCTCTGATTAAATAATTCTTGAGGGAAAAATTGCTTCCTGGAAACCAGAGCCTGAGCATAGAGATGAGGTTCCTAAAGGGTGTCTGCCCTGCATGTTGTTTGACCACTTCTGTGCGAGCGCTGATGCTCGCTTGTAAGCAGAGCAAATTATACTTGGGTTAGAAGTGCATTTCACATCACTGCAGCCTTCCACTAATGGTCATCAAAAGGGCAGCGCCAGCATTGGAGTCTGACTGGCACTGGAAGACTCAGCTGCATGTTTTATTTCATAAAACATTTTTAATGTTACAGGCAAGCCCTATCTCCAAAGAGAAAAAAGAATATACACATCTTACACGTTGTTTCCTAAAATGTGTACCAGAAGCTTAACTTCTGCTGGTAGCAGTGCGATGTTGTTGTGCTTGCACATCCCAGGACCAGCTTATTCAATGGGAAGGGACTTACTGCACAGGGAGCACTGACTGGGTCTGGTGCATGACCTTTATATAGGTGCCACGTGAAGAGAGGCACTTGCAGATCTTAATTTTGGGTGGCTAAGCACTTGAAAAGCAGCACATACATATCTAAGGGCTCCACTGTTCCTCTTTCATTTAGTATCTATAGCTACATGTCTCTGCTTTAGTGCTATGCACAGTCTTCTGCAGTGCTGCCCTATGAAACAGAAGTATGCCTTCAGAGTGCTGATGTGAATCATCATCCTAAATATTTTGTGAATGTTTGTTTAGTTTCAGAAGGGGTAAGTAGTAGAATTATCAAAAGAGTCATAAAAGATCTACGTGGTGCTTGGGGATCCCACGAGCTACCTGGTATTCAGAACTGGCACAGCTCTTAACTTTGCGTTCCGGCACCCAAAGGCACAGTTACACAGTCCTCTCAGAAACAGGGACAGCAACAAAACAGAACGTTGCGCTGCTGCCTGAGTGGTTACTGACACTAAGCTGGATGACTTTGCTTTGAAGAAGATGAGAAGCAGTCACTGAACTTAAATGGGGCTGAGCGCAGGCAGTGGAAAGCTGAGCTCTGCTAATGGACTGCTGAAGTTCTACAGGAACGCGTTTGTCAGAGTTACACATCTATACAGAAGGCAGCAACTTTAAATTTGGGTCTATCAGTAAGAACAATGGAGTGGGTCTTCTTAATGATTCTTCTAGTGTTTAAGAAAATAAAACTTGTTTCCAATACATGTGAGACACCTTGGTGCCCTAGAACACAAAGGAGTTGTGTTCACTATCACAATGCCTACTTTGAATAACAAAGCAAGACGGCCAGTCCTCCCCCATCTCCCCCATCTCCATTTCCTATCTCTAAAGCCTGAACATAACACAAGGCTGTGCTTCAGCACAGGACTCTGAGGGATGGTCCTTTTCACACTCCCTGTGGATTGACAGATCAATTGTCACTGCACAGACCTACTTGACCTGAAGTCCATACACTGGTATTTTCAAAACTCACTGTAACATTTGGAATCTTACCTTATGACTTTCTTATAGCTGTATCTTCATTCTTGTGTCACCTTGAACACCTAGTTCACAAAAACAATAACAAAAGATTAGAAAGAGATACATTTACTTGTATCCATTTTCTCTTGCAACAACACAGACTTAATCCAGGCTATACTATGCCTGGTTTAATGAGCAATCAGTGTGAGTGAGGGGAAAATAAACTGCCCATTATCAGGAAACCTATGAGTTTGTTCTGTATATCTTAATCTACTCAGTGCTGTAAACTTTGGTGCTCAAATATGAATGAATAGACTCAAAGACAGTGCGGCATGTAAGAAGCACAGGTCTTCTTTTCAGGGTTAAAGATCCTAATGCAGCATTTGTGAGGAGCAAAGGGTAAAAATGTAGTTTGAGTTGTATGCAGAAAGCCAATTTTCAAAGAAAATGAAAAAAGGCTACAAAAAAAAAGCCCTGTTAAACTGGAAAATGTATAGTTCTTACTGTGGTTACTCAGCTTTTAAACAAAACACCTTTCATTTGAAGCCATTCAATAAAGGCTGAGGAAAACACTTTTTGAGAACTGAACACCAGGCTAAAGCGAGGCTGGCAGCCATCTTTCTTCTATGGGAGAAAAGAGGTTTGTAAACGAAATGCCAACGCCGTGTGAGACCCAAATGCATCGGCATAATAAAGATAGGAAGGCAGCAAAGCAGAGTGTGATATTCTGAGCCACTCTAAGGGATGAGTCATCGGCAGGGTGGGCTCGTGCAGCTCCAGCCAGAAGCACAGCAGCAACACACAACACACCCAGTTTTCTCCTATCCCCAGAGAAAAAGCGCTCGGCCTCAGCGCTGGGCATATCAGGATAAGGTCCCGGCTGAATCAGCTGTCATAAAGGGGCTTGCCTGTGCTTATCAATTGCAAACATACCCTAACAGAGGCTATCACCCAACTCCATGTTACAATACATAATTAATGCAGTAAAGCTTGCTCACGATTACCTCTTAGCTAGATTGCATTTGAAATACAATTTTTCTCACCTCCCACCGAGATGCTGTGTGAGCAGGTGGGGACACACAGACCCAGGAGAGCATTTGCGGGCAGCTGTGACCTTTTACAGAGCCCTTTTGCATAAGGACAGAGGCTGCCATCTACCAACAGCCATGGGGTGATGCATCATTTTCTCAAAACCCAACTTTTTCCTTTAATTTACATGAAAATATTTATGTCCCTGTAGTTTCGCTCCATTCCCAAATTTTGTTTTTTGTTTTGTTTTGTTTTGTTTCTTGCAATCAACTGTTTCTTCAAAGTAGAAGATGAATGACTGTGACAGCATTTAAGCATATGGAATAAAATAATCATCTAGAAGATGAGCAGATTTTATTTTTTAAACAAGCAGAAGTACACATCCCATAATCAGCACAGAATCTGACATTTCATGGTTGTCAGAAGCAGGAGAGATCTGTTAAGGGATTTCCTTGTCCCATTCACCAAGTGTAGAGAGAAGTTACTTTCCCACTGAAGCTTCTTTTGTTAAAAACAAACATTGAAAAAGCTCTTTAAAAACCAACCTCACAAAACCATGGTAACTACATATGAGCATTATCCAGTATTTTTTATCACAGATTTCAATTTATATATTTTCTTAACACCAAGGCAAATTTAATTATTCCCAGATAGGGAAAAAGGCATAAAGTAAGAAGAGGCAGGCAGGTGTCATAATAAGAAAAAAATAAATGTACATGTTTCAGTATCTATTCAAATGCCTTATCTACTGTTCTGCACCTTGCAATGATACAAATTTCTCTGCTAAAGCCTGCTGAAGTCTGTGGAAAGTCTTTCATCAACTTCAGATGTTAGGATTGTGTTTTAAAATTTGAATCCTTCAAAACTAACATGTCCATTCTCTGCTGATTTTGTGCTGTACTGGTATGAACCAGCACTCCATCACTGCAGGATGAAATGAGACTGGGGTCTGTGATTTCCCCGGTCTTTTTTTTTTTAATAACATAATCTCAATAACACTGTGATTTTAGAAGTGCTCAGTGACACAGCAAAGCAGAAAACCAACAACGTGCTGAGACAGATGTGCGCGTGACACCACTTGGTAAATTTATTCTGAACTACAGATGGCAAGAAGAACCAGGTTTAGCAGCTGCTTCAGCCTGCATCAGAACTGGTGCTGAGGAAAAGGAATGATTCTTTTGTCAGCCACACTTCGGCAAAAACAAAGCTCATCTTCAAATCCTTTTGCTGGGATGCCCAGTAAAAAGTAAAATGGAAAACAACCCCTTGTGCTAAGTGGCAGTAGTTTAAGATGTTGCCTAGAAGTCTTGGAAACTTAATTATCCTGTCTTCATAACAAAGCATGAGCAATATTTCCCCACCTGCATGCCAAGTGTTTAAACAAAGAGTTTTAAACAAATACAGCTTTCCGGGGAGGGGGAAAACACAATTTTAGAATATATCAACTTAGAAATTGTGAATAATCATCTGTTAGTGAGACAACCATCCTCAGGAAATCCTAGCAGTAGTCCCTTATTTTTACTGCTACAATGCAGCTCCTGCAGCTGAGGGAAAGGAACCGCTTTGGCCGGGAATTGCTAAGTCACAGTCCGGACCAATGATCGAGCACCTGGTGAAGGGACGCAGAGAGCACAGTGAAAGCAATTCACTTGTGTGACTAGAAGGTTGCACCCCTCCCTAACCTCATTTAAGTAAGGGCTGGCAGCCACAAAGGAACAATCTCTATCTAGAGACCTCTTCTTTTAGACTGTTTAGTGAATCCTGGTCTTTGGACAGGTAAGCAATTTTTGTTTGTTTATTTATTTATTTATTTAAACTGGGTTGTGACCATTACCCTTTTTTTGGCTAATTTAGAATTGGTTGTCTGGCCATCACCTTTCCCTTTACCCAGCTGTATCCTTACCTTACTGTTTGCTGCCCAGCCTTGGAGAAGTCGCTGTCAGGAGAGCTCATCTCTTGATGTGAAGGGGGTATCATTTCAGTACATGTGAATGCTGACATGCTAGTCTGCGTAGCTGTTTAAGGAGCTGGCCTAATAAATGCCTGATACTTCTTTGCTGCTCTTTGCCATCAGTTATTACACTGTAGATGTCCTCTTTCTAGCTCCATTGCTTGCTGCTCTGCTGATAGCCCTTGTGGTATCTCAGCAGTGGCTCTAAAATCTCCTTAAAATCTACAGCAGATGTAATTCTCAACAACTGCTTTTGCTCTCTTCATCTGCTGTTCTTCGTGGAGGCTCTGAAAGCTACAGGCTACAACACAGCTCACCCATAGTTTATTTGATATATTTTTCAGATAAATAGTATACTTGCTTCCACTTCTAGGCTTTGAGGCATTTTTTCAGAAAGAATGTCCCTCTTACCTACTTTTAGGTAAGAGGTACTCAAATATGCTGAGCAGCTCAGTCAGCTAACTCCCCTTGCACAGCCACTGATGTTCTCATCAAAGTCATCAGAGTCCTGTCCAAATAGTGCTTTCAGGCAGTCTTTGCTCAGCAAAACTGAGCTCCTATCTCAAACACATCTGGAAAACGCTAAGGAGAAGAAAGGGGCATCTGAGGTTTTTCAACTCAGAAACTGCTGTTTTAGTGACAAAATCAGCACATACCTATGCCCACATTCTCAAATGCACGTGCAGAGCTTTGCTAGAAGATCTTAAGCCTGAAGGGAACAGCTGCACATCAAAAGCAATAGTGAGGCATGTTTGAATTCAAGGAAATCAGTGGATGCAGGAAGCTGTTAGACTGCTATGGTGGTTAACTCTAGAGTATCTGTATCCTTAAGTCTCCACGTTTTCCTTTCCTTTCTCATTTCAGAATGACTAAAGGAACAGTTCATCTTCCCTAGTGTCATGCAGAACATCTCCATCTTCATCACCTCCTCTTGGATACTGCCATCTTCACCCAGTATCTCTGTGCACATATTAGTAGATACTTTTATTCTGGTTGCTCTCTTTGGCAGCTCTTGAGAAGATTATCAGAGCTACATTTCTGGCAGTTATTGCTTTTATCTATATTAATAAACTCAAGAGTGCCACAGAAAGGTGGCAAAACTGGTCTGTCCATAGTGTTAAATGTTCAGGAAGGTACCTGACATGCTTCTGGGCAATGCCAACTGTCCCAAACAGCTCCTGGGCGTGTTAGAGAGCTGATTCTGGTTAATAGTTAGTCAGGACAAGCAAGCTGTGTGTGACTTCCCTCTTCTGAAGGCTCTGAGAGCTGACTGTGACAGAGGCCACCAGACCACTTGAACTGGATTGGTTCCAGAAATAAGTTACTTTCATCAGAGCCACAGCGTCTGCACAGCTTCCAGGAGCTTTCTCATGCCACTTTGGTTGCTTTGGCCTTGTCACCCTGTGAACCACTGAGAAACCATAAGCAGCTGGGGACATCTCCCCTTCGTAAAAGGCCATGGATATTTATAAATGGCGATACTAAAGCAGCAGGATGGCTGGAAGCTTTACCTGAGTCAGATGTGGTCCCTCCCACAACCTGCACACCTCTCTGTGCTGCTGCCATCTGCTAGGTATTGGTCAGCATTTGGGTTTTCTGACTAAAAGGCAGTAACGTGACCATGAACTCAGTACAGGAAGAGTCTATTGCATTTCAAAATGTCGTATCCGTGAGCTTTCCGAGATCCAGCAGCGCGAGGTACGTTTTCTTTCTCTTTGGTGCGCACCAGCGCATACCGCACCGCACCCCGCCAGTCACTCCGCGGCAGGAACCACCTCCGTTCCTCCCGCCCCAGGACGCAGCACCAGCCGAGGGCGATTCCTGCCGCCTGGGGGCGGCTCGGAGCCTAGCACCGCCCTCGCCCCTCCTCCTGTCCCTCGCATCCCATGCCCACCGCCCGGCCCCGCCTGCTGCGCCGCGCTCAAGATGGCGGCCGCGCTGAGGGGATTGCTGCGCCGCGCGGTGAGCGAGGGCGGGAAGGCGGGAACGAGCGCGTGGCTTCCCCCGGTCCTGACCTTCGCGTCCCCGCAGGTGCCCGCCGCCGGGAGGACGCTGACGGCGCAGCCGCTGCTGTGCGCCCGTCGCCGGCTCACGCTGGGTAAGCGCAGGGCGGCCCCGCCGCGCTGTGCCCCGGGGTGGCAGCGCGGAGGCGGTGGCCCGCAATGCGTTATGTGTCCCCGCAGGCGCCTCGCGGCTCGCCGCGGCCGTTACGCAGCACGCCCCGTTCTTCAAAGGCACCGCCGTCGTCAATGGGGAGTTCAAGGAGCTGACCCTGGATGATTTCAAGGGGAAATACCTCGTGCTTTTCTTCTACCCTCTGGATTTGTGAGTGCGGCCCTGTCAGGCGGGGGCTGCGCGGCACCGGGCGGGTTGTCCTGGCGGAGCAACGCGGGCGGCTCTGCTGGGCTCGGGAGGGTTTAACCCGCAGCTCCTGGGTTCCATGCCGAAATCGCTCTGTGCCAGCAGCGGTTGGAAGCCGCTCTGCCCTCTCTCTAACTCTTGCTTTGAGTGCAGCAAACAGGCTCAAAGTTTAAGCTCAACAAAAGATGCTGTTGCTTTGGTGCTTGGCAACAGAAACGCGAGCACCTTCTGTAAAACCGGTCTGGAAAGCTTGCTGAATGGTTACAGTTCACTTTCTCTTCCCACCCAGCACCTTTGTGTGCCCCACAGAAATTGTGGCTTTTAGTAATAAAGCGAATGAGTTCCACGATGTGAACTGCGAGGTGGTGGCGGTTTCTGTGGACTCCCACTTCAGCCACCTGGCCTGGATAAATACACCGCGCAAGGTATGGATGGAGCAGCTCCTGGCAGCTTCCCTCCTTGGTTTGTTTTCTTTCCACAGGAGCTCCTGAGAAGAATAAGCAGTTCTGCAAACATTGATTATGATAAATAAACCGTCTGTAGCGACATGTTAAGTATTTTCTGCCTTTGACAGGACTTAGACTTAAGTTCTTTTAAGTCTTTCTGTTGTTGATCTCTTCCTCTGTAATTTGTTTAGTGGGGTTTGTTTTCTTAATTTTGCTCTTTTTAGTCCTGTAGGTTACATCATATATTTTAAGTTTATCTTTAGAGACAGGCATTAAGTACCCATGTCGGTGTCCTAGGCTGCTTGTGACAGCTGATGGTTTGTGAGGGATGTCACAGAAAATGAAAGCAGTTGTTCTGCTTCCATTCTGAAGCTGCTACTGCGAGGTACTAGTTAACAACAACCAGTGTAATGGAGCATTGTTAATATTGAAATCTTTTCAGCAAATGAGAATTGTTTCTGTAACATAAATTGAGGTATTTTGGTTTCTTCTGGGCAAGAACATGATGAAGATGATGTTTTTTTTTCCCAAGAGAATTCTCTTTCATTGTGCATATAAAATTGCATGCTTTTGATAACATAAAGGTTAGATGTAGGCAGTTAGAAGTGCCACAGAGTGGGTGTGGTGTAATCACTTCTTACATGTGTGGCCAGGGGGACAGCAGCCCACAAAAAGTGCTTATCACAGTTGAACTGGTCTGCCTCCAGGTACTTGGCTTTTCCTTGATAACATAAGAAGGAAGAAAGTTTGCTTAATTTAATGTGATTTGGCTGAACCAATCAAGAGTATTTAATCTTCTGCGTGTTTTGCTGAAGTTCTGAAATGTGATTACAAACTGCCTTCATTGCTTTATGGGGAAGTTGTTCAGCATGCACCACTCATGCCTTGTTTCATGCATGCGTAGCAAAACATTCTGCAGGGTAGAAGGAATTCCATAATGGTGCAGATGTGGAAACTGACACCCAGAGGAGTTAAAGCTTAGGTTCTTTTGACATCTCCCTGCATATTAGAACTCTGCTGCAGGCAAGAATTTGCAAGGTCAGGGTCTAAGTGACAGAGTACACAATGATCCACTGATGATGGCTGGAGTAGAAAAGCTAACAAATGCCAGTCCTATTTCAAGGATAACAGAGCTTATCTCTCTTGCTGTTCCAATGTGTTGTAAAAATCAAAGCAATCTTGGTTGACTTTCCAAATAGTATTTAAACTTAAGGGAGATTGCGTGCACTGCATACAGAGAGCAGCAGAATTCTGACATACCTGGTATGTTTGTGAGAAGCCTTGTGTTTCATCTGTATAATGTACAAGTTTCTCTCCCCTCCTCACCACGTTTAATCTTGTTCAATTTTGATCACTTAAATATGTAATAGGAATTCTTATATTCCAAGCTCCTACATGAGGTACAGAGGAAATATTCATGGAAATACAACTGTTGTCACTGGTACATTTTGCCAGCAAAATAAGCAATTCTAAAGTTCTCAGTGCTAGACAAGTTTTCATGTTCCCAACACAACAACTGTTTGAGTGCTTTTTGGAGCAAAACAAACGAAAACCCAAGAACCACTCTAGGTGAACTTCATGGTGTTTTGTTGTTAATGTACCTCTGAGAGCACTGAATCCAGCCTCAGGGTTAATCCTAAGCAGCACTAGGTTAACGAAATGGGATCTTGCTTTTTTCTCCAGAGTGGCGGTTTGGGCAAAATGAATATTCCAGTTCTGTCAGACCTCACGAAACAAATCTCCCGTGATTATGGTGTTCTGCTAGAAGGACCTGGCATTGCACTAAGGTAATGAATGACTGCTGATGATTCAGTTTTCTCCAAGAGAAACTGTACAGGGATCACATGAATGCTGAAAGATGCAACTTCTGTGGCCTTGCTGCTGACCCTCATCCCAGGAAAAGGGCGCATGTCCATTATGGCAAACTTGAGAATTTTTCAGACTTCTCTGAGGATGCATGCAGAGAACAGCTAGCCACTCTGTTCTGAGGATGGAAAAGGAGAGTTGGATAAAGAGCATTTTTCAATTTCTATGCTTTTCATAATTTTTTTTCCTCTTTTTCTGAAAGGGGAAGAGAGAGTGCCTGAATTTGTGAGCGAGAAGTTCATAGAGCTGTAGTCCTAGAGGCCACTACAGTCAAGCCTAGTTATCCTTGATGCTTTTTACTCCATGGAAATACTACAAGCAAATGATGGTCCTTAAAAGTAAACGGTTGCCTAGGAGTCTATTAGGGACATCCAGATTCTTCATTTCTTTTCATTAGAAGGTTTATGCTGGCTGTAATCCCCAAAGTAATCCTGTATTCTTAGTGTTCAGGTGCAGGCTTTTCTGTGCCATGGAGGTGTGGAGGGAAGTGTTTCATTTGATTTCTTTCCAGTGAAAGAGTGGCAGAAGTCCACAGAAGGCTGCTTAATGTTCTGATTCAATGTTGAATCAGTATTGTTCATTGTTGTTCTAGGTTGCCCTAATCTGTGCTGTTATTTTTCACTTCAAAATAGAAGCTTCTTTGTTGACTTCAGACATTTGTTTCTGAATCTCACCCTACTAATTAATTTGCTCTCTAGTTTCCACAATGGCTTATATATAACAGAAATTAACTGAGTAATTTATTGCATAAGCAGCTCTTCATTCAATACCTTTGGATTTTCATATAAAAAAGATACAGGAAGGATTCTAGCTATCAGCTTTGAAATACAGAATGAATTAGAAGTTCTGTCTTGTACATCCTGCTGTCTTAATAGTCTTGATGTGTACTGCATAATTTCACAACACCATACCAGTTTGTGGACTCTTAGCTTTGGATCACTGTACTAACAATACATCAAATGCAGTATTGCTGCTCCTAAGCCTGAAGCGTGCATCTAACTACCACCCTGAAATTGTTCATCTGTTTCTTGCCTTTGATCTTTAAATACAACTTGCATTCCTGAGATTTTTCACTCACTTGCAGAGGTCTCTTCATCATTGATCCAAATGGGGTCATCAAGCATTTGAGCGTCAATGATCTCCCTGTTGGTCGCAGTGTGGAAGAGACCCTTCGCTTGGTGAAAGCATTCCAGTATGTGGAAACACATGGAGAGGTTTGCCCAGCAAACTGGACTCCAGATTCCCCTACAGTAAGTGTCTGCTAAATATCACTGTTCTAAATATAGACACTGGCATGTTCTTGTGTGTCCCAAGGGATAAGAACTGCTTTAATAAGAAGTGCTTCAAAGAATCTCTTCCTGTTTTTCTAAGCCTGAGGCTTTCACTGGACCAATTCAGTTTATTTGTATGATATTAAATGTGTGATTTCTGTGAAGAAAGTCACTGACTTTCTTTTAGAAAACGCTGTTTGTATTTCAAATGTTTGCACTTCCCAGCAGTTGTCTATGGATTTTTATTTGCTTCATGCCTTGCTTGATATCTAGCAGGAGCAGCGTGTTACATATACTTCAAATTGGCAAGTAGGGGCTCATACTTCTTTCAGCCAAGTGCAGAAACAGAAATAACTTAATGTTTTTTATTAAAATATTTGTTTCTTGGATAAAATGTCAAGTCCATAACTTTTATATCGCAGTTACATCATACAATAACTACTTTTTTCTTCTTGACAGATCAAACCAAGTCCACAGGCTTCTAAAGAATATTTTGACACACATTTTGACACATAAACACTGAAGCGTAGATGAAACTTACTTGCTGTATGCTGAAGACATTAAGTGGCTGTGATTATGGAAGAAGAAAGGTTCTCATTTCCTCATGTTTTAAAACAATAATTAAATGCTGAAATACTTATTGCCTCTCTTGCCTTTTTTAAAAAAGAATAAGGTAAAAAATAAAGCTTTATTTTCCCCTTCAGCAAGTTAAGTTCTATGCATGCCTGTAACCAGAATGTGACAAGTGGATGAAAAACAGTTATGTTCCAGTTTGTTCTTTTTAGTTTGTTTTCCCTCTTTGCTTAACTAGCTTTGGGAAAAAGAAAACTCCCACTTAGCTTTTCTCGCATGATGGATGCCCTTCTGTAACGAGCTGGAAACGGTGCAAGTGGACAATACAGAAAACAGTTTTGACAGAGTTCTTTTAAAGTATTTTTTTTTTAGGGGATGAAAGGAATGTAACACGCACAAGAAAGTTTCTGTCCACAGTATAAGATCAATGTATGTACAAATTAAATCTTGCCAAATACAAAATGTCAAAATACAGTGCAGCTACACAGGAGTGTTAACAGGTATTATGAGCTTGCATTCTGGCTAGGAGATAATTAAAAATTTGCACGGCACTACTGTGCTTACTGGAGCTTGGTAACAATCCTCCTTCATTTAAAGCCTTGTTTGTCTGCTTGAATCTGCCTCCAGAAAATGTAAAGGTCGATTGTAAATTGTACCATTTAAAAGAATATAGCATACCTGCATTTGTGGTACCGTCAATAAATCCTAGTACTGACTTGCAGTAGCTGTCTTACTTTGCTTGCTTTCTGCTTCTCTCCCACATCGTCATCTCTCTCTTCTGAGCAGCCTGCCATTGCATTTTGTGCCTTTGCAGCAGCCAGCTGTGCTGGCTTTGTGGGGGGGTGAGGAGGGATGCAGCCAGACCAGTGGTGACAAGTGCTGTGAGGCTCACTTGGAGGCTGGTGTGCTGCTGCCACTGGAGGAACTGAAACGATTCTGAACAGGTTTCTCAGCATCTCCCCTTGTGAGCGGTGGGCAGAAGATAAAGGAACCAGCAGCCAAAGGCGCCAGTTCCCAAATTAGCCCTCTAATAGAGTCAGTGTTGCAATGTAGCTGAAAGGAAGGAAAAACAGGGAAAGGCCACGTTGTGGGTCGCAGTACTTGCAAGTACCTTTGCAGCACCAGCATTTTGGTTCAGTTTGTTATAAAACCCCAAGTACCCCTGCCGTTTTTCAATAAAACTCATCTCCTGCACCTACCGTATGTGAAGCTGAGCCTCTGCGCTAACACAGAGCAACCTGACAGTGCTTTCGATGGCAGCTGTACGTGAGCTCCCATGGCTGGAGCGCCATTCTTCACCAGGCCGCGTGGTTCCCTTCCCTCGGCTCGCTCCCTTTAACTTCCTGCACACACGCGGGCGTTTCTGGCAGCCTCGCCGCTTTACCCCGCGCTCCCTTTGCTCAGAAGGACGGCGACCCGCCCGGAGCGGCAGCCGCTCCCGCCGCACCTCGGATCCTCGCAGCCCCGGCCGGGCCCGGGCGGAGCGTGCAGCGATCGGACCGTCCCCCGGCATCGCCTTCCGGTGCCGCGGCTCCATGGACGCCAACCTGCGGCTCTGGAGGGCTGAGGGCCCGGTGAGGCGGCGGGCAGCAGCAGGGCGAGCCGCGGGGCGTGGGACGGGACCGGGCGGGAGGAGGGAGAGGCCGCGGGGCTCCTCGGAACGGGCAGCGCGCCATTAACGGCGTCACCCACACGCGTGTCTCCTGCAGTCTTTTTGGCAGAGGCTTCTTCTGTGGGCGGATGTCTTAGACCCCCTGCACCTCCTGAAGTCCGCGGTGAGTGCTGCGGTGCCGTTCTGTCGGGTGTGCGCGGTGCTGCGCGCTGCAGAGCGCTCTGATGCTCCTTCACGTGTCCTTCAGAAGGGAATTGTGCTCGAGCGCGGCTCGTCTGCAGGCTCTCTGTAGCACAGAATGACTGCGAGACCAAGCGCCGGGTCCTGCGCTTCGGTGACATGCATTGCTGCAGGTTGGGGTTAGAGTGACTGGGAAGCTGCGCTGTGGAAAGGATCTGGAGGTGCTGGTTGATGCTCGGCTGAATGTGTGCCCAGGTGGCCGAGGAGGCCAGCGGCGTCCTGCCCAGAGCCAGCAGTAGTGCAGCCGGGAGCAGGAGGTGACCGTTCCTCTGTATTGGCACTGGTGGGGCTGCACCTCAGTGCTGCGCTCAGTTCTGGGCCCCTCACTACAACAAAGACATCAGGAACCCGCAGGATGCTTGGAGATGGGCAACAGAGCTGTGAGGATCTGGAACTCAGATCTTGTGGGGAGCGGATGAGGGAATTGGGATGATTTAATCTGGAGAAGAGTTCTCGTTGCACTCTACGTTGCCCTACAAGAAGGCTGTGGCAATAAGATGAGAGATGATGGCTTCCAGTTGTGCCAGGGGAGGTTCAGGTTAGGTAGCAGGAACAGTGTCCTTCTGTAGTTCCATCTGTGTTAGATATGACAGGAAATTTAATTTAATACTTGTACACTAAATATATGAACACCAAAGTAAACTTTGGTAGTACATTCAGGAATTTGGAGGGCTAAGATCACACCTCCTTGCGTTAGGATACGCAGTTACACACAGAGATACACCTGCTGAAGAAAACTCCAGTCATCTCATAAAGCCTCCTAGGAGACTTCCTGTTTAGACAGCTGTAGCAGAAATGCTGTCACAGCTTGAAGCAGTGATTGAGCACCTGGTGGAAGGCAGGGCCAGCCCAGGGGAGCTCAGGTGCATGCAATGCTGCTGAGTGATTGGAAGGGATGGAGCCAGGATTCACCCCTTCCCAGCCTCATTTAAGGGTTGGCAGTGGAATTTGCCAGCATACTTCATGATTGCTTTCATTACTCTTGAGAGGGATGGGTGTACTGGCTTGATGTCACAGGTTTGTGTTTATAGTATCACAGCTGATATGCTGTACTCTAGACTATTGAAATCTGAGTTATTTTGTTTGTTTGTTTTCTTTTTTTTTTTTTTTTTTTTTCTCTAATACAGGATGAAATAAGAAGAGCCCGGTTATTATTAGAAAACAATGAAAAGACCCAAAGTGAGCCCCTACAGAATCATCAGGTATCTTGGGGCACAACTGATAGAAAATAGAGATGTCTTTTTTTCATGATTGAAATACTCGATGTTAGTGTAAGATCAGACAGAATATTGAGATTCGGTAACAAGGGATAATACAAGAAAACCTCTTTACAACAGAAATGTTTCTATAATGTGGAAGGAATTTCTTTGGATGACTGCTGTCAAATTTCAGTGTAATCATTCTGGAGAACATGCAAAACGTGCAAAATAGTTACAGAGCGCATTTTGAGTTTTTGGTGTTGTATCATCATACAGAGCGCAGGTTGGTTTGGTTTCACCTCTCATGAAATGAGCAGTAGCAGTACCTGGGGAGGAAACCTCCTCATGGAGTTGCTGGGAGGAAGTGCTGAAGGTGCTTCATTAGAAGGGTCTTGCTTTTGTTTCAGTGGAGACTCTGCTGTATCCATATGGCATTTTGTACCCTGTGTGGCAGAGCCTGAAAGGAGAACCGAAATATTCAGTGGTTGTAGAAAAGCCCAAGTCTTAACAATAAGTCTTTAGGCTTTTAGCCATATTTAAGTGTTGTTATTTTCTGTTCTGAATGCTGGCTTATTTAAAATTTACTTGCTATAGTATGTGTTTAGTATTAATAGCATATGAGATGTGACTAGATTATATTCAGCAAAGTATGTGGGGAGAAATGTTAGGGAAAAAATTAAAGGGATGTGAACACACAACACTGCATAAAACTGAGTTATCAGAAAAAAATGATGTAGGAAATTTAGAAACAAGATTTCAGTCATGCTTTTTGAAAGCTTCATTACTAACCTGATTCTCAAATTGTTTAGACAAAACAAGCCTTCCTGCTGAGCCTGGTAAGTTTCCAAACGACTTAGAAATCAATTTTCTTTTCTTTCTTATTTAAGTATGGAACAGGTGGTCTAATTTTTTTTTTTCTTCTTCTAAGGCCAGTGTACATCCTGATACAGGCAGCATAATTCCTGTTTTCTTCAGACCTCCAGGTGAGCTTCCTTCAGAGAAGCACGTAACTAAAGCATCGGTGGGGATGGCAGATAGTAAATATTCCATGCAATACCACACAGTGGTGCTTTTCTCTGTATGGGAACCAAGTGGACTGTTATGCCTGTTAGTTGCACTCTTAATTTTTGAAGACTTCTTTATTCCTACAGTCTGCTTGAAAATAAACATTCTTCTATGAGCACTCAGGGCTGTGGCAGCCTTTGTTGCCAGTGTCTCTTTGAGTAGTCGTGCAGTTTGTTGGTCATACAGTTTCCAAGTGGCTGTTGTGATTGGGGTTCATGGGGACTCCTTTTGGCTATAAGCCAAGACCAGATGCTTTCATTTCTTGAATGAGGAATGAGAGACAAAGGTTATCATTGTTTTTTACATTTATTTGATGAACAAGTGTTTTATTGACAGCTGAAACTAAAGGAGGGGGAGCTAGGAAATTTTCTGTTTAAAATATATAAATAAATAAATCCAATCTGGACTCGCAGTAGTTACTGTTACTAAAATAAAGGTTTCTTTCTTTTTAGCTTTCCTGCCTGTAACTCTTCCATTGGTAAGTAACAATGAGAAGTACCAGTGCACCACTTGGCTTACGTTTTCCAGAGTCAAATTCTTGAGAAAGGGAATGGGAAGTTTTAGGCATCTCAGCTGTGTTTTCTTTGAGGATGCTTCACACTGATAGCTTGGTGAGACCTCAAGGAAGGTCTGATGTTTTTATTCTCTGTCTGATTTGGAGGAGTTGGGAAGTAACTACTAAAATGTTAACAGGAGGTCCGTTACATCTAGTTTTTACTTAAATAAAACCTGTCAGTCCCTGACTCCTTTATTTCTTTAATTACATCTGTAGTATCTAACTTATTCTATTTAAACTTCACAGGCACAAATCCAACTTTTGCTTTGAGTAAGAAAGCATCTTGCTCAATTGTTTTAATCACTCTGTGTGTCTATGTTTTATGTTGGGTAGACAAAGTGAGTATATCACATCTGTTTCAAGAAAGCGTGTTAGCCTAAAGTCAAGGTAAATGGCTTCTGGCACTCACTGGAGCCTTTGGCACTGCCACAACCAGTCACACAGCAGCACACTTCATGCTGTAGGCAGCCACTGCTCACCAACAACTCCTAGATTCATCAGACTAATTTTCCTGTGGGGTTTTCCTCTTAGGTCATGTCTTCGTCGCTTCAGCTGCAGGCAAAACAGATTTTTCTTTGTCAGGTAACTGCCTCTTCCTACGTTTACAAGTCTTCTTGTCTCTGTTCCAAATTCATTTTTGCTTATAATCTCTCCTTTCTGCAGTTTGCGTTTCATGCATACACCACAGGATTTACCCTGTTAAATGGAAATTGTACCACTAAGGATGAAGTACGTATTTATTTTTATTTTGGGGATCATTTTCATTACACAGGACCATTTTGAAAGTGATTCACAAGTGTACTCATGTAGTCGTGTTTCTTCTGTCCTTAGGAGAACTCGCTTCACCAAAAGCAAATCTTGCTTGGTGTGGGAGCCGTTTCCTATGCAGCACTTCTGGGTGTATGTATTTGTTTATGATTGCTTTCTGGATAATACCTCCTGAGAAGGCCCTGAGATAACCACACTGCCACAATCCTTCAGAATAGCCCTGTAAAGCTCTACTCTGATGTCTTCCTCAAGAACAACTGAGAACAAGAATTTTCATCCATCAGCCTATGCCTTACTCAGCTTCCTCTGTTGCTTCCTGTGATGTCCTTCTTAATTTTCCTTTTAACACTACTAGAGAATGGGTGGTGAGAGGAAGTGACCAGAGTTTACAAACACAGAGCAGCTCTATGTGTTGCTGTAGTTGCTGTCTCATATTGTGCTGTCAAAGATAACTGTCTCGCTCTAAACAGCTGGTAAAATTGGTCCAAGTCTCTGTGTTCATACTACTGTCATATGTAACAATGTTTAGTAGTTTTTATTATATTGTTTTATAGATTTTCTTATAGAAATGTGTGATCATAAAAACCTTTAGTAACTAGAAAGCATATCTATTTTGTTGAAATATTAAATCACATAATTTGCTTGGTTTTATAGATGGTATCTAAGTACCAAGTTGCAGAATTATTTTCCTAGGCTGTTGCACATACTGAAAAACTGTACATTCTCTCTAATAGAAAGTGCTTGTTTCCTCCCAATGCATTAGGCTTTTCCTTTTTACTTTATGGACCGGTACACGTTGAAGAGCCCAGTAACAAATCTAGTTGTCAAAAGGCTTCTACCTGCTCCTCTTTTAGGTGAGTAGAAAGGAATTATTCATTATGTAGCAGATCTGAGGGCTGTTTGCTGCCTCGGTCTGACAGTAGGATTTTCTTGCCCTTGCATGGATGCTGTCTATTACCCCCTTCTTCGACTGCCTTTGCTGGGTACTGTCCTTCTGTTAATTCCCTTTATGGGAATTAACACTCACTGATCAAGGCAGCAACATTTATTTGATGCGTACTGATTGTCACTTCTAGAAGTGCAGAGCAACTTCCTGATTTTTGTATGCGTGACATACAACTATTTCTGTGAAGCAACTGCATCCCTGTATTGATTTTAATTTGCCTGGATGAACTTGGATATTATTCCTGAATCTACCCGGACTGCCAGGAGGGATCAGTGCAGTAGCACTGGAGCTGGTGGCACATAGGTGCCCTGTTGTGGCACATAGGTGACACCAGAGTGCAGCACAGCTCTAGCTGTGCACTGGCATAGTTTCCTACTCATGTTGTGGCTGCTGCTGGCTGTGTAACTGCTGACAGTGTATGAAGAGAGAGTGGTTACATTAACCTTGTGAGGGAATGAGACCCATTTTAAAATGTGCTTCAATTTTCTTAAATGGAGAGAGAAACCTGAGGGTTATTGATTATTATTATCCAGCATTTGAAAAATGCCATGTTTTACACTGATGTCTTTATTAGTTTTTGGCAGAGCTGCTCAATAAAGAGAGAAATCTTCTATTTCAAACAAGGTCAGTTTGGCAGACTGTCCTGTTATGCTTAGATCTTAGTCTAGAAGGGAAAACCACATAGATTAACTCCTTTAATACAGCCTTTAAAAGTGCCAGTGGTTTTGGTTTGTGTTTTCAGTGGCTGATTGTGGGTGATCGATTGATTGATCATCTACAAGCATCTTGTGGAGTTAGATCTGGAGGAGACCAAAATGTTCTCATCTAGGATCCATCTGGGGCTCTGTCAGACGTGACTGAGACACACAATGACATGATGGAACATCTTTGTCCATAATAACAATGCATCTTTTGGGAATGATGCCTTAACATTTTGCTCGAGCTTCTGAAACAAGAATTAAGATCTCAGTTAGATTTTATGGGGAAATCTCTTCCTAAGCAGCCAGGTAATTCATTTGTGAACTGTTGAACTGGAAATATGAAATGTACACAATATAGTTATTGAGATACCCTCACTGGATCTTCTAAAGCAAAATCCTTTTTAACTCTGCAGGCTTCATGAGTGCTTTTACTGTGGTAGCAGTGAGAAGCGCAGAATTTGAGAATGGAATTGAAGTGATGGACAGGAATGGCAAGGTTGTAGGAGTGTCAAAGAAGGCTGGTGAGAAGGTAGGCAAGGTGTGGGAGGCCTCTCTTGACTTGCCTTTCATTTCCTCCTTACATCTAAACATTGTGGTGAGAGACAGTTTGCTGTACTAAACTGCGGAATCCCACATCAGGTACTGAATCTTGGACTGGGCTTGGGCTAGGAACCAGGCTGCCATCTGTCTTGTGTCCCCAAGGGTAGGCAGCTTCCCCAAGCCAATGTACCAAGCACCAGAGTTAAACCACAGAACACCAGCACAGGCTTTCCTGCTTTCCAGCTCACCTCGGAAGGAGGCAAGACTGCTCAAGTTTCTTCTGACAGCACACCTCAGAGAAAAGCTCTTTATAGTAAATAGTACATGTGTCATCCAGAGCAGGAATACTGTTTAAAGGCTCTGCCTCTCAAAGGGTAACTTCTTGATCTGCAATGTGATGATGCATTTTATGCTCAAGCTTCAGTTGCTGACCATTCTGGTTCTGTATTTTCTGCTTTCTTTGATTGTCTAAAGAAATTAAACAAAGATTCATATTTGTGTGCTGTCAGTGACCTTCCTTTTCTATGCATTAGAGGAGGAAAAAGCTAAGTGAGCATAAGGATCTGTGAAGAGCTACAGAGAGAATATCTCACACAAGGTAGTTAGCATGTCCAGAGAGTATGACCAGTCAGAAAGAGTTCAGCATTACTTTAAAAACAAACAAACAAAAAAGTAGATCTGAATTGGAGAACTCAATATGGCTTTGTTAAGGAGTTTCTTAGTCACATATGGAGCACTTTCCATATGTAGGAGTTTAGTTTCCATTCAATCAATTCTCCAACAAATGATCTTTATCCTTCACTTCCTTGTTGTTTGAAATTGCAGAGTACAAGGCAAAATTACTCACAGAAACATGTGGTATTTGAGGCCATAGAGATCACTGTTTTAATGCCTTTTTTATTGTTGTTGTTGCCCTTCCTGGAGGCCGTTAAAGAAACAGCATTATCAAGAGGAATCTTGTTTGGGACAACGTTCTTCCTGCCAGCTGCACTTATGCACTTTGTGGAAAGGTAAGGGGTATTTCAAAAGAGTTGGATGTGCTTGGTCAATGTGTGTTCTGATGTTTAGTCTGGCTGTTACTGCTTGCCTACTTTTTCTTTTGGTTCCAGGATACTAATTGCCTTGGAGGACTAGGTGGGAGGCTTCTGTTCAGATAGTGATTAATTTAGGTAAATCAGTGAGCCTTATATCAGCATCTGTGTTTTGATGGCTTGCAGGAAGTTGTCTCTATGAGCATTTCCTTTGTTCTCCCATTTGTCTGTGCTCTCCCAGCACCAAGGTTCCATAACTGTGGTTGGAGTTGCAATGCCTGATGTCAAGGTTGTTCATTGCACTTAGCTTAGATTTGACATTTCTGAAGAGATAATATTTGAATTTTCAGTTAAAACTAGATGCCCACTTGACAAATAGCCATCCATACACCGTAAAACATTTTCTTTGTTTTACAACATGTAGAAACTTTATTTCATAAGAATAACTCATTGTATGCTATATCAGAACTTTTAATCTGCCCTGAACTTTTGATGGGAGTTGTCTGTGCTATGTAAAAGTACTGGTGATTTTGCACTGCCTAAATAAATTCTCTGTCCCCTGTGTTAAGTTAAGGACTTCTATTATCAGAAGACACTAAAAATAAAATAAGAAATTGGTAAATTAAAAAAACAATTGAGTAATGTTGTACAAGGCAAGGTAGGATTGCCAAAAGGAAATGAGTCTGAAAGGAATGAGGATATTCCAAGAAAAATCTTCATCAAAGGACTGAAACGCTTTAAGATGTGAATACACCTTCACTTGCTTTGTCATTTTGATCTTGCTGCTTATTTCCTCCATCTTACATTGTTACTTAAGGCCTGCAAAATGCTGCAGTTGAATATGAAGCAAAGAACAGGAAGTTAGGATTAAAACCATAGGAGATAAGGATTACATGTTTAGGATTCATAAGCCTAGGTTATTGCTTTTCTAGTTTAGCTACTAAAACAGCACCTTGGTCTCGTTGTCAGGTTATTTTTCAAGGCCAGAGAGATATTTATCTTTTCAATGTCTTTGGCAGAGCGAACACTACAAGAACTCCACGTGCTTTGGCTTCACTGAGGATGCTTCTGGTTATGGCAGTGCTGGCAGGGATGTTACCAATTTCATTTGCCATCTTCCCGCAGTGTGGTGAGGTAAGTCCTTTGAAATAAACTGGTTTAGGATTATTGTTATATTAAACAGTCATTTTTGTGTTTCCAGTCGGTGATTTTTAAGGCCACATAACAAAAATCAGTAGTGTTTAAATGGTTAGTGCATCTAAAAGGGGGCAGCAAAGAATCTGCCCATATACTACACAGAGGCTTACAGGACTTGCTGTGCCAGGATTGCTTGTATGTCACTTACATTTCATCTGGAAAGTGTAGATGTATCGCCTGCACAACAGTCTGAAGCAAGCAAGGTCAGGAGAGCTGCCTTGCAGATTACACTCAAGGGTCTCCTGGTGCTTTTCAATCCTGCTGCAGATAACAAGGGTTGAGATGATAATCTTTATTTTCAGTAGAAGTCAGTACCAGTCAGAGAGGTAAACCAACTCAGGTAGAATCTCTTCAGCCTGCCTTACTGAACCGTGAGGTCTGTAACCTGTTCCTGGGGGAACCTGCTGACAGGTTTTAAAGGGAGGAACTGGGCACTGGAACCTTGGGGGTTGGAAAAGGACAAGTGAGAGAAGAGCTTGGGTTTTCTTTCTGAGTTTCCTCTCCCTTAAAGCAGTGTGAATATTCTCAGAAAATCACAGATGGGGCTCTTGTAATTGCCAGTGTTTGTTCTTGCTGGCCTAAAAATACTGGCATCTTATTACTTTTAGGGATTGCTCAATCTGTTGCAGCAACAAGGGTAAACCAGATGAAAGTGAGGGGATTTATAAGAAATTCTGTGCTGAAAATATGGCTAGTTGTTTATTCTTGAGTTTCCTAATTGCTCAGTCCCTGATAGAAGATCCCCTTAGTGAGTCACCCAAATACAATCAGCAAAGATGATATCGCTGGAGCTGTGTTTAGATCTTGGGAATACCTCTAGCTTTAAATAAAACACATTTCCTCTTTTGTGTTTGTATATTTAGAAATGTCAGAGAAGAGAAAGAAACAGAAAACCACATAACAAACAAAGAGACCCATGAAACCCAAAACAAACACAAATTACATCTTACTCTTGCTTCTGAATACAGTGCTTTGGCTTGTGCAAAGTTCAATACAGTAGTGAAGACTTACCAGGCTATGATGGTGTTCATTCTGTTTTTTGTATGTTTCAGATAAAACGAGAAGAACTTGAAGCAGAAATTCTGTCATCTACAGAAGAAACAGTATTATTCTACAATAGAGGAATTTAGAGATTGGCTTTTGTATCTAAATGTGGGTTTTGATTAAAGTGAATTCTGAATCTCTCAACAAATTCAGTCAACATCAGTGACTGAACGAATCATGAATTTGTGGTGGCACACAAACCAGAACTGGTGTACATACAGGCAGGCACTGCAAAATGGCTTTGCAAGCCAAGTCCCCCAGAGAAGTATGTGCACATAACTTAATGCTGTAAACATGATCTGTACCAGAGAACGTTGTTCTAACATCTCAAACTGTTTTGTATGCTTTCTCACACAGTTGATTTCTTGATTAAAGGACTGATCAGTTGATACAAGACTTTATTATTTGACTGTGTTGCTATAGCTTTTGACACATTGCTTTCCAGGAACACAATTGTAAAGGCAGTACTATCAGGAGTCCTTTGGAGAAAATCAAGCTGGTTCTTTGCAGAAAGCTTTTTACAATTTCATTGTAAGACATGAATAAGTTAAACCTTGAAGTGACATTAGGCAAAGCACCCTGACAGCAATGTTACTGTAGTTGAATGGAGTTGCTGAAGAACTGTTCAAAAATTGCATGTCAAAACAGGTTCCAGAGTGACTCCTAATTTTCTCAACATCCTTGAAGGAGTTGTGAGGCCTGAGCCCTCTGAGCTTTAAAATTTGTTTGGTTTTTTTTTTCCACTGAAGGCCAAGGGAAGTCCTGTGACTTCACAGCAAACAATGAGGGATCTCCATTTCTGCAGGTTGGCTGCTGATCCAAACTAAAAAGCTGTCTTTTAAGATGTAGCATAAGGATTATCAGCCTGGTGATCTGTGCAGCAATAGCAGATGTTAGCAAAGAGAGCTGGCAATGCTGGATATAAAAACAGGTGGAATACATGTCCAAAAGCACGTGTGAAAGATGATGAGTTTGGCAGAGGGGTAATCTGCCTTCACTGCTGGGCTGTAGGCTGTCCCATTGACCCTTGGAGTAGAATTCAAGGCTAGCAGCAGATAAACTCATGGAAGCTTCAGCTCAGTGCTCTGTGGTTATCCATAAAGGAAACAGTCTCAGAAATTAAAGTGGGCAATGAGTTATCAGGGAAAAGCTCCAGAAAGTCAAACTTTAGTTAGAAGCTAAACCTAAAACCCTGCTATTAAAATTTCAGAACTCCACTAAGTGAAGTAACTGGAACTCATGTTTAAAATAAGCATTTCCATGAAAACAAAATCCATTGAGGATTATTAAATTAATGGAAATTAATCTAAAACAAGACAAAGTTCAGAAACCCAGTACTACTGGAGAGCAGAAGGGGTAACAGGGGTTTGCCTGCTCTTGCTTTCCTGTTGTGTCTGCTTCTGGTGGCCACCGGGCTGAGACATTTGTCTGAAAACAGCCTTGGTCTGACACAGCGCAGGTGCTGTTATACTGCTTGATGTTGTGACTGTTCTCCTAGGGAACAAAATAGAAGAAAGCTCCACAACTGGTAGAGACCCAGTGGTGCTGATAACCATGGGTGGGGTCATAGCAGAAATAGATTTAAGGTCATGGGAGCTGTAATTTAAGGCATTCCTCCTAAGGCTCTGCGTGACAAGGACAAGCAATGCACCAAGTAATGTAATTAATGATCACTTCGACAGATGTTTTCACAAGTACTACCTTCAATGTTTGTAGTAAACTTCCTCAGAGTGCATTAAATGCTATCCCATTGCTGAAGGATTAGATTTCTTTTCTTGGTGTGAGGAAAGCAATAGCTTCCCACTCTTAGTCCCTACAGTAAGACAGCAGCATAGAGCAAAGTAAGGAAAAAGAGTAGGCCTGCTTTCTTGCAGGAAAACAAGGGTGCTGTGCTTTTGCCACAAAACAAAAGCAGGAAGTACAGTTTTCAATTCAGCTTTTTGTGCAAGTTCTGCCTTTCTGAGCCTTCCCCTCTCAATTTAACTCCAGTGAAAGGTCGGGCAAGGAAACAAAGGAGGGGAGCAGGAACACATCCTATGGATCTGAAACTTCAGGGGAGCACACTGTAAAGCTGTTTCAGGAAGGTGGTATGGCCACAATTTGCAAGTTAACAGAGAAGGATACCTTAGAAGTTCATTTACACCTACTGACTCAAAAGCACCATGAAGCCCAAAATAAATAACCCAAATCTTTATATTCATGCTTCTGAATACAGTATTTGCCTTGTGGGTCACGTTTTTAGGTACATAAAAGCCCATTGGGTCAAGAACACAGCAACAGTTGCTCTGGATCAGCCCAAAGGTCCTTCTGGCCATATGTCACCACCAACAGCAGCCAGAGGAAGATGCAGGAAGAAAAGACTGCATCAAGTTCAGCACTCCCAAGCTGGGAAGGCACTAAGGGAAAGGCTTGTCCTGTTCCTTTTCCCTGCATACCACCTCCTGGCTGCTCTGGGATGTTGTGCAGAGGCTTAGGAGCAGGCTTACAGTCCAGCCTGCCTCCCACAAGCAATGATGTGCTGGTCTCCTTCAAAATCTTTAATTAGCACAGCTACTATCCTACAGTTAAATTCTCTAAAATCCCATTTCTCTATTAATCCCATTTCAGTAAGATGGTGAAGACAAACCTCGAGGGAGTCTAATACTGTTGGTAAACATTAATTGATACTCCAAGGAAAGCTCATACCTCCCCTCATTTAAAAACAAACATCCGTGTCAGACTGGATGAAGTAAACAGTTGTTCTGTAAAGCACAATGCAATCAAAGCAAAAGCAAAACAATCCACAATAGAGCAAAACCTACAAATCTGAAGATAACACATTCATCAGCTGGGTTGTCACAGTAACTAGACAAGCCATAAATTGTCTGGCACCCCACTTGGAAGCAAATTAATGTCATCACATCTCTGTGAGTAAGGTTTATGGAATAAGTCCAGTAATAACGTCTGTTATTACAGCTGCCCATTATTACTGAATGCTCAAGTTGTTTGCTGTATTAAACACAACCCCCTTGGAGTTGTTAGACATATCTTCTCTTTCCCTCATTCTCAGAAATGTTTCCATTTCCCTAATTAGAATTTTCTGGAAGATAGAGGCAAGCACCTGACATCTAGATTGGCAGCCAGGGTGATTCAGCTGTTTCCCACATCAAGGTAGGCAAAATACATTGCTGACAAGGCCCTGGCTTCCTTGATCTTGAAATGAAAACATGATGAGACTGGGACTAGAAGCAGCTGGACCAGACACCTGGTATGCGAGGGGACCAAGATGGGACAAGCAGCAGTGCATTGTATTTGAGGGACTGAAGAACAGAGTCAGCACCCACAGCTTTATGACTTGGAATACATTAACAACACACCGGCACAAGACTGCTTTCAGCATTGCTGCCTCCTGCTTTCAGCATCGGCTGCTGTCTTAAGTGGCAATGTAGCAGTGGAACCAGTTTAAGGTGTGGTAAACTAGAGTAGACGGGAGCTTCCAGCTTCAAGGAAAACCTAAGTCTCAGTGCAATATGCTGACAGTTCCCCACCTACCCAGCTTGTCATCCTGAAATTCAGGAATATATAATGAGGCTTCAGTGTCATTTTAAAGTAGCTTCAAAGAAATAAAACGTCAGACACTCCTACTGTTGGAAATACTGAGATCAAAGCATTTCCTCCTTTGGAGCTGGTGTCCCTGTGGTTATCCTACAAGTCTGTAACATTGCCATGCTGCTTTTCCGTGGAGGTCATAGGGGAGGAAGGAAAGAAGCAGGTAAGGAGGGAACCCTGCACTGCTCAGCAGCTGCTTCCATACCAGCAACACCACACGCTGTGCAGCTCAGAAAAGCACTGTGGTCCCATCTTTGGAGTCTCCACAGAAATTCTAAAGACATCTTGTGCCACTCCTTCCCAGGTTACTCAGCATTACATTGCTCTCGTTCAGAACATTCCCCCTAATATTTGCCTGCAGAAGAAATATGGAAACCAGTTTATCCCAGGAACCAAAACCACAAGGATGACAGCACTAGAAATTACACACATTTTGCCTTGAAGGACTAACTTAATTAGCAAAACTGCAACCAGAAGGATTGGTTACTAATCCTGCTCTCCCTTGTAGGCTTTTGGCTTTGTTCACCATCTACCACTGTTTTTGCAAGCGTAGTGAAGATCTGATGAGATTGTACAGTACAGAAATCACAAGGGCAATGGGTAAGGCACGGAGCACGTTTTCTCCCTCCTCACCTGAGGAAGGAACTGCACTGCAACTTCCAAGAATCAGAAAGCCTTACTTTTGGCCAAGTGCTGCACGCCTTTGGGAGCAGCATCTCTCAGCAAATCAACAGGAACCATCGGTCATCATTTCACACTGATCCAAGGACAGAGAGGCAGTAAGATGAGAAGGTCTGCATGAGAGTTTCATCTTGCACAGTCTTTGCTTCTAGGAGGAGGAAGTAAAACTGTCATCTGACTGTTCCCTACCAAAAGCAGCACACCCAAGTCTCAGCTGGTGTGCATCCTAGGCAGAGGGAAGCGCAGAATAAGCCGAAACTTCTCCCTGACCTTCCAGACTGAAGTTTTATTCCAACGTGCTCCTGGGAAGAAACAATTACCAAGAAAATCTAAGCAGATTAGCACTATTCTCTCAAAGTGCTGAAGCTGAGGGAAGCCAATACTTTTTATTTTATATTTTAAACCAGGACAACCAACAGAAGATGATAAAACTGTTTGAAGTTGTAGCAGTAGTGCATTTTCCACCCAAGCAGCAGCCTCATTTCCAACCCCAGCATTGCACAACCAAGAGCTACAGCTTGTGAGCACTCAGAAATAAATTCACATAAATTAAAGGCTAGGCTGGTCAGGATTGTTGTTTTTAATAAGCATAAGCATGCTATGAGTCCAGTTCTTTAAGTGCAAAATTATAGTTCATTTGTGTCACACAAGTATTAGAATACAAGATCTAAAACTGAGGCCTTCCTGCTTTTAAAAGAAAGCAAAAAAAAAAAAAAACAAAACAAAAAAGAGAAACTTTCATTTTGTGTTTGAGCTTCTCTGCTTTTTGTGGCTGCCCATAACCCCACACCACCTTACTGAGGACACCTGCAGGGCTTTCTGTAAAAAGAAACTGAATTTCTCTGCAATTACAATGTGGCATTACGGGACTTGACAAAAAATCAGGTTTTTCTCAGCAGACCTTAAAGCAGATTCTGAGAATTTTCAGTGTAACTTTGCAGTTGTGCTGTTCTAACTGCTATAGAAGCCCTAGAATAGAAACAGCAGTAATGAAGAACCATTAAAAAGAGAAAAATTAACAAATCCAAACCCATCACACCACCTTAATGGCCAAATGGGGAAAATGCTGCAGAGCACTTGAAGGTAAATGAAGGCAGCTCGTTCTCAGATAAAACAAAACACACTGCTCTCCTGTGTTCAGAATGTAAACCACAGAGTGAGTATTTAAGGTAGAATTTGATACCCCTGAAAATAGGGGTTTATTCTGAAGCACTTCCATTCACTGACTGTAGCAGCCAGCCACTTTATACACAGATGCCACATTCCTCACCCACACTAAAACAGATCTTCATAATGCAGTATGATACATAGCAAAAGGGCAACCCTTTTCCAAACCAATATTGCTTGCACACAGTTAGTGATGACCTCTAACAATTTCAGAATAGCAAACATCCAATTTCTTAAACAACATAAATATTGAGAACTACAGTTTTAATTATCAGTATAAAATCTCTAGGTAAAACCACATGCTACAGCCCATCTGTACAAAAGCCAGAAAAAAAGGTTATTTTTTCTTATAACAAAGTGCTACTGCAGAATTTAGTTATTTTTATGGACATTTCTGGAGGAAGACAGGTTGCCTGGCTCACAGCATTCCCCTGCACAGAACCTAAGCTCTTCTCAGAACGTTACAGATTAGTTTCAGGCTGCTCCAAGGAAAAACAACAAACAAAACTTCTGAGTTAGAGCTATGCAACCAAACAGGAAGGCAAATTTTAATTCTTCCCAGCAGAGAGCCCCAACAGCTCCTAAAATGACTTCAGCTGTAAAGCAGCACTTGTCTGCTGCCTCCCAGAAAGCCCCAGTTTACATATAGCAATCCTGTCCTCTTTTCCCTCCACCAGAGGCGTGGGACGGAGTGAAAGGGGAAAAACTTGTAAGGCAAGAGTTCAAAAGAGGTGCTCAACTCCTGTGTGAGCTTTAAAATACCTCTTCCTTTACATAATAAGGCTACCACATCAGATTTTCCCAGACATCCTTCTTCTACACCTAGACACTTTCAAGTAGAAAGAAGAGAACTTGTCCATTTATTTAGGATTTCCAGGTATCAGGTAGTCCACAGCAAAGGCAGTATGACAACCTGACATACCTGGAAGCCCAGAATGAGCATTCAGAACAACTCTGTGTCCAGCACATCCCTGTGCAGACAGGCACATCCAAAACGCACTGGCTTTACAGCACACATGCTGCACCCTGTGTTCCAGACACAAGGAGAGAAGTCAGAGCTGTCTGTCACTGGGGACACGCAAGACAAACGGCTGCTACAACACCTGGCACAGCCTGGATGCACGAGCCCATGCTACGTGTATAAACATCCATGTTGTAACATGAAATGCAAGAACCATACACACAAAGTTACAGTTGGGGAAAGGTGACAACAGGAATGTTATCAGATATACCTCTGGATGCTCCAGGTCAAGCTCCAATATTCTGCATTACATCAAGGTAAATATGGCATTCACTCTTACACTTTTAATTTTTCCATACAAAAAAATCAGGTATTCCTATTTGTACATCCAAGACAGCTTTTGGAGTTGGTCCATAGTCCAGAAGTGCATCAGACTCAGATTTTAAGCATTTGCTCAGCAGCTGCTAAATGAAAAAGAAAATTTTCCGTAGCTGGTGGAAATCGCTTTTGTTTCAGAGCTTCAGAGTTCAGGGTTGGTTTTTCATTGCCATCAGAAACTTCAGTAAGTGAGGCTAAAGTAGACAAGATTTCCTTTGTCTTCAGAGAAATATCCTTAAAGAACAACAACAACAAAAAAAATTAAGCAACCAGAAGTAAGGGATGAGGTATTACATGTTTTTAACTCTTATTAAAAAAATCATAAGGAATAAAGAAAATGAGACAAATAGTTAATTTTGAATAAAGGCCCTATTTATTCCATTGCAAATTTGCAGCAGCTCTTCTCTGGTACAATACTGATGAAAGGAGCAGCTGATGGAACACAGCCACTCCATAGATTCTTCTCCCTGGCCTAACTGAGCTTTTTTGATTAAGCTGCTCAATACTGAAATGGGCAGTAATCCATTGAATAGGGCAGGAAGTTAAAAAAAAAAACAAAAAACCAAAACTTAAATAAATGAATAGATTTTATAGCTGAGAACCCACATATCAGTAGAAGTCATTCAGAGGTACTGATAGTACAATTGACAATGTACTGAGCAAAATACACGCTCCATAGGGTAACACTGCAAGGTTCATCTCACTGGAAGCCTCAGACTCCATAAAATTTCTGAAGTTTCTTCAGCAATGTGGTTACCCAAGAGATAACATAAACCAAACAGGTTATCCTTACAACTGTTTGGAGAATAAAAATGCTCATTTGTAAGAAAGTAAAGGGTACAAAACTGCACATGACTCTACATGAGCCCAATTCCCAGTAACCACCTTCCTGCTGCTTCCCCTGCTCCTGCCAGATACTATGTGATACAAGTAATTTAAGTGAATTTAAAAGCAAAAAACATTAAAAATTAACCTTAATAACTTGGCTGTCTGATTTGTCTGGATCTTCTGCAGATTGAACAATTAGCTGCCCAATTTCTTTGTGAAGTTTTCCCATTGTCATTGCCTCTAAACAAGAAAAAGAACACATTCATGTAAAAAAGACCATTCCTGCACTACCTAGAAATGTATCTGAAAAGCAAGGCAAAACAAAGAGTCCTCTTCATCCCCGCCACGTGGTATCTATCTGTAAAGGCAGTAACCTGAAATGGTGCAGCCATGCTGGCACATGCTAACTGTCCACCTTTAGCAGGTACCAACGAACAGCAAGATGACCAGCACGTACAGGCTTCCCTTTCAAACAGTTTCCAATCTCCAAGTATTTCAGGCAATGTTTTTCTAAAGATTCATGCGATATCTCTGCATTCAGTAATCCTCAGCTGAATGTCTCTCCCATGTAATTACTAAACATAAGCGTTTTCAAATCTCAGTTACACATTTGTTGGAAGTGAAAGCACGTCTTTCTAAATTCCAAATTTCTCCAGCATGCCAAGGCCTCCATAAAACAGAAAGACAGGATCTTCCCTGTTACACTTTCAGAATCAGTCTGGCACAAGTATTAAGACTGCTTAGGTTCAGTAGTTACTACCAACTCTAAGACAAAGAGACCTCAGATCCAAAACACTCAGAGCAACCAACCTTTTACTACAGGGGAAATGGTGATCTCACTGTCTGCCAAATTCACATACACATCATAGAGGTCTGGTCTACTGTTCACTTCAGAATCTGTAAATCCAGCAATGTAACCTGGAGAGCAGAGTTTTGTTAACATTATCATTTTAGTCTTGCTTGATAAATAAAAACAATTCCAAGACATAGTGGAAACCCCCTGCTACTACATGTAATACAAAAAGGCTGTCAATTTGAAATGTTAAACTCCTGCTTTACTACTTAATTTTTTAATTGCAAGTGAAAAACCCATCAACTTCCTTAAAAGAATATCCACTTGAGCCCCTTGTCACTAAGTCACTATTAGATTACAACTGAGGAGTGAAAACAGCAGGATTTCTTCTTCATAGCACACCAGCTGAGCAAGCTTGGAACAACTTTTCTCTGTGAAAGGCAGTCAGCTGAAACAAACACTCTTAGTAATGCAGAAGAAATACTGAAGATGACTGGTGTTCTTGTTCATTATGCTGTATAGAGAAGCCTTGTACCTGCCACAGTCTGTGTCATGTTAACCTTCATACAGGCAAAGGGCCTCTTCCTGCAGAATAATAATCTGGAAATTCAGACTTAGGAACCGAAAAGAAAATGCTAAAAATGAAGTTACCAGCTGCATGCAAAAGTTTGAAAACAAATAGCTTATCTAAAGTGAATTGCTGCTGTGCAACAGTAGGGCTTTTTAATCCCTCTGATCGTAACGTCAGAAGACCCTCAAAGCTTCTTTTCATCTGCATTAGGAGCAGGCTGATGGGCATGCATCCAAAAACACCAAATTAACCAGTTATCTTCAAACATACTCGCTTAGCTATTTGCTTTTTTTTTTTTTTTTCCTGAAGAAAATCACATAGTTTACTTTGGAACAACAGCAATAGCAGTACAATATCCACTTTTGCCCCAAAGAGCACTGCTGTAAGACCCTGCAGCAACAAAAAGCGAAATTAAGTTTGGTTCATATTTTATTAATGAATCGTTACTACCTGTGCAGGCTTTTAAGGCTTCCACTTCCTCTTCATTTAGGTGTACATAGGAATGAAGAACTGACCAGTCCTGCCGATGCCACACTAAAGCAGGCAAAGTCCTATGGAGATGAGATCAGTAGTTGACACACAGTACACTTGTACCTGCACTAAAGATTCACAACACGAAAGGCAACTCATAAGGAAGAACTAACATGGCCAGGTCTCAGTACACATATACACTAACTGCAGAGATTTCTGCTATCAGTGCAAGCAGAACTTATCATTCATTACCCAGTTAAATTTCTTTGTCTTAACTAAGCACAATGGCTAAAGCCCTACAAGGGATCTAAGGGGATTTCAATAAATATATTTAAATGTATTCTGATTTTTTTTTCCCCCCAAATTTGAGCACTCTCAATGAAAACTCAAGATTTGTTTGACTTCTAGGAGTAGGTGGGGAGGGACTGACAAAGTCATACTGCACCTGGTAAATTCCTGGATGGCTTCTATCCTAGGATGGTACACCACAATTCTCTTCTTTAACATCAGTGCTGTATATAAGATAACTGTTTCCATCCCAAACTGAGATACTATATCTAAAAGGGAATGGAAGAATATTTTATAGAAAATATACATGGTGATGATTTCATCTGTTTAAAGAAGCTCAAGAACAACAATACAGGTAACACTTCACACTATTTACTTGAAGAGCATATTAAAATTGGATTGTAAATTACACTGTACAAAATAAATTAGAGTTCTGGTATTAGTTAACCTTTAATGGAACCAGCAAGGTAAGCCTTCCGAGCATCGAAGTCTTTGCTGAGGAAGGATCCATTTTCTTCACTTTGGCAGACCCCCTTTGTAAGGACTGCAATGTAACTCTCCATCATTTTCACAGGACTTCCATACTTCAAGTAGATTCTGTGCAGACAGAAAGAATCTGGGTTTTGGACCATAACCAGTACCAGCAGCCACATGAATAAAATGACTGTATTGCAAAGAGAATCCATTAGGCAAGAATTCTTATTTTGGACACTTGGTTGAAGTTCTAGATACTAAAATAGGAGTCTCTTGACATGCCTACAAAAACTTGTATTTTAGGATCAACGACTAACTTCTATTTTGAGTGCACTGTTTTGCAAAGGAACTAACATTTAATAACATAGAAATGTGTAACAGTAAGGCCTAAGCAGGTGTCCAGACTAAGGATTCCTTGCACACACAGAAAAACAACTACTATAGCAACTTCTAATATTAATGCAGAGCACTTGACTAGTTTTGTCTACTACCCACATACCATTAAAAATTCTCCCATACTCTTTGCTAAATGATGAAAGAAAAATGTAGATGTACGTCCTTACTATTCACTAAACACAAACAAAACTGTTAGCTGTCTATCAGGCAACAAGGGACGTTGTAGCCTAATTTAGAGGTTAAGGTCAATTAACTACCAACCTTCAATTCCAGCTAGACACAAAGTTGTATCACCTTTGAAACTTTATTCACTGCTGGTAAAACATACTAGGCCTGAAGCTTCTAACACCTACTGTATGAGCTCAAGATAAGCTCAAATCAAGCCCAACTCCAGAGTTTGTATAATCTGCTTCAGTTTGTAGGACTGAATTTCCAGCAGATTGCTAGAACAAGTATTAACACAACATAATGACATTTAATCTTTTGCCTTGGTGAGATCAAAACACATATGTAGCATCACTGAAAGACAACTTTTATACAGACCTACAGAGTATCCGAGTGAAAGCTGCATATTTCTCTGGGTTGAAGTCTTTGGCTGTCAGAACAATGGAGAAGTGGGTCACCTGAGTAAGGCACACACATAGAAAAAAACACAGCTTACTTAACAGCCCCATAAGGACAGCGATTGTTACATACTGAACATTTTGCACTCAGACAAGATGCTTTCATAAAAATAAAGTGAGTTAAAGCAGTAGATTCAAGTTACTAAACTGCAGAGAAGGCTGAGCTAATGGATTTCTGATGCGACTCATCTCCATCAAGACATATTATCATTTGCTTAACGTACTTAACACGTTTGCTTTCTTTTAAATAGCATCTCCTACTGCCTTTGAGACAGAACTAGGTACGTTTTTATATTGTTCAGCCTCATAGCTGATAGGAGCTACGGATTGAGGAAAGGCAAGGAACATTGTGTTGCAACATTCTGTATGCATTCAAAACTATCACGTTGTACTGCTCCTTAACAGTGTAGGATGAAATAGAAAAAGGGAAGAAACTTAACAGACAACTTAATGATCTTTATAATAGGCAGATAAAGAAGCAAATTCAGTCTTCTGTTCTTTAACGGAGTGGAAAAGAAAGGATCTAAATAATGTTACTCTAGGTCCCTAAGAATAAGAGTTCGGAATAGGAAAGACTGTTTGTAAAACTTTTTTGATTAAACAAAAAAGGATGAACTTGAAGTGCAATAGCTAAAATAGTAGCATCTCCATTTTTACTCTTATTGCTCTTAGTTTGGATTCCACTCATCTCAATCTTTCCCAAAAGCAGCCAGTCGGACAGCTGGGTAGGACCTGCATCCGTACACATACAAAACCTCACGGCACAAAAGGGCAGCGCCGTGTTTGCATTTAAACAGCAGAGGAAGCTCTGCACAAGTCTTCCTCGTGCTCTGCTGAGGAGCCCGCAGGCCCAGCCCTACCTTCTTCAAGGCTGGAGAGTCTTGAACTTCCACCGTGGTGATGTAGAACCACGTCCTCTTGTACTGGCCGAACACAAAGGTATGAAGCAGTTTACTCTCATCCGTAAGGCAGCATTTCCGCAGCAACAGAGCCCTCAGCTCAGCCGTCACAGACGGATAACACCAAACCCACAAAGCATCTCCGTTGCTGTCTTTTTCTAAGGCGGAAAGACGGGCAGCGTGAGAACGCCAAGCGGCAGCAAGGAAGCGAGATGACTGCCTAACCACAGCCGGATTAGCGCCTCATCCTACGCGTCCAGCTCACGCGCTTTACGTCGCTCGGCGTTCCCCGTTTCCGAGCTCGCCCCGCCGCAGCCCGGCCCTTACCGATCAGCCCCACGCCCAGCAGCAGCTGCGTCTCCGGCTCTGCCATCTTCCGGCCCCGCGCCCCGCACCGCCCGCCTTCCGCCCGCTCCGCTCCGCCCCGCCCCGCCGGGCCGCCATTTGCTGCCTTCTCCAGCGCGCTGCTTCCTTCCTCAGCTAACAGCTCTCAGCTTTCTAAGACGGGGCGGACAATCGACGTGAAGAACAGAGGTTGCGCTGCCGCCCTCCCGCTGAAGTGACCTCGCAGAGCTGCGCCCAAACGCCCGGTTGTTCCCAAAGGCTGAACGAGCCTCGTTAAGGCAGTATTCACAAAGCTCAGTAGCTTCATTTGAGAACAAAACCATCACAGGATAACAGAACGGCCTGGGTTGGAAGGGACCTCAAGGATCATGAATCTCCAACCCCCCTGCCACATGCAGGGCCACCAACCTCCACATTTAATGCTAGACCAGGCTGCCCAGGGCCCCATCCAACCTGGCCTTGAACACCTCCAGGGACAGGGCATATCCACAGCCTCTCTGGGCAGCTGTTCCAGCACCTCACCACTCTCACAGTAAAGAACTTCCTCCTGACATCCAACCTAAATCTTCCCTCCTTCAACTTAAATGCATTTGCCCTTGTCCTGCATTGTCAACCCTCTCAAAGAGTTGATTCCCCTCCTGTCTGTAGGCTCACTTTAGGTACTGAAAGGCTGCAGTGAGGTCACCCCCCAGCCTTCTTTTCTCCAGGCTGAACAAGCCCAGCTCCCTCAGCCTGCCCTCATAGGGGAGGTGCCCCAGCCCCCTGATCATCTTTGTGGCCCTCCTCTGGACCCTCTCCAACAGCTCCCTGTCTTCCTGGGGGCTATCAGGAACTTCAGAGATGTTTATTAGAAGTGGAGTGGGCTTCCTGAATAGCAGATGATGCAATTAAACAATAGGAGGTACATGGTAGCACACCTGCAGCCCACTGCTAGCATATTCACTGCAGAGAGCTGTGAGACTGCAGGGTCAGCGGTGGTACAGCAGCACAGACGGGTGTGCTTCAGGTGCATGAGGCTGTGCTGCAGCAGGCAGCGTGTGATGGTCTTACTTAATGGGCATTATGTTAATTGCATTAACTCGAGAAGAAGGCTGGCTCAGCACTAGGAATAGCTGAAGGAAGGCTGCATTGGAAGTATAAATTATATACATAAGTGGACTTTTTTTTTCTTTTTTTTTTTCTTCTTTTTCTTAATTAAATCATGCTTGGACATAGCTCAGAACCCAGAGGGAGGCAGCTGGCTGTGCTCGCAGCTCCATCTGCGGTGCCAGCAGGGATGTCACTGCAGCGCTACACGCTTCTGCTGGGAGACGCCCCATTCTAGCACCCACTGACCCCACATATCCCATCCCTCGTACGTTTCATTGCTGCTGTGCTAGGAGTTTTGGGCTCAATTCACGTGTCTTAGCGTTACTCCATCTTTCCGTGTCAAAACAATCTTTCACACCCGACGACAGCACCTCGCCTCAGTCCCTTACAGAACGCCCCTCCACACACAACGCCCCGCCCCCCCGAGAGGCACTTCCGCTTCCGGCGACGTCACCGCGCGCGGCGGCAGGGCCCTCCTTTTCCGGCCTCGCGGGCTCCTGCCTGAGCACGGAGCGCGCTGCCACCGCCGCCGCCCTGTGAGGAGAGCCGAGGCCGCCGCCATCATGCCGGTGTACTTCCAGCGGCCCGAGAATGCCCTGAAGCGGGCGAACGGTCAGTGCGGGCCGCCGCTCCCACCCCTCGCAGCTTCGCCCCCGCTCCCCTGAACGCGCCCCGCGCCGCCGCTCGCGCAGGGCCTCGGATACCGAGCCCCCCGCCGCCGGCCCCTCGGTGTGACGCCTCGGCCTCCGCCGCCCCGGCGCCGAGGAGAGGCCGGCCGCGAGCGCCGAGGCGCCGCCCGGCCGCAGGGAGCGGGGCAGGGCCTGCCGCCGCATGGCGCCGCGAGGCGAGAGGAGGCCCGGGCGGCCGCGAGGAGAGGGCCCGGCTCCGCCTACCGGCCCCGGCTGGGCCCCCGCGGGCGGAGGCGCAGGGCCGGCCCCGCGCGGAGGAGGGCGGCGGTGGGGCCGGGGCCTGCGGAGGGCGGCGGGGAGTGAGGCGACGGGCTGCGGCCGCGCTCTGCACGGCGGCTCGTGCCCAGCGCTGCGTCCGGCTCGGCCTCGCCCGCTTTTGGGGAATGAAACCGGTCTGGGCCCAGGCGCTGTTTCTCGCTGTTGGCTGCGCGCTTAGCAATCCCACACCGCGTTGGTGCCCCCGGTGAGAGCGCTGGTGATTAAACGCCTTCAGCGCCGCGCAGGTCGGTTTGCCTCTGGATTAGAATGCAAGTCGGAGCGCGCTGTGGCTGCCTCTTGCTGACTGCTACGCATAAAGCTGGAGTGGATGTGTTTATCAGCTGTCTCCTTTCAGGCTAAATATATGGCTTTGGCGCTTTTCTTAATTGTGTCCTATTTTAAGCACCTAGCAAGATGATTTGTGCCATTCATTGGTACAGAGTGGTGCACTCAGACATCCAGAAATTACAGCTGATGTACGGGTCTGGAAATGACAGCTGGAGGGGTGGGTAGTCTGGGGATTGGATGCAATCCAGTAAGTTTGTATCTTGAGATCCAAGAAGTGTGGAATAAATACTGAATCTCCTCGAGATTTCTAATCTGAAATTCATTCTATAGTAATTTCTATACACACAAAACTTATAAAAAGAATATCAGATCCAGTGTTTCCTAAGCCAGAGCTGAATTTTAGCTGTCTTCTTACTGGGAAAGATGCCTGTATGCTAGTACACTATCTTGTGTTCAAGTTCAGAATTCATGGGCAGATGAAGTTCTCTCAACACTTGACCATTTCTTTCTGCTATGCTGCTACTGAAGAGCATTGTTACCTTTCTACCTCTCATACTGCTATAAGCCTCCTAAGTTCTAATGAATTGAAGGAGTGGGCCGTAAGGACTGGAACAAAAGGAGGTGTTTTCTAGACAAACGCTGACAATCCTAAGTCTTCACATTCTGAATGGAGAACATAATAAGCTGTATCAAGTCTTTGCAGACAGTAGGGGCTCTTTCTGACCATGTCCAAGTAAAATAAAGGGAGAGAAATCATTCGTAAGATATGTTTTTCAATCATGAGAACACAGTAATATGTTAAACTGATGTTTCAAATTGGAACGTTCAGTGCTGTTTCCAGTTTTATTGCTTTACCCACAGAACTGAAGTGAGCATGTATTTTATGCTTCAGCTTCCCTGTGACCTTGATGTACATATAAGTAGGAGCTGTTGGAGTGGTTACAGATATGTAGATGTGGAGAAAAGACTCTTTTGTTACAAAAGATAGTTGATCAAAGCCCTTGGCTGTTAATATCTGGTGCTGCTGTGTAGTCAGAGATGCAGATCAGATTGGAGGAGAGCTGTGTTGTTCATGGTGTTGATCCTGCTCTCTGCTGGAGGTGCTGGATAGTGAAGGACATCTTTTCAGCTTCTTGAATATACTTTTTTTCATTCCTCAGTTTGAAACCTCCCCTTAATGCAGGGTTTGGGGTTAACAGTGATGTAGTTATCAAGGTGTATCTGGTGTTCCAGTCTGCTTAGAGCTTCAGTTGCTGTTTTAGACACCCTTTAGCATTTTTAGTGCTATAATGTAAAAACCAGAAAAAATACCAGTCCCACTGCTTTCCTGGGGCTGATGCTTTTACATCTGCTCTGTCACAATTGTTTCCATAACTTATGTTTCTGCTGTAAGACACAGAGGCATGGTCTGTGTTTGACTCTTCAGCTTCCCTTTGTTATGTGCTTTTACTACAGCGTGTGTTAAATTAGCCTTAATTATTTGATGTTTTGGCAAGAACTCTGCTTGGCCAGAGTTAATTAAAAGTCTCAGAACAATATGAATTCATGTTGTACTTTGTCCAGTTAGTTATCGACCACTGAGAGATGTGGTGGTTGAAATGGCCTGGCACTGCTGCAAGATTAAACTTGCCTTTCAAGTTCATTTTCATAAATAGAAAATAATGAAGCTGAGCAGTAAGTGCCTAAAAGCAGCACCAAGGTAGAGTAACAGTGTAAATTATAGGAGAGAGGGTAGCTTTTCTGAAATTCCCTCAGTGAGTTTAAACTGCTGCTAGGAACTGTCACGTTTTAACCTTATTTATCTTTAAGAGGAGACCCTGTCTTTTTCCTCTAGAGGACCTTGATCGTCATATGCAAACTTGTTATTCACATAAACTAGGCCCCAAGTGCATGGCATTGTGGTCCTTAGGTTAAAGTGTCACCTGCTGGTTTTGAAATACAACTTTTACTCATATTTAATTTCAGTTCTGAGATTCCAGACCTTTGGACACTTAGGTTGTAATGGTAATCTGTGTGTGTGTGTGAAATCTGATGAGGACTGCCCCAAATGTTCCTTGCAGTCTTTGAGGCTCACGTCTGTCTGCCTGGGTACCTTGAGCAGGTTCCTATTTTTAACCATTCTGCCATTATTTCTTTTAGCAACACAGTCATTTCCAAAGTGCTTTAATGGAAAGTGCTAATTCCATCCTCCTTCCTTTAAGAATAAACATTTCTTTTTGGTTGTACTCAGCTTTATTTTCTTTGCCTTTTTTTTTTTTTCCTTCTCCATTCTGTCTTTAATCCTGTTTGCTTCCCAGCCTTGGCATTCTTTTATCTTGCTTTTCTGTGGTTAAGAATGCTTTTAAGTGTGGGGCCTGTGCTTATGTTGGTAGGTGGCTGTTAGGCTTTGGTATTTGCTTGTGTGTGGTTTGCTGTATTTTGTGCTGAGGACATGTGGGTATATCATCAAATCACAGACTGACTTTGTTTGGAAGGAGCCTCAAAGCCCACCCATTTCCAACCCCTTGCTGTGAGCAGGGGCACCTCCTACCAGTTCAGTCTGCCCAGCACCCCATCCAGCCTGGCCTTGGGCACCTCTGGGAATGGGACACACACTTCTCTGGGCAGCTGTGCCAGGGCCTCCCTGCCCTTATAGACAGGAGTTACTGTGGTATTGAGAGATCCTGCTAGTTACAGCAACTGCATACAGAACAAATGAAAGAGATGCAGGTTTCAGCAGGAGGTTTGGTTTAACAAATGTCTGAACTGTCTTAGTAACAATTAGTATAACTGTTCTGTAAACTGGATGTCTGTACCAATTGGAGTTGAAAAGTTAATAAATCAAAAGTCCAGGCAACTTTTCTGAGTAACTTTTTAATTCTTTGGTTTGAGGAGAGATTTTTTTTTTTTTGAAGTCAGATTCATTGAACGGTTTGCATCTTGTTGAATGATATTGGTAGGCTCCGTACTACATATATGAAGTGCCTGGTCATGCCTTGATGAATGAGTAGAGAGACTTCTCTGCCATCCTGAAACGTGTCTGTTAATGGCAAGGTCTTTGTTTGCCAGGTCTAGAGCTGCAGTTTCATGTGCCAGCGTTTTTGTTATGGCAACATAAATCAGACCATCAATGGAATTTGATCAGAGCTGATTAGTTCTAAAAGCTTACGGTACCAGTTCATAAAAACATAGGTCTTCAGGCTTGCAGTTCTTGTGCTAATTAGATTTTCCTTTCAGAATTCCTTGAGGTCGGCAAAAAGCAGCCTGCCCTTGATGTTCTCTATGATGTTATGAAAAGTAAGAAACACCGAACATGGCAGAAAATCCACGAGCCGATTATGCTGAAGTACCTGGAACTCTGCGTGGATCTCCGCAAGAGTCATCTGGCAAAAGAAGGATTGTACCAGTACAAGAATATTTGCCAGCAGGTATGGCTTCTGAATATTTTGTTGTTTGCATAGTATCTGTCAGCTGACGTGATCGAAAAGTCACATCAGTCTCGAATCAGAATTCACCTCCATTTTAGATGTTTCTGCTTTTGTAGCACTTACTGTGTAGATGTTTGCTGCCTATCGCTTGGAGAAACATCTTCACGTTCTGCCTTTGATACAGGTGAACATCAAATCTTTAGAGGATGTTGTTCGAGCCTATTTAAAGTTAGCTGAAGAAAAAACAGAAGCAGCTAAGGAAGAATCCCAGCAGATGGTGCTGGACATAGAAGACTTAGATAATATTCAAACTCCAGAAAGGTAGGAGGCCTGCCTTTAAAATATAAGTGTTTCATAGCAAAGTGTCCTTACTTTCATGCTTGTATGCAGTGGCATAAAGGTTTCTAGATTTTCAGTGATTGTTGTTGGAGTATGAATGTAGAAAATACATGCTGAAAACAAAGAAGACTTCTTCAGTTGAAACTTTGTGATTCTTATGAGTAGTGCACCTTAATAGTAATTTCCTGATTTTGTTATTGAACTAAGGCTTTTGCATTGACTTATCAAGTGTGTGGTGTGGTTAGATAAGTAGTGTTAGGAAAGTTCGTATATAAAATGTTAGATTTTCTGAAGCTTAAATGTGTGGTTTTCTTTTTTATGCACTCAGTATTGTTGTATCTTAACACTTTTGTAGAAGGCAGCAGTTCTTCTAAAACACCTTGTTTGCAACAGAGATACTGGTGGAACTAGCAAACAGCTCAGGATTTTATTGATGTAATTAGGAAGAAAGTAAAGAATAAAAATGGGAGCTGACAGAGAAAGTAAAGAAGAAGACTCACCATGATTCCAAGTCAGAAGTACCTGCATAAAGGAAATGAGACTGGATGTTTTACTTGAAAGGATACCTGATGGGTGCTACATTGATGGGTTACATAGAAGATGGCTAGTGACACAGCTGTAAATTACCACGGGTATGAAAGATATAAAGGAAGGGAGGGATTGTATTTATAATCTCAGTTTTATGAGCTGATGGATGAATCACTGCATTCTGAGGGTGAGCCATAGACATGTCTGGTTGAAGGACTAGCTGAAGGAGAAGACATGGAGCTGAGGAACAGTAAGGTGTTCTTTAGCAAAATACTATGCTTCTGTTGGTTGAACAGTGAGAAATTACAGGGTGCTTTTGTAGGTGACATGTAGCAGTGTTCTATGGAGCAAATAGAAATCGTAAGGCACGCATTTCTTCTGTGTCATATGTCAACAAGAAGTAAGCTCTCTCTGGCAGCACTGCTGCTTGCTAAAAAGAACGTTTCAGCAAGTGGAAAAGTATCTGAGTAGCTAGTGATATTTGAGGCTAACAGAAGGACAGTGCACTGCTGCCTGATAAAACAGAAAAGGTGAAAATCCTAGCACTAGTTTCCTTTTGCTTGCTTGTGTGAAGGACACCACCTCCAGAACTCTTTTATTCATGGAGCTTGTACGCATCTGTCAAAATATGAAACACAGCATCAAGAAAAGGGATTCTGTCCTTTAAAGGAGGAGTCTGAAGGACAAGTTTGAAACTAAGCAGCAGTTAATGCTCAGTGGCAAGTAGCAGTTTGGTTTCCTACAGTGTGATCATAGATCTTGATTTAATAAAAAAAAATGTTAGGAAATGTGAGCAATAAAACCTTTTGTCATCTTTTTCCATTTATTTTCCTCTCTTCCATTCCCCCTGCCCCAAAACTGTAGTGTTCTTCTGAGTGCTGTAAGTGGAGAAGACACACAGGATCGTACTGACCGCCTGCTTTTGACACCATGGGTTAAATTCCTCTGGGAATCCTATAGGCAGTGTTTGGATCTTCTCCGTAATAATTCTAGAGTGGAACGCCTGTACCATGATATCGCACAGCAAGGTGGGTTGGGAAGGTGGAAACTGTAAGAGGCTCAGCACTCCTGTGTTACATACTGTAAAACTAGAAAATGAGAGGTTATTCATCTCTTACTTTTGCACTGGAGTTGAAAACACTCTCTTAAGCTTATGTATGTACATCCTTCTCTCAAAATTACAGGGATTCTTAACTGTGGAGGTTTTCTGAACACAGATCTTTTCTTGTAGGAGAATATGCAAGGAAAAGTTTATTTGGGCATACTTAGTATTACTGGTGTTGTCTTTACTTTTTCTAACTTACAAAGATTAGTTGGCAGCTTCACTTTTTTTTTTATCCAGAATGACAAATGTCTTCCATTAATGTACGGTACAGTAAAGGCTATTGTAAAAATATGATATGCTATCAGTTTTGACCCAGAAGTAACCTAGTAAAATGCTGTCCAGAATGTGATAGGAAGCAATCTAGTCTGATACTTCAGGATGTTATTCTGCAAGAAAAAAAATATTTCCAAGAATGGATGATTTCTTAAAAAGTGAAAAATGAGTGCAAAAAATTGTATTATATAACTTGGGACTCTGCTCTTTAAGAAAGAGGCTGTTGGGTTTTGAGCTCTGCACTCAAGCTGACGCTTGAGAGGAACTGGAGGATCAGAGACAAATTTTCCTGTTATCTCCAGCTTTTTGAAAGCTTAATTTAACTTGACCATTTCAGATGCCTTGGATTTTTTTTCCTTTTTTTTTTGAGGTCAAGATGGTAGTGCTTTGCACTGATCCTGATTCGTTATGCGTGCCCTTAGATTATGTCGTATTCGATATGTCTGTGGACTGTAAATGAAGATTCTTTAAATGTATCACTGTACATATCTGGCCCCCATTTAGGACTACAACCAAATCACCACCAGTTAACAGTCTTGTTTCTATTCTCCATTTGTGCAGCTTTCAAGTTCTGCCTGCAGTACACACGCAAAGCGGAGTTCCGTAAACTCTGTGATAACCTGCGAATGCATCTGGGGCAGATCCAGCGTCATCATAACCAAAGCACAGCAATCAACCTCAACAATCCTGACAGCCAGTCAATGCACCTGGAGACCAGGCTCGTGCAGCTTGACAGTGCTATTAGCATGGAGCTGTGGCAGGTATGCAGCTTCCTGTAGTCACGCTGTAGTCTGCTGCCTTCCCACGTGTGTACTGAATGCTTTATCTGATGTCCCTGGAATTGCTGTTTTTGTGTAGCATTTCAAACCAAGCTTCTGCTGGCAGTAGTTACTGGTGAAATGGTTGGAGTCCCTTAGAGTTCTGAAAGTAAGAAGTAGGCTGACATCTTCCTCTCTTATGTGTTGCATTCTCCTGAGCTACATCACTGGGAAGTGGTTGGTAAATGTTAAATCTTGTAGTTAGGCTGGGGCCACAAAACTTCCTGTCTGAAGTCTGTTAGTATCTGGCAAAGTAGTATCTTTTCAAAGCAAGTCGTTCAGAGAGGTGCTTTGCTTTTGGGATCTTAGTAATGTTAAATTTCCTAAAGAGATGGAGGTGTTGTATGTCTGAATTTGGAGTATGCTCTTTTATGCTGATTCCTCTTAGGTATGGAAGTAACTATATATAAGGTATTTGCAGGAGTATGTTTGCACATATGTATCTTTATACAGATTTCTTAATTTTAGGAAAGCTTTACCTGTTGTAATCAACAAGCATGATTCATATGAAAAAAGGTAAAAAGAGTAAATGATCCAATTGATAGAATGGTAAAAATAGGAGCACTGTTCAGTTTCTTTTCCTTGATTTGTAGATTAAAAATTGGAATAAATAAATAAATAACTCAAATTAAATGACCTTTAATTACCAGATGCTTGCATATAGAGGTGGTGGATGTGCAGGATGTCCAAATAATTTCTTTATTAAGAAAGATTTAATTACATCCAAGTGTCAAAACTGGAGATCACAGATTTCAGTGGGATGAATTATAGCCTTATAGCCATCAGTGATGGTTTATTTCTTCCCTTGCTTGGGTGGGGTTGGGAAAAAAAACTTCTAAAAGTAGCGTAATTATTTTTTCAGGAAGCTTTCAAAGCAGTGGAGGATATTCATGGGCTTTTTGCGCTGTCTAAGAAACCACCCAAACCACAGCTGATGGCAAATTACTATCACAAAGTTTCGACTGTCTTCTGGAAATCAGGAAATGCTCTTTTTCATGCATCTACACTTCACCGACTTTATCACTTATCGAGAGAAATGCGAAAGAATCTGACGCAAGAGGAGATGCAGAGGTGGGGAGAGATATTTAATGTGATCTTACATTCCATTTTTGAACTTCAGATGGTCAAAAATAAACTAAATTATATCCCAAAAGAAGGAGATGGCAAGCATGGCTGTGAGCAGCTTTGCTTAAAGTGGCCAGCACTGACTGTTGCTCCAAAAGAGAAAGAGATTTTGTAAAAAGAGAGAGGATTTTGTACAAAGCTACAGTAAAGTAAGTTATGTGAATGTCAGGTCACCTTATTTAAGCTTCCTTCTTTGTTACTGACTGGGAATCTAAATAAATTAAGAAGTATCTGGTTTTTGCTTTCATTTTTGGTTTTGAGTGGTGATAATTAACTTCACAAGGTTTCTTTACTGCCAGCATGAACTTTTCCTTAGTATATGCAAGTGTGAGTAGCCAGATGTCACGGAGTTGACTAGATCAGTCTATGCCTGTGACGGGGGCAGTAGGCCTCTGCACTCCCCCCCCACCAGAGTCCCACAAAATGAGAAGGAAGGAAGGGAGGAGAAGAGCACCAGCAAAAATCTATGGAGTAAAACTTATTTTACTATGATATTAGAATACAAGATAACACAATATAATACAATTTAATTGAAATTGAGACTAATCAGACAAGATGAGAGAGAGAGTTCCCGAGACCGAGTCAAACCTGAAAAGCTTGGAACAGCCAGGAAAGATTTTCATTATTGTGATATTTACAGAGATGGTTTGTTTATTCTCTCTGTGTGTGTGTGTGTGTATATATATACCCACATGTACACATAATGAAAACGTGTTGTCAGAATCTTTCCTCTGATTACCGAAGAGCAGTGCATGCTGTATCCTTACTGCACAGCTGTTGTCTTTCCTGTTACTACTGGTATTTTTTATAGTTTGACGATAGGAATGCTACTCATCCCTATTTGTGGATTGGCATGTATATGAAAATGAAATAAATAGTGTTCTCTGTCAGCTCATCCCTCGTGGTCATGCTTTGTCAACAGGATGTCTACTCGAGTCCTTTTGGCCACGCTCTCAATTCCTATTACTCCTGAGAGAACTGATATCGCTCGCCTCCTGGATATGGATGGCATCATTGTGGAAAAACAGCGACGTCTGGCAACTCTGTTGGGTCTGCAGGCCCCTCCTACCCGTGGTAGTCTAATTAATGACATGGTACGTCATCGTGCTTGTATGAGGAGCTCTTAAATTCTCAAGTCCTCTTCTTGATCAGTTTTCATCCCAGAAGTGCTGCACTTAGCTAAGGGATGACAGTTACAAAATGAGAGCAGCTTTATGATTAGTTGTATTACTGATATCATACTGCTAACATTTCAGGTTCACAAGAGGGGCTGTTTTCAGTTTGGATGTGAGCGTACATCCTTGTAGTGGGACTGTAGGTCTTTGTGTCTTAGAAACGATGAATATGTTGAGGATGGCACTGCAGTCTAGATACTTATCTTGTTGGTATGGTTTTTGTCTACTTTTTCATCTTGCAATATGATTAATTGATGTTATGTGCAGTTACTGTCACTGTAATTAAGAGTGTTTTATTTTAAGAAGAATCAAACTGTATTAAAAGGTACGTGTGATACCTATTTAGCTTTGGGAGTGTAAAATGCTTAAAGCATTACTATTTGTTAATATTGTATTTGCTTTAAGATATTTTGGTTATTGTTTGTTGTAGGTGAGGTTCAACGTAGTACAGTATGTTGTTCCAGAAGTGAAAGAACTCTACAACTGGCTTGAAGTTGACTTCCACCCACTCAAGTTATGTAGCCGTGTCAGCAAGGTGGGTTTTGTATTTTCATCCAGATAGTGGAAAAAATTCATTCACATCTGCAGGGTGCTCTGCAAAAATGCACTTTCTGAAATGCTTTGGGAGGTCTTGTGGATGGAAATGATGCTAAGCTTAACTTTGTTTAAAAATGAAGGAGTGAGAAAAGGTGTGCCTGCAAGTGGACTATGGGAAGGGGAAAAACGTATCGTAATCTGTCCTTACTGTTCAAATGTAATGTACTGGGACGTAGAATTGTGTGAGATCCCTTTGACTGTGTTACTGTAAAGTCTGCAATGAAAGAAGCACATCACATTCTTTTTCTTTAATAGTGGGAACAAAGATATTTGAAGTGCTAAAAAGAACTTGAAGGTAAATTAGCAGTGTGGTTAATGTTGCCAATACTGTCAGTCACCTTCATACAAAAAGTGTTAGCAATCTTCTGGTGTTCTGACCAGAAGATTGACTTTGGTAAAATAGAGTATCTGAACAGAAGTGCTATTCTTTCCTGAGCTGTAAGCCAAAAGTATTTCAGGGCCATACTTAGTACTTTAATGTTGAGGTTTTAAGGGTTGATGCAGATAAAGTAACTTTTCAGAATTTTGATAGGTACTGAACTGGGTGAAAGACCAAGCTGAGAAGGAACCGGAACTGCAGCTGTATGTTCCTCACCTGCAAAACAATACCATTCTTCGCCTTTTGCAGCAGGTATGAATAAGGAAAATGTGTGTTTGTAAGTAGATGCAATGCTTTGGAAGAGCATCAGTCTGGAAACTACGCTGAAGTAATTTTTTTCTATTAACTAGAAGGCCATTATGATTTTGGAATACTTTTTCCAGTGTATGACCCATACCTGCAAGTTTGTACATCATTTAGGTACAGCCAACTTAACTGTACTTAATGGTGGTTGAATGCAGTGGTGCAATTTTTTGCCTGGATTTTCTTTGTGTGGAGTCTATGAAGTTTTATTTCAGGTAATTCATTGTGTCTTAAAATCTTATGGAATAACATTTGGGTGTTGGCTTTTTTCCATAAACGTTTTGTAAAACGCACATTTCATTGACCTGCTTTCATTGCAAGTGATGAGCAGCGTTATTTCTGATGTGCTAAAGAAATATGTGAAGGCTAATTAGCAGCTTAGCTGTACGTAGTTACTGCTGCCAGTCTCCTTCATACAAAGAAGCCATTTAGTAATGACATTTATTCTTAGCTTACATTTGGATTCTGTACAGAAATAAAATCCTGAAGGAATATTTACAATTGTATTAATACCCATACCTGAATTTATTGATGATTTAATAGGTTACCAGCTTTTATTTCTGTCTCTGTTTAATGAGGAAAAATACCTCATGTTTGTTTTCATGTAAAGGTGGCCCAGATCTATCAAAGCATTGAATTTTCTCGCCTGGCTACCCTGGTTCCTTTTGTTGATGCTTTCCAGCTGGAACGGAGCATTGTGGATGCAGCCAGACATTGTGACTTACAAGTAAGTGCTGTCAAAAGACACTGAAATGATGTATGAATTTGTGGGTATTACACTGGATGAAGAGGAGCTGGTGGGCATTGAACACAAGGAAGGTAGTTGGTTCTGTTAGATGGAGGTAAACTGGAATGAAAATGGAAGTGGTGACATGAAAAGCTGACAGTTCCTCTTGAAGGTTGCCCTGCTGGTCAGGTTGTCTGTATCGAATGAATGACAACCTGTAGTTGAATGTTTTAAATTGGTGAAGAGATGCCAGTAGTTTTTTGTTCAGATTGTCCATTTGGGTTTTATCTTAAGCTAATTCATTCCATATGACATCACTCCTGCAGACAGACGAATTGAAACTATCTTGTTTCAAGAGATTCTTATTTCCTGTTTCACCAAAGTGGAGAAAGAGAATCTTTGAAAGTTCAGCATCTTATGGTGACTGTTTTTAAATAGAACGTGGAAATAAAGCAAGGTTCTATCCAGTGCTCTTTTTCTTTTTAATTCTTACTTAGAGCTCTTGTGGACTTGCATTGGCTATGAGTGCAGCAGCACAGAAATCATTGAAGAGCAATTAATAATACAATCTCCCCCCTCTTTTTTTCTTCTTTTTTTTGCAAAGGTTCGCCTTGACCACACCACCCGAACACTGAGTTTTGGCTCAGATTTGAACTATAGTACTAGAGAAGATGCTCCTCTGGGCCCTCAGCTACAAAGCATGCCTTCTGAGCAAATCAGAAATCAGTTGACTGCTATGTCCTCGGCTCTGGCCAAAGCTCTTGCAGTCATTAAGCCCCCTCACTTACTGGTAAGTAATTGTACATTTTCTGAAAATGCTGACAAACCCCAACGTTTCTCCTAAACATTGTATTTTGTATGGTTTAATGGTTGCACTTACTCAGCCCTGTGTTAGTTCTTGCTTGTCTGATAAGTTGCTCTTTCCAATGAACTGCTTTCAGTACCATACTGCCAGTGCTGCTGTCCCTTTTCCTCAGAAACAGTGTGTTGAGGTGCTAATATACACAAATGAATGGTAACATTAAGGCTGTTAAGGACATCTGTTAAGGACAGAGTATCCTTCTGTTGCATACTGACCTGTTCTAATAGCTCTACAGCTTTTGGTTTGGCAAAATGAGCTCGTTTGAATTTGTGACCTGGTACTTGAATATCACACCAAGAAGTCGCCGATGGCTGATCTGATGGTTAATGTGGCACTGCAAAGATCCCAGGGGACAGGGCTGGTGCTGTGGGCTAGTATTGTGTATTCTGGTGTATCTTCAAATGTGTGTTGCTCCATTTTTCAAAGTGTTGCAATGCTCTCTGATACAGCTTGTCAGTAATAATGAGCTCCATTTATATTCCTGTACTTGAAGTAGAAACTAAAGCTAAGAACTTGATATTTTTTAACAGTTTATATTTTAATTAATGTGTTCTGAAGTTAGATGTCTTTTCCTTTTTTTTTCTTCCAGACTTGTTTTTCTTACTCAAGTATATTTGTGCTTGTGAAGAAGAACAAATCATTCCTAAATGCACCCAGCTTGTCAGTGTTTGATGATAACAAAAAAAAAGTCAAGATGTACACCAAATGGAAAGCATTTTAAATGGCTGATTATATCAAGTTTAGAATATGCCATATAATAATTTAGCCACAGATGAATCCACAGAGCTAAGACTTGTTTGAAATTTTGCATGCATTTTTGAAAATGCAAGAGCCTGCTTTCTTTATTCTTTCTGGCAAAAGTGGAACCTGTAATGTGACTTGTAGTGGAATCTAAAGGCATGAACAAAAGATCCCACAACTGAAGAACTGACTTGTCTCTCACTGGCAATCACTCTCATATGACTCCAAGGTCAGCCAACCTGATGAGCTCGCATTTCAGGTTCTCCAGAGCCCTGTAGGAGCAAGGTGTAAATCACGCTGTGGGATTTCCTGCATGCTTTGATTGTGGCAAGTTTAGAACTTCACTTCTTCTAAAAAAGTGGTAAATTTAAGTGTGCTGTGTGCTTAAGAAAGAAAGATTTTTGTAGCCAATATGTTGAACTTTTCCATTTTGAGAAAAAGACTGAGGGCAAGATGTTCCTACTAAATGCTTTATCCAAATTGGAAATAAGAAGTTATGTTCCTAAAATAACTGCACAAAGTAGGGCTGTATCATGACACTTAATACTAGCTTACTTGTGTTAGCTTGAACATATAGTAGCTATTTAATAGTGCTTATTTCCATGTAAGTTTTCCCATAGGAAAGGATTTATTCAGATAAGTTGTTGGTTTAAAGGAAATAAAAAGCTTTATTTGTACATTTACAGATGGAAATGACAGGTAGTCATGACGTCAGTTTAATTATCTGAATAAGACATAAATACTAGTAATTATGCTTGTAAAATTTCAGTACATGATCAGGTTTAATACTGACCTGTGGGGTTAGGGAAGCTGTGGAACAAAGGGGTATCACTTTTTCTTTGCAATTCACATAAAAACCTCTCACTCTTTAAAGTGTTTAAAAAGAAACAATTTATTTTCAACTTTATTACAAAACCTCAAGTTTTTCGTTGTTGACTTTCTGGCACCCTCACCTGTTTTTAAGTGCAACAAAATATGGATGTTCCAATGTTTTTGTTTAATGCTCTGAAAGTGGCAGATTGCTAAAAATACCTCAGAGCTCTCTCACATTTCATGAGCAGCATGACTGAGTGCTTGCTGTGAGTCATTAGGCTGCAGTCCTTGGCTGCTTCCTGCAGTGATTAAAATGGGCAGCTCCCTCAGCTGGCACAGCCATACTTCACTTGTAGAGTGAGCATCTCTACAAAGAGCCATATAAATACTCTGGAGGAGAGTTTATGGGATGGCCAGGAGGATGCTTAAGGAGCAGTCTACATGCAATTGAGTGCTTCTTATAATTTAGTCAAAAGGACTTGATTTGGATTTTTTTTTCCTCATAAGACAGTACTTTGTGTCAATTCTGATACTTCTGTTTTACATTTGAATGTTTAAAAAACCCCTCAACATTAAAAACAAGGGAGCTTTGTTGAAATACAATACATGTATGGCTCTCCTTGCTAACGTGTAGAGAGAAACAATATTGCTTCCCTAAATAACTCTTAGATATAGGCTCCTAATTATCACTGACATCTGTGTGCAGTATTTTTGGACAAATTGGGAAAATACCATACCTAAAATAGATGTGCTGCAAAATATTGTTTATATAAGCAACTTTCAGCTCCATTTGCACGTGGTTCTGTTGAATTGACTCTGCCTTGTATGCCACGTGGATAGTGTGATTGCTGTCTTTACTACAAGAGTGGTGAGGTGCTGGAACAGCTGCCCAGAGGTTGTGGATGCCCTGTCCATCCCTGCAGGTGTTCAAGGCCAGGTTGGATGGGACCCTGGGCAGCCTGGTCTGGTATTACATGTGGAGGTTGGTGGCCCTGCATGTGGCAGGGGGGTTGGAGATTCATGATCCTTGAGGTCCCTTCCAACCCGGGCCATTCTGCGTAATTAGATTTAGCATTACGGTTGTATTTCCATCCAACTGGCAAATTAGGGAAATAAAACTAGTTCTGAGATTTCACTGAGAAGCAATTGCTACGTTTTCTGCCTTTTTGAAGAGATGCTACATACATCATTGTCTTATTCTTAATTTACATCCAGCAAGAGAAGGAAGAACAGCATCAGCTAGCAGTCACTGCCTTCTTAAAGAATTCGAGGAAGGAACATCAGCGTATTCTTGCACGCCGTCAAACTATAGAAGAAAGAAAAGAGCGCCTTGAAAGTCTGAACATTCAGCGTGAAAAAGAGGAACTGGAGCAGCGTGAAGCAGAGCTCCAGAAAGTCCGTAAAGCTGAGGAAGAGAGGCTGCGCCAGGAGGCAAAGGAAAGAGAAAAGGAACGTATCCTGCAGGAGCATGAACAGATCAAGAAGAAGACTGTTCGTGAGCGCCTGGAGCAGATTAAGAAGACTGAACTGGGAGCCAAAGCATTTAAAGACATTGATATCGAGGTAGAAAGCTTGCTATTGAAGCATTTTGTGCTTTTAAAATTGTACTGATAGGCTGCCTGAATTTCTTGCTCTTTACTGGTTTTGTACTGTGACTGGTCTTACAAACAGTCTCTTAGAAATGAGACTGCCAGTTTGGCACTTAATATTAATTTGCTGTATGGTGTAAGTGAGCCCTAATAGTGAATTTGGATGGCATCTGTTTTAACTGGAGTAAAGTCCAGCTGTTATTTTAAGCCCCTGGTTTCTCAAACAGCATCTGATCTGTGGAAGATATTCAGCTTCCATTTTGTTGTACTTGAACCATGTCTCAATCAAGAATCAGTATACAGATGTTCTAGAGAGCTTTAAAAATAAAACGCAAATTACCCCAGATGTCACGAGAGAGGGGAAAAGAAGCTGAGAATGCTTCTGAAGCAAATTTGTTTAAAAGTTAGGGGGGACTGCAGACACTTAAATGAACAAATTCACATTTGTGACAGAAATACCGTTTGCTTCATGCTGTACTGATAACTGTACTTGGCTGCAGGATCTTGAAGAATTGGATCCGGACTTCATCATGGCTAAACAAGTGGAACAGCTGGAGAAAGAGAAGAAGGAACTTCAGGAACGACTGAAGAATCAGGAGAAAAAGGTACAAAGTAATAAGGGTGCTAAGCCATGTCTGTACAGCACTTATGTTGGTGGTTGTGAATTGTGTATTCTGATATAAAATATATGGATATTTCAAAATGTTATGTATAAAGCTAGCAAAAGAAGGTGAAGGCATGATAAACCAACTGAGTTACTAGTGTTGATGGACAAATCTATTGTAATTATTCGAGTTAATTTGAAACTGGGCTCTTAAGCTATGTGCGAAATGGGTCTTAGTTGGGAAGACTTGTACTTGAAAACATCTTCAGAGAAAATTAAATGCTCAGAGAAGGGGAGGCCTTTAGAGGACCTAACTTAATTAATTGTATTAGTTCTCACTGAAGCAGAAATTCCATTGCTAGAATTCATCTAGGGTGTTGAAGACAGTCTACGTGAAACTTGCATGACTGCAAGTGTGGGGAATGTGCTGTCAGAGTAAATGAAAGTCGCCACGTGTTTTCAAGACCGAAACAGAGTTTATGTGATCCCATTGGCAATTCTGTTCGCTTAAAGCCAACATGGTGTTTGAAAGTTGCAAGTGCTTTCTCATGAGGGGGAGCAGAGAGAGAGAAGCTGTGCTTTCTGGACACTAATGAGGGGATGCAAGGCAGTGTTACAGCTTCATCAGGGAAGATCAGGTTGCATATTGAGAAAAGATTCTTCATTGAGGGGGCGGTCAAGCACTAGAATGGGCTCCCAAGGAAGTTAAGTGCAACTCAAAAAAACCTATTTACAGAGTTCTTCACCAAAGGCTTTAAAGAAAGCTTAGCAGTTATGGCATGAAACTAAGTCTTTAACTGAAGTTCAGTTTAGATGTATTTTGTGTTGGAAAAGTAAGAAATAAAATCAACCCATCTTTAGCTTTACATCTTAAATGATTGTCTCCAGACTGAACATCAGCTGTCAGTAGAGAAATCTTGGTTGTGCATCTCAAGTATCGTGTCCAGTTCCAGTCCCTTTATCTCAGGAAGAATGTAGGTGAAGTGGAAATTTGAGATGAGAAAAGCAGGCGTTGTTAATGGTATGGATTGGCTTCTGCCTGAGAAATTACTTTGTAAATTAGTACCACTATGTCTCAGAGATTTCTGGAGAAAGCATATAGTAGCAGACTGCCTGTGTGTAGGTACAGGTGGGGCCTTCATTCTGTGAGCTGTCGATCCAAGGATTTCTTTCCAAAATATGCTGTGTATAAAAAGCTTCTTTGAGTTCAACAGGACAAGAGGAGAAATGTACTGCCTGCTGAATGGAAGGGAACAAATTGTCTCAGGAAATCCTTGGAGCTGAGAGTTGTTGATGATGGGAGACTGTTAGGAAAAGCATGGACTGTGTTGTTTGCTTGGAATGCGCTTAGGTGCTGATGATAGAGTCAGATGTTTGTTTAGGTGGGGCTTTGATCCTCATGGCTATATGATAATGATACCTATATTGGAGAAATTGGGATTTCTTCTGGAGATGTTGAAGAGTGTGTGTTCCACATTTGGTCTTTGCATTACGACATTCTGAGGTTGTGTTGTCTTTATTTAGATCGACTATTTTGAACGAGCAAAGCGCTTAGAAGAAATTCCTTTAATAAAAACTGCCTACGAGGAGCAAAGAGTGCGTGATATGGAGCTGTGGGAGCAGCAGGAGGAGGAGAGGGTAAGAACTTCTATTCAGGTGATAAAATCCGTCAGCTGTGAATGAAAAATAGCAGTTCTGCACTGTTTTTTTTTTTCTTCCCCTGGCTTCACTTGGGAAAAGAAGGGAAAAAATGGGTCTAAAAAATTGTTTAAATTTTCTATTTTTATTGTGCAGTTACACAGCAATATCTTTTGACCTGGATCTGAAAGAAGATGTAATTTGAGTAGCAGCTGAGGTAGAACAAATGCAAATATGCAGTGAGCTTTTCTTTGATGTTATTTTTTATATTATCTCTTTAGATCACTACTTTGCAGCTGGAGCGTGAGAAAGCCCTTGAGCATAAGAACAGGCTCTCGAGGATGTTGGAGGACAGAGATTTATTTGAAGCCAGACTCAAAGCATTGCGGCGGACGGTTTATGAGGTACGCGAGAGATGATATTGAAATAGAATATTTCTGTGAAGTAAGGAAGTCAACTCGTGGCTCGGTGATTCTTCCTGAAAATTGCAAATTAGAATCTACAAAATGATGAGATCATTTATTTACTGCTTTGATTAAAAAGAGATATTCCTGCAGCCATTCCTGGGTATTACCACTTAAAATTTTTGTCAACTTCTGTAACAGCTTATGGAAAATAAGCACCTGAAAATACCTTTTTCCTTAATACGATTAATAAGAGATCATTGTAGCATATGAGAAGCTAGCTATATCTTTAGAAATACTTGAATTTGCTGTGATGATGGCATATATTAAATTGAGACAGGGAGGTTTAGGTTAGATATTAGGAGGAAGTTTTTCACACAGGGTGGTGAGGCATTGGAACAGGTTGCCCAAGGAGGCTGTGGATGCCCCATCCCCAGAGGCATTCAAGGCCAGGCTGGATGTGGCTCTGGGCAGCCTGGTCTGCTGGTTGGCGACCTGCACACAGCAGGGGGTTGGAACCAGATGGTCATTGTGGTCCTTCTCAACCCAGTCCATTCTATGATATTGAAAATAATCCTTAAGCTGAGAAATCTGATGAAATATGTAGAAATACACAGAAATACTTGTCTGTTTATTATCTTTTCCTTTGAATCTGGAAATTACTTTGATAGTATTTGGTGCTGCAAGTTGCATTTTGTTTGCCAAATTTGTTGACAAGTTAGACCAAGAGGGCAGGGAAAAAACCATGCTGGATTCTCTGCTATAAGTATGGGTAGTTTAGGGAGGTCAGCAACTGGGTAATTTACGTTCCAGAAGCAGCAAATAGAGGACTAAAATTGTGATTGTTGTGTGTCTTAGGAGTATATTCACTTCTATCAAATTTGCTGCAGAAGAAGGTTAAAATGGTAAACAGAAACATAGTTGATTTTTAGCTGAGCAAATTTAATGTAGTGCTGTTGGTTGGTGTTTCTCTGCAGCTTTATTTAGCAACTTGTGTTTGTGTTCAGCTCTTTAATGTTTAAGTTCTGGTAGATTCAAGTGTGTTTTTTTGTGTTTCAGGATAAACTCAAGCAGTTCCAGGAAAGGTTAGCAGAAGAGAGGCGCAACCGTTTGGAGGAACGCAAGAAGCAACGCAAAGAAGAAAGACGCATTACTTATTACAGAGAGAAGGAGGAGGAGGAGCAAAGGTTACGAGAAGAACAACTGCTTAAAGGTATAATTGAGAATGTGATTGCTGCTTGCATGAAGTGTTTTTGTATCTGAGTTCTTAATCATGCAATATTAAAAGAAAGAAGAATAATACAGAAGTCCTTAGTATCATACTTACAGCACTACTAGCTGATCTTGTCTTTGACCTTTTCTAAAAAGGAAATCCTCTACTATACTTGATGTATATTGATCTTTTGGCTGGCACATACATACTTTCTCCTCATCTTAGCTAGCAGCTTTTGTTCAAGGTGTCAGGTTAATGAATGTGTCAAAGATTCTTTTCCTATTACTTTGGAATTAGAATGCTTCCAGAAAAGCTATTCTGTGGTTAAGCATGTTCAGTGAAACGCTTAGTTGGATGGAGATATATATATAAGAAGCCAAAGGAGGAGGACTGTATTTCTGTACATCCTCTCTGTGTACAGCAAAGTAGTGTAATTGTGAATGTGTTCTATTTATTTACTCAACTCTGCAGAGCGTGAGGAGAAGGAGCGCATCGAGCGTGAGAAACGTGAGCAGGAGCAGCGGGAATACCAGGAGCGTGTCAAGAAGCTGGAAGAGCTAGAGAAGAAGAAACGTCAAAGAGAAATGGAGATAGAAGAAAGAGAGCGTCGTAGAGAAGAAGAACGGAGAGGTCTGGATGATCCATTTTCAAGAAAGGTTGGTAAAGACTTACAGGTTTGATTTTCATTTCTGCGGATTATTTGGAAAAAGTTGACAGTTGATGGTAAAATAAGTGGTTTAAATCATTCAGTAATAGTGTGTCTAGTTTAATAGTGGAATTACTAATGTCACTTATTTTCAGCTCTCTATCAGGAGCTTCAATCTGTAGTTTTGTTGTAAAGTTGAGCAAAGGTCACCAGGCTGTTCAGAAACTAAATGTATAAAGATTAAAAGGAATATTGAATATAAATTAACACAAAACAGGAGGGCTATGTTTGGAGCATGTATAATGACTCAGCAAGTCACAGATCAGAGTAGCTATTGGAGGAAAATTCCAGTCTAAACATAAAAGTCTGGCTTTCTATTGTGTAAGAATTACGCAGTGAAGTGAAAACAAGGTGTGTGTAGCTTCCTTTTGGCAGGTGTAGGTATTGGGGAATATCATTGTACCAACCCATCAGGAAACCAAGCAAAACTTATTTCATAAATAAGATGCTTATGATTTTATAAATGTAACAAGCCTGAACTCCTACTCCTTCAAACCTTAACAATAAGAGAACTTGGATTAAATTCCATCCACCTTAGCCATTGTCCTTGTTTAAAGAATGCTTCACTGCACTGGTATTTTTCCACGTAAGAAGTATTCTTAGCCACAGGCACTTGACTGTATGGAAAAACTGACATGGCCTCTAAGAAAGATACCCATACCACATGAAAAATGCCATTTGCAGGTTTGGAATTCTTTCTTTGTTCATTCTTGTTTCTTGGGATCCTTTATACAAGAAGACTATAAAAAATATTTAAATAGGTACTTAGAGTAGTGGATGTGTGAGATCTAGCCTGACCTGATTATTTCTCTATATAGCAGTGTAAACTTTGCCAAATTAAAACACTTTCAAAAGATTAGTATCAAACGTTTTGTAAATATGTCTGATTATGTGAAATCAGTTATTTTATGTGGCTTATCTAACTGGATTCTTATGGTTGCATTCAGGAATAAATGACTGCATTAGAAGTAGTGGAGTTTGGTTTTGTACAGCAGTTGGGAAAGACATGTCACCTTTATTTAAAAAAAAAACAAAAAGGAATAATTGTTGCTCTGCCCACTTCCTAAGCAACACGGATGAATTAAAATACCTTCACTGTTTTGTGCCTTAAGGTCTCATGTTAAGTGCTGTGTAAACCCAGAATGAAATGGTCTGTGCTGCAGAGAGCTTATGATTTATGCAGTCACATTTTCTGATCTGGTTAGAAAGATTCTGTATTCACTCCTAATACTGTTACGCAGTAGGAAAGTGAAATTTTTAGAACATCTTTGTGTGTTAATTCTCTTCCTGTTGTTAACACACTAAAATGCTTATGAATAAATGTACTAACTCTCTGTGTATCCTCCTACCATGTTAGTAAAGTGTGTGGCACAAAGGGATCCTGATGTTCTTAATCTGCCATGAGCAGTAAAGTTCAGTTATTCAATCTCTTGGCAGTTCAGTATTCTCTACAGTGGAACAAGTGATTTTTTTAAAGGCATGTTATGCTGTGGAAGGCATAATTTACATGCTGGAAATCTTTATTTTTAAGTATTCAAGAGGATGTTCCTACTTCCCTTTGACATACAGGAGTCTCGTTGGGGTGACAGAGGAGAGTCTGAAAGCTCCTGGAGAAGAGGTGGTGAGACGGAATCTGAATGGCGACGAGCACCAGTGGAAAGGTGATGATTGGGCTCAGTATGTGTGGGCTCTTTCTTTAAAGCTGCACTAACAGTAATCCCTCAGGCCTTTACATTTCTCTAAGTTACCTTCTAATTTCTTTTAAGAATCTCAAAATGAGAGATTTTGTCCCACAGCTGCATTCAGATGTTCTTTTTCTATTTAGGTTAGATATGTGAAGGCTGGCTTAGGCCTTCTACATCTGATAATCTTAATTACATCGGTTCTAAGTAATGATTTTCTGACCCGCTCAAACATTGATGGCAATTGCATAAGTACAGACTGGGGAAGGATGATGAACAGATGCAGAGTTCCTAGCGATTTGAGATTTTCCATTTAGGAAACTGACAATAACTGTGAGAGAGAAAGTCAAAGCTGAGTGTCTTGAAAGCTATTCAAGTCCCAGAAGAGCTCACAGAGCAGAGAATGTGTGCTGTAAACTGGAAGTTAAGTTCTGAAAGACTGCAGAAGAAAGGGGAAGGATTTCTGTAGGAAGAATGTTCTGATGGTACTTTGCACTTTTATTTTAAAAGTGGTTGATCACATCTATACTTTCAGATGTTTGGGATATATTCAGTAATAATGACAACTGTTTGTATAGTTGTAGCAAGTAGGATCTTTAAAACCTGTCCATTCCTCTGTTCACACAGGATGCATTGTGCTTAAAATATTTCTGAAGAAACATGTCTAGTTGTTCTTAGAAGTCTGTGTTCATGGAAATACCTCTACTTGTTCTAATTGGCAGTATGTTTTACTGCTTAATTACCCTTACAAATAGATATTTATAAATGTCTAACCTTAATTTCCAGTGCAGCAATTTAAATCCATTACAGCTTACTCTGACTGTGGAAGCAAATCAGTTTACTGTCTCCCTCTAGTAATTTCTTCTAACATAGTGGAATGAGATCTCTTGATGAAGTGAGTAGTGTCTTAAGCTCTCTTTAAAAACTGTGTTGCTCTTCTTGATAGCGATCCACTTTCTCTTGAATTGCAACATAAAAAATTGCATGAAACTCTCAAGTGAAGCATTTTATTTACGTATTGCAGAAGTGTTTAATGCATCTGTTTATATGCTTCAGATTTAATGCATTAGCTTGCAGCTAAAAAATTTCTGGCAGGCATTGATTTCTCATGGAGCAGGTCTGACATGCTTGTATAATTAGGACACAAATCCACGCAGTTACAGAGCAGCTGATTGTCTTGTGCAGCAGTCCCCAGAGTACAGGATTCCAGGTGCTCAGCGAATTCCAGTGCTCTAAATCTTTTCCTTACCGTGGCTCCTTTGGGCATTAAGCCAAATGCTGTCTCCAGGGAAGTGACAAGGCAGAAGGCTCTAACTACTGTTCAGTAATGTCTGATCCTTTCAGTGTTGCACAGCTAAGCATATTCTAAAGATGAACTGGTGACACAATAGCCCAGTGAAAACTCTAACCAGTGCTTTTTATCCCTCCTACAACCTTGTGAGGAAAATCACTGTAAGTCTTAGTCTGCCAGAGCCTGCCCCCTGCTTGCAGTTGGGCAGCAGTAGTTGTCCTGCTGTACCCAGTTGTGTGTGCTTGTCAGTGAGAGCATCACCAATCTGTTGAGTGAAAACAGGGATGGGATTTTAGGGTTGGTGTGTTTGTGAAGCTAAGGGATATTTCATGACCATGGTTTTTATTTTTAACGAGTTCTTTGAGATACAGAGTTTGTCACGTTAAGCTTGATGTAGAAGCAAAACACCTTATCTGTTTTATTGCAGTAGGTGACCAGAGGAGACTACTAAGCAGCTGTGATGTTTCAAAGGATAAAAAACTGTTCAATATTTAGTGAATCTGTAGGGGAGATTCACTACCACTTTCATGTAGCACTCAGGGCAATTAGACCCCATGCATCTGAAAACTGCAAGCTCTGTAAAAGTACTTGCAAGCATGCATCAGGTATTCAGAAGTGATTCTGATGGGAGTCTACAGCACTGTCTTATATGTAAAGCTTTTCTAGATGTCATTTTCTACTCGCTTATTCCTTGTGGCTTTGTAGAGACTGGCGTCGAGGAGAAGCAAGAGATGATGAAAGACCTTTCCGGCGAGGAGATGATCTGCCCCGACGAAGTGACGATCTGCCTCGGCGAGGGGATGATCTGCCTCGGCGAGGTCCTGCAGAAGAAAAGGATCGGCCTTCTGCGGAATCAAGTGAGGACAGGCCGCCTCGGCGCGAAGGGGATGAAGACAGACCGCCTCGGCGTGAGGGAGACGAGGACAGGCCACTCAGACGTGGTTTGGATGAGGACAGACCTCCCAGACGTGGCTTGGATGATGATAGAGGGAGCTGGCGGGCTGCAGATGACGACAGGGGTCCCAGGCGTGGAATGGATGATGACAGGCCTCCCAGACGTGTGTTGGATGATGACAGACCTCCCAGACGTGTGTTGGATGATGACAGACCTCCCAGGCGTACGTTGGATGATGACAGACCACCGAGACGTGGCTTGGATGACGACAGAGGCAGTTGGCGAGCAGCAGACGACGACAGAGGACCCAGGCGTGGGCTGGATGATGACAGGCCACCCAGGCGGGCTTTAGATGATGACAGGCCACCCAGGCGTGGGCTGGATGATGACAGGGGCAGTTGGCGTGCTGCAGATGACGACAGGGGTCCCAGACGTGGGCTGGATGACGACAGGGGTCCCAGGCGAGGTCTGGATGATGACAGGGGACCATGGCGTAACGCAGATGATGACAGGCTCTCCAGACGAGATGACGACAGGGGGCCGTGGCGTAGCAGTGAAGATTCAAGACCAGGTCCTTGGAGACCATTTGGTAAACCAGGTAAAGCAGAGTAATGCAATCATTTTTCCTCCAAAGCGTGGTTAAACCAGCAGGTAATGGATGTGATACATTTGACAGAAAAGATGGGAGAATCATCTCTGAAAATGTCTGCAGTAGTTCTGCTAATGTGGACACTCCTTTACTTAGGAGAATTAATCCTTTTCATTTGGTTCAGTTAGACAAACTGTGCATGGCCAAAATCAGCAGTATTTATTATTTGCCAGGATTATATCTAAAGGTCGCATAGTATTGGTGGTGTTTACTTACATGCAAAAAAAAAGACACACAGTTTAAAGCTTTGATGAAGGAAGAACATTTTCAATAGTTGAGTGCACCTTAATCTCTTTCCCTGCATGATCTGAAATTAATCTGCTAGGAAGGATTTTGATGCATCACTGCATCACTCAAGTGGGTCTGGTTTGCATAAGTTATTTTCTTTTTTCCTGGATGTGGTAAAAGTAGGAGTATTTTTACACTTTTTTTGGACATCCTCCATTGAGTAGGATTTTAGACCAGATGACTTTTTGAAGTCCCTTCCAACCTGAATTATCCTCCAATCCTATTCCTATGAGGCTTATTTCTAATTCAAAGTAGTAGTGTTGGTAACCAATACTTGTTTCTGATTGTATTTGAAACTGTTCCTGATTTTTTTTCATTCCATTCACATTTGTATGTTTATTATATTTTTATTTTATATTTTTATTTCATATTTTTATTTTATATTTTTACAGGTGCCACATTAACTCCTTTAGACATCAATTATGTAATCCAAACCAGTACCAAAATTATCACGAGTCATTTTATTTGCACTCCAATAGCTTTTTCCTATTAAAAAAAAATCCAAAACAGTTTACGGGAGAGAAGTAAATGCATCTTTTTGAGGGATTAGAAGTTATTCATAAATTCCTTTGACTTTGTTGCTTGCAGGGGGATGGAGAGAGCGTGAGAAGGCTCGTGAGGACAGCTGGGGGCCTCCCCGAGACTCCAGGCCTCCTGGAGACCGTGAGTGGGATAGAGACAAAGATCGGGACGAGAGTGAGAAAGACCGGGAATATGACAGAGAAAGGGATTTTGATCGAGATGATCGTTTCAGACGTCCCAGGTTTGTGTAATTAAGGAATAGTATGACTTCACGTGGTGAAATGAACCGTGGTTGGTGTGTAAGAAATGGAGTTCTTTAAGGTAGTAAATGGATAGTGGCATAGTGGTTCGTTGTTCTTAAAATGCTAACGGGGTGAATCCCAGATTCTGCATTTAAATATTTTGCTTTTTTTCCCCTGTACATCATATTTCATGTTAGGCTCCAGAAAAGATTTTGGAAGTCAGCATATTAAATAGAGACCCATAGGACCTGAAAAATATCTGTGTCATCATCACTTCTTTCTGTAGCAAAGATAAAACATGAACATTTAGCCTTATTTTTCGTTTTCAATGGCAAAAGGGATGATGCTGGTTGGAGAAGGGGACCAGCTGAGGAAACATCTAGCTGGAGGGATTCAAGTCGTCGTGAGGAATGGGACAGAGGTGGCCGTGACATGAGAGATCGCCGTGCTGATGACAGAGAACCACCGCTCAGAAGAGGCCCTCCCCTCAGATCTGAGCGTGAAGAACGTATGTTTGTTTTGTGTTCCTAAAGGCTTGCAGTTACTACAGGTCCTCCACGTTACCCTGGCAGCATTAGGAGATGATTCTTTTTGGCCATGTAAACACCCTGTATGTAACAACATAATACAAAGGAGCAGTAGTGCAATTGCAACATTTTCCATGAATCTTATTTTTAGTTTTACTCTTTTCTATCATAGTAGCAATTCAGATCTGCAGTAGAAGGATAACATTTTAAGTCTGCAGTTATTTGTCACATTACATTTGAGGTGAATGAAAGTTTTTTATAGTCCAGTCATCAAGAGAGGTGTCCCAGAAAGTAATTTCTCAAACCAGAGAAGTATTTGCAAATAAGGCCTTATGGGTTTCACACTATTAGTGATATTTATTTTTTATGAATAACCGACTTTAAATATGTACATTAATGAGTTTTAATTATGTACATTCATTTATACTTTGCTGTCTCCTATAAAAACCAGTAACAAAAAAGACGTTTAGCCTGAGATACCACATGTTGCCAATCTGGACTTCTCACGTTCAGAATTTCATTTGGTTTCTGCCCTGAGCATCAGTGCTCCCTGCTTGTGGGTGCTGTCATGCAGCTGATCTCAGAGCAAACTGGAACAGAACACACCTTGCAGGACTGCAGCTAGCAGAAAGGTTGAGGGTTGCCGGTGTGGGGAGTTATATGCATTATATATATATATATATATATATATGCGTGTGTTATAAAATAATATCAAGAACTACTTTATTTTTTGACCATCTGGTTTAGTATTTGACAGTTTTGTTCATAGCTGGGGTGTAATTCTTACGCTCCTTCTGATGGAAACCAACAATTCTTCATATAGTGAAGAATGCTGAGGACTAGTATCAGGGGAGCTGTGATATCCGGTGTCACATCTGACTTCAATAATGCTGAACAGCAAAGGGCTGCTGAGACATAGAACACCTAAATATTTTTCAGTTGTTTCTAAAGAGACGCTTTTGTGCTTTTAATTCTGATAATATAAGGATGTATTTTACATTGTAAAACCATGTACATCACTAGAACATTCTTATTGCAGTTACTTTGTTTTGAAAATGACACTTCACTTGCTGACAGCAATTGTACATCTCTAACAGGCATGAGTAGTTCCTGTCCATTACTTCACTGTAAAATTAAGCTGTGCATTTGGCTGTCATCTTCATATTAGCTCTTGGCAAGAGTGAGAATCAGTAAATCAGACTGTCGGTGCTAGGCTTGTTTGTTTAAACTCCTGCAGGCTGCTGGTTGAACATGACAAAAGGTGGTTTTAATGTCTTCTGTGTTTGCAGCAAGCTCGTGGCGGCGTGCTGACGACAGGAGAGAAGAACGCGGGGAAGAACGTGAAACAGTTCGGCGGTCAGCTCCTGCCCCTGCTGCTCCTCCAGCTTCTGCTCCCCCGTCAGCATCGAAAGATCGAGAGAGAGATGGGGAGAAGGAGAAGGGATCCTGGAAAACAGAAAAGGAGCGTGAGCCCGTTCGTCGTACTAAAAATGAGACAGATGAAGAGGGGTGGACCACTGTACGACGCTAAGCGAATATCAAAACAGTTTAACCAATGTTTTAGCTCTGATTTGATCGAATCCACAGATTATATTTGTGCTTATAAACATTCTGAATGGGAATTCTTTAACAAATGTTTTGAGATAACACGAAAGCATGAGCTTGAATTACTTACTCATATAGATTGATCATGCACAAAACTCACAGCAGAAGGTTGGAAATTGAATGCCGGTTTTTGAAATCTCAAATGATGCTTACTTCATGGGTCATTTGTTGCTACAATAAAAAGAAGCAGGCTGCCTTGAGTAATGCCTCTGTTTCACACCAAAACAAGCTGACCTTTATATTTTTAGTCTGTCTTAATTTGGAATGGGATATTATCACTGAATGTGCATTTGAAAGCACCTCAATTCACACAGTGGAATTAGGGGAAAAGCAGAGCTGGATCAATTTCCATAATTTGCCAAAAAAAGGAAAAAAATATATATAACCCCCTCCCCCCCCTCTTTTTACAATCTTTGAGGGCAGGCAGTTTGGGAGACATTTTATCATCTAAATTCAGAAAGTTGTTTAAATTTGAATTAAACACAACAAACGTTATGAGCATTAGCTGCACTGGGATCTTTTCTGTAGATTTACTTGAATACATGAAGCCTACGAAGCCATGTTGCAGTCATTTTTCCAGTAATGTATACTGCTGCAGCGTGCAGACACAAAACTCCAAGCTTTTACAATTTAAGTGTTTTGGTAAGCATATTGCTATGTATTTTCTGTTGCGATAGCACAACTGCTTTTCCATTACTGGATAATTCATGCCTTTCAAGGATTTATAAATATTGTCATATTTAAAATGTGTGGTTTTGGAGAAGTTGTTGAATTTTTCCCCAATTCTTTGTCTTCAGGGTAAATTCTTTCCCTTTCCAAAAGAAGTGATTTGTAGTAATGGCTGTGTTGACGTTGATTTTGAGATGAAGAAGAAAATTAACTATCTGGTCATACTGAAGCCAACACAGAACTTGCTGCTGTGTGTTTCTTCAATGATAAATAAACGACTTATGGAATTAGCTTCTACAGTGTCTTTTTAGTAACTTCCTGCAGTGCACTTCAATGTAGAACAGCTGTTAGGTTTTTTTTTGGTGTGTATGCATACCAGTTTCTATACTATCTGAAGGAGAATCTCAGAACACTTAGAGAGAAACTAGCCTGAGTTAAAGCTTGTTTAATTTTACTGTGTGTGAACATCAGTTGTAATGCTTTTCTTCTTGTCCTTTTCTGAGCTTTCCAGGACTTATTCATTTCTAAGGAAAACTTTGCTCTTAAGCCATCCAACCTGAGGGCCAGGTGATTGTAACTTTGGGAGCTTGTCACTTCATTTTGCCAAGTTCCAGGATTCCTCACAGTGTTTTCTGAACAACAGTCAGTGACTGTACGCTCCCACAGAGGATGGCACTAGAGAATGGCATCCACTCCACCTCCTGGATTTGGGTAGCAGGCCATGGCTGCCCTTCAGGCACCTGTTGCTGTACCAACATTATTTGCTGTCAGATCATCACAGAATAGTGCCTGTTAAGTGCTTTGGCCCCACTTCTTACTGTCAAGTCAGACTCTGTTACTCTGAACCATGCTTATCCAGGCTGGTCTTGAAAAGCTCCAAGGAATGCTTGATTGCTCACACACTAAAATAGCTTAAATATCTTTTCAGCCTCTGCCTGTTGCCTCTCATCTTGTTGTCCACACAGTGCTGTAAATAGCCTGGCTTTATAACTGCCTTGGGGTACTGGCTGGTAGGATTCCCCCAAATTTTCCTGCTCCAGTCTAAGCCAGCCCTGCCCCCTCCAGCCCCTGTGGTCTTGTTGGTGCTCTGCTGAATTTGTTCCAGTTTGGCACAAGCTTCCCCATACTGGAGGCAAACTGGGGCAGTAGTGAGGTCTCATGAGTCCTGAGTAGAGGAGAGACACTCCTCCAACTTGTCAGAAGAACCCATGGCTCTTGGGTTCTTCTCTATCATCCTAACCAGGGTGCAAGGATAAGGTGACATCATCTGGACTGCAGTTTCTCAAATGGTCTTTCTGGCCTTTTTTGAGCATTAGTGCCACATTAACTTTTATCCAGTCATCAGACAGTTGTAAAGAGTGACCGTATCTTCAGTTATTATTTTAAATTTTATCTGTACAGCCATGTTTACATGGGGATAAATGGGGCCATTACACCAAATGAAACTCTTCCAGAGTTTGTGTTTTTAAATGGAAGTTGCTATATTTGTTGGAACTCATTCAATGCTCAGGACCAGGCAGCATCACAAACGGCTGAAAGATGCAACTACACAGACATGTCCATGTATTTATTTCACTGCATGATCTTTTTAGATAACTGCAGTGGTCAGACATTTCATCTGACCAAATCCAACATCTAAAACCTGCACCTACTGCCAGCAGGGGCGGTCAGCTCCTGTGGGAAGGGGGGAATTCAGCTGGGGAGCTGCTGGGATGGAGACCTTTAGTTCTCTCTGTAGTAGTAAAGGACCACAGTAATAAAAAGAACAGCAAGTTTTCCTTATGCAAATAAAGTGTAGGTTTGGTAAACCCACAAAGTAAAGGTAGGTCATCAGTGCTCAGACTGACCACCAATGGTGATGATAGGCTACCTGGTGCTCTGTTCATTCCTCATCAGAACATCACCATGGAAAAGATTCCACTGCTGATAGAACTAGGAATGTTTCCCTGAAATCAAGGGTTTTTCTGAAGGCAAAGTGCTTGCTTCAAACCAGTACCATCCATCTTTAGATCAGCAGCTGCGTGCAGAATAAATGATAATGGCATCAGGCTCAACAAGACACCTTCTGTGGAGCATGTAATAGCTTCCAACGTGGGCTGCTGGCAGATGAAGGCACATGCTGTTCCTGAAGTTAAGGTTACTACCACAAGCTGTCTCGGTCTCTATGTAAGCAGCATCTACGTAACAGGCTTTTAAGTGACCACGAGCAGGTGTGTCTGCCTGCTCAGTGCTGCAGAGTGTGCTGGTGTGCAGGAAATGGCTCTGGGAGCTCAGCCTGAACTAGGTTGGCTTCCCTCCCACCCGCAGCTGCTTTCTCCAGCCACTGCTGCTGCCTTACCTGCTGGGACCCGGCTCCCAGGTCTGATGCCACGCAGTGCAGGTACACACGGAGAGCAGGACTCTGAGCACACACAGCAGGAGGCACCATCACAAGAGCAGCTTTCTTCTCACCCAGGTGGAGGGCAGGGACAGCTGCTGCACAAGGACAGGGCTGGCATCCAAGGCAGGGAGATGTTCTGCTGTCTTGACAAGCTCCCAGGCGGTGCAGTGGGGCAGTTGCTATGGGGTAGCTTAAGCAACAAACCAGGGGAGGCAGATGTATGGCAGCCCTCTCGGAATGTCCCGTCAGAAAGCATCTGTGATCTTTTCCTTACATCCTTCTTGCTTTTGTGTCCATGAACAGTCACCTCAATTGAAACGCGTCTACTCATTTTCATCATCCCCACAAGAAGCTAACAAAAAGACTTTTTTCCCCACAGCATTACACTGGAGCTCAATCCCAATCTGCAGTGCAGACAGACATCATAAAATCCAACACCTAAATCCTACCAGCTGAGAACCTGCAGGGCAAGCCTCATGGAAGGAGGGACAGCACACAGCTGGTATCATCACAACCAACAGGCAGCTCCATACAACCAGCTGTAGCCACAGCAAGATGTTACTTAATGCAAGCCCATTTACATTTGCTAATTAGACCTAATAACATCGTCAAAGCAATCTGATGAAGCCTGAATAGAACACTTCCATCCACAACCCTGTTCTCAGCTGCAGTTTTGAATAGTGACCCCTGTTCCCAATCCTGCACATCCTGACTGCTCTCCTGCCCATCCCACTTGCTTGCTTCAATCTCCCACCCTGCCGGGTAGCTCCCCAGCAGGAACTCACTCTGATACCTGTCACTTCTCACTTGCCCAGTTTCCCTTCCCATTAGGACCCGGTGACTTTCTCACCCTCAGGTGAATCTGGGTACAGCCATCTAGAGCAGAACCCTTCTGCACTGCCCTCCTGGCACCAAAGGGCTCCGAAGAGACCCACAGATCTGCTGCTGCCGCTCCTTCTCCTGCCTCAAGTTGCAATAAAAACAAATTCCCCACCTCTCGAGATCGACGCAGCCCCGTGCCGGCTCTCAGCACTTCCCGGAGCTGCGTCCCGTGTTCGGTATACGTGAAAGCTACTTGGTAACCACACGGGTGGATCTCCCCCCCGCATCCAAACAAAGCCACACTCTTCAGCCTTACAAACGCATCACCTTCCTTTCGTCAGTTTCGCACCGTGCTCTGGGTCTCCTCAGAAGTCCACAAACACACCAGGGTCCGCTCTGTGCCCCCACCAGAAGGGCTCACCGCGCAACCCCCGCCAGTCCTTCGACGCTCCAACCTCCCAGCCTCAATGCCGCGCGTTACGCACAGGGAGCCGGGCGGCACCGTCCCGTTCCTCCCCCTCCCTGGATGCAGCCATTTAGCCGAGGGGCTGCCGACCACCGACCGAGAAACCCGAACGGTTCCAAGGACGAGGGAGCGGCTCAGAGCCATTCAGTCCCCGCCGGGCAGCGGGAGGCCATTCCCCCGGGCCGGGCGGGCAGCGGGGAGAGACACCGCCCGCCCCGAGCGCCGCCCCCGTCGGGACTCGCGGCGAATCCCATTTTCTTAAAAACCACATATATATATATTTCTTACAAGAAACACGTACAGGGCGTCCCGGCCGCTCCGAAGCCGCCCGCCAGTCCCCCCGCGCCCCGCTCCTAGCGGGCTTTCTTGCCCAGCGCGGTCCGGGCGTGCCGGAGCTGTTTGGCCGCCTGCATTTTGGACAGCGGGCAGTACTTGATGGTGTGGGCATTGTCCCCGCTGGCGCCGCACAGGGGACAGGTGTAGCGGCGCAGCACAGGGCACAGCACGCGGCCGTCGGGTCCCTTCAGGATGTGCGTGGTGTACAGAGCCACCGCCTCCTTGTTGTTCCGGCAGAAGACGCACACCTGCAGCTCAGGCTTCAGCAGGCGGCCCGCGGCACGCGGGTGCGAGGGCAGCCGACCCGCCGCCACCACCACGCCCGCGCCCCACGCGTGAGCCGAGCCGTCCCGGCCCGCGTGCTCCCCCGAGCAGTCGAACAGCACCGCGGCGGGGCCGCCGCGCCCGGGGAAGGGGCTGAAGTCGGCGTAGCGCTCCTCCAGCAGCCCGTCGCCGTGGTGATGGTGGTGGTGCCCGCACAGCTCCAGCTCGTGCAAGTCCAGCGCGCCCTCGAAGTACGGCCCCGCCGCTTCTTCCTCCTCCTCCTCCTCTTCTTCTTCCTCTTCTTCGGCCGCCGCCACCACCACGGCGGGCGGCTCGGCGCCGAAGCCCTTGCCGGGGCGCACGGCCTTGGTGATGAGCGTGGCCAGCCCCAGGTAATCGTTCCACGAGTTGAAGACGTTTCCGCAGGCGCTGTGGCTCCGGCCGCCGTAGCGGGCGCCCGGCAGGCGCTCTACAGGAGGGAGGTGCCGGTGCGGCTCCAGCTTGCCGCCGGGGAAAGCCTCCATGGAGGGCGCCGTCCGGGAGCGCCCGCCCGCGCCCTCCACCGCGCGCCGGACCGCGGCACCGCCGCAACCCAACACCGCCTCCGCTTTCTTCGGGAGCGCGCGGCTGCGCGACGCTCTTTAAATAGGGGCGGCGGCGGGAACGGAGGGGAGGGGTGCCCGCCGCTCTCTCATTGGCCGTCGGCCAGAGGCCCCTCCCGCTCATTGGCTGGTAGGAGGAGGGGAGGGGCGTGGCCAGAAAGGGGCGGCGAGGCGTGCGCGGCGGCGCAGGTGGCGAGGCACGTGTGCAGGGGCCGGGGAGGGGTGGGGGGTCCCGGGGCGGGGGGGGTCATTGTCCAAAAAGCTGTTGTTTGTATCCCCAAAACATCCCTAATACTGTTAGTATCCAAAGAATTACTCCAAAACTCTTGTTAGTACCCCAAAAGCTATCGATATCCCAAAGGGCATTATTAGCACCCCTCCAAAAATAGTGTTGGTACCTAAAAATATGTTGGTTGTGTCCAAAAAGACATTGCTGGTACCAAAGTAACTATTTGAGCACCCAGAAAGCTGCTGGGGATGACTTAGTGTCAGCAATGCTGGTGTACTGCGCGTGGTACGTGGCATCCAATCTGGCACTGCTGTCACTCCTTTCCCCAGTGTAGAAATACAGCGGGGTTTGGGTTAGAAGGAACTCAAATCCCACCCAGCCCCAACCCCTGCTGCAAGCTGTGTGTCTCCCACAGATCAGCTGCCCAGTGCCCACCCAACCCGGCCTTGAGCACCTCCAGGGCTGGGATATCCACAGCTCTCTGGGCAGCCTGTGCCAAAGCCTCACCACTCTCTGAGTAGAGAATTACCTCCAGCTGAAACCTCCCCTCTTTTAGCTTGTAACATGTGGGGTTTTCTGCTCCCCCTCTTTGCAGGCATCTGGCTCCAAACCTGGGCTCTGAGTGAGATGGAGAGTCCATGTCGCACATGATCATGTAGGCAAAGCGCACACTGCAGCAGAAAGTTACCTAGGCAGCCTAAGTACAGCTCTGCATTTGACTTCCCAGCAGAGTGACTTCCTTTTCCCTATCTCCAGCTGATCGTTTTACAGCAGCAGCTGCATTCTGTGTTGGCTGTGTGTGGTTACAGCAGCAGGATTGCACTTCTCACCCTTTCTTCAGTCCTTCAACAAACACAGATAGACTATGGAGGAGCCAGGAGGAGCTGAAGGCAGGAAGAGAGCTGAGGCTCATTCTTTTGGGCTCTGCAGAGCTGACTGCTCCCAGTACAGCAACAGGGGATCACACTCAGTGGCCTTTTGGGGGCTGATAATGCAGTAGGAGCTACTGGCTCTTCTGTACTCTTTCACTGAATTTAAAGAATGCAGAGTCGCAGACCACCAGCCGGGGTGGTGACCCAGACTGCTGCAGAACACAAATCCAAGCCAAGAATCAAGTGTTTATCAGCAGAAGCATATTTTTCCTGAGGATATGGTACCTCGCTTTTGTGTCTCGTGGAGAAGAATGTCAAAGGAGCCTGAAATGTGTACAGTTGATGAGAAGATCAGTTTTTATGAAAACCCAGCAGGTGCCTGGGTCTCACTGCTGTGGGCTGTGGGTTTGGGCTGCTGCTGATACCCGGTGTCAGGGCTGCTTCTCACCTCTTGTAGTGTCAGGCTAGTGATGAATGTGGGCAAACACGTCTGTATGTGCATGCAGCTGACAGCCTCACCTGCAGATTTTCTCAGGGTTGGCAGATTCTGACAGATTTCAGAGGGCTGCAGGATTTTCGAAGCACAGAGATGTGACGGTGCCTTGTGACACGGGGTAAAATCCTTTTTGGTCAGTACCAGTGATAAAAATCCTTCTTGCTTAGGGAGGGAGGCCAACAGCCTCTGCACTGCCAGGACCGCCTGCACTTTGCTGCTCCTGTGCAAGGTCATGGACGTCAGAAGCAGAAAAAGCAGAGGTTTTCAGTTTTGGAAAAGTCTTTGGCTTCATTAAGAAGAGTATTTCAAATAAAATTTTGGCTAGACGCTCTACATTCCTCTGTGTATTCTGCCTCTCCAAAAATGACTGCTCCAGGATACGCTTCAGAGGGCTCAACGCTCACACGAGGATTTATTGCTCTGAGTTTCTGAATTGGTTCTGAGCCTGAATTAGCAAATGATAGTGCATATTTCTAATAGCAGCAAGGATTCCGGCAGAATTTCTGAGCTCTGCCTGCCTGATTAAATCCACCGAGAGCTCCTGCTAAGCTCCGAGGCAGAGCAGCCATGCTAAATGCTGTAGGATGACTGCAGAATCAGTTGTGAAGGCTGTTTTATTGTATGAAGGGTTACCAGCAGAAGACGTATATGTGAGCTGATCCCAATGAGTGTCATATACACACTCAGTATAGTAGATAAATTCCTCATAGATTAATTTCACACGGTGAGGATAATAGTATTTCTCCTGACAACTTGATTAGATCTGTAAGAGAACTCCTGGTGAAAAAAAAAAAGGCATTTTGTTTTTTGTCAGGATGATAAGCATGATTTAACTGTGAGAGAAAAGCAACCAAAAAATCAGGCTTTCAGTGCTCTTGTCTTCTGTTTTGTTGTTTTGTGAAAGGAGTAATCAGAGGGTTTCCTGTTGTTTCGATTGCCCAGAGGATCTTGTTTTCTTCGTCTGAGATTGAAGTGTTTTGTGAAGCAGCTTTGCTACTTATTATATACGTTAACTACAAGGTTGGGACCAGATGGCCTTTAAGAGTCCCTCAAATGATTCAATGATTCCATGATATAATTGCCCAAGACAATTCCTCTTCACTCAGTGCAGCATAGACAAGCCAAAAAGTTGGGCAACCCCTGGTCTAAACATTTTGTAATTCTGATATTCGTGGGATTTTTGCCTTCATGGTACTCATGGAGAACTCCAAGACTTCAGATCTTGGGGAAAGGAGGCCTAGAGAAGCAGTGGATGTCCCATCCCTGGAAGCATTCAAAGCCATGTTGGATGAGACCCTGGGCACCTGGTCTGATGGGGGGCAACCAGCCCACGGCAGTGGGTTGGAACTAAATGAGCATTAAGGTCCCTTCCAACCTAAGCCTTTCTGTGATCCTATGATTATGTGGGACAAGCGAGGTGCCTGGTGAGATGGGGACATCCTTTGTGCATGTCTGTGTGCACAGGGGGGTGTCAGGGGCTGCAATTTATACTCAAGCACTTCACATCTCCCAGAAGCCTCTGTTGGGTTTCCAAATTCTTGTGCTCCTATAGCTCACAAATCCCATTTGGAGTCTGACCTGAAAGCACAGCTTCATTTGTGTTCTCAGTAAGAATCGTTTTGTTCAAGCCTTAGGGTGCTTTTGATTTTTTTTCTTCCTGAAGGGATAAACCACTAATTATACATGGAAACTGTACCTCAAAGATCCATCTTAATAATATAATTGTAGTAGCAAAGTAACCAGTATGATTATGTGCATCGTTGCACTTTTCTGCCATTAACCAGCTTTTCTTGGTTAATGAAGTTAGTAAAACCTAGAATGTGCTTTGCTGGAATATATCCAGTGGAATCTCATTATCACCTACAAGCCTTTATAATTGGGATGATAATGTGCAAAGCATTATATTGCTGATAAATGAGATACGATTAAGAGGGGGCAAAGTTCTGCTCTCAGACACACGTGACAGATCCTGAGGCTTTGGTGTGTGTCAGTGGAGTGCCTGCAGCCCCATGTCCACCTTGGGGCTGCAGACAAGGGGCACTTGGAGCAAGGCCAGCAGCAAAACTACTGAGATCTGTGACCCCTCAGGAGAGGTGCAAGGAATCGGTGCTGTCAAGGCAGGAGGAGGCTGCAGTGAGGCATGAAAATGGTCTTAAATGCCTTCAAAGAAGGATATAATCTGTCCTGCATGATCCTGTTGGATAGAACATAGAGGAATGGGTTTAGAGCACTCTAAAGATGGTTTACATTGGGTATTATGGAAACACAGGACTTGACCAACTGCTTGGATCAAGGTGTGTCAAAAGGGCCTCTACCTTTGGCAGGCACCAGGAAAGGCTGAAGTTGGTGAGCTGATAGAGACATGCTGAGTGTCGTAGGTGGCTGTGATTCCAGGAGCCAAATGGCTGCTGCCTCTGCAAGGACGTCCTGGTTCAGGGCATGTGCAAGTGAGAAGCTATCAGCACAGAGACCAGAGATGTACCCAGTGCTTGCACAAGAAGAAATCAGATCTGCCAGGCATCTGTGGTCAGGATTGCACTTACACCCCTGATTTGCTTGGAAAAATTGTCAGAACTGCCAGTACAAGGAACAGAGGCATATAACAGTCACAGAAGCAAAACAGAGCACTATTTTGTTGGATGGCATAGGTCACAAAGTCTCTTCTTTTTGTATTTGTTTAGTTTCCAGTACGTATTTTTAGAAAAAAAAAAAGATCCAAACTTCAGTCAGAAAGATCTTTAATGAAGAATCAATCTGCTTGCTCCAGCTCTGGCTTTGGGAATAAACTCATTATTTGCACAGTTGAACATCTGGCCCATCTTCCCAATCAGATCTTGTCTATTTTCAGCATTAGGGCTGTCCTATGTTAACTGAGGACTCTGATCTCAATATTACATTCTCCCTGTAAACACCAGTAGTCTTTGACCAAATCATCCCTTAACCTTCTCTCTTTGTAAGATAAATAGACCGAGCTGAATGTGTAATAGCTGTTTTGCCATCCTTCTCATTCTGAACTCTCTGACAATTACCAACATCCTTCATGGACAGTAGGCTTTAGCATGAACACAGCCCTCCAGCATGAATGACACCAGGCATGCCAGGAGCACAGGTATATCTCAGTGTTTTGCTATGGTACTGTGCTCAAATATTGTGTGTGACTGCATAAGAACATAGAAATAGGTTCAGACCAAAGATACATCTGGCTTGGAATCTTATTTCTGGCAGGAGCTTGTAGTGGGTGGATACTGAAGTGTGGTATTTCCCTTCAAAGGCTCCTCCTTATCAGTTGCCAGCTTTAAAAAATAAGGGCACAAACTGAAATTCCATGCAAAGCTTTCAGTACTCACATGTTTCTGATGTCTTAATTGGTGTCTTATGCCTGTAGCTTTTCAGCATTTGTATTTGCCCAGGATGTTAAACTGTGAACCAGAAGATCTGTATCTCTGGTAAGGTTCTGGGAAAGGAAATGTTTAGCTCTCCCTGAAGCCATGAAAGGCAGGATGAGAGCTATGCCAGGCATGTTCCCGCTCCCCAGGAAGGCAGTACAGCAGCAGGATGGCTCAGCAGAGGCTGCTCCACACCCCAGAAAAGACCATGGGAGGGCACACGTATTAACCAGGCAGAGTTAATACAGCATCCCTAACCCTGGTTCTGCATCTATGGTGGTCATGCTTGTGCCTGCTTATCAGTTTGGCTGTACCATCAACAATTCCCAGACCACAGCCCTGCCCGTTTCACATGGGGCTGTGCAGCTCAATGCAGCTGCACCAAAACAGGCACTGCAGGTCCCATGGCGGTGACAAACCCTCTTCCTTGGTTATTGCTCAGTGTTGTGTCATCTGCGACTTTAGCAGAGAATGGTTTCACATTTTCTTCCAGTAAAGATGTTACAGCTGAGAATCACCATGGAGCCTCTTGGAAACTACAGAGTGATGATTCCTTCTTTATAGTTGCAATTCGAGATGTCAGCTGGTTTTCGGGTTGCCTGGGTTGTACCAGGTTAGTTTTGCACTGCTCTAGTTTCTCAGTTGCGAAGCGTACAAACTTCAGTGCCTTTTAGCATGTTGTTGTGTGGATGTTAGATCAGGTGTCACTGCACTTCATCATCTCACAGTTAAAGGACAGTACACTGATTTAGTAGGACGTGCTTTCCATAAACGTACACCTGGTGTTTATGCACTGCTGTCTTACCACAGCTGCTGGGCTGCTGGGAAGAAGTCTGAGTGGACGTTTTGGACCATTTCAATACAAGATTACCTAAAATAAGTTATAATCCAGTTTCACAGATTTTTTTCTTTGTATGAAACTTTCAAGGGAAAAAAAACCACCAAGATTTCCAAAGGTACAGTCAGTGCTGGGTGGAGAAGCAGCGATGTTTGAGTTTCAAGACACTACTGGTATGTCAAAAACCAAAGGCACGCTTGGTGGTGGTGGACAAGACTGGTGATGAGGAAATGAATTTGTCTGCTCTGGAAGGAGATGAGGAAAAGCCATTGCTTTAAGGCATTGAGAGTAACAGCAGAGCCAGGAGAGGCCAGTGAGAGCATAGAGATGAGACACAGAAAAAGTCTAATTTAAAAACGCTTAAATGCCTTTTCCTGAACAGGCAGAAAAATTGATGTTATAGGCCAATTTTCAGATGAAAATGCATATGCACAAATGCAAATGCACATCTCAAGCTTGCCCTCGGATTCGAAAGTCAAGTTCATGAAATTCTGATACCACTGAAAGTAATAGGAAAACTCCTGCTAACTTCATCTCTATTTATTATAATCACTTGCCATTTATTATAATCATATCATTAAGGCAATTGAGACATTAAGTGCTGTGCTGACAACGTATTTCACTTTTTTGTCTCACTATGCAAGTTTAAGGGGTGAAAATGACAAAACCTCAATCATAACTTTGCACTGTGGAAGAGTGAGTGCCAAACACGCTTCTGGTGCTTTCTCTGGTGTAAGGAAGGAGGGGAGGCTCCGAGGTTGGGGGCTCTCTCTTGGCATTGTATTGCTTACTTTTTTTTTCCTTTTCCTTTTTGTTTTGTTTTGTTGGTTTTTCTTTGTATAAATGTCTATTTGTTACAGTTTTACCAGTAATTTCACAGTTCTTGACATCTAACATTTTGTTCCTAAAAGCATCTGAGGAAAGCATAACATACTTGTCTGCTGGTATGTTTAGTTGTGGGAAGATTCCTCTGCCCTGCTGATTTCTGGAGGTGTCACCTTGGTTTTCTTGGCAGCTTTGTCTTAGTACCAAATAATTACAGCTTCTGAGAGTAACACGAATGCTCTTCCATCAGAAAAAGAAGAGAATGTGAATAGACACAATTGTTTCCAAAGGTAATAAGCAACTTTCCTCTAAATTTAACACCCATAACATTGTAAAAACTGAAACCGACAGCTACTGAAAGCTAATATCATTGAACTAATTTTATTCAAGGTTATAAAATAACAATGATAATAAAAAATGAACAGCATGGAGATTTGGTTGAATTTTTCTTTAGATTTACGATGCTCTTGAGAACCTACGTACATATTAAATCTGTACTGTAACCTAACTGTATCCCTTTGAAAACAATATACTTGTAAGCTTTTGCTGAAATTGTAGTGTTTAATACATCTGGCATTCATCAGCATTTGAACAGCAGTTTTAGAACTTTATGGTTGGTTGAAAATGCCTCTTAGTGTAGTTTCAGCAACCGTAGCTGTCAGAACTGTAGAGATGGGGTCTCATCCGTCTTGAAATCTAACACTTCAATGTGTTCATTTCAACATTTCTGACATTAGCCAGAAACTGAGAAATTTTAAAAAGTTCTTGCTGTTTTCTACTGAGACGTGCAACCAACTGCAGAGGTGGTGGGGCTGTTCCTCATGAACACGTCAACATGCACAACACGTACTCACAGGTACAGAACCCAGGTGGTTTTAGATAGACAGCCACTTTGATTGCGGCCATCGTTTAGGCGTGGAGGAATGCTGGTGAAACGAGAAAGTCTGCAAGAGGGAGAATGAGAATTAGAGAGGTTCCACTCAACAGGAGACAAAAAGTGAAATGAAACCTCTGCTAGGACAGAGTTGTTTGTTATTAAAGGAGTTTTAACATCTGTCAGGAACCCTTATTCTCACCGTTACCTGTGGACAGAGTAGCTGTTTTGTTGCTGCAGCTTTCAGCTATGTTGCAACCGTCATGACACTGCGATGGAAACATGCTCAATGTGTTTTCAAATATAATAATAGTAATACATGAGGGTCTCCATTTTGATAGAATGAAGCAACTAGGAATTTAATTAATTGGTCTTAAATTCTATCTTGCTGCTGAGACTCCTGTGATTGCAGTTATGGAGACTTTCACTTACACTAAACCAGTTTTGCTGGTGAGACCAAAGGACAGCTGCTGATACTTCAATATGTGAAGAACCTGCGTAAATTCCAGAATTAAACAGCAGTCTGTGCAGGATTGTATAGGAGGTGGTGATTGTTTTCCTCTGCACCTGAATCTTTGGGTGTTTATTAAGTACGGCCTGAACTGTCATCTTAGGGCAGTTTTGTACCCCTGTACACTGGCAGCAGTGTCTGTGTTGCAGAGAGCTGCATCTACTGGGATGTCTACTTGAATGAGATTGAATGCTTCATACAATAGTCTTCACACTAAGAGAAGATACCATGGGCTAGACTTTTTGCATGTTTAATACGGACATTTTTGTGTGACTTTTTAAAATGTCTTTGGAAAACAGCAGTGCTATTTTCCTGGATGTGCTCCTGTTGCTTTCCTTTGCTGATTGCTAACATGCTAGGAGGAGATCAGGCATATTTTTATCTTATTGTAACAAAATGAGTTCCATGGAAACGGCAGCAGGGGAAGCCTGCTGAGCAGCTGGAGGTCAGAAATCAGCCCACGTTTAGAAATGAAGAAAGGCAGCATGGTGGGGCATGGCTGCCTGCATTCACTGCTCTGGGGCTGGTTACTTCAACCTGCAGCAGGTTGGCTTAAGGCAAACTTTCTGCAAATCGTGACATTCAGTTATGCCATCTGTAGACCATCACACATAGGCTGGATGTGTGGCTATGGTGAAAGAGCTGGGGTTGTCACCACGGGGTGACCACAAGCCCTACATACAGCTGTCCTGTTTTTTCATGTCAGTGTATCACGTTTGTTGCCAAAACCCACTCGGGGCACCTAGATCTGGAACCCTAGAGAAATTTGTTAAAAAAGGAGTGTGAAATAGGAAGGTATGGGTTAGCTTCCCCTCACCCTACAGAGCACTGGGGTGCCTGTGGGGCAGCGGGTGCATCCCCGGCTGCAGGCTCATCGTTTCCATGGCAACGCAAGATGGCAGGCCTGCCCTGCTCCTCACAGTGCAAAATGCCGGGTTTTGTCCATTGGCTGAAGGCAGCCATGCTGCCCTAGTGACAAAAGTGAACAAATTACTTAGAAGGACACTCAGGAGAAAAAGCCACTTGATAGTGTTTTATCTGCCACCGACTGGGGCGATCCCTTCACCATGGTGAGGGAAAGAGATAAGAACAAACTGACTCTCTCCACCACACTCCAGCCACCATCTCCTCCTTAGCCTGGTTGCTTTATTGCCTTTACCAATTTCTACTTAGCTTCTCACTTTGTCTTCTTGTTTATTTGTGGCTTTCTCCTGGCAGCAGTGGAGAGAAAATCTTATTTCTTTGTTGCTGCTTTTTTTTTTTTTTCTCAGTGCCAAATCTGATAAAGGTGACACAAACTGTCAGGAGAATTGGGGGCATCGAGGGAGGCCTGATGCTACTCTTCTGACTGGAGTGGGAGAGTTTGCAGGCTCTCTGTTGCGAGGAAATCCCCGTGGATGTGGTTCAGCATCTGTAGTGTAAGTGCAGTGCCCTGGACTGTATATGTGCAAGTCATGAGGGAGAATGGGAAGAAGACACTTTTCCCATTGTGCCGGTATGCAAGCATCTTAATGTCTCCAATATATTTCTTCCTCATGCTTAAAGGGTCAAAGACATGCATACAAGTCCAGCAGAAAGCCTGTGGGAGGGAGGAATTAAAACCTGACCACATTTGTTAAACCTTGGGTTAAGTCCCTGGAGCATAGGGACTTTCTGCCTCCTCCCAAGGCTGTAATTTCGTTATGATCATTCAAGATAATAACCTCGCTGGACACTCACATGGTAAGATGGAATTTGACAAGGCTGTGGTTAGAGCTGGTTGTTTTATACGGAACAGAACTGTCAACAGACTTTATTGAAGAGGAGAGTGTAGATTTACAGTGTAAATGTTCAGCACAAAGGTGACAGTGCAAAAGGCTTTTATAGGCAGCATGAGGGGGATGCAGGCTGGCAGTGGCACCATGGCAGGGAGCAGTGATCCTCAGACTGGGGAGGATTCAAAGGAGAGATGATGAGGAGTAGGTGACGTTAGACTTGGCAACTGGTATCCAAGGAGGGATCCACACTCCTCTGGGCACTGTGCCCTGATTTCATAGCCTTTTAGCATCCAGCTGAGAGGCATAGTATCTTTGAGGAGAAATGCTCTAGTGCAAGAAGTAATGTTTGCCACACTCTGGTGAGAAGTGCAGGCTACTTGGGTATATTTCTATGTATCAGGTGTGTTAGAGCTTAAACTAAAGCCCGCAGAAATAAACAGAAGAACTCCCATTTATTTCATTGGCTGTGGCATTTCCTATATGGAAAACGTCCTGCACATTTTCTAGCTATGAGGCCTCCCAGGAATTTCCACAGCCCCCAGGCATATGCCTGTCTTTAACCCCTGTACAGTCGCAGTGGTGAGGGCTGAGTCTCACTCTTCCCCAGCTCCTTCCCTGCTCTGCCCAGAGTCCCAATGAGCCAGTGTGAACCACAGAACAACTGAAAGGACATTGCCTCATCCATCCATGCCCCAAGCAGGGGCAGCTTGGGCAGGCTGCTCAGGAGTGAAAAGCCTTTTGCTCCCCTGTGCAAGATGCCAGTGTTCAGTAGGCAGTGCAGAGTGCCTGTCCCTTGGGCTCTGTGTGGGTGCAGCATGCTCACTGACATCATCCCACACTATCTGCAGCAGCTGCTGTGCCTGCTTGTTCTGCTAGCCTGATGTTTTCCAGGCAGCTTGGAGTTGGGCAAGATGGCAGCGTGCAGGGGAACAATGAAGCTACATTTGTTGCAGGTGCTTCAGGAAGAACCAAAAGCCCTCTGAGATCCAGCTATTACATTCAGGCTTTAAAAGCTAGCACAGCAGGGCTCTCTCCGTTTTAGTCTTTACATTTCACAAGCATTACTGTGCCATTCATTCCACTAACACCTGAACCCACTGCATCCTCCTGTGAAAAGAGCATTTCTATCTCCTTTTATGGTAGGAGACTCCAAAGGTGGGAAGTGGTTACAGAATCTGTCCATAGTCACACAGTAGGGCTGTGAAAGAGCCGTAAATAGGTTTGTTTCCCTTGTCCTGGGCCTTAATTCACAGAAAAATCCTTCCACTGCAGTGAAGCAAGTCACATTGGGCTGCAGCTTTTGTGACTCTGCGTTAGTGCTGTAGTTCATAGACCTCCCTCATTAAATGGTCACATGCTGCAGACTGAATGCCAGGCTGACCTTCCAGCCTTTGCTTGCAGGCTGGAAAGGCAAAATGTTGGCGCTGAAAAACTCAGCTTTCATTAAGCACTGCCTGAAATCAGCTAATCTCATTTGACTGAACATAGAAACAGCAATACTGTAAATGAAGGGGTTTGGTGCTTGGGTTAGCATGGGGGTATGACAACATCAGAGACTGTCCCAGCTCTGCTGAAGCCAGCAGCAACCTCCCACTGGCTCAGCTTTTGGGAAACTATTTTAGCAAAGCCAAGAGAGAGATGAAACTGCAGAACACACGGCTGGTAAACAACAATCCCATCTGGAAACAGCAAATGAATAAAATACACTTGACCTCTGCTATCATTAGGGAACTTTGCCATCCCCAGGTAACAGGAGTTTAAGTGTCAACTGCCAAAACTGGGTGGTTATGGTAAGTGATGAGCTGGTCCATAAAATTCTTTTTCATCTTACTTTCAATAGCAAGTGAGCAATGTGTACCTTCCCTCTTTAGATCCCTGAGCTAGCACATCTTCATGGTGTGGCTTGCTTTCTTCTGATTTCCTTTTTAAGACCAGCTGTGTGGATCTGTTTGTCACTGCTTTGGGAACTATACTCATGGTTTTATCTGCTTTGTGTGTATATTTCTTTATGCCAGCAACTGTCTTTCTGCTTGGTTTGTCAGCAGCACCTAGCACAGTGCTCAGGAGCTGTCACAGGCTGAATGATAAACAGTAATAAATCTCTGCCCCTCTCCAGTAGCTGCAAGGAGGTTGTGTCCCATCAGCCTGGGAGACCTTTGCAAGCAGCTGTACTTACAGAGTACATGATGGAGGGTCAGAATTGTCTCAGTATCATCTACTTAGCAGCAACAACTTCGCATAGTTCTCACTTTACATTGGCTTGTTTACAGTCAGATTCAGGCCTCCCCACAATAAGGGAGGTTTGTCTCGAGGTTTCTTTGCTTCCCAGCATGTTGGTGGAGCTGGCTGTGGTCACTCTCTGTTCATATCACAGCAGTGGATTGGGATGCACAGCACAGGGATCCTGAGCACAGCTGTGTGTGGTGTATGGATGCAGGACAGATGTGTCACCAGGATTCTAATTAAGTTAGGGGTGCAGAGAAAAATAACTCAAGTGTGAAAGGAGCATGTCTTAAAATGAGCATTTTGCTAAATGGATTTTCTCCTCTGATTCACTGCTCGATGCAGGATTTCAGCCTCCCCTGAGCAGCTCATTGTTCACTTGTTTTTTTTTTTCTCTATTAATAAATATGCACAAGCACTTAAATGGAATAATGTGTTTTGTGGAAAAAAAAAAAAAAACCCACAAAAAACCCCAACACAACAACTTGATGTCCTACTGGGGAGAAAAAGCTGTGCAGAGAAAAAGAGCTGGCTGATTCCTGTTTGTTGAAATAAATTTGTCACTTGTGCTTAGCTCCTGGGGCTTTGCTGCATGGGGCAAGAGAAGTTTAACTGCTACTCTTGCTTAAGGCACACTGTTATGTCAGTATTTAACAGGAGAATTGACTCAGGATCAGGCTCATAACACGCATAGTGAACAGTGGATGAGAAAGTAATTTTTGGAGCAGATTGTAGTTTGGAATGAGCAGGGAAAGTGGCATTACAAAAAAGTTTATTTCAGAGATCTTTGTTCCTTATGGGGGTGTTTCATCTTCTTGAACAATTGTCTAACACAAGCAGCCATCACTTGTGGGTGTGACTTGGGGGTTCTCTCCTCTTTTCTCCTCCCATTGCTTCTTGGATGTTGCATGTTTGCCAGGATTTCCTTTTCGTGCTGGAAGGAATCTCACAGTAACTCTGAAGTTACCTCACCATAGGGAGACATTACAGGAAGTTTTCTCTTGGGCAGACAGCAGCTCTCAAAGGACTGATCTCAGAGCTCCTGGGTAGAGGCCATACTTTGTACTAATAGTGGATTATGGTGACCACTGGTGCTTTTGGTGATTATTCCTCTGAAGCTGTTCTTTCTTTCCTGGTGTGTGCATGTGTCTGCCTGCTGTAGGCAGAGGGATAGCCTCTTAACTCCGTTCTCACTGCCAATGCAAGCTATGGGGCATCCACAGCTTATCTTCTTCTGAGGACTCTGTGCTGTCCTCTGTCCCACAGTTCTCATTGCTGTAAGTCTCCCATGCCAGGAAAATGTGCCCCAGCCTGCAGCTTCTCCATCAGTGCTTGTCTTGTCCTTCTGCTGCCTTCCCAGAGAGGTGTGCAGGAGGCTTTGGCCATCACGGTGAGTAGGTTCATCCTCAGACTGCCAGGAGAAGCAGGCAGGCTCCCTGGGGTCCCCTTGCAAGAGGAAAAGCCAGGGATGTTTGAACGAGTCCAGTACATTAATAAGCCAGGCTGCCCCACATAGCAGGAGCAAAAGTGGGACAGCCAGCACGCTGCTAATTTTACACAGGTCCAGGGGGATTTTTTTCCTGGGAAGGGTGTTATGATTATTTTGTGTTCTGAAGTGCCTAAAATTAATGTTTGTCAGAATCAAGATCCTCTTGAAAGCTTCACCCTACCCATCCCAGGCCTTGGGAGAGCTCCACACACAGGAGGGGCAGGCACTGTCTCAGGATCCCTCAGCCTGGCAAAAAAAAAAAAGACAGAAATGTGGAGGAGCGCTGAACCAGTGGAGGATCCCCAGCTCTGCCAGAGCTCCTGGCTTACCCACTGTGCTATCTCCATGAGCTGAATGAGAGCCAAGGAAGTCCCGGTGTGCCCAGCACTCTGTGCACCCAGCAGAGCCCCCGTCCCCTCCTGGTGGTACATTACTGAGTGCCTGAGTTAAGGTCCAGTCCTGCAAGGAGCCAAGCATGCTAAGCAAAGCAACACAGTGTTCAGCCAGTAAGTTTACTTACATGCTTAAACACTTTGTTAAGTTCTTTGCTTAATTAGGCCAGACTGTGTTGTTCCTTGTGGGATTGAGCACAAAGTGAGGCACACTGGATTAGAACTAATATTTTGAAGCTAAAAGCTAAAAATGGAGCACTTAGCTCCCAATTCTGCAAATGATTAAGCACATGGGTAATTACTGATTTCATTCATTCATCAGTGGTGTTGATTTCAGTAGGGCCATGCAATACTGGTAGTTGCTCAAGTGTGTAAGCATATGCAAGGTTGGGGCCCTGGGTTAAAAGAGCACAGAGGCTGGGGAGATGGATATTTGTACAGTGCATAACACATGGGGTCTGCAAGGCCTGTCACAAGTCCCTGGGTAGCACAATAAGAATAGTAATGCCATATTTAAGTACTCTTGATTGTTAATGATGCTAAATACTGGCCTTCCCAACTGAAACACGGCTCAGGTTTTCTGCTTCAAGCAAAGTCATGGGTTGATGGTTGGACTACATAACCTTACTGCTCTGTCCACTGATTGTAGGATTCAAAGAGCTACCACCAACCCCACTGTTAATAGTGCAAAAGAAACAGCTGATATTATCTGAACAAGAAATCCTGCAGCCCTGTGTCCACCTGGGCTATTCCTTTCCTAAATGTGAAAGTTAAAATACTGCACCTAATCCAAAAGGAACAAAGTGAAATTTGAGCTGCAGTAGATTTTGTCTCAACAAGTTGGAGAGAAACAATTTTGCTGCCGCTCTTTTGTCTGTTTGCTTTTCCCTGGCTATATTTTGTTTTGCTTGGCTTTTTTTCCCTCCCACTTTTTAAAACAGACACAGACCTTATCTGCTAGGAATGGCTTAATCCCTGGTATCTTTTTGTTCCCTTTAGATGATTTGGCAGTGATGTTTATAGAGCTTATGATTCAGGAAAACCGAAGAGAGGACAGAATAGAAACAAAATGAACGGAGCTCACCCAGGAGAGCCTCCTGCCATTCCATGAAGCAGCTGTTAATGATGCCTTTGATAACGTGCCATGCTGACGGGACCGTTACATGATTTCTTTTCTGTATCCAGACGGCAGTGTTTTTAAACTGATTGTGTGTGCCCTCAGGGGGGGTTACAATTCCATGTTTTCAAACAGAGCCACCACGAAGCACCTTGTGTCACAAACAAGGCTCATTAGCATAGCTCAGCAATTAAACCCAGCTCGGTCTGCTGTCCTGAGATAAAGGATTCCCAATTTATGGCCGGGTTGACTTTTGCTGGAGATGAATGGGCTGACAGCTTGGAGTGGTGACGTTCTGTCTCATGAGTGCAGCTGTTCACAAGGGTGATCTCTCAGAATGTGACTTTTCCACAGACTAACCCAGGGTATTAGCACTAACTAATTACAAGGGAAAGCCAGGGGCGATGGTTTTCTGGGAATGGGAACATCGCAGGCCCCAAACAGCTGGGTTGTGCTCGTGCCTTTCTGTCTTTGAAAACAACAGCTCTGCTGGAGGAGAGCTCCCCATCTGGCAAGCTCTTCTAATTCGTATAAGAAATGCAAATGATATTTACCTTGTTTATTTTTGACCAGTCTTTAAAGGAGTTTAGAAAGGACTGGATGCACGTAGCAAGACGTGTGTCTTCTCTTCAGGACAAATGTGTGTTGTTGCATTTGATGAGCAATATTGTATTACAGTTTCCAAGCTAATGTGTTTTCAATTTTGTGAGCACTGCTTTTAGGAAAGAACTTTTCTCATGTTTACTATTCAATTCACTGGCTTTCTGATATCTAATTTTCCTTCCTTTGGGTTGAGCTTGTATAGGAATATTTAATGGTTTTAGGTACTGTTTTTTTTTTCCCAATTAAACACTTTAATTTGTACAATATTGTTTGCTGCTCCTAAACATAAAGAGGTTTGAATTCCTAAAGCAACTCTAACATAGGGATCCTTCATGTAAAATAGGTGATAGAGTGTGCTCTGCAGGATTCAGCTGAAGGAAACAGAAAGGGCTTTCTGGTGAAGCAGTGGAACATTCATCAGAGCAGGAGCTCAGGGAGGAGAAGTCCCAACACCTGTCAGAGATCAGGTCCTGCCTCAGGTGGGAGTTCGGGTTGCAGAGATGTGGGCTCCCAGGACTGTGCTCTTTAGACAAGTACAGCAGTAAATCTGAACTGAAGGCTTGTCATCAACATCTGCTTTATAACAGCCACAGATCCAGGTGGGCTCCTTACATCCATTACTGGGGATCAAAAATGCAAGAGAACTGCACTTTACAGATATTTTAAGGTTTGATCTGCTACTAATAATGACAGTGGGATTGCTGCAGGAATGTACTGGGTAAATACGTAGGGTACAAGTGAGCTTGGAAATATATTCTGCTGCTTGTTACAGGGGAACGTGAATGGGGCTTGGGGTTTCTGAAACATTAAATATGGACCTTTGTAGCCTGAGACCCATTGGGAAGGGGTGGGTGAGGTGGAGCTGTGTGTATAATACATATATGATGTTGGGTGAGGTAAGCAAGAAATGAAATAGTTAATGAGCTGAAGGAACATTGTGTCAGCCTTCTGCAGCCTCCTGTGTGATGCCACCTGGAGACCTTCCCCCCTCCACCATGTCAGCCTGCTTGTTAGAACTGGATTCCTTTGTCCCTGATAAGTATATCTGCAGCTGTGACGAACTTTACCATCCCTGTCCCTGTTGGCATGCTCTCTGTGTAGGTACGAGTTAACAGTAAGACTCAAAACTTTACTGTCTGGTTTTTGGTGAAGATCAAAATCCAGTAGTAAAAGGCTGAAGATCTGACAGGTCAGATAGCTGGGAACATCAGATGCTCAGTTGCATATGTACCAGCACTCCCCAGGAAAGTCATGCTGTTTTCAGGAAAGGGTCTTCGGGCCAAAAAGTCTCTCTAACTGACTTCTGTCCATCCTAGAAAAGGAATTCTTTTGCACTGTAAATATCTGCGGAAGACCCTTTATTTTTAAAACTTATTTAAAAAGTTTTTCTGTGAGCATGTGAATATTCAGAGCTAATTTAAGCCCAATAACAATAGACTCACTTTACTTAATTACCCTTTGCAGAATCATCCTAGCATTCCCAGGTGTCCTTGGGCCACAAATTGAAAACTACCTATGCACTGGAGGATAAGGTGTCTAATGGCGGTGGACAGGGATATGGAATGCAATCTCTGACTTGGGAGAGCTCTTTAGGAAAAAAATGATATTTTGATCAACAGTCAGCGGTGCATCCACAGACTCAGTGGCCACAAGTACAATTTAGAACTGCGTTGCATATGACACTGGTTTTGAACCTGGGCCAAGCAGTGAACCAGTGAGGTACTTCATAGAGAAGAATAAGAACATGAGACACTAATCTCTCTCCATTTGCTACTGAATAAATGCCAGCATGGGGTCTAGGGCATCTGAGTCTTTAAGATCAGCTTGTATTGACTACTTTGGAGTCAACATAAGTTCTGGTTAATCTGCATATGGCTACTTTGAAATGTCACTGCTTTCTTGGCAGCAGTGATTCAAAGATGTCTCTGGCTGAAAAGGTGATGGAAAGGGGGTAAGCTGTCTGCATTGGTGGGTAACTGCATGGTGTATCTCTTCCAAAGCACATATTAGACTTTGAATCCTTCTGTAGCTGCCACAGCTGCTGGTAAGTGACAGAGGAGCCCTTAACTCTGTGTGCATGTACATGTCCACTCTGTAGAGAATTTTCTCCTAATGTCTAATTTGAATCTGCCTTCTTTTATTTTAAAGCTATCATCCTTTGTCCTTTCACTATACTACATTATATATATCATCTTAAGGTAGGGAAGGAGAACAGTGTATTTCCACAACAAATACAGGTAGTGTTTACTGTTGTTTTCACTTCCTGCTGCAAGGTATGTGCTGCCTAGCAGAGATGTTTCAGGAATTAACAAAGAGCAGAATAGAAACTAGCAAAGCAAGTGGACTAAGCAAACTTTGTTGAATGCACATTTTTCTTCATTATTTTCTCATTGGAGCATGATGATATCTGATGGAGCGTTATGGATGGGGAGAAGGAAAGAAGTGTTAGCAAAGCCTGAAAGCAACACTCTGCTGCTATGGTTAATGAGGCAAAAAGGAAATTCTGGCTGTGGCAGCAGTGAAGTCCGATGAGAGGAACTAGGCTTAAGTTTGGATGAGGGAGTGGAGCTTGAAGAAGGAACTTTACTAGGTCAAATATGTAAAACCTTTTCCTTTACAACCTTTTCCTACCTTCTTAACTAGGCATCTATGTGACTGTTATCCAATACTGATGAGCTGAGCTTTTAGTGCCAGCCATCTGAGGAGAAGATGTAAGCAAACACTGATCCTGGCCTTGGCCATATAGGTAAAATAAAGGACTAAATACATCGTATTGGGTCTGGGTCTGTCACTACTGGGCTGCCAAGTCTTCCTGTTGGTGACTGCTGTGGCACTGTGGAGAGGGCCTTGCTGCCTTCCTGTTAACTTTCAGGGTATCCAAACTCATCAGGTCAACAGGACAGAATGACTCGTGCAGCCTCCGTCACAAGCTTAACAAAATCTAGAGTTTAGTGTGCTCAAGAAACCCAAACCCCCTGCCTTGCTCAGTGACTTTGGGGTTCCACAACAGTTGGGTGTCATGTGAAGGGAAAGGAACTTAGTGCAATGTGACAACTCGTGGATATTACCAACAGTGATGAAAGTCTTGAAATTCATATTCATTTGCTTGGTTTTAGGCTGGGAATCTCCAGCTGCCCAAGGATTAGGCACACAATACACAAAATAAAAACAGATAAGGAAGAAAGATGCTCTCTTAGGACTCAGCAGGCTGGATCAGAAGACAAAGTTATGGTGAGCTGGGCTTGGCAACTCTAGCTCAGAAGCAGGTGCTTAGATTGGGATCACACCTGTTTTGAGTTTACAGAATGGACTGAATCATGGAGCTGGGAAAGGTAGGGCCAGCCAGATAGCCCTAGGAAAAGAAGAGCAGAAGGCATATAGCCAGCAGTGAGTCATGAGGAGCATAGCAGCTCTATCAAGTCTGTATAACTTGGCTTATGCTTTCCTGCATGTGGACTGCTTCAGGTAAAAATGTACACAACTGTTATATGTATCTGTAGTGGAAATGCTCAGTCACAGCTAGAAGCAGTGATTGAGCACCTGGGCCAACCCAGGGGAGCTCAGGTGCATGCAGTGCAGCTGGGTGACTGCAAAGGCTGGAGCCAGGATCCACCCCTTCTCAGCCCTCATTTGAGGGTTGGCAGTGGAGGTGAGGGGATCTTGCTGGAGATCCCTGCGTACTTGAGGTTTTCTGAAGGTAAGCGGCTTCTTTCCTTTGTTTCTGCACCTATGGCTGTTGCATTTGGGCAAGTCCTCACTTGCTGCAGCCTAGGGTTTTGCTACTCTGCTGTCATTGTTGTGCTTTCCGTTGTATTACAATGTCAATGTAGTTACTCATTTTCTAAAGCCTCTCCTGGTTTCTGAGAGTTAATGTAGTCTCATTTTGAACCTGTGTGAGCTCCTGTTTACAGCCAGGGAATTCTAAGTGCTAAGATTTCAGTGTGCTGAAGCCTTCTAGAAGGCCTGGTCCCAAAAGCCAGACTTGCTGGAAGTTTTCAGTGCTTACGTTGTCTCTGATAGGATGTTAGAGAGTGCTTAATGCAGTCTGAGCTTGGCTGCATTAGGTCTGTCGGTACTGATGTGGCCATTTAACTGAAATAACAATAACTTAAGAAAAGTTGTCCTTGTTAAGCCACTGCTGTGTCTTAGTGTGCTCAAATTCTATAAATAGCTGTCAGTTTGCCCTAGGAATAGCCTGGTGTTCTATTAATGTTATCTCTTTACTAGTGCCTACTATCTACTCTGGAGTACTTATCTGCAGAAAGCTCAAACTCTACACCTATCTCAGCTTTCAAGGGTCTATGGAAGCATTGCCTTTGGTATAAGGTCAGTTATTATTATTTTTAATGGGCATTCTTTGGTTTCATTTTGACTTTTTTTCCTCCCCTGGCTTGCACTGGTACAGAAAATAACAGCTGAATTACATTTGGTTTTCCCTGCTTCCTTTCTCTGCGAGATGAGGTTACAACGACCTCATTTACCTAAATCAATAATCTGCACCCAAATCTAATAAAGATCTAGCAGGGCCTGTAAAATAGCATGCAGCCCAGATGGGAAGGGAGGTCCTAATGGCCATTCCACTCATTAGCTATTTATCAACCATTAACGACGAGAATAGGAGTGGTGCAGGGAGAAAAGGACTCAACAGCAAGAAAGCAGAGAACCTTCCTGAATAAGAGAAGACAAAGACAATAATGCACTCATCTGCAGATTACAGTGTGACTCTGACCAGAGAGGGAAGTGCCTAAGAAGGGGAATTCCCATGGACATTTACTTGTAGAATTCTGGGTTTTCCTAAAGGAAATCTGTGTTCAAGCTGCTATATGAAAGAACATACAGAAGAGCTGAAGCATGTTTATGTCCCCTCTGTCTGAGGCTTCATCCCTTTATGGGTATGAAAGCACTAAACCAAAAGGTAATGCTTCCTCAGCCCAAATATTTATATATATATATGTATGTATATATATCTCCAATATAAGAAGAATTTATTTGTCTGATCTTAGACTGGTTACTTGATCTGTAGCAAATTTAGATTAAAAAACCCCTCACAATTTCCCAATTACTTGCATCAGTACAAAGACTTTCTTTTCACGTGAATGAGATGAATGTATGAGCTGGCCATATAATTATTTTTTTCCATTGAATTAGTGAAGCACCGAATCAGGCAGGCGGCTACACTGAGAAAACTAATCTTTCATCCTTGCTTTTTGAACAGAAACTGGCTCTGTGACAAAATGGGACTTTCTAATGCTGTCAACAACATTATTTTGTATTTGAAAATGAAAGCCACTCTTTTATTTTTTAATTTTTTTACTTAAAACGACAGCAATGTTTTAGTGGTTATGCCTTTTTATACAGGTTTGGAGCTTTCACACTTTGGGGAAGAGTGTTAATATTTCATGGAGATAGGAAATGCTTTTTAAAGTTGGAGCAGTAGAGCAAAAGGAATCCAGCATCTCTTGAATCTGTGGTATGAACAAATGCAATAATGTCCCATGAAATAATATTTCAGATTCCAACAATGCAGAACAGTGATTCCAAAGAAAACAGGAAATAGAAATAATTGGTTGAACATGAGGAAGAATCCCAAACATTACTAAAATTCCAGAAGTTTTATGAAATGGTAGCCAAGAACTTGTTTTTAAATCCTTTTCGAATAATGGTTGAATTTTGCTCTGCAGTGAAAATCAATTGTTTGTATTTTCTTTGAGTGCTGACTTTGACTTCTTTGGTGAAATAGTTACAATCCAGTTTTCCTATTCCTAGAGTCTTTACTGTTCTGTGTTTCTTGCTCCATACACCTCACTGGGATGGCCAACAGGAGCACAGCTGAAGCCAGAAGCTGATTTACAAGGCAAATAAGGGGTGCTGAGTCATTTCCCCTTTCAAAGCATATATTACACACACTGCTGTGTGTGGAGAGGAAGGTGTCAGCAGTGTTGGCCCTTGCTAAGAATGGAGGCAGCTGTGTAACATTTTTCAAGATGGTTTGGGGGATCTGCTGCATTCTCTGCTGGTTTGCTTGACTTAAAATCTGAGCCATGTTTTCTGTTTGAAGTTGTCTGGCTTTAGCTCTCAGCCACAGGTTCTTGTTAAGCCTTTCTCTGCTAGATTAAAGAGCCCTTTATGACTGGTATTTTCTCTCCATAGAGGTGCTTAATACCCTGTAATCAAGTCACCCTTGGTCTTCCCTTTGATAAGATTAACAAATCCTGCCCATCCAATTTCTCACTGGAAGCAGTTCCTCCTTACCAGCTTTTAAACCACTTCAGTGGCAGTTTCCTTCCTAGTCTCTGATCTTTCAGCCTCTTCTGAGACCATGCAGTTCCCTCAGATGTGCATGGCCTCTTTCTAACAGTCCCACCAGTGGTGCAGAGAAACACGGCCTCTCAGCACATGCTGAGGTGCTACAAAGGGCACTATTTTTCTGCATAGTACCTCAAGGCATCACCTCCATTCCTCGTCCTTTGCTGTACAGCAGTAATAAGGCTTTTATTAAAGGACCTGACTTACAGATGAGTCATTTAACTGTAAGATTTCCTGCATTTTTTTCAGTGCAGCAAACTGTTCTGCTCAGCCATTAAGTTTCATTTTTGCTCTTCTGATTCCTTTTCCTGTTCTGCTTCATTATATCAGTCTCTCCCACTTGCCAGTGCTGTGTTTTGCTTTTCTAGGGAAGAGCAGGTGAAGATGGTCATGCTCTTGGTGGAGCTGTGGAGCATCTCCTAAGGGGAGACTTTAGGAAGGGAGGGATCCTCGTGAGCATGACTAGATGTGCCTCATAGCTGGATGCTGGAGGAGAATTGGCAGCCACACCATGACAAGGGATTGCATGTATTAGTTAAAGGGTCTTGAGATTTTACAAGCAGTGGCTCTTCAAGTGGTGCTTGGTGAGGAAGTACCCCATGGTACATTGTGCAACTTATGTGAGTTGCAACTTAATGCAACTCATGCTGATGATATCTGCTCTGAGCCTAGAGGGGTTTGCTCTCCTTACAGAAGAGGTTTGGGATGAATGTGTCCACTTCATTTGGTAAATATGCTTCTGCTTGCATTGTAAGTTTTATTCAACTTATTCATCTGTGAGAGCTGGAAAGTTTATTTTTTTTTTCTGGAGAACTGAATCAACAGGCTGTGCTTAAAGATTTAAGAAGGTCCTTCATTTGCCAGTCTGAAATCTGATTTGCTGAAGCCTCTCTAATGAGCAGGCAGCTGAATCACATTCTATATTTCTCTTCTGTGTGCAGTGGGACAGATCAGAGACATAGTGTTGAAAGGCTTCCAACGCTGCTGAGTTCATATATCAGTGGAAGATGTGTGTGGTTGTTCCCCTCCCTCTTTCAGAGGAAGCTGTTTTTTCATTACATAGCTCTAGACCTGTATTTTTCCATTCACTAGTTGCTACCTCTGTTCTCCTTTTGTTTCCAAAGTAGGGGGGAAAAAAAAAATACAGATGGCTCTGGTGTTGTTTACCCCAGGAAACATTTTGAGCATTCAGTAATAAAACTGGAGGAAATCCTTCACTTCCTTTATGCCTCCTAGCAAGTAACCACATCACTATGAAGTAAGGATGTTATTGGGTTCTGACCCAGTGTCACTGATGAGAACACAGTCATAAATACTTTCAAGATGCAGTCTTGAATTGAGCTGGTAGATGAGGAAAAGCCACTTCTGTTTTGGAGAGGAATTCTTTCCTTCTGCAACCACTTTCTAAATTGCACTGACATTATGCAATTAACATACAAAAGCTTTTGTATCCACAGGATTGTTTTTCATGTCAATAAACACATTCCTTTGCTTTTCAGTGCAATGTTTAATAATTCTCATTTCCCATAGTGGAAAAGAGTCCTAGTACTTTATTTGTGTTACACAAATTACAAGGAAGAAACAAAGCCATATCTGATCATAGTTATTAAATTAAGAATATTTGCATAAATATTTTTTCCTAATCTGGTTTGCTATTGGTAAACAGTGTATTATCAAGGTTTAGCAAAGTGTTTGGTTTCTAGCTGCGTTTTTGCTTTCCCCCTGTCCTTTTTGAAGCTCGTTTGACAGACAAGGCTTGCTTCTTCTAAGCTATCTATCAAGTGTAGGTGTTGAGAGATGTTATTCAGGAACGTGGAGACCTGATCTTATAGATCAGGAGGTATTAGAAATATGTGAAAATCCATGCAACTTGTGTGCCTGGCAAAGGCAGCTGTGGTCTGTGCCTTGTGTTCCAGGCACTGTGAAATCTAAGAAAATGAAAGGGATGGGTCTGGTGGGTAAACAAATACCCTAAATGTAAACTCGAGCACTGGAGTGGAGCAGCCTGTGCCTTGTATGCAGTCACAATTATCTTCTTGCTCTCCAACATGGAACTGCAGGGAGGAAAGTGCAGTCTTGCATGCTCTGCTTGGAGCTAAATCAAGGCTAAAGAATGGAAGAGGTGATGCTGCTGCTGTGGCTTTGAATGGCCCTTAGTACGTGAGCTCATTCAACTCTTTTTATCCCCCTTTGATCAGACAAAACTGGAATCCTTTTTTGCCATGGTAGTCTATCTGGTGAGAGGGTACAGTGCCAGACATTTAACTTGAAAATGAGTTTACTGCAATAATGTTTTTGTTTTATTGGCCAAGCATTTCCATGAGTGGTGAAAGGGGGTTATTGGGAAACTGGGATGAATGTGTGTTATGTCACTTTTGAATCATATCCTGCGTGTGTGGAACATGTGAGCCCCAATTAAGAGACCCACCAGGCAGAGGGGTCTGTCTGTCGTGTCTACACTGTCATACGCATGGGAGCTGAGGGCTGTGGTGATGAAAGATTTCAGTGGGAAACTACAAAGCTATATTAAAGGAAATGCTTTCAACATAGCTAAATCAAGATGTGTAGCATTTCATTTCTGCCTGTGTTATATATCTCTAATCTCTTTTTGGCCAACTGATAGCCATTAGACAAAGCTATGTCGCTTTGCAATTTACTTATTGCAGGATTGCAACATAAGTGCTAACAGAACGATATTTTCCCTCATGTGTAACTTAATAATTTGTTGGACGTGCGTTCAGCCCCTGCCATGCCTGGAGCTTCCAGAGAGGTGTGCCGCTGCTTTCTAGGCACTTACAGCATTCAACCTTTTGTTGAACACAGCCAGGTGCAAAGCATTTCACAATTGTTGCAATGTCTTTTTCTCTTTCATCCATACTTAACTAGGAAACAAAACAGAAGATCACTATGGTATCAATAAACATGCTGTCAGCAAGATGTGTAAGCTACCTGCAAGCTGAATTCCATTTACAGGTGCCAGTGAGTATGCTTTATGCCTTTTTCCCCAAAAATCAGTTTCTGTAATTGATTGCATGTGTTACAAAATCTTGCTTCTATTTCTGGAATTTTTATGAAAGTTGTGAAAGTGAGAGATATTAAACCAGGCTTGGTAGAATGGTTTTCAGGCAGGAGCAATAGGACTGGAAAAGACTTCTTGTGTTTATCTTTAGGAACTAGTGCTTGCACTGGGGAAGACTTCGCACCTTGTTACTCTTTCCTAAGAGTTTTGGTATATTTGTATGAATATACCAAAATATTTCTCATTAAAATCGCTTAAACAACCTTTTCCAAGCTTTTGTGACTTTGGTTGCACAGAAGTTCTGGCGCACTCACCGTAGGACACGTGTCCTTTTCCTCTGGGATGGTGCCGTGACAGTGCAAGGATCTAAGCCAGCACTCGGGTGGGAGCAGCAGGGAGCTGGGAAGGCATTGCCTCGCAGTGTATAATGGTAAGTTTCTCATTTCAATTTTTTTTCACTCGGTGCCAGAAGTGATTCTCTCAGGTGCTGTCATTGCAGTAGTACGTATTTCATCTTTGTTGGTGAAGCAGAGGCACGTGCCTTGCGCTGACTTCTCTGGTGAGAGGAGAAAGGACAGTGACTGAAAATCAAATCCCTTTCATTCAGGTACCTGGAATAGAGCTAAGGGTTATTGAGATGATGTTTTTAGCATCACAAATTATGTTTAATGAGTAATGCTTGTGCTCTCATTCTTTCTGTGCTAAACCTCCTCCTTAAGCTCTCAGTGCCTCTGGCCTTGGGCTCGTGCTGTGTTCGGCTCCAGATCTGTGTTTGTGGTAAGAAGTCACATGTTTCCCAGGTGACATCTTAGTCATTTCTGTGTTTAAGTAGATTATCAGTTTCTTTCATTGAGTTTCTGTTTTCAGAGAAATAAAAGGAAGCTCTTAGAAGAACTGGCTGCTAAGATTTGTGTGTGCTTGTGTATTGAGTACTTATTTATTTTACTTCTAGCTATAAACAGTTTAATGCTTTTGAATTACTGCTCAGTCTCATTTGGTTTGGTTGTGACCTTGAGCCATACGTTTCCAGGACTCTTGCTAATGGACCTTTTAAATGACAACTATAAAATACATCAGGCCCTCTGATAAGGGGACTGCTGCTACACTGCATATTATTTTAATGTTATTCTACGAAATAACCATTATAAGACCGTTATTATTTTTTAACTCTGGTTTTATTTTGTCGCACCAACATTACAACAATCTACATTTAAAATATTTCCTCATTTGTGCAAAGCACATTTCTCTGCCAGGGGTAATGAAATGACCAAGCAGTGACCCTCATTTTTATGTTTCTCCTACTGTGAAGAGGAATTGAAGATGAAATGTAGAAGCTAATAGCTGTGCAGCCCTAGTGAATCTAGCAAATCTAAAGAGCCCAGCCATGGGATACATTTAAATATTAAAGCAGTTCTTATGTGCTCTAAACAATATTTGATGCAGCTCTCAGTATGCTTTAATCTGGCTAAATGGTTATTGTGTTATGTCCTCGCTGTAAAACTGTCTGGCTCTTTTGTGGTCAGGATGCCTTTCCCTAGCACAATTTAGATTCTACGTGGATAAACATAAAGGGCCAATCTCCAAAATGAATCTTGTACAGATTCATGCTGCATGGAGCCATTCACTTTTATTTAATACATTCTTCCTGATGTGTATCGTGTGACAGTTGCCTGTAGGGTAGGGAGGATGCTGGTTTTTTTTTTTTTTTGAGGGTGGGAAAAAGAGGAACTTGGCACAGCTCAGTCCTGTAAGGACAGCAGTATCTGGCACTATGCTTGCTCCTTTACCTCTGCTTCACTGCAGCAGGAGTTGGGTGTGGGCATGGATGAGATGTCCTCTTGCCAGCCTCATTGCTGAGAACCAGAAAACACAATTTTTTGGCTGCGTTCTTCTGTTTCCTGTGTGATTCCTGATGTTTCTTCCACAGAACTGTGTCTTTTGTGGGGGCTACTGAGGGCTCCCAAAGGTATGGATGCAAAGTTCTTTTGTAGCCTTTCTGTCACAGTTCTATGTTGTCAATTAATGACTGAACTCAGATTGTGTCATCTCCTGGAGGGGCAGAAATCACTTCTCACCTCCTTTCTTGCTTCCTGATTTGTGAGATGTGTATGGAAACCCTTTGCTGCTGCTCTCTCTGTCACAGATGTGATTGTAATAAGCTAGTGTGAGAAGGATGCATGTAGAATCTTATCACTCTCTATTTCTGTAGGAAAGCTGGCTAAATAAGGAAAATGCAGTTCTCTCCCATCCCTTCCCCCCTTTCCAAATTATTCTGATGAAAATCCCACCACCACCTCACCTCTCTGTCCTACCCCTGAAGGAAACTCCTGCATACCATACAGAGTGGCTGCGGTCGTGCCGAGGGGACAGAACACGTAGTAACCCCTGGGAATGGGGATTCTGAATTATCCTGAAGTCTGAGCTGAAATTACTTCAGTGATCTTCTTCTAATCCCAAGTGGGCAACGATCCATATTGTAAACCCTTCACATGTAATTTGACACAATTAGCAGATTTTGCTTCTGAGACCATCTTGTGATGGGAAGGGAGAGCTGAAACGTTTTCTGTGGTTGGGGGGTAGGTGAACCAGCCCTGGGGGGAAACTGATGTTGTCCAGCCCATCTGAGGCTGGGCCTATGCTGATTAAAGAAAGTATAGTTCATCTGCTGCCAAAGGGAACATTTCCTTGCTTATATTCCAAATGAAAATCAGAACATTGCATACCACCCCAGTATAGGTTTCTTTTGGACCGAATAACATTTGGTCTATCTTGTTTTCCTTCGAGCAATTTCCTGATCCTTACCATCGACCTTCCTATTAGTAAATCGAATGATCTTTGTCAGTATGACTCTTTTATGATCTTGCTAATGAACTTTCCATTTTATGCTTCTTGTCTGATTAGTAATGCCAGAGATTTAACCAAGCAGAGATAATTCATTAGTCTGAGCTGTAGCTCTGAGGGCATGGTGTCACACCCTCCCTTCCTGCTCCTCTTGCTCCATTAGTTGCTCTGTGCTCTGACATCTCCTCAATTTCATTTTTTTTCTGAGGGAAAATGCAGAAGTCTTTTGCCTAATGCATGTATTGGTTATTCTTGACTCACTGACAGTGAAACTCATTGGATCATTTTGGGAATTCTTAGACATTTTTTGTTCACTTAAAGAAGCTTCATGCAGACCAGCAGAAACAGAAAAAGCCATTCATGGATTCCGAGCTGCAGTTGAAAAAATATAATTGTAGCTTTTGGTAGCACCTGAGATTATTTATGATACGATTCCTTTCCTTTTTTTGGCATTCTCTTGATTTTCAAACCTTACATTTCAGAAATATCTTTTGATTTGTTACTGAATCAGTTGTTGAACTTGATACATTACAGAGAAGAAAATAGGTTTACTGATTGTCACTATGCATAACTCAGTGTATTGGTTTGATATGTGCTCTAATTCCTCTCTCTCTCCCTAGAGCTTCCTGGGGCTGGGAAGTAGGTGCTTGGTGCTGCTTTGCTGGGGTAGTGGACCACTGCCTGGCTGCACTCTTCAGCATGTTGTACCAATCCCATGTTGGAAACTGGGTTCTGCTAAGTAGGCTGGTGAGTGGGCAGCAGCTGATCTGACTGAGGGGCAAAACTATAGAAAGATCTCCTTTCCAAGGTTTGATAGGATGAAACTGGCTACAGGAGGGTGAAGGGCTGAGAGAAACAAGGAGAGGCTCACTGAAAAAGCACTGCAGGAGGAGATATCCTGCATAGTGAGGGAAAGGCCTGTGACTGTGGCTGCTTGAAGGTCGTGGGTCATATCACTCATGTATGCTCATGCATCAGATCACTTTTTTTGTGATAAAGCAAAGGAAGACCTCTTTAGTGCCACTTGCAAGAAATGTGCCACCCACTGCAAAGTGGCTGGCTTAAGCTTCTGGAAGATGTGGGAAAAATGCCTGGTACCTTTGTTACCTAGGCTTCTCCATAGAAGCAGAAGTAGAGCTGGAGTTTGTCCCAGCTGGACAGGAAGGCTTTGGTGGGACCTTTCAGAGAGCAAGCATAGATATGAGTGACCATAGGAGCCTAGTGTATTATGATCTGCAGCAGCCAGATGAGGTTTTGCTATTAAAATACCTTTCTTTGGGCCTCTTTATTAGCTTTTGCACAACTTCATAATCACTGAAAGTTGGGTAGGGTTCATTAGATTCACTCACATAGTACCAAATTGTTTCAGTGGTGATTTTAAAATTATTTCCTAATAAACTGTGGGTGTAAACCTGTATTCCTTGTGTACTCATAATTGCCATTGTTAGTTTGTCAGTGACATGGTCAGTGCAGCAGCAGGGAGGTGGGAGATGCTGTGCAGAATCCCGTTTGTTTATAGCTCCACAGAAGTCATACCTCTTGCAGGTAGTGACTGTCTCCTGCTCTGTGTTTTCCTTCCCATGCACTACAAGCAGATGCAACAGAAACATGCCAGACAAAAAAATGTCAGAATATTTGTGATCATTTTCCAGCATCCCAACATGTGCCCTTCTCACATTTATTGCTGTTGCTACAGAGGGTAGGCAAGATCTAATTAAAGACAAGGAGGCCTGGATCTGCATATGTTGCATGTGTTTGGGGACCGTCTGGCTCGAAGGAGTAATAATTGGCTATAGGGCCTTTCACCTCTGTGGCATGGCTTTGAATACAGATCAGCACAGGCAGTGACTTCTAATGTCATTACCATGTGACAGCTGTTTTCCATGTCAAATTAGCTGGTAGCCTTAGTGCTGTTTCTATAGGAAACCAATACCAATAATTACCACATCCAATGGTGCTTTTAGCACCCTTTAAAAATAGATATAATTTAATGAATTTAGTTTAATGGATATGCTTCACGTGTACATATCGGTAACACTGAAATCAATAGAACTCCACTTAGCTTTTTAGTCAGTTTTGTATATAAATACATGTTGGAGGTAAGTACAGTGGTACAGTAGTAACATCTAGCTGACAAATTCTAATAGCTCTCTGAAACCTCTTTTCAGGTGCTCGCCTTTTTCATGTGCTCATAGCACATTTGGGGTTAGACTGTGTGACTGCGACCTAAACATGCAAAAATCGCAGTGAAGGAGAAGCATCAGCAGAAAAGGTCAGCATGGTTCAGGGAAAAGTCCTTGATAAATGACTCCTATTTCTGTGGTGAAAGTTGTAAAAAGAGATATCTCTCATTAGACCAACTCATAGAGCTGAATGAGACAGATAAGCTTTTGGGCACGTGGAATCTTTTATTTTTCCTTTTTTTCCCCATTTCTTTTTTGTGCCAACCCTAGATTACATCAGCAGCCCAGCTCAATAAGAGCTTTTGCACTTTGCCAGCTGTAACTGCTATGTCTCAAGAGGTATGGTACGTGCCTTTCTGATTTATGCCATCTGAAGTAGTGGCTGTGGTCTGACACACGCAGAGAAAACGTTGCTACTTGCTCTGTGGGGGCACCATAGGAAAAAAGCTGTGTTTGGAGGTTGACCTTAAGTTCCTTAAGTTTATTTCTCTGTTGCCTTTCAGGGTTCTGTTCTCCATTGCAACATTAACAATAGCATTAGTAAGGCTGTGAACTGTTGCCTCATTCCCTGGCCTGAGTGAGAAGCAAAAGACAAGGCTGGGCGTCTTAACTGGATGTGTTAGTGGTGGGGAAAAAAACAGCCATCAAAGCTAAAACCTTCTGTGGAAATGTGCACTAAAAAAAAAACACAAACTTTTGCTGCATGTTCCTCCAGGACTGGAGGGACAAACTTCTCCATCAGAAGAGCCCATGCTTTTGCTTATCACTGCAGGGCGGAAAGCTTGAACCTGTCTTACTGTTCTTCCCTGTTTGGTATCATGCATTTCTGCAAGGAATAGCAACTACAGAGGGCACTTGTTGAGGAAGGTGCTGCCTTACTTCACGCTGAGGGGTGAAAAAATACCTGACATCTTGACATTTTTTCACGATGTGAAATTCTTTTTCTCACAGCAAGTCCTTTTTAAAGTGATGAAGGGAAATGTTCTCAGCATGACCGTTCCTTGCTTATGATCTCTGATTCTGTAGATTTGCATGCCTGCCTTCTCAAATTTTGTAGTAACTACATAGTCATGCACTATTATGATAATTAAACTTGGGGCAAAAGATTAAAAACCCTATAATTCTGCAGTCCACCATAATATGTGAAGCCACTCCTACTAGGTAATGAAACCATTATTCTCTAACAAGTTAAACATGCAAAAGTGTGAAGGTCTTTTATAAACAGAGTGCTATCTGCTAGAGAAGAGAGCCTTCAGGCTGTTGCAGAAGACCATAATTTGCATGAAGTGAAGGATTATCCAGGGAAGGCACGTTAATAGAGATACTGCAGTCTTTCATTACAATGATGGGAAGAGTGGTTTCTCAGACCTATCTTCTTGGAGGGGTTTCATAGAGTAGTTCTGGAATAGGTTGGGGGGTATCTGTCACCAGCAATGTAGCTGAATTGCATGGACTTCCTTGGGGTGATGTTCTCCTGAGGTCTGCCTCAGACTTTACTTCTATAATTCTCTGTTATGCTCCTGTTCTTCACACTGTGTGCGACTGTGACCCCTGTCTGCTGTGCATCTGAATCTTTTATCCCTTATGAAGCCTTGTTGCCAGGGACCCCAAAAACAAGGTATCTAGAAGATACAGTAGTTGCGAGATGGTTATAATGTTGATTCGGACTTCAGAATGTCTAATCTACAAGTGGAATACATGCAGAGTTCATGAATAGGAGAGTGGTAGTCATTTAGCAACCAGGACTGGAAAAAGTGTCTTGTGTAGAGGAAAACTTAGTGACAAGAATAGGAAGAAGAAACCTGGGGATGTACAGAAACACAGCGTCTCAGTAGGATGGTGGCCTTGTTCATTACTGCATCATGAAAGAAGCAGTCTGCCTACTTGAGGTGTGTTTTATACCTTCATCAGACTTCTTTTCTGTGTGAAAAGCAATTCCCTTACAAATGGCCTTTCATCAGCCATGGGGTCACAGCAGAAACAATCATCAATGTATTGCTGATGTGGCCAACGCATCTTATGAACTCTTTGACCTTAGCAGTCAGCAGGATTTCTTCATGTGAAGCTCTAATACAAAAAGTATTAGTATTAATGAAAGAGCTCTTGACCTGTTTGGTGTTCGGGGTCAGTAGAAGTTTACAGACACCTTTGCCTAACATTCCTATCGTGTCTGGCAGCTTGAATCTCATCTTGATTTTTCACAGGCACTGATTTAATAATACAATTCTCAAGTTCTGCTACAGCTTTTCAGTATAGCAGGAATCTAGGAAAGCTGGAAGCCACTCTAGCAGGAAACCATCACTCATTGGGCATTGCTCACTTTGCTCACATTCACTGATTTACAATATTATTTTCTCATAGTACTGCTAGGAGACAAGAACAGGTTTACTGCAGTTGACTCTGAAGGAATTTTTTTGAGACCTTACCCTCATGCTTCTATATTCCTGGGTCAGGAATCTCTCAATAAATGGGAATAGTTTCCCAACTTGTCTTGATCCAATATGCTCTTCCTACACTTCCAGTACACTCCAGAGAACGGAATGATGCATTTCAAACAGTCCTTAGCTGCTAACGAGAGTATGACAAATAATGGAAGCAGGAGCTCTTGTGCAGAAGTCTCTTTCACGAATGTCTTTTTCTTTAAAAGCTTGAAATAATGTTTAAATATTGCAGTCATAAGTACTAACCTAATTTTATTACTTTAAAAAAAATATATCTACTTTGCTCTTGGACTGAAACAAAAATGGATATTGAATACAGGTGAAGGGTACAACAAATTCAGTTGTGTGGAGTAGTGGTGTACATAAATGCCTGCAGCTCTCCAGTTCTACTTCGGACCCCCCGAGGACATCCAGGCACCATCTCTACCCAGGATGGTTATATGTAGACTGGAGTTTTGCACATATTTGAGACTCTGTTCTGGTCTTTGCAGTGGCACACGTTGATTTCTGCTGCTTGCCTGTTGCCAGCTGCATCACTGATTGACAGGACTGTTAAGCAGCTGGGAATAGAAAGCTATCTCCGACTGTTTTGTCAGCCTCACTGAAGTGGTGGGATGTGCATAGGTAGGAACAATGACTGTGGCAGTCTCCAGTGAATAGTATCTTTGTTTCTAGTCTGGAGTGCTCTCTTAGCTGTCTGGCATCTGACAGAGCTGGTTATATTGCAGAGACAAAATAGATGGATGCTTGCCTGAGCTGTGGGGCTAAAAGTTCACCTAAAAACTAATGGTGTTTCAGCTGCCTGACTTTTTGTAGCAGGTGTTTACTTTAGGAAGGTGATTGTGTCAGTTAGAATGCTTAAAATTCAAGCTAGCTGGTAAGTGTTACTTTATGAACAATTTACTTAAAGTGATCTCTTGGTGAATTTTTCTTGGCTGATTGAAATCTTCATTCATTATGATAGGGTAGCCAAACTCCAGTTCTGTTACAGATGGGGTGATGCAAAAAGCTGGTGGTTCATGCCCCTCTCCCTCACATTCCTGAGCAAGACTGATGGTAACCAGACAGCTGATTTCTGTATGAATGTATGGGACTGATAGAGGCACTGTTACCTCAAAGTGTGTATCTGTCTTCCTCTTCCAAGAGCTGCATCTCTTCCAGATCCCTTAGAGCAAACCAGGAAGGTCCACTACTGAAGGTGGGAGTACTGAAGTGTCAGGGGCTTCAGCTCTTTGATCCTTGTTATCCAGAGCGTCATCAGATCTTCTCTGAGAGAGAGAGAATAGGCTGCCAGGAGAGAGGTGTGGAATATTTCATACCCCAGCTTGGGTAAACATCAGCTTCTGTGGGAGTAGCTTTATTTCTGGATTTGTTATGCTTGGTTTGTCTTGCTGGTTTTAAATATTTGTACAAGTGACTAGAGCTATGCAAACTGTGCCTGAAGGAAATGTGAAACAGAGGACAAGAATTAACTGGGGGTACCAACATTTATCAACGTCTTAACTAAAAATATTGTGATGGGAACTGAAGAAATGTGGGAGAAGCTTGAGGAAGAAATTACTTTCCTCTGACCTGGAGAGGCAAGTGTCCAGGGAATGTATTAATCTGACACAGAAGCTAGAGGTGAAAGTCTGTTTGAATAGGCTTATAATTTACAGTGTCTTTCAAAGCACTCATTTATGTGTGTTTAGACCTACCAGTAGGTAGGAGTGCTTGTGAAGTTACTGATCAGACATGTTGGCTTCTGTTGCTGTTCTTATTGTCAATATTTACCTTGATTTTTTTTTTTTTTTTTTGAGGGGTAAAGATTTACAAAATCTGTGGTAGCATCTGAACAGTTGTGCAGATGTGGTTGATGTAATCTCTGTCTGATAATCCAGCTCTGAGTGGCATTACAAATGCTCACTGCCATTCATACAAAACAGCACAGTTTAAAAGCTCTCCTGCTGTGGACAAGTTGGGGCAATTTTGCAGGGATTAAAAATACCTAAGTTTGGGGTGTGCCACCCTAGCAAACACGTAGCTTCCTATCATGTACCAAATCACAGCATTGTACCTCCACATGAATACAAGCAGATGCCTTTTGAATTAATGGATTCCTTCCTGTCAGCTGCTGCAATGGAAGACGATGCTTACTGAGGAAAAATGTAATACTGCCAAATAGAATACTCTGAAAAGCAGAGGCCTCCCAATATGCAGGAAACAGAAATGGTGGGGTTTAGTAGCTCATGGTGAAAGTATCCCATGTCCTGTATTTGGGGTGTTGGACTAGATGACCTTTAAAGATCTCTTTTAGCTCAAACAACCATATGATCCTACCTGTCACTACTGTCACACCAGTGGCTCTTCTCTGACTTTTCTTTCAATTCTAAGAGGGAAGATATCAATCAACTGGGTGCTATTCTGGGGCACTGTAGAAGTGAAACTCTCTCTGCTTTGTTCCTGGTTCCTTAGGCCATCAGTTCTGCCATCTAAATCTCTATTTTTGATATTACTCATAGTTTTGGTTGAGTGGTTGTCTCCAGAGTGTTCACTGATTACTTTAATTACAAGTGAACTGAAATCCCACTCAGCAATTGGAAGCATTTCCTATTGTTTCGTGAATGCTTAAAGGAGTTAAAGTTAAAATATGCTGCCAAGTAAAGAGAAACTTAGCAGCCTGCCATCCCCTTGCAGCAGCATGTGGCTCTTTGAGCTCCAAGGGGAACCTCAGCTCACACCCCCAGCTCCCCAAAGTATTCATGTTGTAAACTCCTGCAGGCACTTCTTTGAACTGACAAAAGCAAATCCTACTGAAACTTGCAGTGTATGAAGGCAAAAGATTTTCCACCTCTGTTCTTACAAAGCAGAACATCTCCTGCAGCCTCCCCTGTCTCAATTGACGAGCTGGGCTTTATTCACTGGCATATGTGCAAATACTCCTCCAAGGAAAACATACAGGTCTCACTTGACAAAAAGAGCAATGTCTTTTGTCTTTCTCTTCCAAATGAATTTGTGAGCATGAGGAAAAGATGCCTTCAGGAAGTTTAAAAATAGTTCTCATAGCTGGAATTTTTGTCCATATTCCTACATAACCTCATCTTCTCCTCCATGTTTAAAAAAAAAAATGCAACTGGAGACAAATAGCAGGAGCAGCAAGTGTTATCTGAGAACAATTTAGCATGAAAGCATTGCTATCTAGCAGCATTGGAAAATGGTATCTTGGTATATCCTGGTTTTTAAAGCTGCTTGTTCTGGCAGACGTTTTGCTTGAGATGAGCGCTGTAGTTATGATTAGAGTATAATTGGCATTATTCCACAGTTTTCCCTTTTGTATAGCACATCATGCTAATCACACTGTATTCCATTTTTCAATAAAAGGTCAACAGTTCACTGTTTATGCAGAATGTGCAATTTAAACTTCATGTCTGTCATTAGAGAGAATCTAGGTTTGCTGTATCAAATGAGGTTGTCATAGAAACTAGACCCGAGATCTCTGTTTACAGCCTTTGGAGAATAAACACTTTGCATTTATTTCACTGAAAAAATAGGTGAACAATTAAATAAGGTTTGAAAACAAAACCAATAGTGGCCCAGAGAGGGATGTAATTCATCAAAAATCAATATGTGTTATGCACCTGGTAAACTCCGAGCATTCAAGCAGTTGACTGACAGCAATAGAGGAATATTTCCCAGGGGAAGTAAGGGAGTAACTGATAGTGTATCATAATGCCTGGAGCAGAATTAATTTAAATTTGCTAATAACTTTTGTTTCAGGAATTACGGCACTGAGGAATACTTAAATTTTGCTTGATGTCAGGTAAGGCTTTCTTTTTGTGCTGGCACTATGGGTGTTTTTCATAGCACTGAGAGAGATTTTAGGGTGTGGGGTGTAACATTCCATACCTTCCTGTCATAACGAAACTCTTCCTTGTGGATTATATCAAGGTTTATGGGCATTCTAAAAATATCTCTGGTATCTGCAGCTTCATTAGCGAGCCAAAGGTCTTCAGCTTCAAACTTAACACCAGGGCTTGAGCTCCTCTTTTTGTGATGTGCTGTTAACTTGTAGAGCTCACTTGTGTCATGCAGTGATATTTAGTAATGTTTCAGAAAGGGATTAGAGAAATATGTGGACAAAAGTGGCTTTTATTGTTACTGTACACTAAAATCACTGAGGCTATCAGTCTCTTCTCCTTGAGGCATAATCTTATTTCCAGCTGGTTGTTTGTGTAGGGACTTTGTTAATGACATTGCGTTGCTCTACTGATAAGATGAATCATGCAGACTGTGTGCTTTCTGAAGCATCTGAACACTGTCTGATGTCCATGTGTGCAGTCTCTTAAAAATATAGGTGAACAGTTTGCCTCCTCCTTGACTAAAAATGTGCGTCTCAACAGGGGGCTGTGGCCAGCTTCTGAGAACAAGGTGGGGTAGGAAAATTAAGCTAACGTGGAAAGCTGGCAAACCCACATCTAAGACAAACTGAAGGGAAAAAAATATTTTGCTTCTGTGTCAAAGCAAACACTTCTCTCTCTGCACAAACATCACCTGGGTTCTTCTAGGTGGGAGATATCCATGCTTCTCTTTTTGTGCTGTAGAACAAGATTGTGAAATGTGTTACTTTCAGCTGTTTGCCGCAATGAACTTGTCTGCATGTTTGCCAGTAGTGAATGTAATCTGTTAGTCCTCAAGGGCTGTTCCTGGTGTCTCATTCTCCTTGGAAAAGAAGAGACAGCTCTGCGAAGAGTCACCCGCACTGTTATGCTTCTGAATGTGGCCTTTCAGGGGTATAGATTACCCAGTGCTCGAGCCCTGAAATGGCAGTAGCAATGAATACAAACACCAGAACCATCAGTGTGTAAGGCTTCAACTGTGAGCAAAGCCCTCACTTTTTTTTGGTGTGTGTGTACTTTCTGACCAATACAAAGGTGTTCGTGTAGTTCTGTAAACACTGCTTCTCTACCTTTCCAGAACAAAAAAAATCTTTTTATGCTTGATGTGTTTGCTCTGCAGCACATATTTCCCTTCTAATTATCTGCTCTATTTGTGGTTGTTGACCTCAACTGCAGCATAACAGAGAAGGTCTGTGAATCACAGAATCACAAGGTTGGACCTGCAAGAACATCTAGTCCAACCACCCAATCAAGGCCTGCCTTGTTGAACTGTCATTGGGACAATCCTTATGGCACAATATAACGTGATCCTGCCTTAAGATGGGCCTTGAAAAGCACTTTCTGTTATGCCTGTGCTGATGCTGAGATTCACAGCCTTGCACTTGGGTGACTGGCATTGCATCAGTTAAAAGAATGAGAAACTCATTACCCATAATAAGTTGTTTATTCTGGTCTTAAGCTTCCCTCAGAACTTCTGCTTGTAACTGTGCCACGTTAGCATAGGGGCCTCAAGCCTGTGGACGCCTTCAAACGGAGAAGCATAATTAGTGGCAGGGGCTCACAGCATCTTCACTTGGCTGAGCAGCCTGAAAGGCTTGGGAATACCCTGGGGACATCTGCCTGCTGGCTTGGAGCTAAGCTGTCAGTGAGCAGTGTGTGTAGTCCTGGAGCTGTGAATGGAGAAGATTTCCCTTTTTTTTTTTTTTTGTGTCAGTTTTTAATATGTTCTGCTTGTAGCACTTTAATTTCAGCATGTCACAAAAGCTTAGGTTGATGGGCATGTGGCCTACAATTCTATTGAGGTGGGAAACCTTTCTCCAAAAGGAATTGTCCTGTGGTTCCTGACTGCCCTTTCCTCCATCCTTGCCTCATCTTGTATTGCAGCATGAGGGGAGCAATCTATCAGCTGAGCTAGCTGGGGAGCAGAACAGGTAGATCTGCAGAGAGTAGAGCATAGTGGAAGAGCCTTGCTACCATGCCTGGGCTCCTGCCTCTTCCATGAGTACGATGATAGGCAGCCTTGACAAATGTGGATGGCTGTGCTGGCATCTGATGGGGATTTAAGGAGGTAATATTGCTTACTGAAGTAGAAGGAAGCATTTCTTTGTGGTATGATCTGTCTTCAGTGCTGATGGCATGCATCTTGAGGCTTGACAAATGCAGGTTTCAGGCCACATCTCGCTTATATTCTTGGAAGCCTTCACCCTACTACTCCCTGGTATTCATAGTTTCCTGCCATGTATTTTCTCTTCTAGCTGTCAAGCTCCATGCATTCTGTTCTTCCCACTGTTATTAGGGGAATTCTTGCTGTTGCTGCACTGATCTCTCATGTTGCACCAGTTCTGTTCAGTGATGAGGCCGCTGTCTCTGTTTAGGAGGTATTTTTTCCTTCCACATCCATTTGCACTTGGCTTGTGCTGGACTGAATACAGTAAGTGAATTGTAGCCTGGGCTATACATTTTGTTCATATGGCAGTTACAAAGTCTGAGGTAGTTTTCAAAGTTATGAGTGTTTTTTTTTTTTTTTTTTTTTTAAAGTCCAGAGCAAGCTTTCATTTGCAGATTGAATGAAAAATGAAAATGTTACAGCTTCTTCATCTGTCCAGGTCTTTTGAGCAAGCCAGGGGATCTTTTAAGGGATTCTATGACTTATCCTCTTGGTAAAAACACTTTGTTCATGGGCGCAGCCTGAATCTCGACAGGTGTCCTTGTGCTAGCAGTGTCAGTTGTCACGTCCTGTCCTGCTGCTTCAGGTCACTGGTGTGCATGGGAACAATGATGGAGTAATAGAACCAAAATCTTTTGAAGCCTCTGCCGGAAATTTTTGTTATGGATGGACTCTGTCTCCATTGGAAGATGTGAAAGAGCAGGACTGGGCTGGTTTGGCTGAGTGTGCTGCTTGGAGCAGATTGGCATTGCCTGAAGCACTGCATGTGAAGACCAAGGCTGTGGCTGTTGCATCTCAGTGACAGAACTTACCCTCAGCATCCAAATCTTCCTGAAAGTCTGCAATGCCTATGACAACGGGATGATTAGCTATTCTGTGAGGGACCAAGGTTAATCCATAGAGCCCATATGCTCACACGTGGCAATGTGTTATTTGTCGTATTCACTGCACTCACTCCTCTGTCACCTGCTCTTCATCTCTATCTCCCCATGCACACTGGGGATGGATGGCTTTCTGTGAGTCTACATGGTAAACTACCCCTGCCCCACCTCCAATGGATGCTGTGGGGAAAATAAAAATAAAAAACTCTGTGCATACTGTTTGCTTCCCCTAGTTCTTAGGTATTTGATTCAGTTGCTCCAAAGTGTAATAAGATTATTTGGATCCTGTTTTGCAATGTTTTTAACTTCACAGACTGCAAATGGCCCATCCTGAATACCTGAGCTGAAGCTCACTTTGATGGGATTGAAGATGGAAAGAGAAGCGGCAGCTGAAAGTTATGAGTTGAGTTTACAGTTCAGAAAAAAGCTGTCTCTGCAAATGTGGAAGGACTAGGATATGATGCTACAGTTACTGCTGCCTGCATCTGACCCAAAGCTTTTAATGAGTTTTAATTTCTGATTCTCTTTATTCATGTTTTGAATTTAAAGAAAAAAACAATACGCATGGAGATGTTCAGTCTATCGTAAGGACTCTTCTTCAAGAGAAGATGATTCAGAACAACCAGTGCTTGGCAAAACTACGAACAGAGCTGGTATACAGAGCTCAGCAGTTAAACAGTTCGATCCCCAGCTTGGGCCATGGATTTTTTTGCAGTTAGTGTTGGCATAAGGTGATGGGGGGAGAAGAGGGCAGAGGCTGCTGCTGATGTTCTTAATTTCTCATTTACTATCAGGCAGCACCATATGGAGAAGAATGGAGCATATAAAGGAAAGGGAGATGGATGGCACTTTTTCCCTTAAGCTTCCTGTAGAAGTCAGGGAAAGTGAATTTTCCCTTGCTGGGGAAGTGGCATTTATGATTGCTAATGGTAACGAGACTGTTTTTCTTAATCAAATATGTAGGCTCTTGGATTTTTTTTTTTGGTTATTCTTAATTTGATGAGTGGGATTGACTAATGCCACTAATGTTTTTTGTGATGTCAGTGCTTTATTATCTTGTGCTCAGTGCTCAGAAGTATGCTAGGTAGTTGTCACAACCAAATATTACTTATTTGGAGACTCTGTAGGATGCCTGGGAATCTGAATGCCTCTAAAGGAAACACTGCTGCTTTGACTAATTGTGCAATGACACTTTTCCTGCCAGCTGCATCTTACAGTCTCTGACTGCCAGCAGACCCGTGGTGAATAGAGATGCTTTCTGTTGCTTGGCTAATTCTATTCTGACATCTCTTCCATCCACAGGTTGCATCACCCTTCTTCCAATGATCACTCAAAGGCAAAAGCTTTGCACATTAAAAGCCCAAGGCCTTTGAAAATGGGGAGAGAAGGGCGAAGAGTCTGCCAGTAAAGTGATGTCCTCCTTGAGGAACATCTCATGGTGTAACTTATGCACAGAGGATGCTTGAGATCTGGTGTGAGCCCTCAGCTCCTCTCTAGCATTTGGAAGACACAAAAGGTACAAGTCTGAAGGGAGGCTTGGGACCAGCTTTTCAATAAAGCAGCCTTTGAGAGCTGCTTTGGAGCTTTGACATACTTAACATTGCTTAACATTGTGCCTGACCTGTGTGAGGGTTTGTGTAAGGGGGAAGTAACACCTCAAAGCTGTTTGAGTGCCTGGGCAATGAGACTTAAGATTGTGTTCATTCAAGTGTGGGACTCAGAGCTCCTCCATCTCCCAGTGCCCATGCTGGTTGGGTGCCTCCCCAGCCCTGGGAGCAGCTAATGTTGTTGGCATGGCTGCTTCAGCTCCCCTCTAACCTCAGCTCAGCATGCTGCAAGCTTATTTGCCATCTTCTCCGTTAATAGGGATTAGTCCATCTTCTTATTCCTTGTGTTTAGGTCACGGTTTCATTGCTGTATGGCTGTGGTCTCAGGACTCCAGCTCTTAATTACATTTTAGGGACTACTCCTCATCCAGAATGGATTTGCAGTGCAGTTAGAGTGAAGTCACTGAATCTCTAAGTTGAGGGTAGATCAAAAATACCCTCAACCTTTCTATATAAGCCTGGTATTCTCTCCCTTGATGGAAGATGTGTGCACACAAAAATACTTGTCTTGGTACGGTTCTGATATAGCGAGAGACTTGATTTCCAACAACTGGTCTTCCTTTAGAAGTTTTACTTTCAACTGTCCTTGAGATCATCAAAATATTCTCCACGGAAGTGGACAGGTATTTTGAAACAGGTCACTGTGTGCTGGCAATCCAGTCTATGCTAAGCATTTGGGTCCTTTGAGCATCTACCTATGGATGTTTGTAAGAGCTTTTGAAAGAGGGTGGGAAAATGCTGTGATTGGTTTCATGCTTTCGCTATGCCTATACATTGTCTGTAGATTTGAAAGGAACTTTTAAAGCCTTCAGTGGGTGGTGGTGGAGGAGTGCCTGGTGCTCTGTGGACTGGGGGGAATGAGCCCAGAAAATATAGGAAGCTGAGTGGTGTGGCTCCAGGCCTACCCTGGGTGGTCCTGCAGTGCTTCCAACAAGACACAGTCCTTCTCCTCTGTTCTATGGCTGGGCTCTCTCCAGCAGAGCCTGGCATATGCCTTTATTGTAGGGACATGCTCAAGTATCACGTGCTGCAGTACCTGCTGTGTACATTTCTGAAGGTGAGGGAGATCTGAGCTGAATCTCTCAGTATTTGCCAATGTAAATCCATTAGAATGTGCTCAGAAGTGTTTAACTTCAACTCTCAAATTTGTGTAGAAGGCAGACTTCCTTAGGCTTGTTGGCTTCCCCCCGCCCCAGGCATCAGGCACAGCTCATGGCCATGCGGAACAGAGAGTGAGGGGGGAGAGGAGAATGGAATGAGGCCTCCAAGCAACTGATGAGAAGCTAGGAAGGTGACCTTGAACTGAAGGGGTCTTTATCCTATTTCTTATCTGAACTTTGCTAGATCAGGTCTGACTGCAAACGATTCTCTTCTGCTGGTTGTTCAATGACCTGTGTGAAATGCAGTTGACAGATTTAGCTGTCATGTTGCCAAGTCTTCAGGCTCCCTGTGAGTAACACAGTTCTGGCCCATGCTGTGCAGAGCCTCTCGCACTGCAGTGTGAGGGACTGCTAACTTTCCATGATATTCTGGGGGAGGAATACTGTTTTCTACCCCACACATGATTCACAGCTGAGAGAAATACATTGCCACAAGATCATGGTCTAAGTTTAGGCTGCTGTTTGCTGCACACATCTCATGAGACTGCTTTCATACAGCTCTCATTCTTCATTAAAGATAGCATTGTATTTTTTTGGCATAATGTTGAGCAGCTTGGTTATGAACCTGAATCTGCATATGGTGAAACTTCCTCTGAAACAGAAAAACTTGGGCGATTCTGTGCTTCAGGCTCACCACTTGCTGGTGACTTTCCAGTGGTATCACAGGTGAGATGCACATACAAGAGCAGTTCATCTGTTGAATTCCATCAGGTGCTATCAGAGGGAGATTGCAGTACTGAGATGGGACTCTGGGCATTGTCAGCATTAACTTTGTTGTGGTGCTTGCCATGTTTCATGTGGAAGTATGGAAAGGCTGTGGTTTTAGGACAGGCTCTGTAGGAAATAGGCTTCTTGTGCACTGCTGAACTTAAGTTCTGCTTGGATAGGATCTGAAAGGATCTGGAAAATAAAGTTTATTTTTTCAATGCAAAAGGAAGCTTTCTGCTCGGTACAAGTTTTGACTTGGAAACAAGGCATGAGGTGTGTCTGAGGCATTGCAAACAAGTCTCTGTGGTGTTCAGGGCTGACTTTCCCTCTGAGCTTCATTGGTTCAGTTACATTCAAATGCTCCCATTCAGGGGATGTTTATCCTAATACAAAGTGAACTTGTGTCTTATTTCCCATTCTTCCAGTGCTACTGTCTGTCACTCCCCTGAGACATGTACGTGACCTCTGATGTGATCGAATTGCTCCATTAGGCAGTGAGTCCTTGCTGCATTTCACTACAGACCAAGTAGGTCAGCACTTTCCCCAGTGGTTAGATGCTCTCCACAGCTAAGACATATGATATGAGCAAAAGTCTTATCACAAGGTGTGCAAACTTCTTGCTGCAAAGCATGGGCGCAGCTTGCTCTCTGGAGTTTTAACTCAACTCTCTGGGAGTTTCAAACAGCTATGAGTTTAAAAAAATATATAGTGTGGGTAGCAAGGCCACTGAAGCAGTAGGAGGAGCAACAGGGTGCAGAGAGGTTAAGCATGTTGTCTTCACGTCTTGAAAGATCTCTGGATGTCAGAAGAGTTGGCTGAAGATTCATGTAGGTTGCAATGGGCAGACAGTAGAGTCCAAGCCTACGGAGTGATGAAGCCCTACGTTTGCCACCTTCTTGTTGATGACTTCTTCCTCTCCTCTTCCCTGGTAGTTGTCATGAAGTGAGCTGAATGGGCACAATCTTTCCTCAGATGTTGCTATATTGAATGTTTAATTTAGCAGTTGCTTTAGCAGTCTCTCATTGCCTGAAGCTGCCAAAAGAAACCTCTGTGTGGAGAGGGGAAAATGAGCAGGTCAAAAGCTTCATTAGTGTACAAGTCTATTAGTTGTGAATAGGGAGAAAAACCTTTGCTTTCCTGGGGCTCTGTAGCAGGTTTTCCTGCCTTGTATCCTTTGCTTTTGCCTCACCTTGGAGTTGTTTCTGTTGACCCCAGTGTAGCTGTCACAAACATAAATTGGATGAGAGCTAATTAACTGTCAAAACCCAGGGCTAAAGACAATAAACCCCTGCTTCACCTCCTGGTGGGTTTTGGTCTTTTCTCTTTGATGTGACAGCTTGTCCTCTGTTTCTCTTGCAAACAACTCACCATTGCAGAGGAAATGCAATACAGCAAGGCAATCATTTATTGCCAGTGACAGCAAATAAACATGAAAAATGAGCTTTGAAACGCTAAAGGACAATGATCAGAAAGGTTTCTTCTTTCATCCTAAATCATGATGTTTAGCACTCTGCTGTAGTATTATAAGTTATTTATAAGTGTCTTGGCTTGTTTTTATACAAAGATAAATAACGTTTTTAATCAGATGATAAATGTACATGCTCTGTGTGTGTGTGGGGGGGGGGGGGGGGGAGCAAATGGGGGAAAATCCAACCCAGCCTCAGTGTAATGTACAGATATTGGTAAGATGCCTCCCATAAATGAAAATATTACTGCCTGCTATTTGCTTCTGGGCATGTAGAAACCAGGCATGTTTGTATTACAGGAAAGCTAACCAGAGTTTCTGATGGAACGATTTTTTGTCAGAAAAAGCAGTTTCATCAAAATCAGAATATCTTACTGAGAAGCACAGATACTTTTCAGCAGAGGAACATTTTGTTTTGCTCTGCTAAGATAAAATCCTTGTTTCAGTGTTTGCTTGGATTCTTCACATAAAATGTTGATATACATTAAGAGGATTTGATTTCTTACATTGCTTCAGTGCTCTCAAAATAAATGTTTAAATCTATCAATATAGATGGGTTCAAAATGGGAGATTTGGATTGTCATTTCATGAGAAAACATCAGGCTCTTTTAGTTCTGAGTCAGAGTAGAAACATGCCATGATGTCAGTTTATCATATGATAGAAACAGTTGTTTTTTTTTTTTTTACTCTACTCCAATTATAGCATTTGGATTTTGAAATGCAAAGGAGCAGAAAGAAGAGGCAGGAATAATATGTGTTAAAGCAACTTTTTTCCCCTCCCTACATGTACGCTCAAATCAGCTTCAGAAAACTCAGCATTTTCCAGTGTTGGATAATTGGAAACCTGGCTGGTTATTATTTCCATAGTAGTGCAGGCACATTCCTTGCTGGGCCCTCTGTGGCTGTATCTCATCTGGGAAAGCTTAGTCTCCACACCTGGACACTGGGCTCGGGTGCAATCCCATTGAAGCTGTATTTCCTGGATTCTCACTTCTGCTCAGGAAGGTCTGAGGTCCTTCTGCTGATGGATTATTTAGAAGGAATGGAAGCTACTGTACTCTGTAGGCTCTGGAGTACCCTGCTGTCTTTGGGGACTTGGAATTCCCCATGCTTGTGTCTCCTATGGCTCTGAGTCAAGCACCCTCAGTGCTTCTCACCAGCTTTGTGAAAATCTCTGAGAGATTGGCTGGGAACCAAATTAGAACTGGATTTGCAGAACCATGTTCACTTCTGTTAAAGTTGACAGTAGAAAAATGAGGATACAAACTCTCTCCCAAGCAGAAAAGGATTTATTGGATGTGCTAGAAGATTTTGTTAAATGTGATTCCCAAGTCTTCTACATATTACTGAAGGGTGTGAGCATGCTCGTGTATGACTAATTTTCCTTACAAAAAAAGGTATTCTCTTATTTAACAGGACTTTGGCATCAATTTTTACTCCAGGAAAATAGTGTCATCAACGGTAGCAAGCCAGCCTGTATAGGAACTTGTTCATATTCTCTTCCGCACTTTTTCATGTAATACTGTAGCAAATTTGGGGCAGCTTTGCTGGGTTCACTGTGAAGTAACTTTTGATTTATACAGGCAGGAAGAAAAATTGATTTGGCCAGTTGTGTTGGGATTTGTGGCTGATTTATCCATCTGGTAGGAGGCTGAATATAGCAATCTGCTAACCTGAACTACTAGAAATGGATGCCCAAAGTAAATAATGACACTGGGGAAGCAATAAGGTGGGAGAGAAAAGCTTCCTGAACAATATTCTGTCCCATTCCAGGCTTTCTAATTCCTCTGCCACCTGCTAGAAGGTGTTCTCAGATCCCAACCCTAGCAGGGTACCAGAGGTAGTGAAGGTGGGATTAGTATGGTGTTGGTACAGGTGTAGTACAAGTGCCTTATTCAAGTATGTGCTGCCCTTTCCATTGCTTCTGCAAGAGGGTTGTTACTATTAAACAGCAGTCTGTTGCTAATGCTTAAGTTTGTTAGGACTCTCAGACTTCATGTATTTCACTATGGGGAAAAAAACCTCTTAATGTTAGAGATTTGCATGCAGTGTATGCGTAATCAAAGTGGTGATTTGCATGACTTTTGGAATTTGTTATAAGAAGCCCCTGGAAGAGAGAGCATCCCTGTGGCTCTGTAGGAAACTCAGATACGGATGGAGAAAGGAGTCAGGGTTGGTGCAGGCTGTTGGATGAGCCTTGGTGGAAGAAGTCCTGTTTCAGGTAATTGCAACTGGTAAAAAACAGTCTTGTCCAGATTTTATTGGCTCTGCTGGCTCTTTTGGGGTGACTTTTGTTATCATACATCCATTAAATATAGAGAGTAACTTTTGACTCTCAAAGTGAGAATAGCGAATAGGGAGGGGTGGGAGGCTGGTGGTGATGGTAAAGATGTGTCTCTGAGTTTCCTTTAGCTGAACCAAAGTTGTGTTAAATTCTTCCCTGTGAGCAAATACTTGAGTTTATTTATGGCTCCTGAGTTGGAAAAAGGCCTTCATTTTAGTGAGGCTGAAGAATTATTTCTTTTCTCTCCCACTTGTTTAACTAGCTGTGGCACTGCCTATCGTTTCACTAATAACACTGATAACAGTGTTTTTATCAGTGAACTTAAGAGAAGTCTGAAAATAAATTAATCTCAAAATAAACCAAACTATTCTCCTGTATCTTGTTTTCCAAGTTGGATAGCTTCAGAAATACTCATACATCATGCATGTCTAAATTCTCTGCTCTCTAATGTACTCATCAACATATTCCCTGTATTAAGTCCCAGATTTTAAAATATTTTTTTAAAGGTAACCAAACTGATTTCTGTGTCCCGAGACTTCATGCTCCAATGCTAGACACAGTCTGCAGTGACTTGCAGCTGCGAGGGAATGGGATTCTCTGGTGTTTCAGGTGACCAGGTTGCTGAAGGTATGCAGGTTGAGCCCTGAAGCCAGAGCTGCTGTAGCAGTGTAACACCTTGCCATTGATAGGTGTTCTGCTGCGTCTCCTCATGCTGCAGTCTTCTTGCTGCTGAGGGTCTCCTCTTCTGAGCCTTTGTGTACACACCAATCCAAACCGAGCATGAGGATTAGACAAGAGAATGATGATAAATAACACTGTAAACAGGAAGAAAAAATTGAAGAAGTTCTTAAAACGGGCTGAAAAAGAAGAGTTTGAGTCCTGTGAGGCACTTGAGCAAGCTGGAGGACAAGTGCATGTGCCGAAAGTGAGGAGACGGATTCTTCTGTTCCTTGCAGATGCTGGGGCTTGGAGTAGAGCCTGCTTTTGGCTTTGATTCAGCTCAGCACCTGCCCAGCAGCTCCATATGAAAAGTATCTTGCCTTCGATGTCCTGGTGCAGCTTGCCTTATCTAGGTGGGGTGACCTATGTAATTGGGTGACTTGTCTAGCTGTTTCTAGCCCCACTGAAATGTTAATTTCAATTTGAATCTGTCCCTTCTTTCTCTGGCCAGCTTTCATCTTGCCATTGATTCTTTCCTATTGAGTGCAATTAAGAAGGATGATCCTGTCCTTGGTTAATGATATCTACCAGTGAGTCATGTCTGTACTTAGAAATGAGAGCAGGATATTTCAATTGAGCATAACAGAGATGACAACAGAGACTGACAAACTTGGACTTTCGCTCTTCCTTCCTTTTCACTGGCAACAGTAACATGAGGAGCCCAAGAGAGCTCGCTGCTGGGCAGGTTTTGCCTTTCCCCCATCCACAAAGAAGTCCTTTAGAGTCCAGTGATGTGCTCTTGAAACACTGATTTGCGCTGAGTTCTGTCAGACCATCACAGATGGTTCCGTGACCTCAGTCTGTTCTGTACATGTGTCATTAACACAGCCAAGATCGGGGGAGCAATGGTTCTCTTTGTTTGATGTTCTCAGCCTGCTTGGCCTCCTATAGGAGTCCTGTCCCATCTCAGAGCTGCAGGAGATGGCTGCAGTACAGGGCTGATGGTCTGGCACATCGTGTGGTGCATGCTGCGGAGGGCTGGCATCAATCTTATCCCCTTAATGCACTGATGAACACTGTACAGACTAGTGATGTGAGGCACTGAGGGTCTTAATCAGCCCATCACAGAGCACAGCATCAGTGTGATTATCCAGTGGCTTCGCTCATGACCTCAGTTCAAGAATACTTTTGCTCTTTGGGAAATTGCTCTTTTTGTCTCTGGTCAAACTCATCTCTGAACTGATCCTCTCGGCCATCTGAAGCTTAGCTTTCTGCACCATTTATTTGTTGTCTGTTCTCACTTAAACTGCTGGTTCTGATGATATATGGTTCTCTTAATAGATAAGCAAGCCAGTGTATGTGGTGTAAATGTTTCCTTATAAGTTAGCTTACAAATGAAGGAGTTGTTTCATCAGAATAAACTGAGTTTTCAAAGTGAGATTAACAAAGAGAGGTCTAGCTGAATTACTCTCTAAAGAACTTCACTGTAAAGCTTTTGAATGCCTGACGTATATACGTATATTTAATAATAAATGGTCAAGATTTTTAACTGCTGTAGCAAAATTTGTTCGCCCTTTAATTAAGACTAGGATCTGGATGGTTACAGCCCTTAAAATGATCTGAGGATAATGTGGCCCCATTTGTTTCTTAAACCCTGCCCCTTTACAGGCTGCTTTAACCTGAATCTTGAGACAGTTATGAAAACAAAGGTGTTGGGCCAGTGCGAAATAGCCTGTGGAAAATATAAGTTGAAGAGGGAGTCATGGGTTACAAACTTGTCCACTTTGTAGACGTCGGGATTGAAAGTGGCTGTTCAAGATCCAAGGCAGACATATTTGCATAGTTTCAGTGTTGTTTCAAAAGTATGCATTTAATGCTATGCCCTCTTCCAGGTTATTATTATTATTATTATTATTTTTTGCCAAGTGCTGTTTTTTTTATTGCTTTTCTCTTAAGAAAAGTTTCCAGATACTTATGGCAAAGCACAATTACAGTGTGGTCTGGCAGTACCACTGGGCAGGCAGATCCTGGGGCTGTGTTTCCTATGGAACTGAACCCCAGGGCTACACCCCTGGCACACAGCCTGTGCTTGAGAGGGAAGCTCGATGAACCTAAGAGAAGATCAAAGGAGTGAGTTGTAAGAGATGGTGTAGCCTAAGGCAAGATGTTTACAGCTCGGAACATGAAGTTTGCCTCCAAAAAGCCCTAGCCTTCAAATACTGCTGGTATAAGTCACACTAGGTTTGGAAAGCAGAAAGAGTCCAGTCCTGACTGTGTTGTACATAAATTAGAGCATGGAAGTCTCAGGAGGGTCTCTGTCACTTGCTAGGGATAAAAGTGAGGAAATATCTTGTCAGAACCCTGGCATTGCTTTTTTTTTTTAATTTTTTTTCCCCACTCTGTCTGCCTTTCTTCCTCTTAAAGACTGAAGCTGTTTGAAAACACCCTGCATCATCTGCAATATTTCACTGTCACAGCTGGCATGCCAGGTTTGTCAAGTACCTTCTCTCTAGCCTTTGGTATCTACGACATTTTCTCTAACAACCAGCTCTATTTTGCCACCAGGAATTTTCCTATATCATTTTGGACACTAGAAGCAATATTTGCCAAATGTTTGTACAATCCCCCAAAAGCCCAGGGGCTATTGCACAGCCTCTATGGGCAGCTGGAGCCTCAGTGCTTACCTTGTCCTTCCTCACAGTATCTCTGGGTCAGATAAAGGAGGTAAAGAAACCCGTACTTCTGTGCTCAGCATCACGTGTGCCCGGAATTATCTGCTGGCAGAAATTTAATTTTGTTTCCAGTAATTTGAGGTTATAGATAGGATTACATCTCCCAGTCTGAGAGAGACATTAATCAAGAAATAGGCCTCTTAATCCTCCTTTCAATGTTAATGAAACACTGTAAAAATGCCTTTCACCAGGGGATGTCAAGTATCAGTTGTGCTTTGATTAACATGCTTTTGTGACAGGTTTACTGTTGTACTATGTAGTAAGTTATTCAGCAACCTAATTTAAGCTGTCTGTCAGGAGAAAACAAGTACAAAGAGAGCATTATTTTCTCATTGGAGTTGCAATAACAGGCTTGTGTATCTACAAACATTTTTTTTTAACTGCTGGTTACTCTGCACCTGTTGTGACACTTTAACCTTCAGAGTAACTGGGGAAAGGCTAGATGTGAACACAACCCTGCCGTCTCATGAATGGCAATTAGGAGCGAGATAAGGAATCGGAAATGTTGTTGCAGCTGATGGAAGCTAAGCACTTGCCTTTTTCACAGCAAAGCAGAATTTGGGCCAACTCTGCTGTAATGTAATGATTTAAACCTGGGCCGGCGGAGAGAACCGTGGGTCTGTAATCCTCTCTTCTTTTTCCTCTCCCTGAAATCAAAGCACGTTTTCAGTGCAGGCTTTGTGGTTTGGGTTCTTATCTGCTCAGTTCCTTCTAACGTGGCTTGATTATATTAGATACAAACTTCCTTGTGGAGGAAAGCCAACACCAGGCAGGCTGTTCCCTCTCTTGTTTGCCAAAACCCAATGGTAGTTGCCAAACCCTCCAGAGGAGCTGCATTATTTGTAGAGAGGGATTTTTCTGCTGCTTTTTTAAAACTGACCTTTAAAAAAATATCTCCAAGTTACCTTGAAGCACAAAAAAGCTGTAGCCTGGAGTTTCCCATGCAAAAGCAGCCTCTTCCAACCAACGTGGCACAAAACCACAAAGGCTGCCCTCACCAACCTGGCACCCACCAAGATTTAGTGGTGTGGTTTTCTACGTGACTGGGTGTAATTACACTATCTTGCCATGTAATATGGATTAAAAGCTCCACATTGCACTGTCTTTTGTGTTGGAATGGTCTTTTTCCCTTAGCCAGGTTTACAAATGAATTCAGTTCTGTTTTGAACTGTGCCCGGGAGCTGGAGCACCACACTCCATGGCCTGCTGGAGAGACTGCTGTGAAAGCTGCAGCTTCTCAAGATGGGCTCTATCAAAGCAGCTAGTCCTGTTTGAACAGGGGTGTTTGTTCCTGCAGGGAAAGGCCAGCCTGCTGGTGGACACCTGGGTCTCCCTTCAGCATCCTTAGTCAGGGAGGATTTTGCAGGAAGGCTGTGGCATATCCTTGCCTGTAGAGCTTCCTGTGGCACCTGGCCTGTGCAAGTCTCCAGCCTCCTCCTCCCTCTGCTAATCAGCTAGGAGGGCCCTGTATGTTGTGGTGATCTAGGAGGATGCTCAGGAGCCATTTCTAATATCTTAATGACCATATTAGCACCTCTAATTGTAAGTGACAGGGCAATTAGTCTCAGTATAGCAACTTGAACAATTATGCTTGCCCTACTAAAGTAGCAGAATATTCATTACTGTAATAAGGAAAAAAAAAAATCGTCTCTTGGGATTTGTCCCTCTAGGAGAGGGTTGGCTATTTGCTTTCTATGGAAGTTATTTTGATGTACTGCCGTGTCTCTGCTTTCAGTTTCTTTAGAAATAAAAGGTACAAGATTCTGTGCAGCTCTTGCCAGAAATGGTCAGCTGTCAAACCTATTTATTCCATGAAGTACACTTATGGCAAATGTGCATCTATTCTGCCTCTGACATAATTCACAAGGAAGATCTCTAAGGGTGATGAAGTGACTCAATCTCTATTTTTTTCACCAAGCTGAGGAGTCTTCAGGCTCTTTCACTGAGTCCCAAGATGAAGAACCTACTGAAGTAACCAATATGCATGCATTCAAGGTCAGAAACTGGTCTGGAGATTGTGTCAGGTCTGAAAGCTTATCACTTTTGATGCTACAGCTGTGCTTGTGTAAAAGCAGAGCTGACTTTCTGGAGGAGAGCCAGTCCTTATCAAGACTGCCAAAACCTAAGACAGCGAGGGTAATGACCAGGGACCTGAACCATTGATGTGGCACACTTCTGTATCTTTCCCTTGACTTTCACTGCTATAATGCAAGTGAAGGTACAGGAAGATTAATTTTGGCCTTAAGGTCATTAGTCCTTTGAGTGGAATTTGGGTTTTCCATCAGTCACTTGCAAGAACTGGGCTTGCAATGCTGAAGTAAGCTTTCTTTAGTGCATAGATTTCATTACCTGCTGCTGTCTGCCTCGTTCCTAGTTGACATGGGGTAAGAAGTAATTCTCCAGGTGTGTCAGCTGACATTTCTGAGATATACTTGAGAGACATGTGGGACCACTTTGGAGCTGAGGAGCTGCTCCAGAGGTTGCAGTAGGACTGATGGTGGAGGGTGGTCCTAAAAACAGCCTTGTTTGTCAGCCACCTTTGTGGCTCCCAAACAAGGTGTGTGATGAAGGTAAGGATCTCTCTATACAAGCTTTCTTTTTTTTCCACTGTTAACCAGTGAACATCCTGATACCTTGGATGTGTTGAGTTTGTTGCTGTTACAAAAATAGCTTCACTCATAAGAGAAAGCTGTCATTGCAGATGTGTTTTAGCTCAGTGGAAACATCAGGACTGTGTTTGGGACTGCAGGATCATGACATCTCTTTAAGCACAGTGGGAGACAGATGGGTGAGCTGCCAACTTGATGCAAAAACAATAAGAGCAAATGAGCTTGTTTAAAAATAGAACAATTGCATTTGGAAGGAGGGCTAGAGGGGGGTGAAGTTTAAAGGGACATAATTCTCCCATGATTCTAATCCTGATTTATTTTTTTTATATTAAACAAAGCATGTTGTAATATTGCCTTCATTAGCAACGCAGTGACAAACTGGAGTGTTTCCAAAATGGCTGGCTCCAAACTGCTTTCATACTGACCTGAAATGTCAACTGCTTTTATGTTCTGCTGACCACTGATTGCTTCCAGAGTAACGTTTTCTTCTGCAAAATGAAAGAAGTATCATTTCAGTGTCTGCTGGTGTTTTGGGAAGTATGATACTCATGGGAAATGATAGTGCTTTTTATTTCAAACTTCTCCTTAGTTCCAGTGAAATGAATTGTTAGTCTTGATGTTTTTTCTTTTTTTTCTTTTAATGCTGTGATGGTATGTTTTGTGTAAGCATTGTTATCACTTGGAAGATCCATACTTCACCTTCCTAAAGCCAGCAAATCCTGCTAGTATGTATGCACCTCTAGTTTATTTCCCTTCCTTTGCATGTATGTACACAGAGTTGGGCTTTGATGTAATGCTGCCATCAAACTCTGCAGTCAAACTGTACATCTTTTCTGTGTAGCTATGCTTTCATGCTACAAACACAAATGTGGAGATGTAGTACTTCTGGCAGCACTAGTCATAAGTTCTGTAATCGAATCCCTAATGATATGATGGGAAGAGGTTGGGTTTTTTATGCCCTGCACAAGACTGGAAAATATTCAAGTAAACTTTTATTTTGTGTAACATGACTTTATATTACATGACAATCTCTCGGTCTTTTATAATCAGGAAAATGAACTGGGTGATCTGTAATGTCTCTTCAATTTTTCTGTTTTGAAGACCTGTGTAATTTATTCACATTTCTGTACTATATTTTTCTGCAATTATGATTTGAAAGGGATTCTTCCAAAGAAAAGTGAAGGAAGTAGGTTTATCTTTCTAGAAAGATAAGCAGCCTTGTTATATGCTAAGAATCAGAATAAAGCATACTGACCAAATAAGCCTACTGGATCTACTCCTATAAACAGCAACTAAAAGATCTGTAAAATGTAGGAAACCATATTATTTCTTCAGATACAGATATTTTCTCTGCTGGGAAATCCCAGCTGTTAGGGCAGAATTTGATTGCTTTACTTACTTTCTGCGATAATTGAATTCCAGGAGGAAATGGGTTTGAAAGTGTTGGAAGAGTGTAACCTTAGGAAGGTATCGAACAAATGGGAAACCATCCCTTACATCTTTTTTTTAATCAGCATCCCTGCTTTTTTTTTTTTTTTCCCCCATCTCTTTTCTGAACTCTTTTCTTCCAAGAGAGTGACCATGAGCTAAGAGCAGCCAGGTCAATCTGCATGCTTTCCCAGTACCTTAGTGGCAGACAGATGGGCTCCAACAGCATGGCTTGCTTTGGGTCCATGCCAGCACCTAGTCATGTTCCATTTTAATTCTTCTCTGTCAAGTCCTATTCAACCAAGCTAGGAGATAGAAACAGCGGCTTTCCTAAAAGGAGGAAGGAGAGAGGTGGAAAAGAGAAAGGTCATATTTTTGTAAGAGGCTTTGGATAAACCTCTATTTTGTATCTTAATTTGAACTAAAAGATGAAGCTGCACCACTTTGACTATGATATTGTTCAGTGAAGTCTAACAGCTTTGTCCGTTGAGACCCATTCTCTTTTTACCTGCTGCCTCACAATTTAAAATAAACTCAACTTGTGGAAGGACCAACAGCTTTCATGGGCATTGGGCTGCTGTTTTATTATTATTATTATTTACTTTAGGGCCAGTTCCACTCAATCAGTTACCAAGAAGGGAGTAAAATCACTTGTTTTCTGCAGTGTTGCTATCAGCTTCTAGAAGAATGCTGAAATATCCCAAGAAAAGGAAAAAAACCATCTTTCCGGAGGAGTAGTTGAAGAGCTGAATAGCAGCAGAACAAGAAAAAGTGTAGTTCTATACTTGCTCTGCATGATATTCCTGAATGCTGGGTGGGGAGTAAGAAATTAGTTGAGGTGGATGCTTTGAAGATGAAACCCATAATGTGAAACACAAAAGCAAATCGTCCTTTGATAGCACTGGTAGTGATCTGTATGGAGAAGTAATGCCTGAACCATGAGGGAGTTTCAGCAAAAGGGCTGAAAGGGCCTTATGATGGGGACACCAAAATGAAAATTTTAACGAGTATTATTCTTTTTTCTGGTTAACTTTCCTTTTACAATTATGGGCATGCCTTTATTACTACAATAGTGTTTTGGATCAGAAGCAGCATTTGAGATTTTTGTGATTTCAAATCACTTTGGAACAAAATAGGTGCAACTGTCTTTGTCTCTTGCCAAATTTGGATGGCAGGGAAGGCTCAGCTATTTTTCACCACCCTGCTGTGAAGAAATCTCTCTCAGGAGCAGCTGCTTTTATTATTGTCATAATGCATGGAGTGCAAGCAGTGCTGTGCTGGGGGCTGGTCCTCATGTGCTGAGTTTCAGGAGTGTTTTGCTGCGTCTCCTGGGGTAGCAGCTGAAGCAGTCCTACAGAGATCCTATAGCATTGTGTGTTGGGGAGTAGCAAGGCACGATGCTTCCAGAGGAGAAGGGAGTCCTGATGCGTGAAGCCAGGACTAACTGTGTTTGGAGAAGGAGATGGGCTTCCAAGGGATCTCAGAACAGCCTTGTTTACAAAATGTGCAAGTAACTGAAATACTAGCAACACAACTGAGTCATAGAGAGATGAAAGGGTTTTACAGCTGCTGTGATGATTCTTGTGAATCCACAGGAGTCTGCTTGCTGAGAATTTAATTTCTAACAGCAGAAGAAACAACTCTGACTACAAGTTACAGCTCACGCTTAGCAGAATGCAAGCTTTCTGAATGGTAGCTTTAGTGTGTGGTGCAATGGCAGGAGCTGATCCCAGAGCTTCTGCTGCACCCATGGCAGAGCTCAGCCCCTGCTCTACCTTGGTCTCAGCATATACAAGCTCGTGAGATGCTGTTTCCCTTTCAAATGGATTCCAAAGGACTCTAAACAGCCATCTTAAACATATTCTTAAGAGAAGATATTTGCTCAGCTGTTTCTGCTGATGCTCTCCTGATCTACCCTACAAAAAACACAGGGAGGGCACTAGGAAGAATCGTGCCAAGGAGCAAGAAAACTCTGTAGATGTTTCTGCTCTCTATTCATTCTAAGATGGGAACCCTTTTGTTTAAATGCAATACGGGTGAATGGACTCCCCACGGTGACTGTCCTATTCTGTGTTTTACCACAGTCTACAGATCTGGCAGGAATTTTGTTGGGTTCCCATGTTAAAATATTGGCTGTACTTCACTGAAAAGCCTAATGCTTTAAATTCTGCTTTGATGGCCTCCCACCCCTTGAGACTGCAGGGAGAAATATTCTGGCCAAATAAAGGATCTGTGAAGAGAAGCTTTTTTTTATGACACCTTGTTAGCCCTAAAGACAGTTTTCTGTCTGTAAGTGCAGTGAAGTATGGAAATATTGCTGTGCTCCATGGTGCAATTTTCTGACTGTGATTTTCGTTGATAAAAGCCTTCAGAGAGCACATTTCCCTTCCCACTTATCTGCCATCAAAAGACAACAAATATATGAAAAATTCAGCTGTCATTCTAAACAAAATATAAAATTACTTTGGCTTGATGTTTTAAGCAGCAATAATTTCCATGGCAAAAAAGCTGGAGCTGTTTTCTAAATGCTGTGATGTTTATCTCTAGCTTATTTCATTATGCACAGATCACCTGGTTTAGATATTTCAGTGCAAAGAGGAGATCTCGTGAGTTAAAACCTAACATTTGTCGAATTAAATATTTGAGCTGAGCCCGAAGTTCATTACTTGAATGCTATTTTGCATTGGAGAAAGAAGGATTCTTTCTAACCTGCCAAATGTAGTTATTTAAAGATGATGAAGAAGGCAGGTGTTATTCAATTGGTTGGATGAGAAATGGAAATAGCACATTTGAACTCTTGTGGTATAACCAAATAGATAAAAATAGGTGGAAGTGATCCTGAAATGTGATAATTTGTTTGGGCAAAAGCAGAAGAAATAGGGTGGAAACTTGATATTCCACTTTATTTTTCACAAACTGAAATATGAGATTGGAATTCTTAGGTCTGATGTTACTGGGACTGAATTTCTTTTAGGGGTGTTTCTGAACTATGAAACCACCCAGTATCTGAAAGAGTGTTCCTCTGATTTGGTTCTATTATTTTTTTTAATATGAGTGACATTAGAGATCAAGAGAATTATAACTTTAATCTTTTTCTCAGTTTCTAAATATAGTTATATTAGTGTTTTTTTTTTTAAAGCTGAGCTGACAAAAAAAAAAGAAAGCTGATTGAAAGCAGGTTGTTCATATCTTGGCAAAACAAATCTTTTTCCTTTTGAATCAAACTGAAAGGTCTGTTACTTCGCAAGTTGCCTTAGTCTTTCCTTTCTTCCTCTCCACCTTTTTAAAAAGTTATAAATTATCTTGCCAATCTGAAATGTCAATTCAAAGATCAGTTTAAAACTTCAAACATATTTTAAGGTTCCTAAATTCCAATCGTTGAGTTTGGAAGGGAAATCTGAGACTTCAGTTGGTCAAAGAAGAAAAACTGAAACTCTCACTTTGAAAACATTAAACAAACAAAAAGCACTAGTAAGTTACTGTGTGTCTCACCATCACTGAGTCCTTTATGTTGGAAGGGACCTCTTGAGGTCATTTAACACATGGCTTAGGCAGGCTCAGCTGGAGAAGCTTGCCAGGAACTGAGTCCAGTTGGGTTCTGACTGCCTCTGTGGATAGAGATGACCTTTCACTTTTTCCTGAAAGTATTATCTAGCTTTAATATTAATGCATTAGTAGTTTGTTTTCTCCTGTATAACATCTCTGCAAATCTCTTCAAAAGGGAAAAACAAAAAACACAAAACCCAAGCTCTTAACTCGCTGTTACTCATTTCCCAAAAGATGCTGCCATTTGCCCAACCTTGTTTTTTGTTATTGTTGATGTATGCAACATTCTCCTGAGAAGAACCATAGCATCTTCTGGTTTCATACAAAGAAGTCTGACTTCCTCTTGTAGATTGAAAGAAATAGAATATCCGGAATGCAGGTACGTGAGATTGAATTAAATTATTCTAATTCAGCTGAGAAAGTGAATGTTCAGCATTCTACTGTGTATAAAGATATTGCTGTTTCATAGTGGCAGAGATTATTGACCTTCATGTGCAAGTGACATAGCTAGTTATTCTGCTCTGCTCTTGCATTGACAGTGCTGAGTTCTCACTGCTGAAAGGACCATGGATTTCAGTTTCTCTTGAGCTTGGGTCAGAGATTTTTTGATGTGTTTGATCCACAAGCACATCAAATTTGTAGGTGTGGTAACCCATTGCCCACTCTGAAAGACAAGCTCTCTCATCTGTTGGATCTTGTTCCTCACTTCCCTTTGGCCACTTGGGCTTCCAGACCATTTTCACCTCAATGTCTACATGGTTGTGGCAGTGTTGGTGTCTTAGTTGTATCGCACATGGTAATGCAGCAAAGGAAATTTTGTACAGAGTTATTCTTCTTTTCCTGGGGGGCAAGAGCTGGAGAAGCAGGGAAGACCTCCAGTGCCATTTCACTCCAGTCATCTTGACTGCAGGTTCATGAATGATCTATTATGTGGCCTTAAAATGTTTCTGATGCTGGCTTAGGGCCTGAAGCTTGCTTCATGCTGCCTGGGTGGAGCTTTCCCATTAATAGTAACATGGAAATATGCTGAAGCATGTGAAGTTTCAAGTACAGAAAGTTCCCTGATAAATTCAGTGAGTTTGAGGAATTACCAGAAAGTAGACTTCATTAAGAGTTGCTTTTCTATGTGTATGACAGAGAGAAATTGCAGCCAGTGATGTCTTTGCTGAAAAGACTCCATTAGATTACCATTAGATGCTAATAATATATCATAATTATTTTTATAGGGTTAAGCTTGTCTCTTTCCTCATCCACCTGCCTTGCAGAGATAACCTCTAAGAATACCCTGAAGGACTGTCAGACTGCAATTCAAATGCTTTTTCCCTAGCTAAATTTTCAAAACAATTCATTACCTATAAAAGATTGTTGAGAATGCAGAGATAGGGCTCTTTTCTCTCCAATTTACATTCTCATATAACTCTACTCAGTGCTTAACCAGATTCTGGAATAATTTGATTTTTCTTTCATTATTACTATGCAAAGATATTCTACGTATTAGTGAAAACCCATTCATTCTTCAGAACACATCTAATTTGCTGTGAGCTACACAAACACTTGACTGTACTTAAAGAATTGCTATTCACGGTTGTGTCACATACTTCATTTAAAATATCAATTTTATTTAGTGCATATGGCATGGTTTTCAAAAGCTTGAGCCTTAGTAGTGCATATTTTTACTAAAAATGAATACATGATCTTAATGCTAAGATGTATGTTTACGTAGGTGCATGTACTGTTGGAAGTGTGCTAAAGGCTGGTGCTTTGTACTTTTCTCATAAGCTTTGCTTGGAAGTGAAGCCTATCAGTGAATCTGTCAGGTCAAGTGGCAGCAGCTGCTGCCTGACCTTTACTGCAAGTGAGTCAGATGATTTTAATTGTAGAGTTGAGCACCGCTGCTGTATTAAATATGAACGGCAGTGTAGCTGACTTGACTAAGCTTCACCAAGTCTTGATTTATTTTTATTTCCCCTTTCCTTCAAATCCTGCCTCTGTAAGCTAAGTGCTCCCATGTAATCCAGTTCTCTGATGAAGGAGGTGCTCTGCAATGCCAAAGGCAGATTCACACCTGAGGATTTTATACAAACATCTAAAAAGCCCCAACTGTTCATAAAAAACAAAGTTCACAATTTGCTTCATTTCTGGTGTTTATTTTCGATATGAAGTAAGCTGGCATAGCTTCACTGATGGTATGGGAACCTGTTGGATGGTTTTTCTTCATAAAGGCATAAAAAGTGTTTAAGATAATTGTTTCCCTAAAGGGTCTGTGAAAGAGACATCCAGGCAGAGGGAAGAAACCCCATAAATACCCCCCCAGTAAAATCAACCAGTGGAAAAAATCACTAGAAGAATGAAAGTTGAGCAACTGACATCAGCAAACAAAATACCTCATGTGTGCAAGTCTCATTCCACAGTTCATTGCCCATTGCTTAAAAATTCTTAGCTAACAGTTGGAAAATGGACAAAAAAGGGGTAGAAAAGGACAAGGGCAATGTTAGCAAAAGCTAGGGTACGTTGTGTAGCCAATCAGTAATTGCTGCAATTGGAGCTCATTGCCTGCTTCGCACTTAATGTCTTGGCCTTTTCGGGATGAGTTTTAATAATACCAGTGTTTATACCTAGTGTTTTAAGAAAACCTCAGCAGTTGTTATCTTTGTTGAATCTTGTGATGTCCCAAAGTGATGCTGTTCTCCTCTTGCTGTTGATTACTAGTTTGGACAGGAGGCAAAAGTGCAGAGCATGGGTGGCCAGCTCGATTGAAGCTGTAAATCCTATTCCAAATTCTTCATGTCACCAAGGGTTGTCAGACACTTATAACATGCCGCTGGGCTACCCAAGAAGGGAGAGTGCCAGGAATAACTCTGAAGCCCAATTGCCTTGTGTCAGATTGGTCATGGGCTGAATGTTACCCTGAATTCCAAGCAATCTAGCTATGCTGGCCTCAGCGCCTGCTGTGTCCCTGTTCTGGCTGTCCTGCAGATTCTTCAGCAGCACAGACTTATGCTACATAGATAGGGGTGTGCTCAGGCTGAGAGCTGTGTGTCATTTGTATTGGATGTTACTAGCCATAGAATGGCTGAGGCTGCAAAGCTCCTCTGGAGATCACCTAGTCAATAGGCAATTGCTCACAGTGATAAGATTCCTCTTAGCCTTTTCTCCAGGCTGGAGAGTGTCTACCTTCCTTGTATGACAGATGCACCAATTCCTTCATCATCTTCATGGCTCTTGCACTGAAGGTCCATGTTCCTCTGTTAATGAGGAACCCACACACACATTGCTACATGTGTCCCAGCAGTGATGAACAGAGGAGAAAAATCTTCTCTCCACCTGCTGGCAGTGTGCTGCCTAATGCAGTCTAGGATGCTGTTGATCTTTGCCACGAGGGTGTATTGCTATGCTTTTGGTGGCTGCATTCTGATGAACTGCTAGCACGTTCCCTGGTACCACCAACATTGAACTGGAAAACTTGTTAGATAAAATGCCCTACTTGAAGGAGACTGAAAGGCTAAATGCTTTCAGCAGCCCCACTCTTGCATGCTGCATTTGTTCCAGGTTGCAGGATACAGAGCTGCTATTAGCTCTGCTTGCGGGGGAGATTTGTTACAATCTATGGTCTCTCTGGTAGAGTTTTCATAGGTGATGCTGAGAATGCCTCACTGATAAAGGATGGCTTGTACTTAGATTGCATTAGAAAGTAGTGTGTGCTTTTTGCTGATGTTTTCCTTTTATTTCTATTCTATTTCTCTGTTTTCTTCCATCAGTTTCCCCAATTAAGAGCAACAAATTGAGCTGCACTGAGCATTTGCAGTGGGAGCAATAATATTTGCAGTCCCGCAGAAAGAAATGTTTTCCCACATTTCCTTTAAAATCGCTAGACAAAAATGATTTGTGTGCTCTAAAATAAGGGTGGAGCGGAGACCTTGGAGTGATAATGCTACAAAGACCTTATTCTTTGTCTGTTTCAAAACATCGATTTCTTGAGGGAAGGAGATCATCAGCAAAAGAAAACAAAAACCTCACATGCTGGGGTGGGCCCATTAGAGGACTGCAGGTTCATTAGTCCTGCTAAATATGATACTGCATGTAAAGTCAAAAAAGCAAAGTGAGGTCTGGCAAACTTGGCAGGGAATCAGCCAAGATCTGTTACATTATCTTTCACATGGCTTGTTAGCGATGACACTAATTGAAGGCTGGGCTGTCTTTTTTTGCTGACTGTCTCCGAGAGGGCCATTTTAATTTCACTCGATTATGTTGTCTTATTGTGAGAAGCAAGATTTGTGGAAACTCTTATCAGTGAGCCCTTGGCTGCCTAAAAGTTCACTTAGCAGCTGGATAGTTTCTGTTAATAACTGGGCTGACCCATTTTTCATTTCTAAATAAACTTAATCTGTGGCTACTGTGATGCTACACCTCAGTTATGTATTGCCAGATTTCTTTATCTTATAAATCTCTGTTTACTGGGCACGTTAAACTCATTTAAACATTAGAAGTGCTACAACTCCTACTGTCCCCTGAACGAAATTCATTAGAGCAAGCATGTCCACACCTGAGGGTTGCTGAAGAGTGGGAGAAAGTGCTGTTGAAGGGGCAAGACTGTACTATAGTAGACTTGTATGGGCAGAACACTTGGATAAGAGTGTTTTGTTTTTTTTTTCCCCACTGCTTTTATCAACATTATTTGTAATTTTCTTGCTCTATCTCTGTACTCCCCTTGGCAAACACTCAGCTGTGCAATAAGGAACTGACTTTTGGTTCCCAGATGGAAGTGGAAAGATCTGATGTTAGTTAGGGGACAAATGGTCCCACTAAAGAGCTTGCTAAAGAGAAAAAAAAAACAAAAAAAATCTCTCTCCAATTGTGAAACAAATTAACTATTAGAAACAGCCAGCTGGATGTACCTCTCTGGGGCTGATGACCAGAGAGACTTAAAAGTCCATTAAGCTAATGTTTAAATGCATTCTCTGCACGTAGTGTGCACAGAGGAACTGTCCTCACAAGCTGAGCTGTGGCAAGGTCCTCAGTTTCCATCAGGAAGGGGATTTACATCACCAAGAAAACATTTGGTGATTATGACTACCAACCATGTTAATCTTCAGCTTGAATTAAAAGTCACTGACAAGTTGCTTTGGGATTTGTGTGGCTATGCAAGGGAAAAGAGCCAGAACGAGAATTTCTGAGCTGAGTACGTGTGCCAGTGAGGGATCGTCCTTTTCCTCTGTTGGCTGCTGATGCATCATAAAGAACTGGGGCTTTGCAAGAAAAATTCTGCCCTTTTGCTTCATGAGAAGTGCAGTGTGGCTGGGAATCTGCTTTTGTGTGCTCAACAGAGAGAAGGAGGCAGGTCGCTGCTGATTTGCCCACGTGGCACAGCTGGCAGTGCTGTCTGCAGGTGCAAGGGCCTCCACAGTTCTCATGGGAACATGTTTGCAAATGGCTGCTGCCTGTGGAGATGCCCCTTTCATCTAAAGGTCACTGGCTGACCTGCTCTGAGCCGGGTGCCTGCCTCTCCCCACCACTGCTGGGACACCCACCCCAACAGGACCATGCTGGGTGCTGCCTTCTGCTGCCTGAATGTCTCCTCCATGGCCATGGCAGGCTGTGCCCAGTGCTGTGCCCAGAGATGTGCAGAAGCAGAGGCAGCCAGTTTGTCCCTTGAGCCATATAGTGATGCTTTCCTTAGCTATTGACTGTAATGTCTCACTGAAAAAAATCAACTGCTTCTGGGTAATCCAAAAAGAGTAATGAGTTATTAGTGCCAGAAGCAGGGTAATTACAATGAAAGTAAGGTGTTGCCTTGAAAAGTTACCAAAACAACAGAAATTCCTGCCTGGAAATGGCAGACAATGTAGAAGTAAATGCCAATATAGGATGTTCAAGGCTAAGGAGATAAGTCTGCAGTGGTCTGTCTTATGTTTTGTCCTGGTGTTTGCAGCACGTTATGGTTACTGAATCAAGCTGGGATTTTAAAAGTAAAATTGAACCTTCTAACCTGAAACCTCAAATCCTTTTCTGATGATTTTTGTAACTGAAAAGCGGAAATGGTCTTCAATAATTCAGAAAACATTTAATGATCAAAGCTGCAATTAAAAGCACGGTGAGTCATCTTGCAGTTGTCCTTGTGTTAAAAAGCACAGGCTGTGCAAGACATGTCTTTGTCATTGTCGTGATCGTGATGGCTGCTTTTGCTCAAAGAGGTTATGGGAGCTGCTATTACTTCCAGCTTTGTAAGGAATCTGTGTCTGCAGAACTGTGTTTACAGAGCAGAAGAAAAGGCAATAGCAGCGGCTCCCCCATTTGAGTATCTTATTTAGCAGCTTTGTCTGCAGCATCTGAATTGATGATAGTGCTTTTCATTACTTTTTGTCTTCTTCCAAAGTCTCAGTAGGAGCCTTGATATTTTTTTTTTCCCAGTTTACACTAACAAATATAGAACTGAACTTCAGAATACATTTTTTTTTGCTTCCTGCAGCATGCACTAACAATGAAATATTTAACTAAACATCTCACAGCGTACACATTCTCCCAAATTAAAATTGCAAAAGACAAGGAAATGAAGATAAAAATATCCGACCAGGCTATTTCACAGAAACCCTCAGCAGCAATCTGTTTTTTCCCTTTAAATCCTGTTGCTTTATACAAATTGATTTAAAAAAAAAAAAGAAAAAAAGAGAAAAAAAAAAAGTGATAAATACAATTTGGTTTTGGTATAAGAGAAAACTCCTATGGAGATATGTTCCTAAAAATGTTTAGCCTGTCATATGGGAAAAAACAGCTAAAAGAAAGCAACAGAATTTGTAACTCTCTACCACAAAAATACAGTAAGTTTTGTGTTCTGCTACAAGTCTTGTTTTCCTGGTTCCCCAGTTCTCTTCCTATTATAAGTGAGGTATCTTCATCCTTTATTTTCTGATTCTCATGACAGCTGCAGTCAGCATTCACACTGCAGCATGCTAGAATGTAATTGCTTGCTTTAAAAAAAAAAAAAATCATTATTTTAACCCTCTCTTAAAGATTTATTGGTGAAACAAACATTTTGGTTTGCTATTTTTGACATCAACTGCCTCGAGTCATTGTCAGGTAGCTGTAAATCAACACCAGCTTCTATAAGATTCCCAAAAACATAATCTAACGTAGCATATTCCAATCAATTCAATTGGTAATTTTTTTCCAGCTTTATGTAAGGAGACCTGCTCTGTATTTGGAGAGGCAAATCATGTTACCTGTTTTACCAAGTCTTGCAAACAAGCAAATTCAGACATCTTATGAGTCAAATCCTCTGCAGTCACTTTATCTTTTTAGTTCACACAATGCACCTGTGGAAAACGCTCTTAAATTCTTCCAGTTCTCTTCTACAAAAAGGAGAGTAAAGCAATTGACCGATGTTAAAGGAGTTCATGAGGAGTTCTGAGAATTCTTAATGTGCCTTTGTTTTTTCCATGAATCTCTGCCATGCTCTGTGTTGTTGGTCTCTTCTCTAAATTTAGCCACCTCAGACATTCCAAAACCTCTCCACAAATTTCCTGTGATAGCTGTGTCTGAGCCACTCCATGCAAGTGGAGGTGGCTGTATTACTAGATATCATTTTCAGAGGGTAACTTCAGTGTTGATGAGAACTGAATATGTGACAATGGAGAGGAGGAAGACCATTAAGACTCAAATGCCAAAAGCTGTGGCTAAAAATTGGCTCCATTGTATTTGCTTTTTATGTGCATTCAAAAGAGGAGGAACACATCCTTTAATATCAAATCCAGCAATCTAAGTTGAGAGGGAAGTAATTATACATGAAAGGAATATAGTCTTTTGTAATAAGGTTTTTAAAGTATCAGTTTCATTCTACCATAATATTTTTATGATTAGATTTACCTTCTAATATTTTAATGACTTTAATAAGAAGTAAGGAAGTTCTTTGTAGCTTATCTTATAAGACTGTCTAGGACATTGCACTAAATGAGGTTTATAATTCAGTTTATAATTCAATATATCCACATCTGCATCTTTAATAACACCTAACATTCAATCTTTATTGTACCACTTGAATAAAAAGTTCTAAAATTAAGCCTGCTGCAGCTTAATCTAATAATAAACACACATGACATTTTGTACAAAATTTATGCCTGATCAGCATGGTGCACTCTTATGGTTGTATCAGACCTAGCAAAACAGATTTTATTCAGCCAAAGGTAGATGGTGATATTCACATACCAGTGATACACTTTGAAGAGCCACAAAGATCATTCCCCTGGAAGAAAGAAGTGGCAAGCTCAGGTTCAGATCCTTGTAGTCAGAGCAGCACGTACACAGACCTTTACTGATGTGGGGTGGTCCAGACCCTCTTACTTCAGAAAAGTAGTTTTGGTGCCTTCTATGGGAGTATCAGCAGCCAGAATAAGGAGGCTGCTCCTGCAGAGCCCTTTGTAGATTCAGAGTTTTACTTGTGATCTATGAATTGGTGGTGGTTCCCTTCAGAGGTGGAAAAACTGTTTTGTAATCAGGTGTGATGCTTTGTGGGCTATGACAGTTCTGTCACAGTGAAATCAAGATTTCTTTATGATGAAAATGAGATAAAGCAGGAGCGATGATATAAGATGCAGAGAAAATGTTTTGGAGAAGACTCAGTTTTAGAATAATCTTTAACCTACTTGGGTGAAATGATGGTTTTATGAAAACTAAACAATTATTTACTAATAATCTTAATCTGACAATTTATCCTCGGGCCAGCTACACTCAAAATTATTGTTTTGATTTCTTACAGGTGCAGAAATTAGCAACAAAATCAGCGAAAACTAGAGCCTGTGCTAGACCTCGATTCAAGATGTATGACAACCTCCCTGCACTTAAAGGACTCTGGTTCTGGTCCTTACTTGCAGAGTGGCTAAGGTCTGTTTCCTTTTAAATGCATTTTGAAGCAGATATGGCAAGTAATAGAGCATCACGTCCATGTGAGATGCCTTTGTGATATTCACAGGAAGTCCCACTCACAAATAAAAAGACTGTTCTTCACTAGGATCAAATTAGAATTATTTGACATCAGCTGGGTCAGGATGTGGAGCTTTGATCGGAGGAGATGAAAGATGGGTGAAAACTCTGCTGGGCCATAGAGTCCCCTGCTGAAACTGAAACTTCATGCTACAACTGGGCCTCATCTGACTTTAATTAAATAAGGGAAGATCAAAGCCTACAAATCTCCCTGATCTATATCAGCACAGCAAATTAAAGGTAAAATTTTTCTGTATCTTTCTGTTCCTTTGAAGTCAATAGTGAACTTTGTGCTATGCACGAGAACACAATGAATGCTGTTCGGGTAGCTGCAGGTTTACAATAATTTTGAAGTCATGTTTATGCAAGAGGAGAGAGGAAAGCCACTTCTTGAAATGATGCCCTCACAGCTGTTGGGCCCCACTCCTCCCCCAGATTGATTTTATCTTTGGGATTTGCTTTGCCTTACAATGATGCTAGGGGCACAATTACATCTAATATGTCAGGATAACTATGGTCTTTGTTTTCCTTCAGCTATAAATCACAAAGTATTCTCCTTTCGTATGACTGCTTCCCCTCCTGCCTCCCTTGCATACTGGTGATATGAGCTGGAGACTTGGTTGATAAAAGCATCCTGACCTGAAGCAGCTGGAAATAGGCAGTAAAATCATGCAAACCCACTGTCAGCCCTCATCTATTTTTGTTTGATTGGTATCTGATTGTGATTGAAAAGCTCACTCCCCTGGTTAGCTACCTTGAGGCCAACCTTGAAAATATGTCACATTTGGCTACTTGATAGCATCTCAAGCAGAATGTTGGATCCAGAGTGCACACAGTGCAAAAAAATAGAAAGCTGGCATCTTGCTACGTTGCACAGCAAAGGAAAAGCAACATGGAAAGAATCTGACAGACATGCAGAGAAATGGAAGTGCTGCAAGGCAGAGAGAGGAGTCAGTACACATGCATTAGCGGCTCCGGGCAAGACAAAAGAGTAACTTCCCAGGGGTTCAGGCTGGTTCCATATCTAGGTGTTGTTGCAGGTTACAACATCCCTTGTCTGCAGTAACGATCTGCATAAGGATGACTTAGGAGGGCAGAAATCAGAATAATTCCTGGAGTTATCAGGATTTTATTTGCTGGGATTATTGTAAGGTTATGGAGGAGCTGGAGAGCATGTTTGTAATGCAGCCATAACATGGCTGCACAGAATTCTTATATTAGATAGGAGAAATAAAATAACTAGTGATTATGTTGAATAAAAGTCAAAAGAAGTGAGTGACAGTGATGGGTCTGTGAAGGGGGAGAGCATTGGTTATATAGATTTCCATTTCTGTTATCTGACTGACAGCTACGAATAACTGTGAGGCCAAAAGATGCAGATTTCCAAGTCCTACCTTCCTGAAATGAAGGGAGGGGTGCCTTCAGAGGTTGAGTAGCTGAGGCAGACAGAAACAAACTGTGGTGATGCCTCTAGAAAACAGAGTTAGGGAAGGCAATGTGCCTGCTAAACAAAGTGACACTCCGGTATGGAGAATGGCAATGGCAAATTGGTGAGAGAGCAGCCTTCTTTCATGTGCACTGAAAATACAGATAAGAGATAGACTGTGTCATCGAAGGAATAAGAGATTCTGGTACTACACATTGGTACTACACAAACTGTGCTTTGACTTTGGGTCAATGTTCAGTATTTGATGCTGGCTTGCATGTGAGTTGCTCTAAAAATAGAATTGATACAAAATATGAAGTGAGAAGATTGTGAGGAGATAATCAGAAAGGCCTAAATACAGCTCTCGCAACAGATAAAGAAATTAATAAAACAGAAATTGATATTTAAATTGCTTGCTTTTTCAAAAAAAAACTTATCAGCATTCATCTATCAGCTCCTTCTCTGGGTTTATCCCAGCACAGCTCCCCTTGGACACTTGGTGAGACCCTGGTACTGCACACATTCTTTCTGGCTGACCATGCACATGGTCTGAGTTCTGCAGTAAAGGACCAATTTTTATTAGTGGATACACTGAAATCATTGCACTGTGTGAGCAGATGGAGCTGGTGGAAGGAGATCTGTGTTAAGTACACAGGAGAGATCAGGTTCTGGAAGGCAGGTGGGACTTGCCACTCATTTGACTCTGGAGCACCTATCAGCTCAAATGTGACCTTCCTTCTTGGTGGTACAGGCAGCCAGCAAAGTAATGGGAAAGAGGAACCTGGATGGAAACTGAAATGTATTCTTTCTATGACTATAAGTGGTTAATGTCAATAGAAAGGCACTCTGTGCAAAACAGGAGCGAGGTTGTCGGAAGCACTCAGTGCGTGCGTAGACTGAGTGGCAGAACAAGGCCACTTCATATTGCTCTGAGAACCATACCAATTCTTCAGGTTAGTATGGAAGAAAAGTTCATTACTTGCTTGAGCAATTTATGTACGTTCTGGGTAAAGTAGTACCTACAGCCCAGAGCAGTTCCCTATCTGCCCACCAGAAGTGTCCCAGCCTGCTGCTCTCCCACCCCACAAAGCACCGGCTGTTCATTTTTAGTGCTTTGTCGTTTTTAGCTAATAGGTGCAAAAAAAGAAACAATGAACTAAAGGTTCCAAATGGCTGTCAGTAAATTTATTTTGCAGTTAACAGCCTTTGTAATGCACGGACTAACTTTATCTCATTTCTCTGTGGGTGTGCTGGGATAATTGCTCGAGTACTTTGTTAAAAAGAAAAGCTCTCCACATTTCCATTAACTCTCTGCATGGTGTCTGTTTCACTTGACTGCACTAGGTACCATTTACAGTTCAATTTCACAGTCATGATGGACTGAAACGTATCAACCTGCTTTCTCTCCACTCCACTAATCACATGCATTAATAAACAGGGAGATTCATAAGAACTGTTACTCTTGTTTTTCTTTCCTAAGTCCATTTTTGTGAATTAAATCATGGGCATTTTTTTCCTATAAAGTCCAAACTGCCAGAGGAATAAATAAGCACTGTCTTATTCAGTAGGGTGCAATAAGTTACTATTTTAGGAAAGCAAGCCAGGCGTACAGAAGTTACTGCAAATGAGAAGACAAAAAAATCCAGCAACAAAGAACAGCATTGTGTGATGTCAATCTACAGTATGCATGTGTTTATATAATCGCATTGGAATTTTCTTTGAACTTTAGCCTGGAAAATTTACTTACTGGGGGAGGGGGAAGGGGAAAGGATTTGAGTGCCTAAGCACCAAAATAGCTAGGACAAAGTAGTGAAACTGTGGTTGGTTGTACAGCAGAACCACGTGAAAATGCAAAGAATCCCTTTTGTAACGGGCAGAAACAAGTAAGCCACTTGGTCATTACAGTATGAAACAAGTACACAGGCCACAGGAAATGCTGTGTTGCCCGCATTCCTCCCTTGTTGTTTTTCCAAGGTGGTTAATTTTTGCCTTTTAAAGGAATTTCTTTTGGACGTGACTTGTTCTTGCTCTGGTTTAATCATACCAGTTCTCTGTAGGAAAAAGAAAGAGCAGTGCTAAGTACTGTTACATGAGATAAAACACGGGTAAGAGATTAGAACACCAAGGACTGTCTTTTTTCCTGTGGCTTCTTTGGTGAAGCAGAAAGAAAAAAGCCCACATATCTGACCTGTCACAGAATTTGTTAGCTCTCATTCATGCTGGTTGAGTCCCGAGTACTGTGCTGCTCCCCACTTAACTTGTACTCTCTGCTTGTGTTGCTGTCTGGCTCCAAGTAAAAATGGATGCGGCAGTGTTTCTCTGTTGAAGGTAAATAAGAGAAATGTTCTGAATGCCTAACAGCATTTTTAAATATTCTCTGTTTTCAGCAATGTTTTTGGGGTTAACTTGGCTAGAATAACAAAAGATCTTAACACTCTGGTCACTGAACTGTGTATTTAGAAAATCATGCTTTTTTTGCTGATGACCTGAAAGTGGATCCCTTTTCAAAACCTCACCCAGAAATATTTGATAGAGTTGAATGCCTAGTTTATGCATCTTAGGGCATGTTAGTTGACAGTGGCCATATCTTTGATCATACATGATGTATTTTTCAGTCATTCAGCTCTAGAAAAATCTTTCTATAAACAACAAAGGGTCTGTCTTTAAAAGATATCCGTGATGGACTGCTGAGTTTTTCATCTCTTTTTGTAAAGCAAAACATACTTTAACCCTCAGGATTTAATCACTGGTGTCAGACAGCTTTGCAGCCTCTCTTTCTCTTCCTTTTAAGTGTTGACTTCCCAGTGTACTTTTTTTTTAGAACAGATAATAGTTGGGGTTGTATCTTCTGCTTAGATAAACATTACAAAATTATTTTTTTCTCTTAGTAACCACCTTGTCCTAAAAGGCAGTTGGATGACTTCTCTTATGAACCACCTGCAGTGTAAAACAGCAGTGTGATTCATCTTCAGTCTTAGCTACTGCAATAATAAAGCCTTTTCCAGTCAGTCACTAGGTAGTTTAATTACAGTATTTGAGCTGAAAAACATAAGGATGTAGAAGCATCCTCTGTAAGTGACTCACACAGTGTTTGGAAATTCACAATAGCAGTGGGCCTTTGCTTTAAAGTTTACTCTTAAGTTTACTCTAAAGTCTACTCTTCTCTTCCATGATTTATCTGTTTGTTTTTTTTTTTAATCAAGTGCTGTTAGAAAGGAGATTGCAGCAAGGAGGTGTTGGTCTCTTTGCTAAAGTGGTAAGTGATAGGACATGAAGAAATGTTCTCAAATTGTGCCAGGGGAGGTTTAGGCTGGACATTAGGAAGAATTTCTTCATGGTAAGGAATTGGAGTGAGCAGCTCAGGGCAGTAATGGAGTTGCCATCTGTGGAGGTATTTAAGAGATGTGTGTATGTGGCTCTTAGGGACACGGTTAAGTGACAGGACTTGGTAGGTCAGACTGGTGGCTGGACTTGATGATCTTGAAGATTTTTTCCTACCTACTTTCTTCCTTTGTGATATGAAGATCGAAGAGAAAGATACAGTAGGAAGGCATTAGGTCACTCCCTTCTGTGCGGCTGCAAAACGTGTGATGAGATGAAGTGGATGAGAGAAACATGCTGCTCTTGTCTATCAACTGTTTCCCTAGCAAGAAGATCTGTCTGTGCGTGAATGCTCTCTGTGAACACTGCAAAGACACACTGAGAATAGGAAGCTGCTCGTTGAAAAATTGTATCCACGCTTCTAGCAGCTGCAGAGGTCTATACTGAATGCCTCAGTCTCTTGCTGTCAGGAGAATTCACTGAAATTCTCCTGACCCACTACATAAGGTGATCAAATATAAGATGGGAAATGATGAAAAGACTGTGTAAATGCACAGTGGCTGTTTTTCTTCTGGGCAATAGTCTGAATCCATGAATGATTAATGTGTTCAGCTCTCTCGGAACAGCAGATTCTCTGTGCTCCTCTTTGGAGCCTGGGCTTTGCAGAGACCTGCAGGAGTGAGCTGAGCCTTCCTGGCCCCAGGGTGCACTGGCTCAAGTCCATGGCTCCGTGACACTGCATTTTATTTTATACGCTGGCAAGCTCAGGGCAGATGCTGCTGAGCTGGTTTGTGTACTTCTGATTTGGATTTAGATTTTACTTTAGATTTGGATATGAAGCGTGTCTATTAACACAATAGCAACAACAGAAATAAAATAAGGCATCTGTGTTATCCGCCCTTTTTATTCCATATGATACACTATCATTTAGTTGAAGTCATTTCTGCAGTCAATGACTTTACTTGCTTCTCTCATAATTCCAACCTGCTGAGTTTCTTCAATTATAATTTTTAATAGATCTGACCGTATAGATCCTGTAATATTTTTAATTCACCTGCAGTAGGTAGCAATGGGTATAATCCTTCTCTTTCCAGTATCTTCATAATTCCCACTCTTGACCTGGAGTCCTCAGAGCCTGCAGGGTTTTGGGATACCTGGACCTACAGTTTTTATTGACCTCTAAAAATTCCCAGATTGAGTTTCACGTTCTCCTTATCTCCTTTTTCAGTTGCTTCTATAATCCATGCTATGAGGTCAATTTTACTTATCTATCAATGCAACTCATACAGCTCATTTATTCTTCTATCTTCCTTTTGAACCACAGCCCTTATTAGGCTAAAGCCAAGCAGTTTCAGGGAAAAGGAGAAATAAATCTGGGCATAGCATGTCTCCTTGTCTTACTTCAGTAGTCATCCTTAACCACTTCATCATCACCTTGCTTGCTGTCGCCACATGCACTGACTTGCCGTAGATGTTTTCTGTCAGCCTGATCGATCTCTGGGGATGTCACATGTTTGCAGAATTCACCACAACACGTTGTGTGCTGCTGCCAGAATAAGCTCAAATTTTGTGAAATTATTATAGCAGGTTCAGCTGGTCTGTGCAGAATTGTCTGAGATCTGTCTTGACACTCTATACTGATATGTTTTTCTGGAGTACTGCCCTAAACATAGCCTGTTCAACTGCAGGTGTTTCATCCATTTTTCCCCAGTACCTGTCTTACTTCTCATCCTTAACTCTGCTTTTATTTACATTTATTGATGGATTACTTCGTACAGCACCTTTGCTGCAGATTCCTTACTAGTAGCATATCTTTCCAGTGCCATTTTATCCACCTGTTTCTCTTTCAAACTTTCTTCCAAGACTTTTAGGCTTTGATTTCTTTGTCTGGAGAGAAAGGAAAAACCAACACGACAAAGAACATAACACAAAGAAAACCCAAAGAACTTTGCACCTGCTCTGGTATTTGTGCCAGGAGGCTTCTCCAGGGCTCTTTCATCTGCTGTGCTCTGGGTTTTTGAGATACTCTTTCCAATGACTTTTTTTGCTTGCTCACCTTGTGCTGTTACAAAAAGCCTTTTCATCTCAAGCCTCCTGTTCATCTGCATAAACTCATCTTGCTGGGAAGTCCCCTGAATACTGGCCTAGCCTAGCGACTGGTCAAAATTATTATTTAAAAAATGAATGTTGATATGAGAAAGGACTAGCAATGGACACAAGGGAATTCTTTAGTGTACTCTTCTGCTGATAGTGCCTCTGAAAGTGCTCTAGGAAGAGAACTGTTGAATCTCCAAAGATTTTTTTTGATCTGGGTTTCACTGGCTTCCGCCTTTCTGCTAATAAAGATGACTTTTGTCAGGAAACAATAGAGTCTGTGTGTAACCACTTCTGTTTCTGGTCTGGATTCCTTGCCAAAATAGCTGCACTTAACACTTGTGCAGCTCTTTTAATCTTCAAAGCCTTTCACAGATCTGATGTAAACAGCCGGAGTTCCACTGATTTTGGTGGCAAAGAGCTTAGTAGCCTTCAGAACAGGATTATGTGTTTGCATGGAAAATAGCAATATCATCTGCCACTTTGCTTGCTGGAGTTTTATAAAGATGCCAGGCCTCAAGATAGAGAGCAATCAGCTGCATGGGGCTAAGAACCTCTCCTCTTATTCAACATGCATCTTTCTGGCTGTGACTTCATGCTATGAATTGTTAAGCAATTGAGATTGATTACTGAATCAGTTCTTAAAAGTGTGTACAAGGAATGCAAATAGCTGAGACAAACAGTATTTTTGAGTGTAATTGGTTCTGATGTTTGCTCAAGCTATGCATCTGCTTCAAACCAGTGCTAGCCTCCTTGCATTTGATGTGTTCTATTTTGCATGTGGAAAAAGAAGCACAGGTGAGCTGACTTGTGTTTGCTGCTATGGGAAAAGCATTCAGCAGTGCTAGAATTTGAGAACACCACAGCAAAGTTAGGAGCTGCTGCTTTGGTGCAGGTCTGCTCCTCTCACCTGGATAGAAATCGCCTCTGGAATTAGAAGGATTGGTGTATCAAACCAAGCACCCATCACCCCTACCTAGTTATTCACTTTTTACTTTCAGAGCAGAACAGTTTTGTCCTCCCTCTCTGATGAAGAAGTTCAGAATAATTGCCTTTTAATTTGTCGTAGGTGTACCCTCCCATCTCCCTAATCAAATCTTTTCCTCAGAGACCAGCCCCAGAGGCACCAGTACAAGTGCTGCTTGCAGGGGAGTGTAGTTATGGCTTCTGCTCCACCGTAGGAAGAGCAGACTTGTGAGAGAGCGATAGGAACGCCTTCAGCTGGCTCTACAGGCTGCCACTCCTGCTGCTTCTAATGGGAGGTGAGCTGCCGGTATCAAAGGGAGATTTTCTGACAACGATCACTGAGAACACAAGCCTGTTGGTGTCACGCTTGTAAACCACATTGTTTACAGCCAAGTATTTGATTGCTACCTTAAAAACACGGATTACAGGCAGATTCAACAATCCTGTCCCCTCTGCAGCACAGATGCATGCCTTCAACTCCATGTCTGCTTCTGAAAGAGCCTCTGAAGACTTTTTTCCTTTTCCATCTATCGGGGATCTCCTTCAGTCTATTATCCTCTGTTCTTAATCATTTGACAGTGGCTTCCTCTGGGCTTGCTCTTTTTGCCTTCAGAACTCCTTTCATAACACAGGATTCCTGTCTCTCCTTCCTGTAGTGAGGGTTTAGAATATATCTTTTCCCTCATGCCTCTCTTCCCGTCCTTTCTTTATTCACTTTCTGATGTCTGTTCTCTGTGCAGGTCAATGGTTCGTCCCTGAATCCTTAGAAAGCTTTGTGAATAACATTTTTCTTCCTTTCCATTCAAATGTATTTTTCTCCTGAATAGCTTTAAACTGTCACAACAACTATTTCCTGGTAAGAATGAAAAAGATGCTTGAAAGTATTTTCAAATTACTGCATTCATCATTCTTAGCTTTCCATATTATGGCCCTTCTCTTATTATCCCAGGCAAGCAGCAAGATGAATAAAGGCTGTGAATAACCCTGCCTTCTGCCCCTGAGCTATTCTCTCTGGAGTAGAATTCTCCCTTTTCTCTCAGCTTTAATTTTCACAAGCTGCACTTGCTGCTACACTTCACTCTAGGACACTGCCAGAACTTCTAACTCCATGTTACTGTAGATATTCTGATGAGTGGATTTGTTTCTTGCATCCTAATGCAACAAGCAGTGCTGATAACCTTGGTGTCCTCTCTGATGTTAGACTGGGCCGGATCCTTTGTGCCATCCCTGCTGGGATGTGCAGGGCTGTGTCCTGTGGGGCAGGGAGTTCTGCAGGCAGCTCTTGCTGCCTACTGCATTACCATGGCCAGCAAATCATGCCCATCCTCTGCGATTGCCTTTTGTCTCTCCAGCTGCTATAGACCTTTCCTCTGGTTGCCACTGAATCTGTCCTAGCAACAGCGAAAGTTGCTACCATGGAAAAGCTAATCAGAGAGATGAGTACAAAAACACGTTAATGACACTTAAACCTGTGGTACTTATAGCTAAGAAGTGTCTGGCTTTGCTCGTTCTGAAAAGCCCTACCTTTTTGGCATGGGGAAACCTGGTGTGAACCAATCCCATAATCTGCAGTTAATGCTTATCTATGAAATGCAAACCCGATAAAAATAGCAGCCCTTCAGACTCTGCTTGATGTGTAAAGAAACGCTCTGTGGTATATTTAGGATTAAAACCTTTAATATCAGTAATTCTTCCATTATAGCACAAAGCATTTTATTTTATATCGGAACACATCCAGAAAGACTGTTTAGCAGATTTGATTAAAGACTTGCATAATAGTTTAAATATTTAGATTATCATTCAGAATCCCGGATCCAAGCTTGGAAGTGAACAAAGGAAAATAAATTTTCTTTCCCAGATCCAGAAGAATAAGCTACTGAATGTAGAAATTCATCTGCATGAAAACAATACAGTGTACCAGAAATCAGTCAGATGCTGTCAACTGGGTAATTTTAACCACTTTCTGAAAAACATATTTGCTTTGATGCAAACGTTACAGCCCAATCTAAGCCTGAAATGCAAATATCTTCATGCCTTCTGGTAGTAATATCTAAATACTGTAGGGTGTTTTTTGAGCATATTATTTGTCATTCTGTCTGTAGCAGAATTATTTTGTGAATCTGTCAATGATAGTGATGTGCCAGGAGAAAGGGTGAGCATAATCATCTTGTTATGAGACACTGAATAAAATAGATGATCTTTTTGTAGATTCGTAGTATTTAAGTTCAGGAGGGGTGGTTGCATTTAGCCTGACCTCCTTTATATCACATCTTTATAAGGCAGAAGCTGTCTGTATTGCACTAATCATTTTTAGAGGTCCGTGTTGCATACAATTATCAATCTTCTGGATAAATACCAGCTACTGGGATCCTTCCAGCTATGCCTTTTCCTGAAGAGGCTTCTGTATAATTAAAGGGGACTGATGTTGCTCTTTTTGAAACAAAATTGGGTTTTGGGAACCAGGGATGTGAAAGCTTCAGCTCTGGGGAGAATGAAGGTTTATGGCACAGCTCTGAAGGTAGTGAGGATAAGGGTTGAGCTAAAGAATTCCCCATCTGGCAGCCAATTTCTTACATTTTCTAAGGGAAGAATAAAGGGAGAACAAATAGCAGTGCTGCAGAGCAGGCACTTCTCCCTCAGTTTGCAGCAGCTGGTACTGTCCAAAAGTGAGAATGATACATGAAAAGAGGAAGCACTTGTCCCTGTGACAGTAAAAGGATGTACATCACTTTTTTTTCCTTTATCGTGTTGTCTCAATAATGAGCAGATTGCCCATAACCACAGCAATCAGAGATGATGTGACAGGTTTCTAATGGGCTAATCACAAAGGGGATTTCACTGCTTACAAATGTCCTGCAGTGAGACTGCTTTGGTGGGGCTCCTACCTACTTAATGCCAATGATTGTTCATTGCACCAGGGCACTACAGGGAGTGTGTGTGCGTGCAGAGAAGGGACATGGCATGCAGCTTCCATAAGCAACCACGTTTTGGTTCTGTTAGGATATTGGTTTTACTAGGAGCTCTATGTACTTGGCAGATCATATAGCTCTCTAAATGCTTGTGTCAGTGCCTGACACCCATCTCCACAGATAGAATTATGCTAGCATATCCCTAGCAGACCATTAGGCACTAGCAGTCAATTATGGTTACGGTTGTACTTTCAAGAGTGGGATGGAGCAGGATGCTTGCAAAGTGAGCCCTTTCACACTGTATGTAGCATGAGCTGTGTTGGGGATCAGGCTGTGTCTGACTCTCATTTTTGAATGCTCTGTTTTTCTAGAAAAATGAGCACAAAGTGACCTTTATTCCGTGCTCTTCATACATGCCTTGTGTTTCAGAGGCTGTAACAAGCTTTCTTAAGGGGATTACCTCCATCTCACTTCCTTTTGTGAGCAACAAGATGTGTGCCAGCTGGGAGCCCCAGGTGTGGAGCTGGGATGTGGTTGCCCTGAGCTCCTTCAAGATGGAGACTGGGAGCTCTGAGCTGATTTGCCTCTTCTGGTCTGTTTTGTTTTGTTGTTTGGTGTGGTGTTTTTTTTGTTTTTTTTTTTCTTTAATGGATGTGGCCTTTGTTCAGGGCTCTCATTTGGTGAAATGATTTCAGCCTCACATTGAGACTCTCTCTGAGTAAAGAAGATACTTTTTAGTAAAATATCTTCCCTCTAATTTGGTGTAGCCTTCTGTATAGCCTGAGTGGATGGAAAGCCATTTATAGAGCACACACAGTAATTGCTCGCTTAATATTTCATCAGCTGAATTAACAGTAACGTCACAAAAACCAGGTATAGAATTAAAAGGATTTTTTTTTATTAAAAGAGGCTTATAACTTCTTATGTATTATACCAGCAGCAGTATGTATTTCTGTAGATGTTGCTATTTCCAACATTTCCAAATTTAATAAGTCAATACATGTATACACACATGAATTTACACTGAAATTTTGGACAAAGCATATATTTTATATGTGGCAGCTATCTTCTCAGTACACCAAGATTAGATTAATGTGATGTATGTTGCTTCAGCTTGAGCCACATTTCTTTCACAGCCACGAGAATGCAGTATTTTGGGATTGTGCAAAACCCCATGCTTTAGTTACTCTCCTATAGTAGCAGCTGCAGAAAACAGTGGTTAGAATGACTGATTCTAGCAGCCTTACTTTAGCCTTTTGCAGTACAATGTCATACAATGTTTGGACATGAGGCAGAGGTGTTTATTTTGACATTTGGTGTCAACTTGCTTGCATTCTAATGCATCATAGTAGTAACTGAAAATAAAGACCGCCTGCCAAATCTCAGTGCAGCTTAAAGCCTGTAAGCATAGCTAACAGTAAATAAAATAAGGAATTTATTGGCTGTGTCTTAGTAATAAATCTCTTGCACTTCACTTTTGATCAAGAAATTAGAAAAAAACTTTACAAGGAGGTCTTGGGTTAGATGGTGGTGAGGGATCCTTTAACAGCCATTGTCAGGTGGCTTCTTCAGAAACGTACCTGTTCATTTCCTGTTACATAGATTTCATGCTAAATTTCAGAGATGTTTCCATTGCATTTTTGAGCTAGAGGTAGTGGTTGCTGTTGGTGTTGTTTTTTCTAGTTCCTCCCTTCCTCCCTTCCTTCGTCTCTTCCTTCCTCTCTTTCTTTCTTTCTCTCTTTCTTTCTTTCTTTCACGCCTATGTTTCATTGATTTAAAATCAGTGTAAAATAGTAAATAATAGTAAAATCATTCTCTTTTCAATCAAAACAGATTTTACTGGTGTCCTCTCCCAGTTTAAAGGTGTGCACATTGTGAAGGACATACCTTGAATTTTCACTAGCAAAGAGAACTCAACTCTGGAAAGCATAAATGCATTGTTTTGCACTGTTCTAATTTTAAGTAGGTATATACATATTCATATATATAAATACGTAGCTCTTCTATGGTTAGGATTGGAGATATCATTGCTCATCACTGCACTGGTAATATGCTGCATTCAGATGTGCATAGTGAGTATGGCAAACCATTGCTCGTTTTCTACCTGAATCAACCACACCAATGTGTCCCACTGTACATCTGCTCTAAGTTTTATAGGTGAGAAAAGTAATGCACATGAGTAAAACATAACTCAGTTTCAGCATTTACTTATGTTTAAAACTGTAATTAGCTATTTTATAAACATAATCCTTAGCATAACAGCAGTAGATTGAGAAATACATCATTGGTAATTCTGGTTATGTTCCTTTCTGTTCTGTTGGGATGACAGCAAATATATGTGAAGTTTCTTTCTGATGTTTTTCTTCATGCTGCTTGTTGGACAGTAATTTCAGTGGGCTGCATGCACACAGCACAAGGGGTAAGGCAGTAGCTACTTCTCATGTTCTTGTTGGCTGATAGTTACATCATGGGCACAGCACTGCCTTAAATCTGCCTTCTGCTTCCATGTGGGAATAAAAGCTCCTCCCTCCAGTTAGTTTACAACTGTAGTGGAAGGTTTTACAATCTCTGCCTGTGAGAGCTAGCCCTTGAGTAGTCTACTAATCCTTCTGTCCCTAGGAGCTCATAAGCCTTCTGTGAGCTTTGTTATTGTAAACATAAAGGTGAAGGATGCGGCCATGTTGTGCGCACTGTATTCTGTGCAATTAGTTTTCTGTTATTATGCTTTGTATCATTTTTATGTGATTGCTGGATAAATGAATGAAGTATTCAGTAGCTGGATTAAATGGAGGTCAGTAACTGGAGCAACACGTACCGTATGCTTGCTCTTGCATCTTTCTTTTTGCTAGTCCAAAGGATCACTTCCTACCTCTAAGCCACTCAATTAGCAGCTCCATCCTGTAACACTGATTCATAGGAATACATGCAAGGAGGTTGGGTCCACGTGCCCTGTGCTGCCATAATCATAGAATGCTTTAAATTGCAGTTCAATGCTTTTGTGTTATTCATGAACATGAGCAGCTGAAAGCTCCATTCCTCTGGCAAAGTTCATTTAAGTGTACGTATACAGCAAAAGAGTTTGGTACATCTTTATTTCATATATAATTTCAATTGACTCCCTATTATTCATCATCCCAGGCTACTCCGAGCTCCGAGGTGGCAGTATGTCATGTTGGGAAGCATTCTGCATTCTTCTTCTGAGGGACTTTGCAAAGTTTTCCCAGTGGGTGAGCAGTGCCTAAAGGCTCACAGCCACTTGTAGCAGCTTTCTTCTAAAAAATGTTGGGAATTCATGTGGGAAGGGATTTTCAAATGATCCAGTACAAGCCTAATCTGTTAACAAATTTCTGTTCAGTCTCTGGCTTTCCTTTTGGAATTGTAAAGACATCTCTTTCCTAAAGTGAGTGCAATTTGTCAGTAACCTATTCCTTTTCTGGTAGAACTGTCATTTTATTTTCCCCATGTTTGTACTGAACAAAACATCTTGAGGTTTTCTTGTTTGTCCTTTATTCGATAACTCCATATTTTTTGCAGGACCACCTGCTGTCACAGTACTTAAATATAACATGCTTATTCTGAAATGGAAGTTGGGTCTTACAATGGTTGCATTGTAACTGTTGGGGCTTCTCATCTGTGGACAGTCAGAGTACTTTAATTGAAAGGAGCAGTTACGAAGAGATGAACAGTCCTGGATACTTCTATCCTTGTAGGATGTTTATTTAATGAAGGAGCTCTTAAAGGAATGCTGGCTTTTGATTCAATATCAAATTTGCTTGCTTTGAAGTCAGAACATCACAATATTAACTGAGCTAGTTATTTAACTCTGTCTAATGCTGTCTTTACATTGTTACATGGAGGTTGGTTCTTGGTTCTCTGACTGAATTTAATGAACACAAATCAATTGCTGTTTCTGCTCATCTGGAAATGGCAATTAAACAACTGGTAGCTAAGAGGCTGAAATGCTTACCTTCAGAAAAGCAATCTCTATCTAATCATTGCCCTGTTACCACTGATTTTAATGCCTGCATTTAAAAGAACAAATAAATAATAAGAATTCTCAATAATTAATATTATTACTTGTTCCCATGGTAAGCTTCACCCTAGTCTTCTTTCCTGGAATTTCAGCAAATACTCCATTTAATGAGGAGCTGAGTTTTGCCTAAATGCTCTGAAGAATTTAGCCTCACTGCTTTCCAGTTCTGTGAGTATTCCAAGCTGTAATCTGATGATTGTCCTTCCAGGCTCTGAGGTACTGGCTCCTCAAACCTAATTACAGCTCCTTGTGACAGAACTGATGGTTGTATGAGTTTCAGTAGTTTGCATTAGCTCTGCAGATCTAGTGTATTGTTCCATGTCTGATTTGGCAAAGAAATTCTGAAAAGTGGACTTAGAGGATCTAGGATGGATTTTGGTACTTCCCTCCTTTGAATTCACTGCTTTCTGGGAAGTTTCAGTGCCAGTGCTTTATTTGCTTTCTTCCCTTTTCAGAAAAGATTTTTTCCATCTGATTTCATTAGTGCCTCTATTTTTTTCCCCTATCAGTAGTGTATTAACTTCTCCTCTAACATTTCCTAGAGTTTCTTGTTTGGCTTCCTGAATTTGTAATCTTCCCATCTCTGCAGTATTGTGCAAAGATCTTTGTTTAGCTGTGCCATGCGAATTTCCTTGTTATGGTATATTTGGGATAACATTGCTTGTTCCGCTCCTACTTTCAATCACCTCTTTGGGTTTATTTTTTCTGTGAATGTACTGAAGCTCTGTAAGATGGCTCAGTAAAACTCAGCAAACCTGAGAGTCTGCAGAGATGCTCTTGTTGAGTGCTTGTGTGCTCTGCCACAGAGGATTAGGCTAAATCACAGCCTCAGCTTTGATGTGAATGTGGCAAGAGGGACATATCAGGGATTCTCAGAAAAGAACCTGATACATCAGGAAAAAGGATGACCCAAATCCTTTGCAGTGGCAGTTAGAGGTTTGAGAAGAGTCATCACTGAGCACTGGGCGCAGGAACTCACTGAAACAAGCAGGAGATGAATGTATGGCAGGTGAAAGGAATTGTTGTTTCTCATGGCAGGCAGAGTTCTGGGATATGTTGCCACAGAGAGCTGTGGAGCCTCATGTTATCATCAGGCTCAAATAGAGCACACTTGTGGACAGCAGGTCCAAAATGAATATAAAGGGCACGGACAGAGTGGTACTCCGTGCTCCTTGCAGTGACTGCAGGTGCTGGGGGAGTGCAGCACTCAGACTGTAATGATCAGCTCAGAGGTAGGACATTCCTGGGCTAGATGGAATATGGCTTCAGCCCTGAGAGCACTTCTTCACACAAGCTGTGCTGTTCCCATCACTCATGCTAGCTGTACTTTAAGCATAAATGTGAAAGCTTGCTGCACCTGACACTGCCCTGTAAGCCCTTATCACCTGGCCGCTGCTTGCTTATTGACATTGAAACTCCCCTTTCTATATTTTTCTTATTTCTCACACAACAAACCCATATTTTTGCTTGAATCCTCAGGTGCCACTGTGATTTATACTAGGAAGGGTATTTATGGTCTACACAAATAACTCAACCTACATTAATAACTCAATATACATAACACATATTAGTGCACTGCTGTTATGTTGTCATTGAAATATCTGGGCACAGGTGACTAATTTGAGGCAAGATGATGAAATTACAGTGTTTCAATTATTATAAGGAAAAAAAACCTACAGCCTAGCACCATAAGTGTCTTTCTGCTTACTTATGTCAGCTCACTTCCCTCTTGGCATTTTTCTGTCACGCTGTCATTAATATTTTCAGCCCCCCTGTATTCTTAATGATCTACTTGGTTGACCTACATCATTTAAAATATTTTTTCATTATAGTGATTTTCTCATTTAGGTCCCCAGGAGATCACAATGTGTAATCAGTTTTCTTTAACAAATGACCTCCTTTAACTTCATTAGTCCAGAATTAATTTACTAGCATCCAAGATATTGAATGCATCTGATTAGTAAAATACAGTAAAAAAAAATTAAAGATCTGTTTCATTTACGGTCAAGGCAAGCATTAATTAAAACCCATATTTCTTTGCTAATTTTATTCACAGTTGAATTTAATAAAGAGGAAACACTTGATGGGACGTCACTAGGCATTAAGTGACAATGAAGCTGGGATGACAGGCTTTCAGTGCATGAAAGATATTCGAGTGGCTGCATTTTTGCAGTGTGCATCATTTCTCTCACAGCTTCCTTCACCTTTTAGGGAAATTTTTAAGTGAACGAGCCAGGAAGATCTGGTGACCTCTGTTAGCCATCGAGGAAGTGCGATGGGCTTTGGGAGGACATGCTTTTTGCTGCCTGGCACTTCTCAGCCGTGCACCCTGCTGCTTGTGCACATCAACCTCAGCTGCCTGGTTATTTGACTTACCATGGTATCTTTCTGCAGAGATGGGCCTCCCTTTGGAGGTGTGCAGGTTATTTGCAGAACTAGCCATGCTGTGAGCCCTTACCCTGTAAGGCTTTGAAGATTTCCATTTTGCAAATCTGCCACAACAGGCACTGGCCTGGTGATAGCATTTTTCTTCCTGTCACTTGACAGTAAGCATGCTTGCACTTTGCACTGCACATGGGATGACTGATGAAGCTGAAAGGAATGTGTGCTATGAATGGCAATTGGGCTTTGCTGAAAGAATGACCACTATTCCTGGAAAAATCCAAACACGTTGATGAGGGTACCTCCTTGAGTTCATAAAATCATAGAATTTAGAGTTGGAAGGGACCTTTAAAGGCCATCTAGTCCAGCTCCTCTGCAATGAACAGGGACACCACAGTTATATAGGCTGCCCAGGCCCCGATCCAGCTTGGCCTTGAAAGACTCCAGGGACAGGGCATCAACCACATATCTGGGCAACCTGCTCCAGTGCCTCACCACCCTCACTGTAAAAGACATTTTCCTTATATCTAACCTAGGTCTACCCTATTAGATTGAAACTATTTCCCCTTTTTCCATCACAACAGACTCTACTAAAATATCTGTCCCCTTCTTGTAGTTCCCCTTTAGATATTAAAAGGCTGCTATCAGGTCACCTCAGAGCCTTCTCTTCTCCAGACTCAACAGCCCCAGCTTTCTCAGCCTGTCCTAATAGGAGAGGAGTTCCATTCCTTGGATCCTTTTGCTGGCCTTCCCCTGGACGCACTCCAGCAGGTCTGTGTCTCTCCTGCACTGAGGACTCCACACCTGGATGCAGTACTTCAGGTGAGGTCTCACCAGTGCAGAGTATAGGGACAGGATCACCTCCTTTGACCTGATGGCCATGCTTCTTTTTATGTAGCCCAGAGTATGGTTGGCCTTCTGGTCTGTGAGGGCACATTGCTGACACTTGTCTGGCTTGCCATCCCCCAGTACCCTCAGGTCTTGTTCAGCAGGGTTGTGCTCAGTCCTTTTATTCCCCAGCTTGTGTTGGTAGTTGATGTTGCCTCGACCCAGGTGTAAGACCTTGCACTTGGATTTGTTGAACCTCATGAGGTTCACCTGGGCCCATTGCTCAAGCCTGTCTAGGTCCCTCTGGATGGCATTCCTTCCCACTGGTGTGTCAGCCACACTACACAGCTTGGTATCATCAGCAAACTTACTGAGGGTGCACTTCACCCAACTGTCCATGTCATTGATGAAAATATTAAAAAATGTCAGTCCTAGCAGTGACCCCTGGGGGCACTATTTATCACTGATCTCCATCCAAACATTGAGCCAATGATTACCAGTCTCTGGACTTCATCCTGCAGCCAGTTCTTCATCCACTGAACAGTCCATCCATCAAATCAAACAGTCCATCCATCAAATCCATTTCTTTCCAATTTGCAGAGAAGGATGTTGTGGGGTACCATGTTAAATGCCTTACTGAAGTCCAGATAGATGTTATCAGTGGCTCTTCCTTCATCTACTGATGCAGTAACACTATCATAAAAGGCTACTAAATTGGTCAAGCAGGATTTCCTTTTGCTGAAGCCATGCTGCTTCTAGCATATCACCTCCCTGTCTTCCATATGCCTTAGCATAGCTTAGCTTCGAGGAGGATCTGTTCTACGACCTTCCTTGGCACAGAGGTGAGGCTAACAGGTCGATAGTTCCCAGGATCATCCTTTTTACTCTTTTTAAAGATGAGTGTGATATTCCCTCTTTTTCCAGTAAGCAGGGACTTCACCTGACAGCCACAACTTTTCAAATATCATAGAGAATGACTTGGTGACTACATCAGCTAATTCTCTTAGGATTCTGGAATGCATCTCGTTGGGGCCCATAGATTTGAGGGTGTTCATGTTACTCTGGTGGTCACTGTGAAGTCAACTTGCAGTCTCTTTAGATGCAGCCTGTTGACATGACTACAGGTTTTCTCCTTGTATTGTGTGCAGGGAAGGCCGGGGTGGCTGACAAACACCACATTGTGTCAGTGTGCCTCAGGAAGTGTCACCAATGACACTGTGTGTGATGCTGTTGCTTACAGTGAACACTGCAAACATCCAGGAGTGTGGGTGTCATGAGCCTGTCAGCTCATTCTGAGTCGGGCTGTACCTCCGCACACAGAGCACAGTCAGCCCTGTCCCTCAGCCTGGGAAGGAGACCTGAGGCTAAAGGGCAGTTCTGTGGTCAGATGGCCTTGTGAATTGCTTTTCCTTTATTCATAAAATTTGTGGAGGGATTCAGGCAATCGATTTAAATCTCGTGAAGGAAAAGAAATTGAAAACTCCAAAGCGATTTATTAGCTTTTGAATTTGAGGATGAGAGGGAATGTAACTTGTGCTTAAATTTAACTACCTGCAAAAGCAAATAAAGAAAACTAATATTTCACAAAGCCTCAATCCACAATATTGTATGTGCATTTTCAACTTCACTGTGGAGAATGTAAGTTACTAGCGCTCTCTGCCTAAGAATGTGCCTATAGAGCAACATCTGAGTGCTGGATTCAATAACGTTTTCAGTGATTTTTTTATTCTTTCTTTCTTACAATCTGCATCAAACACATAGGATTTTTTTTCCCCCTCTTTCATATTGCAGTATGCTAAGTTTTCTGCACAAGTGCTCTGCCTGCAAGGCCTATAGCTAATATTAGTTCATTTTGAATGTCTTTTTCCATTTAAATGTTAGGCCAGAAAACCAAAGAGATTGTAATCAAATGAGTATGCTCAATATATAGCTTGTATGACTACAGGGTGACTTTCTCAGTCTAATTCAAATGCTCTTTGAAAACAGGAGACAGATGATTCAGGAGCTGTTCTAAGGCGAATCTTGCTTCTGGCAATATTTACTCTTAGGTAGATTAGAAAAAAATAAGTGACGACAACTGAGAAAAAGATGAAAACCAAAATAGGCTGATATCTGCTCGTTCCGCAGAGAGTAAAGACATGGACACCAATGCTGCAGAAAGGTAAGTGTGTCCCTCCGCCAGTGATGGTGTTTTAGAAGAGCCTTGAGCAGTTCCTGTCCCAAAGAGGATGTCGGTGCTACAACCTGAGCTTCAGCCAGACCACAGACCCTTACTGTTCTTCCTTCATTCCAGGAAAAGGCATTCTCATTCTGCAAGACAAGCCATCAATGCTGTGTTTGTGTGGGCAAATGGACTGCCTGAGTTACTTTGGAGCAGTGATGGCTCTTATGGGTGTTGTGGAATACTTGTTGTGTTCAGAGGGGTTATTCTGACATAGAGCTATGTGCTTTCTGGCATAATCCTTAGATTATTTCTGTGTTAGAGCAGGTTCCCCGAGACAATTATCTATGTAGGCTTTGCTGAGAGTCTGCTTCACTTTCCTCCTTCCAAGGCTGCCTGAAGTGTGACCAAAATGGTCCTGCTGGTCTTCACCCTGCAGGCCGACCACACAGCACTGAACCATCCTGTGGTTTCAGCACAGCTAAGTCAGATAGTTTTTGTAGCACCTCACATTTATTTAAGAAGCTTCACGTCTATTCGTTCTAGGTTCATACACTTACAAGTTTATTAATTCTACTAGCTATGTATAAAAACCTAAGTAAGTTATCCACATAAGATTGGTTACCATGTCTCATAAGATATGGTGCTGTTACAGATAATTTATGCTGAATCTATTGAGTCTTAGCACAGACGGGAATCAGATATACTTTTCCCTCCAGAAATCTTAGAGCTGCTGTCTGCAACTGTTAATCAAATTTTTAGGAGGGATATTACACTGACCCTATCATATCTGCAGAGATTTTGAATGCATGTCTATGCTATGGTTCTGTGCATTGGTTTTTTAGCTTCAGGGCTTTAAGAATGATCATTTGGAGAGGATGAGTTTTTTCTCTTGAATGAATTCACTTGTATTCACTTCAAAGGCAGAAGTGAGCTTTGAATGAGGACACGCTCAGTGCAGGCTGTCTTCATAGGGATGAGTTTCACCCGCCATGACAGCACATACTGTAGTATGGACAGATCCATGCTCAGATGATAACAGAAAATGACTATGTGAAGGACCTTGTTTCTCCAGAGATGGACTAAATGCCTGCTGCTCCAAGGACATGGGAATCCTTTTAGACCATTGCAGGATGAAGTCTTCAATATTTAAGACCCACTCTGGTGCTGCAAATTCTTAAATATAATGGTCTCTGCTGCTGTAAAATGTTGTGACTCGACTGACATCAAAGCTTTCTCTGGGACTGCAGCCCAGCAGGTTGAAATGAGACTGTGTTGATTTGCATGAGGATCTGGCTGCCTAGATGTACAAACCTGCGTTTTGTGGTCACTTATAAGCATGCTTAGTTAGGATACAGCTAAACCTGAAACCAAACCAACACTTAGAAAAACTTCAGCTACAATCCTCAGTCATCATTTTTGTGATTAGGATTTCATCTGTTCTGCTTTGCTGTGAGGCCTTTAGAGCATTAGGGATGACTAGCGATATAAAAAGCAGATTTATTGTTATTAACTCTAAACCTTGTAGCACAACAGAAAAAAGCTCACCAAAATGTTAAACTGTGCCATGGCATAAAACATGCAAAGAAGTCATGACAATAGCAATAATTTGTCACTTGGTGCTATATTTCATTTCAAAACGGTCCATCTGTTGGGTTAAGTACTGCTAGCACATGTACTGTGGTTGTTCTGTGGCAGACACTGCCTTCTGCTCTGAGGAGCATTACCTCCTCCTCTGCTCCCAGCCAGGGCTGCAGGCATGAACAAACCTCCTGCTTGTGCACAGTCCTGGCAAAGGTAAAGCCTCAGTTAAAGCCTTGTATCAGCAGATGTTTCTGCTGTCAATCTAGCCTCACATTTTCAGTAGTTCCCTCTCCTTAATGGGAGATGTGATTCCTGACTTACAAAGTTTACCTCAGGTTTGAAAGTCCAACCCAAACAGTGATTTGCTCTGATTTTTGAAAACTTCATTAGCTAAGCCTGAAATCAACCTAGATTTCTGGCTCTGATGAAGGTCTGTACGGTTTGAAAGGCTTCCTGTAGACTAGAAATCTGTCTAGCCTGTGGGCTTGGCTTACACACAGCCCTACTCCAGCCTTGGAAGGCTAAATACAACCTGGCAGCCTCACAGAAGTTTGATTATCCCAAATATTTAGTCCAGCTAAAGGCCTTCCCCAGTTCAGAAACATGGTTTTAGCCAGGAAAATGCCAGTATAATTTGGGGGGAGCACAGGATGGATTCTTTTTTAATTTGAAAGTATTAACATCAGTAATCTCTGAATCTTCGTTAAATTAACCCAATTTCTCTGGATTCAAATCTCTCTATTTTTTCTTTTTTTTTATTCCCAATGTCTCTTCCTTTTCTCTTTGCTGTCTCTGTCTGCAGCAGTGTTGTAGTGCTTTTGTTAAAGGCTAATACCAATGATGAAGTGGGACGCGATATCCTGCCAACACATTGTAGCTGCCTGTGCTGGGCTCTCCCAGTCATCCCCTTGGTCTGGCCTGCAACCCCAAATCTGTGGATGGAGGATCACTGCATGATTGGGCTTGAGGACGGCTTCAAAATAGAGGGGCCTCTCTCTTGGGGAGGTGACTGGCACAGGGAAATCCCAGGACTCTTGCTGAGATTGGGGAAATCTAGAAGGCAGAATGGACAGCATCTTCCAGGATGGAAGGGTTAACAGCATTGCTGTTAACTTGCTTCTCCTCCTGTGTCTTTACTGTTATCTTGATTTACGTGTTCGAAAGTAAGGATGATTAATAATCCACAAACCTTAATCCTGGAAGGAGAGCTAAGGCACTTAACATACCAGAGCGTACTACGACGCAACAAATAAGAAATGATTAACAGGACTAACATTTCTGCTCCTTCTCAAGGTCTCCTGCACTCCCTGGCCCCCAGTAGTGGGGTGAAGACTACCAAATGGGTTCTGCATCAAAAGGCCACTGTTAATTCTTTCTGCTGCAGGTACCATGGTGATGAGTCTGGCACAAGTGCCTGGAAATATAAATTTAGTTAGCATGCTGTTCCTGGAGCTGGATGTGCTGTTCCTGGAGCTGGATATAAATGTCTTCATTCCACGTGTGCACTGTTACTCCACAGATAAGAAAAAAGTGGCCTATAAAGTCTTCCTTGACCTAAGAAGTCAATAAAAGTACAAAAAGAGCAACTGAGTACAGCAGGGGAATTCATCTGCTGTTTATCAGCTCGGACCTCGATGATCACCCACTCAGCACTGGCGTAAGTATAGAGAGAGGACAATACAGCCACAGAAGAGAGAAACAAAACCAGGAAAGTAAAATGGAGGGAATTCATCTCTAGGGGAATTGCGCAGTGAATGCTGAGTTACATCGGTTTCCAATATCTTTTCAGTTCATAAAGACTGATCACTACCAGCTTTGTTCTGCGGCCTCTGGTGAAAAATAAAGGATCCACTTCATCCAGAAAATACTTTGGAGGTCAGAAAGTGTTTTTCTTTCCCCAAGAGTTTTCAGTGCTGGCAGGAGGGGCAGATATGGTTTCTCAAATATAAAGAGGAGAGCTAACAATGTCCTCTCTCTGAGCTGGTAGGCAAAGAAGAGGGGGAAGTCCTAGTGACCCAGCAGAAACACAGAATAAAATCAAATGGAGATGTGAGCAGCTCAGCCAACATTTTGCATGCAATGGAATTAAACATGAAAAGGTAATTTACATCATCTTTATGTGAGAGAAGAATAGTGTTACTTTTTTTGTACAAAGTGGGTAGTAGGGAACTGGCAAGGGTTATCTTGACCTACTTCTTTCGTAATGTTAAAAACAGCCCTTTTAAACAAGACACATGCAATGGCAAAGCAGGGGCCTCATATGAGATTCTACATTCCCTTCCTTACCACCAGGGTAAATAGAAACTGAAAATCTTCAGCATCTTGCCAGCTATCACTACACCTTTCACAGAGACTGTTCATGCCACCAGCATATTCCTTGCCTTGGGGGGTTGACAATCGTAACATGCATGTACAACGCACGTGGTTGCTACACGATAAGTGCGTGTGGCATATCTTTTCAACATCCTTAAGGATGTGGGATTTAATTTTTAAAGGGAGACTTCTTAGGGAGAAAGGAGAATTGCCAATAAGCTTGTTTCAGCTGACCCCACAATTTGCAGAGCTGTTCTCCTTTCCTGGCAGCATCTCATCCCCAAACACGGCCCGTACACTTTCCTCTTAGGACCACGTGTGCTCCAGTACACTCTGCTGTAAGCATTAAGAAACATTATAGATTTGGCTGAAAAATCCTCTAAAACTGTTTGTTAAGAGTGAATGGATTGCAGATAGATTGAATTTTCTGAGAAAACTCTTTGCTTTGTGCCTTACTTCCTCCGTTCCACTCCTTAAGTTGGATAACTGAGAAAAACATGTCTTATTTAGAAATACTGAAAGGATATCTTATGGGAATTTTATTTCCCAGATGGACTCCCTGTCCCCTCATACACAACAAACAGCTGCCTCCTCTCCTCCTCCCCCTGGAGAATAGTTTGGAGCATGTGATGGGGATGTAATATGACAAGGTACAGCCTTCTGGAGAAATCTTAAGTGTTGAAACATTACTCTTAGGAGGTTCCATGTTAGCTTTTTAGTAGAAATCTTTAAGTTTTTCTTTCCTTCTTTTTTTTTCTTCAGTGTCTCAAGACTTGTAGTATACTTGTATGTTGAATGTATTTGCTGCTGGCATACCAGCAAAGCTGAGCAGTGGGGAAGGATTTTGTGCTGTACAACCAGTGAACTACACCACAGTTTTAGAGAAGATGCCACAGTGTGGTTTGAGACAGGCCAGGACCAGCTGTTTGAACACAACCAGACTGCTTGCTAAAAGCCTTGGCCTTTGCATGGGTAAAGAAATTCACACTTAGAAAAAGTAGAGATCTAGGGTAAATTTTTGGCTCAGGTCACTGGTGTAAATCTTAAGTAACCCCAGTGTCACCTGGTGCAAAAGCGAGCAGTGTTTGGCCAGCAAATCAATACAAAGGAAATATTTCCTTTCTCTTATTTGCCTTCTTCTCTTTGTTCTTTGCCATCCCTTCTCAGCCTTGATAGCTTTCATTATAAGGTTGAAGGGCAGTGCTGAGTGAGTCCATTAATCTCATGCATTTTCATGAATATCAATTACCACTTGGGTTCCAGCAGATTTTTCTTTCCTTCAGCAGAGTTGAGACCGAATTCTTTACCCAGACCCTGTGTTAGATAAGACCTGGAGGTGTTTCTCTAGAGCCAACTTGCCAGCTTTTCCCATTCTTCCCACCACACTGATGGCTCTTAGTTTTTTTTCCTGTTCTATCTGTATATACAGTGGTTATCACCAAGAGACATTCCCCTCTCTGCTCTTGAAAAGCGATATCCACACAAGCTGTTGGGCAGAATTTGGAGTGCAGAATCTGCTGTTTGATTACCATGGAGTTTAGCTCTCTCATGTGTGACTAGATATTGTTGTTTTTTTTTCCCCCGGCAAGATTGAAGTTTAAAAGGACAGAAGAATTTCCATTGCTTGAGATGGAGGAAAACGTCTGGTGTTGAAACTTGCAGCATTTATGGACTGCTAGGAAATAGAGCTATTGCTGAGATAATAAATGTTCCTCTTGTTTTGCCCCTCTTGCACTCTGCTGATTATGAAGTTTGGATTATTATGGCCACAGAAAGGCCAAAAGCATATGAGAAACTTCACGTCTATTCTTTTCTGCGCATGAAACTATCTTTTTCTTTCCATCCAGTCCATTTTACCTATGGTAAAATAATCTCTGACTGCACAGCCCAGCAGAAGGAATGGCAGAGCAAGCTGGTGATATGTCTAAGGTGTTCTTTATTTGAATTGCAAAAATGCTGGTGAACTTTACTTATGGGTTAACATTCACTTTGCTCAATGCTGTGCAGAAATCAAGGAAAAAGGCAAACACGCCCAAAAGGGATTTCAGTGCAGACAGAGGTTCTCACACATGGTTTGCTCAGGTACCACTGCCAAAGGCAGCAGATCTTCAGCGGTGCCCCTTGGGAGAGATGCTCCCTGCTCTCAGTGGGAATACAGGCAGACAGCACTGCTGTATTCCTACTGCCAGGTTGTGGGCATGCAGAGCAAGAGACTAAGGGCTCGAGTCTCCAGCAAATTGATGGTACTGGCAAATTTCCTGCAGGGAGAGCTGGCTGGTGAAATCTCAGTGGTGGCTATGGCTGCACCTCCCATAGATAGGGTGAGCTCATGATCTCATCCTTTTGCAGTATCTTTCAGATGCTCCTAAAATGGCTGAGAGCTGGAGAGTGTTACATGCAGGCTGGCTAGGCAACTGAAGCGAGGGGAAATATGTCATCTAAGATACATCTATTAATTCTGGGTCAAGATGTGACAGCCTACCACGAAGTTTTATGGCTATAGATAGTAACAGGAACAGTGACCTTTAATTATAGCAAGATAATGGGCACTGCTGTAATATAGAAACAGCTAAAAATAAGAGCCAGTATAAAAATACGAAGTATCTCTGAATGTGATCACATTTTCCACTAATGGAAAACATAGCTCAACCCTCTGCCTTCCTGAAAAATGTTTTCTTCTAGAGATACTGAGGTTAGAGTTACGTGCAGGGTTGGTTGGGTTAATTCAGTGTATATCCTATTAGAAGAGTACATTCAGAGAAACACTTTGGTTTAAGCTGGAGTTGGATTTTAGCTGAGGTTGGTTTTATTTGATCTGAGTTTGAAGGAAATGAAACCCTCAGTGTAAAATTAAGTTTACCTCAGGTAAATTAAAATAAGATTTTTTGATGCATTCCTATTAGCAGGTAATTCAGAGCCATAAGTGTGGAGGCTGAAATTGCATCAAAGCCCCAGTGACTGTACTGTACAGGTTGTTGGGGTGTTATTGCAATGATCTGGTGGTTTAGTTTCATCCGAGAGGAACCCAGTGTGTGCTCCTAGACTGCTCTGTGGCATGGCAACCAGTGACCTGAGAGGGGAAAAGGATTGCTCACAGCTCAGAACATCTCAAAATAGACTGTGAAAGCACATGTGGCTCAGCTTTGAAATTCATTTTTAAAGAAATCTGGGTACCTAGGTTTATGCTATCTGTTGAAGGCAAGGAAAAATTGCCACTTTCTGGGTTTTGCTGGCAATCTTTGTGCACCTTTCAGATGATCTGTGAATTGTTTTGAAACGCGCCGACAATCGCAAACTGTGAATAGCAGCTCCATTAACATGCTGGTCAGGGTTACTGTTACACATTACAGACCGAGCCAAAGCAAGTTTGAGAGCAGACTTCTGAGCATTAGAAGCAATCAGCCCACACCCTGCCCCGGCACACATCCTTGCACAATAGGATCTTTCTGATATCTGTTGACAAACTTTGGCCGATGTTTCTGCTTGCTAAAAGGTTTTCTGCCAATACAGCAACATATTGCAGATAAAACCTAATGAGCTGAGTTTAACAAAAAAATGCCATGTGGCTTCCTTACAGTGATGCCCATCTGTCGGCTTAGTGAAGCAGCAGTGTGCTGCAGCTGTACTGCTTTGCTTTTTATCAAATCAAAATAAAGCTGTGCACCCCAGAGTCAGGTATGATAAACAGGCCAGCAAATTGCCTTACATGGGTATCATACAGCTCCTTATCTGTCTCACTTTTCAGAGCAGCATAACCAGATGGCTTCTAACGGTGGGTGAAATTTTCTCTGTTATGTTTTTGGCAGTGAGCTAGAGGGACGGAGTCCAGAAGTCCACCACCAAAACAACAGATATTTAAATTGGACTGGGACTGAGATTACAGCCTGCAAACAGAACTTTTGAAATTGAAGCAGATTTCATTAATAGCAAAGGAAATGCCTATTTAGAGTGGGTCTGGTGGAACAAAAAAGACACAAAACAATGAAAAAAAGAGCCTTTGTGAGCAGCCCCGCAGAACAATGAGGAAGTTGGCCTTCCTCCAGCCTCCTGGCTGGCTGTGCAAAGCAACTGGCCTTCCCACACCTCCCTTATTTATCATGGGGTGCTGGAAATGGGATGGTGGCTGCTGGCATTTCCCGCTGGGCCAATCTGCAGCCCAGGGTGCAGAGAAGCAATGTTTCTGCTGGGGCTGGAAGCACGGCCATTAACAGGGCTTGGGGATACGGAGCATCTGTCCGTGACAGAAATTCCTGCTGGGAGCACAATGTCACAGCCTAAAGGCTTCAATTTCTCCTTGCTCATCTTTTTCCTGGTTCATTTGGCAGACCAACCTAAAGTGTAAAATGCGAAAGGAATTTGCTCTTCCTTTAACTGGCCAGTAAGCAAATAAATTGGTGCTTTTGTCTAATCTGTGGCTTTGGCATCAGTTCCAGAATTGGGGAACAGTCCAAAGGGATCTGGAGTCAGGAAAAAGCAGTTCTTGTTTGGTACGCTGAGAAGAGAAACTTTGCTAATGTGCCTGCCGTGCCTGTGTGGGTGAGTTTTAAGTTTGCTTGGTTCGAGGTGTCAAAGCCAAATGTGAAATTCATCCTTTGCTGCCAATGTGTACACTAACCTCTTCTATTGCTGGGAACACGAAGCAGATTTGCATGAGTTTTTGCTGTCACCAAGAGCAGATGGAAGTTGTTTAAAAATTGTCACTGCTGATGAACTTTTTCAGCACATTGCACTTTTGCAAATGTAGACATGGGAACATTTGTGTTGTAGCATGTGTGTGTGCAGGTGTCTGCTCTGTGGGTTGTCACTCACGCTAACACTTTGAAGGCTAAAACCTGGAGCTTCTCAATTGTGAGTGCTCAGGCTACACAGAAAATCAAAGTGTCATCTTTAGAGAAACTGAAGAGAGCCAGAATTGGCAATTTTTGTCCTAAGGTCATTAAAAATTATTTTGATCCACCATCCTCCTGAAGATTATGCTATTTGCATTCACGTGCCTTTGCATGTGCCTCATTTTAGGGACAGGTATCTAACAAAGGCTGTCCTCTTTTCCCCCCACTGCAAGCACTACATGCCTTAGGAAAATACATCTCTGATGGAGATGAAAAAGCACTAATAAATAAACTGAAGAAACACTGAAGATGGATCAGGACAACTTCAGCATTAAAACAAGGCAGCCCCAATTCACTTTCTTCTTCTTCACTGCGTTGTGGCTGCATCCTATGGATATAAAAAGTCAGTCTCTTGAAAAGGCTGTCAGAATTAACAAGAAGAGCATTGAGTATTGATAGAGATATTGAGTAGAGAAATCTAAATATACACAGTTTGACTTTCCTTACTTTGGAAGTGGTGACAAATGCTATGTTGAACTGGTTTTGCTTGAGTACAGTGTTGGTCAATGTTTGCTGGGCAACATTCTGAGCCACACATCCCCTGGGAGCCACATCGGCCTCTTGCAAGTGCTGTCACTTGCTTTGCAAGCCCTCAGGATAGTGTGGGAGGCTGAGGGAGGCCCTATGACCACAGCAGTTTTATATCTATCTGAGTGTTGTTTCAAATTTTGTCCCACTTATGACTGCATCTTTGTAAGTCTTTTGCATTTCACCCCTGAGCAATAAGCTGTATGGATATCCTTCTTAAGCAGAATAAACAACATTGCAGCTCTTTTTCAAGATGCTGCAACTTGCCTAAAAGCATGTTGAACATCTTGACTTTCTTCTTTGTATTTTATTCATGACTGCAATTCCTTCCTTTTAGCCAAGCTGTAGCTGAGATGAAGAATGAACAAGATGGCTGAGTTAAATATAGCACTGGGGCTGGAGCGTAACACCCTGTCCAGGGCTCTAGTCATAAAAGAAGAAAGAAATTACTTCAGAGGGGATTAAGCACTCTCCTGCTATAGAAGTTGTATGTGATGTCAAAAAGTGCAGAGTGCTGAACAGTATGCTAGGAAAAGGAAAATCCTAGGATGCTGACCCAGAAAATTAACACGCTGCTCCATGGTTAGTTCAAAATGGAAGAGGAGTTTCACGACTCTTTTTCCTAAACCAGGAACAGCTGTGACAAAGCTGTGTGATGGAGTTACAGCTGCAGCTCCATTCTGTGGATAAGGAAAGCTCTGTTGTCCTACCGCTGCAGTGAGGCCCTACAGGCAAGTCCAGAGATAAAACAGAAGGAGGGAGAGCTGGGTCTGAGCACTGCTGAGGAGGCAAAGGGACTGGGACTGTTGCTGTTGCATCTCCACCCTCTGAGCATCTCCATCCCCTGAGCATTTGCTCACTTCCCAGTGTGGTTGGCACATGGAGGACCTGCTTATACTGCTGTCTTTCTATGTGAAGGTAAATGTTCCCTCTGTGACAAGTGAAAGGAAACTGTACTTTGAGAGCAGAGACATTCATTTGCTATCTTTCTATGGATTAAAGTAACCTGAAAATAGGGGTGATTAACAAACTGTTTAATCAACATGTGTCCAATACCTTTGTACAGAAAGCATTACAGTAAAATGCTATTTGTTCTGAATGGGCAGCATAATCATCACAAAACCTATTAAATCCACACGTGGACTGGCTTCTTGGAAATCATTCCCTCTCAATAACCATCTTTTGTGGGGGAAAAAAGCCTGCTGGATGCTAGTTTAATTTCAATTTTAGTGTCTCCAGATCTACACTAGACATTTGCCCACTGAGTTTCATGCCTTTTATTAGGAATGACTTACTGTAAAAGAATGTGTTTCACATTTAGTGACCCTGTATATTAGAAAGGGGTGAAAAATTGATTTTTTTGGTCTGCTGACTGAACTAGAATGTGTGAGGGAAATGCTTGTGGGTTGATTCCAGCCCCTCCAACTTTTTTTCATCTTCCCATGGAAGTGTGAGATAAAAAGGGTAAAAAAAGATTGTGCTGTTCAAAACATTTCTTTGACATGGAAAAAAATATGTCGTTCTGAAAACATGAAAGTGAATGGCCTGGCATGTTTTTACCAGGAAAAATAAACAAAAACCAAGAAACCCAACAAAAACACTGTGTTTTCCAGTGTAAACACTGGAATCTATGAACTAGTTCTATTGACCAAGTCTACACTGTGCTTTGGTACAAATATTCTCTGCTTCTTTTGCTCACCCCCAAGAAACATAGTCAATTCTGCCATGTCTCTTGAACCTCCAGGCTCTGATTTCCTCATTCAGCAGGTCACCCAGTAGCATCATGGAAGTGGAACAGTTGTGCAGAACCAGCGCCAAGCTCTGCTGGGCTCACAGTGTGGGCACCGCCTGTCCTCAAGTGAAGGAAGCTGTCACTGTGGCCACGTCCCTGTTCACTTTGTTCCTGAGCATCCTGCGTTGGTGCAAACCAGCAGTAACTTCAAACACAAGCAGTTAGTGTCTATTGCAATGAAGTGACCCCCAATTGCTTGTGCTTCTCTCCAGCGATTCACCTGATCTTTACCAATGAGGAGTAGTGTCACAACAAAAAATCTTTGCCAGAACTTTTGGTGTGACAAAAATGGAAACTGCAGGCCCAAATGACATTTTTACACATTGTTTCTAAGTTTGTATTGCAGAAAGAATGTGGAAAAGAATACTTTCTGTCATCTAAAATGTAAGATCTTGCAATTTTGAAGTAAAAAATTCAATTTTTTATGATTTCTTTTCAGTGCCACTTCAAAAATTCTCAGACATTTTTAAACATAGAAAGGCAAATGATTGCACTTGTTCACAATAATTTATTGGAAATTGTATTAAAGATCTGTAGATATTTAAATGCCCCAAAGTCAGAGTTCCTACCACCTGGTACAGACTCATGGAACTTATCACTGCATTTTTGCTTTTAGCTTAGAAAGTGTGGTGCAACTGTTTGTGAGGCTTTCGTGCTTGCTCTTGGATGAGCTGGAATATTTTATAACTGTGCCTAATGGTCTATTTTCTTGTCCTGTATCAATTAATTAAGCTCTAATGTTAGCAGCAGAAAGCTTAGTCAGTCCTGAAATGATTGTCTGTTAAGTTACTTCTGTGTTTGTTGACTGAGAAGATGTTTTCCATTGCCTCAGTTCAATCTGTTCTCTGTTAAAGGCCATTACGTAATACATTTCCATAAAAGACTTCAGAAACTTTAATTCCTGGTTATTGAAGGAGGAGATGTTACAAATGAGTGTGCTAAAAGCTGAGAAAGCCAGCCCTGATTCTTCATGAGAATTAAACTTCTCTATTTTAAGAGCTTTATCTCTCTTCTACTTGCTTTGTATACTGTCCAGTCTGATAATCTTTGGAAGGAGGATGCTATGAACAGGAGAGGGAGAAGCAGGAGTGAAAATTGACCTTCCAATACGAGAAAATCAATGAAATGAAGCAGCATTCTTTGTTGCAGGACCTTGCTGTGTTCTGTGCCCCAGGATGTTTCTGACCATGGATCACCCAGCACCTGAATCTTGGTCTGCCTTCTCAAAGATCCATGGTGACAAACGCTAAAGCAGCTCTGCTTTCTTATTGACAAGACATAAACTCTTCATGTTCACCTTCCCCCTGCGCAGCAGAGGAAACATAACTTTGCCCATTATTTACAAGGACAGTCTGGTGGTTCCAAGATTCCAAGAACTACAGATGTGCCCTCTTGGCCCTTTCCAGCAATTATATATCTTTTCCTCAAGTCTTCCTTCTCCAAACACAACTCCCTGGTTTTATTTACCAAACCCCAGCACTTCAATACTGATCTACCACAGAAGTGGCCATTCTATGAGGTTAGTAATGCTATTCTGTTTGTGTGCAGCATGGAGAATCGTGTCTCATTTCAACCTGATAGGACTCTTTTTTTTCACTGCTTCGTTCATTATGTAGAAAACTGCAAGATTCAGCTGTAAACTATCACCGACATTTCCCCATCCCCTCGCAATTGTTTAGAGTTCTGTGACTCTTCCTGCTGCTCTGAATGTGTTCTACAGTGTTTGTGCTTCCTTTTGTTAGTGTTGGAACATGAAGGAATACAATGAAACACTAAATAAAATGAGGTCAAGGAGTCAGTCAATGGGATTGATAAGAGGTAAACAGAACAAATGAGTATGAACCAGCTGCAAAATGAACAGAAGCTGGAAACTGCAGAGCTTTTAGGCATTAGAGAAGAATGGCCTTGCAACAGATGTCACAGACTTAATTCGTTTAAGGATAGAGTTTGATCAATTTATGAGCAATTTTACATGAAAGAGTTATTTCTGATAGCTGGAGTGAGTCCTAGCAACATAGAAGGTCTCTTCCAGCACCGATGTGTTGCTCTCAGAGGCAGAGGCACATGCAGTAGATGCTGCCATGTATACTGGCTCTTGTACAGGAAATTTGTCACTTATTTGTGTTCATCATATTAGGTATCTGTCTTCTTAATGCATTAAAGCAGCTCAAAAACAATGGGGAACAATGTGAGGGCCACCATTGGAGAATGAATAGGAGCACAGAGAGCTGGAGGGTGGAGAGATGGTGGAGGATGCCTGTTTCTGACCTGGGAGGTGAGTTGCAGATGTTTCTGCAGCAGCTATCCCATGTGTCAGCTCAGCCAGTCCTGTGGCTTCATACCTGCTGTTCCTAGAGCTAAAAGCACTTCAGCGCAAGAAGAACCATAAACCGGGGAGACAAAGATATAATCCAATGTGAAATAAAAACCCAGAGAAAACATGTCACATCACATGCTCTGGCAGAGACTTCAGGTTGGCTTCATTTAATCAAATATTCATGCTGCGGTTTTCCCTCCTCCTTCTGTGATGGCAGCCGACATTGATCACTGAAAGCCTTTGACAGAGAGATTGCCCTTGCTTCTATTTCAATATCCCCCTCAGCAGCATCTTTTCACACCTTTGTAGATCTGCACTCCCATTACCCCGGTTAAGGAGCCTTCAGCTCTGGGTTTGGGTATCTGGCAGTCGGGCTGTGTGCACACGTTGACTTGTACAGCATACATCCAGTGTGCAGCCTGCTTTGACAGTTCTGATGTGCCAGGTTTTAACATGGCATAGTGCTTTTTAAGAGCTAAAAAAAGGCCTTCGTGAAATACTGCATCATATTATTGGCTATCTTGATTGTATTGTTCTTTCTCATTATGCAGAATCAAATTGTGTGCCTGCAGAGTTTGATAAACTATAGCACTTCACACATCTGCAACTGCCTAACTTGATTACAGTAGTTTAATTCTATTTGATATCAATCGGCTCTGTATGCAGTAAGATTAATTAATGCTGTCACTTTGTGAGCACTGTGATAAGAAAACATAGATTCTGAATGGCAGATGCAAATTTATTGGGAGCAAGGAGAGTGAATTTGCCTCTCTTGCTTGCCAGAGATGGAGAAAACCTGCAAGAGGTGAGCTGGCCTGGGAAGCGATGTGCAGGCTGGAGACAGGAGATGCACCTGCTACATCTCCCTGCTGCAGATGGGTACCTGTTAGTGGAAACTGGTCCCTCTGCTCTGTCAGTGCTCCAGAGCATCCCAATTACATTACCCAGTCAGATTGAATTTATTTGTATGTATGCAACAGTGAGCATGAAAATTAGCTGGTCCCAAACATTTGTCTTAAGGAGACTGTGCTGTATATTTGGCTCTCCTACAATGCACCTCTTTATAGTGATTTACACTGACTCAGAGTGGGTGTAAAGCATTGCCAGATCTGAATGGCAATGATTTCCACCTGCTCTGTGCTGCTATAAATGACTACACTGGGAACTTGGACTGAAAAGCTGCCTGCTGTTGCAGAGGTGACAGACATAGCTGTTATTTTTGCCTTGTTGTTGTGCACTGGCACTGTGTAAAAGCCACGTGGAGCTGTAGATTAGAGTTTAATTCTCTTGGATACCTGGTATGGGGTCTTGCCGCAGGGGAGCAAGTGAGAGCATCCCCAGCTGCCCCAACCCCAGTGCAGACTGTACAAGGCTCTGGAATGGAGAGCAACAGCAAACTCTTCTATCTTCCAGCTTCATCCCTGTGAGAAAGGATGGAGTAGAGCCTGGAGGAGGAAAAGGTGTGTGCTTTGGTGGATGCCAGTTAAGGAGTCAGTTGTGATGTTTTCAGGACTAAATCATAGAATCAGAATGGCTTAGACTGGAAGGAACCTTAAAGATCATCCATTTCCAACCCTCACAATGGACTGGATGCTGATCACCAGATCAGCTGCCCAGGGCCCACCCAACCCGGCCTTGAGCACCTCCAGGGATGGGGCATCCACAGATTCCCTGGGCAGCCTGTGTCACCACCAAAAAGTAAGCACCAAAAATAGAAGGCCATGGGTATTGCTGGTTTCTTCTTGAACAGCTTATGAGTGTGGGTTCATCTGTAAACAAAACAGGAGATCTGGACTTTGCTTACATGAATGCATTTATCCTGCCTGTGGGAGAATGCCCAGGTGCCTCTCCACCCTGTAGCCCAGGCAGGCTGGGCATTTCTTGAGAGCTGGCTCAGCTTTGCCTCAGAAGTGCACAAACTCTGCCAAGGCTTCCAGTCTGGCTTGGGAAAAGTGAGTGTGACTTAGATCCATTCTTTCTCCTGTTCTGCTGAAAGCCCTCTAGACTTTCAGCTGGAGAACTGAGTAAATCAAAGCTACAGTGTTCATCATCAAATATTAGACCAGAAAGGATGGAGTGGGTTCTGAGCTGTCTCCAAGTTTTGAAGCCTTTCTCATGGAGACTGTATCACCTTCCCCCAAGACAAGGTGACAGTGGAGAGGACAGTCCATAAGCTGAGAGCAAACTTAGGCACTTGCCAGGCATCTCCTTCAGGCGTCCCCTTCATCCTGCATGAAGGCTGCACAGTTCTCAGATGTGTCTGCACAAAGCTGGTGATGAGATAAAGCTATCAGGCTGTCCTCAGGCAAAATACTCATAAGTCTGCAGGAAGCCCTGCCTGAATATGCCTTCAGCACCTTGCTCATGTGGGTTCCTTTGAGCTTAGTAATGCTCTTCCCAGGTACAGCCCTGCAAATCAGCTGGGGTGGTTAGTTTGAAAAGTACCTGAGGGCACCTGTGGCTGAGATAGTGAGATGAGGTTTGCTAATAAGAGAAAGAGCTGAGGAAGAGGAAGGCAGTTACAAGCCTTTCCACAGAATATGGGATGGGTCTGACCACTTGCTTGCGGGTATGCCCAGTTTCCATGTCCTCCAGCACTGACTGTGCCTGTACTCTGGAGCCAACACTCTTTCAGCAGAGCGAGCTGGGTTAGGGGTTCCCACTGCCATCACTGGCTGATGAGCTGGGTAGTATTGTCTCATTTCTGTATAAACAGCAAACCAGGACACTAAATGAAGTGTCATGAAAAGAGATGCAGTTTAAATGCTTCCGTGGGAAGTTCCGCTGCTTTTTTTTTGCAGAGAGAACTAATATTTAAGTTACATAAGATTTTTCAGCTGATATATTTTTGCACACAGGAGAGTGCTTACAAGCTAGTTTTCTTAGGTATCCAACTTATTTCTCTGTTGGCAATGTAAGGGGCTGAAATGCTGTGAGCAGTCCCCTGGAGAAGCTGAAGTTTCCTTTGCTGCCTCTGAGATGAGCCCTGAGCTCCAGCTTAGAGCCCTCCCGCACTTGTAATTTGTAGGAAGAGTTTCCATGAGAAGCAATCTATATGCCCACAACTGAAATCTATGACTGAAAACTCGCTACTAAATCAGCCTGTGGATGGCTAAGAAGTGGGAATACACAAGCTTGGCTTTTCTCTTTCACTTCCCTATGGTGTGGAATACTCTATTGAGTATCTGTTTTTTCCCAATAGAATAAACCTTTTATTCACCAATTACACCAACGTTCACACCAACAAAGCCCTAAAATGACCATTCACTAACAGAAAAAACATTTGCGCATCTTTTCTGTGCTTACATTGTTAGGTGGCACAAATGAACTCATGGAAGTGGAGTTGATTCCAAAAATGAGCAGAACAGTTTTTGTTCAACAAATGCTTTGAATGAATTAACCACACCTACAACCTTGTACTGTCCTTTGCTAGTACTGGTAGTAATTGGTTCTGTGATGGGGCTGTCTATCACACAAACCTGGTTGGGTGACCTTTCATCTTCTCTTCAAAGCTGCAGATAACTAATTTTCATGTTTAGTTTAGGGTGGATTTCAATCAGTGATCTGTCTGAATGGGAAGGACTTTTCCAGTTTATCCCATTGCTCTCTTTATTGTGGTTTTGATCTTCTTTCCTTGGATGAATTTCTACAGCCATTCTTTTGTTAATGATAATTGTTCATCATTTTTCTTAAATACCTTGCCTTTACCAAGAAGCACCGTGGTATGTATCAACCACTACTGTAGTAAGGTATTGTGCAAAGCAGGAGCTGATGCAGGTGGTCAAAATGGCTAATGCTCAAAACCTAAATCACTGAAAAGTATAGGTCTTTCAGTTTCTCTCCTCATTTCTCCCTGCTCAGAAAATCACACAAAGTGTATTTTCAATAGCCAAGAATACAGGAAGGGGAGGAGGCGTTTATCACAGCAGTTTGAGTGCTGAAGAGGGACCATTTGAAAAGGACAGAGGATAGAAAGCCATGAATCAATATTTCTATGTGCCTTCTGCTGCTGTTTATTTGAATCCATTTGTTTTGCTGACATATTTCCCATGCGGCTGGAAATGTTATTTCCTTTGATAACATCAGCAATTGATGTGCTGCATTTGCTGTACAGCTAGGTGTATCCCAGCCAAAGGGATGTCTCTGGCTCTGTAAGTGTTTGGTGCTTTAAAAACAAGTGCAAGTTCACTTTTATCACTTTTATCTCCCAGCTGTGCTCCCCTGCACGATGTGGGCTGTGCTGTGCTGCTGGGTGATGCCTTTCTCACAGGGAGTGAACCGACAGCGAACAAATTGCTGCTGACCGAGGGCATACCATTACTTCAGCTGCATGAGAGCTCTGGGATTTCACGGGATGCAGAGTTGGCTGGAATTAATGCCCTGGGGGTCTAGCAGGTCTGCTGCTGATGGATGCCAGACAGTGGTGGGGAGATGATGCTGTCAGCAGGGAGTACTACTAGAAGTCCTCAGAGCTGGAAAGGACCACTGTATTGGGAGCCAGAATGCATCACTCACTGATCTACTGAGAGGATCCTTGTAACAGAGTCCACTGCTCCCTGCACTGGCCACAGCCCCTGATTACAAACCTTCGCTGTTGAGCAGTATCCTTTCAACCAAACCTTCCATTCTATTGCTGTTTGCAGTGGGGCAGCAAATACAGTCAAATATTTTTAAAATCTATGCCCTCGAAGTGTGAAGAGTTATAAACAACCACGTATTTCAGAAGGAACTGATATCGTCACAGCTGGGCTAACAGACAATACATTTTTATTAATACAGATGTAGTCCATACATTATACTAACATTATGATAAATCCTATATATATACTATAGATATTAATATTATGATATATACATATATGTACATATAAGCTGTATTTCAACAGAACTGCAGCTCGTATGAGAAAACAGAAGGCAGATTTTGTTAAACCGCAAAGCTGTGTTTGCCATGATGTGCAGAAGTACGAGGAGACAATTTCTGTTTATCTGCCTTCCTTTCAGTATGTGCTCTGAGAAGATGTCACTTACACTACAAACTCCCCGGCTTCACGCAGGAGTAATTTCAATGAATGGCATAGTGCCTTTTTTGTAAAAATGCTTTTAGATTTATGTAAAAAATGTATCTTGGTTTCTCTCATCATCATCGGTATATGGAAAAAGCAATTACGTTCTCTTTCTGTATTCAACAAGGAAGGAGAAGCTTTCAATGAATCACAGCATAAAACGATTCATGCTCTGGGGGGAGTGGGGAGGGGAGGGAGAGGAATGAAACAGAAAACATTTCCTGTGTGTTGCCTGCTTTCAGTGACCTAGAAAAAAAACAATTTTTTAGACTCTCCATAGTTACCAGAATATCCATTTTTTCTTTTTACATGCCGTTTGGTTCTCGGAGCCTGGCACCTGCAGGAGGTGAATTCTGTGCTCTTTGAGTATGTGATCAGTAAGTGGAGAAGAGCATATTCTTCCTTTGTAAAAACGTTCAGCAGTCTCCTATAGTTTTTTCCTATTCAGGAGCTGCTCAAAGGAACACACCTTTCAAATGTGATTCCTGCTATTCAGGAGGTTTTGCTGAACAAAGCTGAGGCTGAATACGCACCTCTTCAAGGGAATTCTCCCCTTTTCAACATGAAGCTGGTTGAATTCCAGTTCAGACTGGCTGCTCTTTCTACTTTTTAAAGATGAAGATGCAGATATGACATAAAGGGACACAAATCACCATATGCAGTTGCCATTGACTTGAATCTCAGTGCACGCGTTCATAACGGAACAAAGAATCTGCTGCTTCAGTACGGTGAGGGTGTGGAAATAGATAAATAACATGAGAGCCCTCCAGTCACCTGGATTGTTCTTTTTGTCCTGCCCAGCAGCTGCTCAGGACATGGGCCAGAGCAGAGTTTGTTGCTAGATCACTGCTTTCTTGAGAGCCTGGCTCAGCGGGGCCCTGGTCCTGGGTTTCCAGACAGAGAAGATAACAAGATAAGATGGGGTGGTCCCTTCCAGCACTGCCATTCTGCTTCCAGCAGGCTAATTTTCATCTGGGCAGTGGAAAAAGCCAGACAGATTGTGCATAGCAGCCCAGGTGCCCTGGGATCTTGTCAAGAGCTGTTATAAAAGGAAGGGTGCTACCTCCATGCTGCATGAGCCGTGGCACAACCCTGCTCCTGCTTGCCCAGAGCAGGCACTTGTCCCAAATGCTTCTCTTTTGACTCACACACCAGGTTTTGTTCCCGGTGAGAGCACAGCACCAACATTGAGGTGGGAAGAGACAGAGGTTGTTCCTGAGCCTCACTGCCAATGTGGAGGGGATTCACACTGCACAGGGACTGGGACGGCTCTGGGCACACCTTCGAGGTAAGTTTACCAGGGAGGTTACAGTACTCAGCGTTTGGAAAAAGAGCACAGAGGTTTCAACTTTTTTTTTTTTCTTTTTTTTTTTTTCTTGGCAGAAATCTGGTATGTTTGGGTCCACGGGAACAGTTTATTTGAAATTAAAATCTTATCAGCCAGTACTTTCCGATATCCAACTCATAAATACAGATTAGCAGCATTGGTTTGTTGCAATGTGTTCCATATTCTTTTCATGACTGCTCATGAACACACTGAATTATAAGCACAGAACAGCCCTGTGGATTAGATGCAGCATTTCTTAGCATTGTCTGAAGCCTGTTCTCTTAAACAACATTTGACAGGTGAATGCAGCAGAGAAAACATGGTCCCAGTGTGTGCATTGAAAGCAGATGCAGCAATCTGAGCTCAATGGCTCAGAGGGGGTAGCTGCTGCAAAGCTGTGACACAGAGGGTAAACAACGAGGGGCTCTTTCTGCCCTGGTAGGGAAAAAAAATAATGTGGGGATGGGAGATGGACTTAAAAACAATCACTTCAAATGATTTTGGAACTGTATGAGCTGGAGATGCGCTGCATTTATACTGAAGGATGAGCCCAGAAGCTGACCTAATTCCCCTTATTTTTGCCTCATGGGCTTTTCTTCACCACTTTCACTTAAAAAAGAAATCTTTAAGGGGAGCTCAGAGTCATTTCCTGCCTGTGATGCTGTCCAACTTGAGAGGCTTCTTGCTGCCTTTTTTCCTTTTAAGTTACAGCCTACTGACTACAGAATTGTATTTGTATAATCCAGCCAGTTCCTCCATAGAGATTTATTTATTTGTTTTTGCATAGAAGTTAACTTCTTTAGTAAAGCAGCACATAAAAGCTCACTTACAGTATGCTCATTCTCATAACACCTCAGCAGAGAAGTGTGGATGAAAGAAAGCTGTATGAAAGACAGTGAGGTTCAGCTGACACTCCTTGCTGCAATAGAAAGCAATCCTTGCACTTTTCTTAATTATGTGCTGTAGCAGCAAGTTCTGTAGTAACATTTTCACATGCCTGGAGCCACAGTAATGAATACACATAGGAAAATATTTGTTTGTTATTTTCCTATGCCCTATTATTCACTGTAAATAAAGTTTATTTTGTTTATGTTTGCTCCTGCATTGCTTTCCATTCACTTTGTTGTCCAGTAGTATCTTCCTTTTGACTTTGATCCTGAGTCTTTACCTGGTATATATCAAAGAAATAGCAGCAATGAATTAAGCTGTTTAAAAGTGAGGCCCCTTGTCCTAGGCCTGGGCATATGTAAAACCTGAAGAGTTGCCATGTAAAGCATCAGGAGTGCTATGGTAGCTCTGCTGTCACTATTGTTCTACCAGCAAACGTTGCCCTGGAAAAGAAATATGACTTAGAAGTTGTTGTCTAACACAAAACCACTTTTTATTTTAATGCATTAATAGGAGAGAGTATAGCCTTTTAATATTGGTTTGAGTTCAAGGTGCTGGTGTTTAAGGAATAGTATAAAGGCCTGAAAAAGTGCATCAGAGGTTAGAGACAAATACTTGACAGAGGTAAAGGTCAGAGTTAAAAATATTTTACATATTGTATATCCCAGGAAGGCTTTTCCATGTTTTTGTCACTGTTCTCTTTATGTGCCATCAGAACTTCATGTTCATTCTGACGTGAAATCATAATTAGTTTCCAGTAAAGTTTTTACTGGTTTATTTGGCCAAGCATGTTTTCCATTGAGATGTATTGTGAAGCACAGTTTAGATTAAATAAGACCATGGATCAATTTATTCCCTCAGTGCTGTAACACAGCCATGGATCAAGACCCCATGGTGGTAGGGGTAGTGAAAGAGAAAGACAATGTCTGTCCTCCACATCCTGAGCTCTCGCTATCAAATAGGAGCTAGGCAGACAGGAAGGCAAAGAATCATTAAGCACTGTATGTCACATAGTGCCAGCACACTCACGGCCCAGCACTTAGGGATTTTATTGACATAAACTGAAAGGAGAATTTTGAGGGTAACTAGGGTAGATTTGCAGATATAGCTGCTTGGGAGAAAGCAGAGAGGTGCCTGCTTGAATGTTTTAAGAGGAAGAAAAGGGCTTTTATCATGAGCGGAATGAAGGACAGAGTTGCTTCCTTGATACTAAATGAAAGAGGAGAATTAGATCCTCTGACCTTGACAGTGAAACATCTGTTTGATGTGCTGGAGAAGGGGATCCAGAAAGAAAGTCAAGCGGAGTTGACATGGTTTAATAACATGGTCAGCTTGATGGATAAGATGGGAACAAGAGTGCATTTGTAGAGAGAATGTGAAGAAAATATGTCAGTGCAATGAGGAAAGGGGAAAGAATCTGCCAAGGAGAGCTGCATCTTCAGGTGGCTGAGAGGGGCTGTGCCAAGGTGTTCCTCCATCCCCAAGAATACCAGGATGTGGGATGTGGAGTCTAAGCAGGACAGTACCTAGGAGGAGCTGCTGGTCTGTACCTGAAAAACGGGCAAGTTATAGAGGCAAGTTGGTAAGCTGGGAGAGAAATTGAAAGGTCTCTTTGAAGTTGAGTATATAGAATGCTGTACTGAGATTGTACTGCCAGAAGGAAGGCAGGTGGAGAGAAAGTTAAGCCTGGGATTAAGACAGAACCTGGGTTCTGCATTGGTAATTTCCCTTCTGAAAAAGAGAAAGTGAAACCCAAGACACAAACAGAACAGAGCTGAGGAGGAGAAATAAGTGAAGAAGTAGGAAGAAAAAAAAAAAAACAGGCAGGACAAGATTTTCAGTGGTGAATGATGCCAAAGCCCTGGACTGATTTGGGAGGATGAAGCTGGAGCACTGACTGTGAAGTCTGATTAAGATAGGACCACTTGCTGCTCTGGTAATTATAGTAATCATGAGGGTGAGGGGCTGATGCCTTTGTTCCTTGGCTAATAGCACTGCAATCTCTCACGTTTCTTATTTCTAAGTTTGTCTGTAAAACCTCCTGCCTTCATATTATCCCTTTCACCCTATACTAATTCTCAGTTTGAGATTTTGGAAGCAATCAGAGCAACTGCTAACTTTTTACATTTATTAACCAATTCAGAATGGAAAGTGAGAAGTGGCAGCAGATCCCACAGAATGTGGGGAGAGCCTCCTTTTAGTACTGAATCAAAAGCAGACAAGAAACCAGGCAATCACTATGATAACCATAGACTGCCACAAGAACCTTCCCCAGCCCACCATCTTATTGAAAGAAAATTTTTAAATGGACCTGCATTTCCTGTCTTACAGTTACAGAAAGCGACCCAGTTTAAACACAGTGAATGCGTGCATTATTATCCAGCAGGGGGAACCGTGGATATTGTTTTACTGTTTCCAGAGAAAATACCAGGAACAGAGTAGTTAATAGCCACTATCTAACATGAAATAGAGATAGGCGCCAGTCCTGCTGCTGCAGCATCCTGGTGCTCTGCCAGCTGGATATGAGGTGCCCAGATTGTTTTTCAGAAAGTCTTAGATGTGAAAGTAAGTGAAAGATGTGATGCAGACAGCTTTCCTGATCAAAAAGTCCTGAACACCTGTTTTTGAAACAGCAGGAGAAGTGTTGCCTAAAGCTCAAAAACATTTTGCAGGACTAATTAGGAGAGTACTGTATGGAGGGCATTAGTATGTAAAGGAGCTGGTATTCCTCTTCCTCTTCATACTTGGTTTTGTTTGTGCAAGGATTCTTCCTCCCCAACTCCAGCCCCAGTCTTCTTCCCAAAAAATTTTCCTGTATCTCTTGCACAGGTATCATACAGCAATTATTCAAGCAAATATCTGACTGAGATGCTTTCACTTTTCCTGCTTTATTGCTCAGAAAACGTCACTCCTCTGTGTATGAGCCCTGTAGATATCTGGCTCCACCTCTAGGCGAGTGACAGTCCGCTTCACTAGACGAGCTGCCCATCACACCTTATACTGCTGTTTGTTTGGTTTGTAATTATTATTTTGGGGAAAAAAAGTCAAACCAGAGCATGTTGTGACACTGGTGGTCTTTGGTAGCAGCACACACCTGGGACAGCCCATGAGGAAGGCGTTTTCACTCTATAGAGTGCAAAATAAGCTGGATCAAAGATTTAAAGGAACACAACCAAATCAAAACAAACAACCATTGTTAGATTCTCAGAAAATATTACCTGCTGCATTCTGTTATTGATGTCTATTCTGATGGAACAGCAATTTTCAGAGACTCCTGCCTATTCCGTGAATATGTTGTGAGAAAGAAATGAACTGCTTAATGACACAACGAACAAATCTGCTGTGAGGAGGCTTGAGTTTCCCTTTGCTTGCAGTCCAGCAGCACTTGTGTGCTAAATGCTGTGCTTTCAGAGAGCTCACAATGGGCTGCACACACACCGGGAGACGTAGGATGGCAGAAGATTACAGGGAGATAATGGAGCAAGTCAAATGGGAAAATGAAACAGCAGAAAATGCACATGCTGCTTTGTTTCTTCCTTCTTGCATTAATAAAACCAGGACTGTTGTGTTTATTGCCAAATGATAGCCTGTAAGTGTGCGTGGGTAATGACCTGCACAGACCCACCAGCCCCTGGGGAGCGTGCTGACATTAATACCTCAGTGAACTGACCTGCAGCCTTTTGCTGTGTTGCACCACGCTGTGTTGCAGCCTAAGCCCATTCCTGGGACACGATGCATGGTGCTGTCCTAGGAGCTCCCAGTGGGATGGCCCAGAGCCCCTTGCTGAGGGGTTTTAATTCGGTGCCATCATGAAACATCTGAACAAGCCTGAACTGCCAGCATGCTATTTATTAGCTGCAATGGATACTTCACATCCTGCCAAAGCCTTATTTTCTGTCTAATTGCACACACGGGGCAAGCTGCGGCTCTGAGCAGGGCATTAGCAAAGGTACAACTCCCTGCCCTTAAGCTGTCAGCCAATAGCCATGCCCAGTTCCCTCCTTGTGTCCTGGGCTGTGTCAGGACCTTTGACGTGCTTGAAGCCTTCCCTGGTGGCAGGAATTGCTTCCACACTATCTGTACACTATATCCATTATGTAGCTCACATCTGGGTTTGTCACTGTGCACAAGATGTGGTCACTTGGTTTTGTATAGGGCTGAAGAGTGTCCTTTCTATTGCTTGTAGCATGGTCCAGACACATGGCACTGACTGACCAGAGCCTCACAAAATAACCAAATGAATAAATGTTATTTTGGTATTGCTTTATGGAATAGTCTGGCCATGCCCATAGTTAGAAGGATTAGCTCATATCACGTGCCACAAAAATGCTTTCAGTGTGATTATGCCAAAAGATTCTTGCCTTGTATCAGTGCTGTAATATGTGCCATAAAATACAGGATACCTTTGCCATCCATCCTTCTATCTTCCTTCAGTCTCTATTCTGCCTGTGTTCCAGGACAATTCTGGAGTCACACTCACATCCAGGATCTGAGTGATGCAGATTGAGAAATAATTGTAAGAGGTTTTGAGGAAGAGAGCAAGTAACTTGCAAGGAGCTGGCAGTGAGAGGTAATGTCACACACAGCACAGCTAAAGGCTGTGCAGAAGGGCTAAAGCACAAACCCTAAGGCGCGATGGGGCTCCTAGGAAGAAGGGCTGGGAGACCCTTAGTCATGCCGTCAAGCACAGATCATGCAGGGAAGGTGACCACTAGTGGAGAAGCTGGAAAAAATCTCTGTGGTTATAGTGCTGTGGTCACTGAACTCCTGAAGAGTTGCTGACGCTGGTGGGTGGGCAGAGAAAAGGGAGCTGGCTGGAAAGCACGTCTACTTTACAAAGAGCTTTGTGCAACTCTGGGCCTGTTCTCATTGCACGGTTGGAAAAGAGGAGCACAGCCTTACTTGCTAAAGGACAGAGGCAGGTCTGCACATAAGTCTAATGCAAAACTCCCATTCACCCTTGTGCACATCATCCTGAGGTTTTGTATATGCACCCAGGGTAACAGTGAGCAGAACACTGTGACTCCTATGGCTTTGACAGAGTTTCCTGGTGATATTTTCTCGACCTGTCACAACACAGAGATGAAGCCACATGAAGTTGTGCATCTTTCCCTGTTTGTCCCCGACAATCTGAAATTTCATTTTAATTTCTGTTCAGTGGGCACCTTCCATTAATAATGCGAGGTGTGAATGTGTTCCTCTCTGTATTTCCACTTGGCTCTGTGCAGAAGGAACTTGTCTGTCTGTCTGCGCATCATGACTGTGCCTGGCTTTGCCCAGCAGCTCACACTATGCTGCTCTCTGGCTGCACCCGCGGATGGCACAGTGCATAGGAACACACAGCAGCACTTTCCTTGTGTGCCAAATACACATAAGGTTCCTTTGCATTCTTCTGCCTGTGGAAGATGGCAAGGATGATTTCTCTTCATGCAGCTAACTTCAGTTTGTGCTGTGCTTCCTTCTGAACTCTCAGAAATCAATGCTGCTGATAAAACGTGTCTGTAGCCTTTAGTTCCCAAGGACTTATCACATAAGCTATTTCATTTTCTTGCCAGTGGCCAACTAAGATAGCAATATAATGAGACAGATCACATCTGCAGAGTGTATACAGCCAAAGAAATGTGCTCTCACTACAGTCAGTATTGCAGTAACGGACACATTTACTTCTCAGAAGTATTTTCTCTTTTCATATGGTGATTGTAACCAGAGCCATAAATCTGGGGGACACTTTATGTGCTGCGTTAGGACTTGACTGAAATTCCATTTAACTCACTGAAAGCTTTCTTATTGACCCTAGTGGGCTGAGTGCTTGTGAATAAGGAAAAGCCAGTCTGTTTTAAAATAAGAATTCTATCTATGTCATCATGGTTAGCAAGAAATAAAACAACCTGCATATTGTTCACCAACAATACCACTTATCTGCTGCTTCCATGCACCCAGCTCTCACATGGAGTGCAGCAACAACTGCTCAGAGATTCCTACTCAACCCAGTGGTGTTTAGAAACACAGGTATAAGAGGAAGAAGAAAATACCCATACCTGAGTGATGTGGCTATTCATATAAAACGGAAATTACACAAAAGTTAAACAGCCAACAGAAGTAAGCATCACAGACTGCTTCTGAAAGCCTTGATGGAGAAGCTCCCCTGTAGCCTTATTTCTACACAATTCTGTGTAGGAAATACTAATTTTTTTAATGAATCACACTTTCTGTGGATAATGTTAGGAAACCTTGATCTTCGTTTTTAAACTGCAATACAGCCTGCGGCTGTGACCTGATTATAAAAGCACTCAGCCAAAAAATAAAAAAAAAGGTTATGAAGATTTAACAATTACACTTGTCTAGATAATTAAATATGATTCAGGAGACTGAAACTAATGTGCTGCTGCTGGTCTGCCATCTGCATGTTACTCTGTGGGCTAAAGCATTAGAGTGTACCGATGAGCTCATTGCAAGCCTTCAGACTCCAGGGATTTTATGGAGATGTGAGGACACTCAAGAAGCTCTTGTCAGAACCCTGCGTGGCAGTGCCAATTAATACTGAAAATAATTACAGCTGTGCTACTGCAAAATATTATTTTGCAAAGACTGTGTTTAAACATAATTCAGATTTCCACATGCTGACGAGGAAAAGAGGAAACAACGCGGACGGGTCTGTGAAGTGCATGCAGAAACAAGTGCTTCATTAATGATAAAATATTTAATAGTGCCTTTATCGGCATGCAGTCATGTGTTCAAATAGCATGAGCCACAGATGACTGTTTCAGCTTCTCATCTGCCTTATGGGAGGCAAGAAAGGGCTCATTGTTTAATTTGTAAGATGAGACAGCTTGTTGCACAAGGCAATGGAGGAGACTGCACAGAGAATGTTGCAGCCAAGCATTCCCTGAGCTGCTTTGGACTCCTGCCACAAGGAAGTGCAGTGGGTGCAGCCACCGTGCAGGGAACGTGAAAGGGATTAGAAAGGAAACGTACCTCTAAAGCAAAGAAAATGAATGACCCCACCTGGTCAGTAAACAACAGAGGTGGTAACCACACATGTGTGCAACATGGGGCTATGAAACAGAAATGAAATCCTAGGATTAAAAAGAAAAAAAGTGATGGGTTTCTCTTACTTCTTTTTTGCTTCTCTTAGATGTTAACGTAAGAGTTTCTGACATGAATCAAGCATAGATAAATCCCTACAGATAAGTTCCTGATTTCTTCTCAGGTCATGGTGTTCCCAAATGCTGGCAAACAATCTGAGAGCTGCTCTGGGGTCACTGGAAGCACTGAGTGGGAGGCACAGGGGAGCTGCTCTGCAGATGGAAAGCACAAACGTGTCTTTCTGGAAGCCAAGAGATGCAAACCTTATTTATGTTTCTTTGTGATTATCAGAAAATTGCAACACTCAGCTAAACCCAAATTCTGTGTCTGAATGGGCTGTGCCCACCGCCCTCTGGTGCATACCCTTTCCCCCAATCCCCACCCACCCCTCCCCTCACACAGCTCTGTTCCCTCGGGCTCTGTCGCTGTCACAGAGCAGAGCTCAGCGCTGTCCATCTGCTCCCTGTGAGGAGCCGTGGGCTGCTCTCAGCCTGCTCTGCTCTGGGCCCAACAGACCCATGGAGCTCAGCGCTCCTCACACACCTCTTGCCCTCCAGACCCTTCACCATCTTTGCTCCTTTGGACACTCTCAAGCAGTTTTATGTCCTTTTTGTATTGTGGCACCCAAAGTGCACAGAGTACTCGAGGTGAGGCCACAGCAGCGCAGTGCAGAGCAGGACAACCCCCGCCCTGGACCACCATTCCGTGTGACAGATGGCAGCAGAGGGGCAGTCTGACAGAACGGCGTCAGACATGGAAATGCATTTGAAGCAAGAGTGTCACTGAATTCCTCCATGCGGAAAAAAATGGCAAAAAATGTCACTCGTTGATATCCATTGACACTTACTGAATATTTATAGAAACCAAACAGCGGACGCCAGCACAGCGAGGCATCGGGCAGTCACTCTTAAAGGAAAGGAGACATTACTCGTTTTGCCGCCCGAGAAGCGGAGCACCGATTCCACCCAGGCGCCCCTCACAGCCCGGCCACGTGCCGCGCGCCACGCGAGCGCAGCCCCGCCCACTTCCGCTCCGTGCTCCAATCACCGCTCGGCATCTCCGGAACTACGCTTCCCAGCGTGCCCCGGGGCGCGGCTCCCTTGCCTCCTTCCGCCTTCCGCCTGCCGCAAAGTGTCGCGCCACGGCTCGCGGGCTGTGCCGGTGGCTGCGGGCCGTGCCCGGAGCGAGCCGCGGTGGCGGAGCGCGGCCGCCATGGGTGGAGGGCGCTGACCCCGCGCTGCCAGCGGCGGCGGCATGGAGGAGGAGAGCATGGAGGAGGAGGGCGGCGGCGAGGCCATGATGGACGACCAGAACCACAACAACTGGGGCGCCGGTGGCTACGGGCGGCACCTGCTGGGCCCCGCCACCGCCGCTCCTCTCGGCGACCGTCTCCTGCGCGGCCCCGCGGGGCCCCCGGCCGGACCGCTGCTGCCCGTGGAGCCCGAGGCCAACGGCGTGCTGAGGAGCTGCGACCCGGCGGGCGCTGCGGGCAAGGGGGGGCCGGGAGCCATCGCCGCCGCCATCAACATCAACGCCTCCACCTCCAAGTTCCGTGAGTGAGCCCCGGCTGGCGGGGCTGCCCGCTGCCTTCCTCCTTCCCTCACTCGGAGCTGGGCTGGCCGGGGGTGGGGGCTCGGAGCCTTCGCGAGGCGCTTCATGGAGCGTGGTCGGCGCTCGGCTGGGAGGGAGAAGCGCCTTTCCGAGCGCTGCCGCGGCTGCTGAGCTGTGTCACGGGCCGGGGATCGGCACTACGGGGCTGCGTGGCCTGGCCTGGGGCTCGTGACTTGGGGAACTGAGCCCAGTAGCAGGGAGTGGTGCAGGATGGTGCGAAACCCGTTGGCTTGCTGGAGAGGAAATGCGTGCAGACCCGTCCCCAAAGGGTTGCATGTGTCTGTAGAGGCCTGGGAAGGGAAGCAGAGAGCTAGATTCAAACCATCGTTTGCAGCATGGTTTTAGCAGCAATGGTAAATGTAGACCTTTTTCTGCCGTTTTGCTGAGCTAAGGCTGAAGGAAGGAAAGGCCTTTCTGCTGTTCTTTTTTGATTCTACTTTCATTTCTAGCAGTCGCATCTCTGGGCAAAGTACACCCTTTTCCCTATTGGCTTTCAGAAAACTTGGGTTTGGTGAATAAATTCCTCGAACTATAGCCATGTAATTGCCATGATGAAATTTTGATGGGAAGTGTACTTCTTTTTTTTTCCTTCTTCCCTGTGCCAGCTCACCTGCATAGCTCCTCAGAAGCCAGAAGTTCAGGCTCCCTGCAGCCCCAGCTCCGTGGCTCTCGGCGCACTGCCAGGGCCGGTTGCTTTGAAGCCGAGGCTCCCAGACTCCCTAAGCTTGCTGGCTCATTGCCTGCCCAGCTGTCAGGGCCCTAGGTACCTTGGGGTGGCTTGTAAATGCTTGAGAAGGTTGCAGAGGAACGGTGCTCGGCCTCGCTAAATGGAGCCCTTCAATTCCCAATTCAGAAGTTGAGAGCTGGAGTTTTTCCTTCTATTTCAGAATGAAAATGCTTGCAAACTTTGGATCTTACACAAATGGGAAGGTTGTTTCCTAGCTAGTCTGTAGCATGTATGTAAGGGGCAGGAAAGGCAGCTCTGTGTGATTTTGCTTAGTGTGTGCTTTTTTTGAGTTCTAGATTTTGCTTCTCCAGCATTAATGTCCAACATCCCGATTGTCTTACTGGTATTCAGATACTTTTAAAAAGAAAATGAAGAGTCCTTTAAAATACAAAAACCTGTGAGGTGTTATATCTGGTACAACTTTTCTGCACCTTTACCTATTGTTGGTAATTGTGTTTACGATCAGCACAAATCCAATGAGACAGTGAGGACAGAAAAAGTACAGCAGCTGAGCTGGGGTCCTGCACGTTCCAATCCTCATGCTGACGGAGGACTCTTCCATCTCTACTTAATTATCACATATGAATAAAGGGAGAGAGGTTTCCTCAGGGGAAAACGGGCAGTGAATAGGGAGGCAGCTGTGCTCGTTCCCCTCCTGTCTGCTGTGCTTTTGCAGTGGCTGAGCACATGTGCAAAACTGCCTGTCAGTCCTGAGCTTGACAAGAAAGTTGTCTGCTCTGTGCAGCATGAAGGGGTTCTTCAGAGAAGGGCTGTTCTCTGCTTCTGTCAAGAAGCTGAGACTTCCTTTTGGACAGGTTGTCCTGCAGTGACATGAATAGCTTATTTCCTGCAGTGCTCTGGTAAATCAGAGCTCTGGTGACATTCATATTGGTTTATTCCTTTGTATTTTTCCTCTAAAGCAAACAAACAAACAAATCTATCACCTGTGTTTTAGTATGTAATTAATTGCAGCTTATTGCTTTTGTTCATGTTCTTGGTTGCAGACTAATGTGGTCTAATGGTCCCTTTTTGGTCTTATTCATCTTGTAGATAAATGGAGGAAGAAGGTTAGAAAGATTTAGAAGTTTCCATCTGGAGGGTGCAAGTAGATTCTCCTTCCTTTAGATTTGGATAAGGCTGAGAACTGAGATGTGGTAATGTGTTATCTCCTTTAATAGCTATTATCCAAGTTAGAGCAACATAAGGAAATCTTCCATGCTGTGGTGGACTTACAAGTAAACCTATTTCCAGTTGATTAGATTCAATCCTAGCTAATGATTTGTAAAGTGATACTGCTATGAAAAATGTTTCCTCATTGTCATAAAGGAGGAAGTAAAGAAATTTTATTGCTTTAAGAGAAACTTCTTCCACACTGGTAACTGGGGGCATACCCTGGTTGTGGGGAGAATGTAATCCCAGTCCCATTTTGGATGGGCACGTGGGGCTGTGTCAGCATATCCAGTAAACCTCTGCCTGCCCTGTTGCATAATGTACAGTGCTTTGCACGTGGCTGCATACACAAATAGTGTGATGAGAGGGAAAAAGGAGTTGAACATTATATTTACTCACCAGTCTTAGTGCAGATAGAGAAACCTGTCATTAAAAAAAAAAAAACGGATTGAAAGCTGCTATGATGCAGATCCATGCACTTGCTGTATTCCCTCTCCAGACTGTTGTGCTGTGCTCAGCAAGTCTCTTGTCAGGCTGTGTGAGTACAGGAGAGAAGGGAGAAAAAGAAAGACTGGGTCTACAGCGATGGCTGCAGGTCTGCTGAGCACTCTCAGGTGTCTGTCTGATGTTCTTATGCTTGCACAAATTGTTTTTAGAGTTGTAGTGCACATTGCTAATTAGGTGGTAAGGCTTAACATACTTCATTTCTGAGATGAAATAATCAAAGCTTCTTAAGACGTCTTGCTTCTTTCACACTTGAATTTTTATTGACTCAGTAAATGACAGATGATGGACAGACCATGGTGTGCCTAACTGGCAGCAGGTTGGGTTCCTTTATGCCTTCTTTCCTTCTTTTTTCAGCCATGGCTTTAAAAGAAGGGTGGCTTTTCTGTGTTACTGTAGTAAACTTTTGGAGTGCTTTTCAGGTAAAGTTGCCTTGCATAAATAACAATCAACAGGATCATTGATTGTTACTAATATTATTCTCACTGTTCTGTATTATGACCTTTCATAGCCCCTTCCTGGGCTATGCAGAAAATTCTTACATTTTTCCTATCACTCGGGTGAGTGATCCATGCCTACCTTTGGATTTTCTTCTTCTTTTTATAATTCTAACTGTTGTTGTTTTTTTGTTTTTTTTTCCATCCTTCTGATAGATGGTTTGGAGAAGGCTGTATTTAGGTTCTGGCTATGGTACCAAAATATTTAGGTTTTGCTATGAAGCTCATGCATATTCTTTTTCACTTACATGATTTCACTGCTGCATTTGACTTGCACAGTTTTTCTTTTGAACTTCTCAGCGCATGGAAAAGCAGCAGTTGCTTTTCTAGCTTTGTGAAATATAATTTGCTGGAGAGTATCAGTGTCCATTGAATAAGATTTGGGTGGAGCAGGGAGAGAAATGAAATGTGTGCGTTGTTACAGAATCCACAGCTTCCCACAAACTTGACCAACCTCAAGAAAATCAAGCTTGTCTTCTAGAATCACCCTTACCCTGCAGGTTGGAAATGGAGCCAGTTGGATGCATATTCTTTGGAATGTTGGATGCCTGTTGTAGGGATAAACTGTTAAGAACAGCATCCTGAAAAGATGGGGAAAAAAAGGTTACAGATGGTTTTAGAAGGGTTGTTGTAGTTTTTGTAAGGTGAGTGTGGTTCCTTTGCTTCCTGGTCCTGAGGTTGTTCTCGCAGAGCTTGGCAGTAGCAGGATACTGCCTTCAAAAAGGCTGTTGCTGATTTGGGACAGTTGCTGAAACCTGACAGTAATCTGGTTTCTGGATTAGAAGAACAAAAAATAGTGATTGTTTGATCGGTTGGCCTTGGGCTCTTAGAGATGTAAATGTTGTGCCTGGCCTGTCTTCAGAACTGAAGTGTGGGAATCAAAGCTTTTAGGAAGTTAGGTGGAACCCATGAATGTTTCTTATGCAAATCTGATGGGGCTTTTGTAGAAAGCATTTTGTGCTTGAGCTGAGTAGTGTTTCTAGGCCTCGCTGCTGCTGCTTTCTCCTTCTGTGTGCATAGGAAATGTATAGATTAGGCATATATATTAGGAAAGCATCCTAACTATGACTAAAGACAAAGGATACTGTATGGTATGAAGGTTTAGGCCAGGTGAGCTGCTGGCCTCGTCTGGGGTGCATAACAGCTGCTGGGAAGGACATTGGAAGAGGCAATCTATCCAGGCACCATTTGGCAGATTTTTTTCTTTTAATTTAAATAAAAAGATGCAAATCCTATGGCTTATGGCTTTATGGTATGGTATGGGCTTTATTTGTAGATGAGGTTATCTTAGCAGAACTGAATTGTTCCTTTTTTTTTCTGCAAGCTCAGAGGTGTGTTTTGAAATTGCACCTCGCTCATTTACTCCTGATTGTTTAACTAAAAGTCACTAAATATAATTTTCCTCTTTTCCTTGTAGTAATGAATGTTATAACAATTGAAGACTATAAGAGCACATATTGGCCAAAGTTGGACAGTGCCATAGATCAGCTTTTAACTCAGAGTCCTGGTGACTACATCCCTATCTCCTATGAACAAATATACAGGTAAGGAAATCGTTCAAGTGTTTCATGACTTCCTTTTTGTATGTTAATGTTTGTTCTGTCTTGCAGCCTATGCATGTGTCATATTTTGTATTTATGTGGAAGGAAGAGAAGGTTCAATAAAGTAGAACATTGTTTAAATCATTTGAATGGGTAAATATCAGATAAATAACTTCATATCCCATATTGTCAGAAGTAAATACTGAAGGGGAGAAAATACATGAAATGTTGATGCAAGAGTAATCTCCACCACAGTTGCTTAGTGTAATGCATTACGAAATGTATTGAAGTCTCAACATCCCTTTCCTCAAAGGGGAAGAGGAGAAAGGCATGGTAGTGTCTGACTTAGTATTTCAAAAGGATTTTTTGTCATAGCTAGCAGGACCTGGTGCAGTAGAAGTGCAGGAGTAAATTGTGGTGCTGAGGTCCTTTCATATAAGGTGTCACTTGTGTGCTTCACATGAGATTGGGTCTGATTCCTTTTTGACCAGCCATCCTGCTGCTGCATGTGTGGTAGAGGCTGACATGGTTCAGTCTCTTATGTCTGCTTTCCTGTCTGGAGAGTACCTGACTTGTGCCTGGCCTGGAGATTTGCCTTGCTTTGCTCAGAAAGCAATCTTGTCACTCAGCAGCACTGTGCTGCAGACACAGCTAATGCCCAGTTGGTTACAGCAGGAAGGTTTGCTTCAAAGCCATGCTAGTGCTCCAGACAAAAATACTAAATGCTTTTGAGACCTGTCAGTTTCTTAGGAGATGGACTAAAGTGGACGTTTTTGTTCTGTAGGTGACAAGTATCCAGGTATAGGTAAACAGGGCAGAAACTGGGGGGCTGCTGCTGTTTGCTGGTCCTTGCCTGCAGCACAGCTAGTAGCACAGTGTTGCACGCTGAGGAATAACACAGGCATTTCAGTCAATGCCTGCTCTTTTCAGAAAGTTTCAGCTGTGTCTCCTATTTACTTGTTCTTTGCTGTTAGTCCATCTAGTTTGAAACTCTGGATTGAAGAGCCAGATACCAGATTGGCAGACCTTCGGTCTTCCATCTTAACTCCAGTTAAGAATTTCAGTAAAATTCCTCTTTTCTCTTTAAGCTTCTGGAGCTGCTTTTGTCAGGATTCAGACATCAGCACATGTATAAATAATAATGGTAGTCAATTTGACTTGGGGTGGGTTTTGCAACTGTAGTGTGGGTAATGAAACTCCTCTGCCCAGCTTGAAATTACATATGTGCAAACAGCCATCAGGAATAGTGAAGTCATCATCTGCTGGCAGTCCTCTGTAATTGACATGATCTATACCTGGTTAAGATTCTTTTTAAAATTATATATTAGAGGGGTAATACGTTTTAAGTTAATTCAATCGAACCCTTGGACATCAGAGTGAAACTTAATGCAGTATTTTAGTGATGCACAGATGTCTGAAGCATGTATTTTTAGGGTTATTGAAGCAAGTCTGTAACATAGCATTGCTGGGAAAGCTGGCATCCCTTTTTTGGAGTTTTCTTTTAAAGCTGCCTATGGATGTATTTACACTGACACAGCCTTTTCCAGCCTGGAGATTTATTTATTGTGGTGTCCCTTTGCCTGAGTTACAATCTAGACAAGATAGATTGAGGATGGAAGAAAGTTCCTTTTTGTTGAATTTATTGATGATGCTTCCATGGAATATCACAGAAAGTAAGTAGCAGACTTAGGGTGTAGATCCTCTCTGCTTCTCTATGCTAGTTCTTTGCTTTGAAAATTAAGGTTGGTTTTTTTTTTTTTTAAGTCTCAAGCAGCTAGATATCTTTTTTTTCTTTTTCCAGTGAGATTGAGCTGAAAATCGGCTTGTCTGCTTTGATCATCTTTGTGCTGAATAAAGGAATTGAGGTTTCTTTATTGCAGACTTGAAATGTCTTATTAGGTACACAAGCTAGAGTATTTTCTGTGGTCAGTAACTGTAGGTGAATACTCCACAGCAGTGAAAGCTAGGCGATAACTTCAGAGGTGTGTATGCTGATATTTGCTGTGGATCAGTTTAGATATAAGCTACCAAAGTGTGATCAGTGACTGTTCTCATCTTTGAGTCCAAAGCTTGCCTGTTTATAGTTGCTTCCTCTTAAAGGAATGAAGTTAACGGAGTTGTAACAAAGTGAGATGAGGAAAATGTGGGCAACCAAGCTGTGTTTTTGACAATCCTTACAAGTGTTTCTTAAGGCTAGTGCAAGTAGATAACTGTTCCTCAAGACACCTTACAATCTCAGAACTTCATTCCTCCCACTGACTGTCCTACTTGAGTAGTGCTGAGCTGTGCTAACAGACTAACAAGTCAGTGGCTTCTTTGGGGGTAATAGAAGGGCAAGGATGATTCACAGAGTCAGCCTACATTCGGGAAGTGAAAACAGGATCTGCAAACAGGGAAGTAACATCTAAATATAAATGTTCAGATAAAGTATAAACATGTCCTACATGTACTTATTAAAAACTGGTGTTTGACTACAGGATATGTTGCAGAAGTACAGTGATAGTGCATGTAGCAGTAAGCAGACCTGCTTTAAAATTCAGTTTAGTTATGAAGTTATAAATGAAGCTGTCAGCTTGAGGAAGCAGCTGTATACCCATCGGTGATGCAGCAAACAAACATCAGGCCGTTGTTGCTGTTGGTGTGCTGGCTGGTTTGTAAGAGATCACAGTAGTCATTTTGTCTTTTCTTACCAATGTTTCTTTCTTTGATCTAAATTAAATTCATATGCTTGCTGTTGCAGCACCATAACAAAATATCTTCTGCTCCTGATGGTTCCACAGAAGGACATGCTATTGGTAGACTTCATGTGAAAGAATTAGGTTTTTTGACTACTTTTTTTTAAACAATACCACACCACACATTATTTTCAAAATATAAGAGTGGGAGTGGTGGGATAGGGGGTAGGATATCTTTTTTTCTTTAAAAAAACAACAACAGTGGCTTTACGTAAGGGTGAAAGTATTTTTGGTGCTTTTGAAGTTGTAGAAGGTAAAGGAATATTAAATTTGTTACTGGTAGTCTGCTTGTCAAACCTTCTTCCAGAAGGATTTGAGAATGGCAGTTACTGAAGTACGTACTGTCTTGGCCCCTGAAGTCACAAGTGTTGGTGCTTTACCTTTTCTTTGCATTACAAAATTAAAGTAGCCCTGAGCTGTCAGTGCCACCTTTTCAGTTTTTTTTTTTCCTGGAATCACTTGCTCAGTTAGGAATCACATGTGATTATTCCCTTGGAGGGATGTGTTGATTTTCTTTAGCCTGTAGGTATCATTAAAAACATACCAGAATTGTTGTCTGGGTTCTGGACATCTCATTAATTTCTGTGCATGTTCTAAGGAACAGTTTTTGGCCTTAAGTACTTGTTCTTGCAGTACTCCACGTAGTCAGGGAGAGAGGGGCAGGAAAGAGGCATGGGGAGGAGGTTTGGTCTGACCAAGGTCCGGATGAAGGCTTCCTGTGCCTCTTAGTTTTTGGCAGCTATCTTTCAGGGGCTGACTTCAGAGAATGTAAGCACTGTAGTGAAGCAGAAGTTACTTGGTGCTGATAAGGCCCTGAAGATGACTGCCTTAATGCTACTTGCTGCTTAAAATTGTGTGTGTGTATGTGTCTTATAACCATTGTAAATGTTTTATGTACGTAGACCTACTGCAGATGTGCTGTTATTGCAAAATGAGAGCAGTAAAATGTTCTTAAAAAGCAAAAGTGACACTGAAGAGCAGAATTAATACAGCCAATCCATGAAGCGGAGAACAAAAGTTGTGTTTCTCTTTGCACATCTTTGTTTATTGTGAAATATAGTTGTTAGTTGGTTGATTTTTTGTTTTTAGGTTTTAAGTCACAGAAGATAGAACGACATGCATAGGGCTTTATTTTCAGAACTTCTGCTGGTCTGTTCAGAAGTGCCCTGTTAGAGTTCATTGTAAGTTAAGCTGTAGTTAGGTGGAGCTGAAGGGTGATGAAGGCATGGCTGACTTAAGAGTCTACGGCAGTAGGGCTGCATTTAGAAGTTCAGCAATCATTCACTTAAGTTTGTTAGCATCTGAATTGAGACTTGAACGAAATATTTTGAAGTCTGTTACCCTTCATTGCAAACTGTTGTAAGTTCATTGTTTGTTCCTATATTTGTTTCTGCAGTTGTGTGTATAAGTGTGTATGCCAGCAGCATTCGGAACAGATGTATAGTGACCTAATAAAAAAGATAACTAACCACTTAGAGAGAGTCTCAAAGGAGCTGCAGGTAAGAAGCTGCACAATCTAATTCTATCTTTCCTGGGATCTGTGCTTATATTGGAGCAGCATGGAGATGGCCTATGGAGGGTGTTGCTGTTAATTCTAATTTATGCCAGTTTATGAAATTGAGAACCGCCTCATGCACTGATAGAATACCAACTACTAGGCTGATTGGATGGCACCAATTAGCCTTAGGACAGCAGTGCCTAAAACTTAATATAATCCAGAATCAAAGACTTGAGAAGGGGAAATCTAAAGTGTAACCTGGTATGTAAACACTTCAGTCAAATATAATCTGAGCATGACATGGATATCTGCCATTGCTTTGTTAATCTTTATCAACTGCTTTATAGTCTTTGTGCTTCATAAGCAGCACAAAAATAAATTTAAAGGAAGAAATTAAAGTGAATTAAGTATGCAGTAATGCATAACTGGTATTTCATAATCCATGTGAAGATTGCTGCAATTTATTCTGCATTTTTCTTGCCTATCTCTAGATGTCAGTGGTTTACAGCAGTCCTAATACAACTTGTATATACCTATCTTTACATCTTATTTGTGCATCCATGTTTGTTTTCGTGTGCGTTCCTCACTGAAAATCCCTTTTGGGTTAGAATCTCCAGGCACATGCTTGACTTTGTTGTCACTGGCAGCAACACTTATTTTCTTAGTTGATGTCATTTTCTGACTGATTTTTGAGTTCTGTACTGACTTGTGTTGAGTCAAGCAGAGATGCCAAATGCATAGGAAGCCTAAATTATAGCAGTTCTTTCAGTGCTTCTAATAACTGATAGGTAATTTTGGTCCGTCGTGTGCAGTCTTACTGCTAAGTGCATCAGGTACTTCTGGCTAAGCTTGCACATCCATCAAAATATACCTCACTGTAATCGTTCTGATGTTCTGCTCTCATGTCATGCTTTTCTTCTTATTGCATTCTTTAAAAACACAAAAACCAAAAGGAGCCAAGACCCCAAATGTAGTGGATGTGATGTCTGGGACAGTCTTTAACTATGAAATATCTAGGTCAACTTGAACTAGATTTCTTGCTGCTTTTCTGTTTTATGATTTCTTTATTCCTCACAAAGAGACAGCCTCAGCTGTTCTGTAACTGCTTGTCAGTGCAGATAAGCATAATATTTAGAATGAAGTCTTCCCTGGGTCCCGCTGAACTGGTGCAGCCTGTACATTTTTTCCTCTGATTGTGAGAAGTAACAATCATTGCAGCTGTACAGGTTTGGCCAGTTCTTCTGATACATTCCCTAGGAGAGTACTGTACTGCTTTGAATTTGGAAATACCCCAAATTCTTTTCTTTGTAGCAGTCCTTGATGGCTTCCTCAGTCCTGAAACTGCAGGTTTTGATGTTTCCCTTGGCAAATACATGCATTCAGTTCTGCCTAAAAACAAGGTAGTCTTCTGGACCTGAGTAGTGGAAGGAGTAATTGACAACTGTGTAATGCAGCCTTTGTCTTGCAAAAGTTTTCATAGTAGGGTAGACACACCTTATGGCAGGTGGCAGGAGAGTGGTAATAGAACACTGTACCATCTTCAGGTGACTCTGTTTTTGGGTAAATGGTAAATACATCTTTTTGAGCTGCTTGAAGAAAAACCTGTATGCCTTAAAAAAAAAAATTGTTCTGTAAAGAAACTGTATTAGTTATGGATTGTGATGTTACTACAGTGCATTTTATTATCCTATGTCTTTGCTCTTTGTTCCTTTTGGTGACATGTAGTCACTTGGGTTTAGGGCTGAAGCATGGTGCTAGATCTTTACCCTACAATCACCAACAAAAAATCACTTTATAAACGTTGGTCACTTGAAAGTTTCCAGTTCACACAATATAAATAGGATGTATGCAAATCCTTTCAGTGCACAGTATGTGATGTTTCACTTTCTCTGATGTAAGCTCATTCCACCTGCCAACAATATTTAATTGAATTGTGGAATTCTCTTGAGTTGGCGAGGTGTGACTTAATGAGAGGTAATATTTTTATGTATAGAGAGGCCAAGGTTGCTCAGGACAAGCCAGGGTTTTTGTGTGAGAACGCAGATCATCACAGCAACTGATATGGCAGGCAGTTGCAGTGTCTTGTTCTGGACAAGCTGAACAGCTTCTTTGCGTAGAAGTGCAATGGTTTCATGGCAGGTGGATTGCAGAATATCTACGTGTAACCAACATGCCAGAGCAAGCCATTCCAATACTAGGAGTGCTCAGCAGCAGCAGTAAAACTGTCAGATACCAAATGGTGGAAGTGGAGCATCTAAGGAGACCAGTCTGACTTGCTTTTGCTAGTTCCTCATCATACTGAAGTTTATCCTCTTTCCTTGCTGCATTTATTGCAGGAACTCCCTATGTATTTTTTTTTTTCTTCCTCTGCTTGTCTGGTAAGCCTGCCTTTGGCTGAAGTTGGTGAAAGGATGGAGGTGGGCAAGGTTGGTCTGGGTGCCCCAGGTACTGCTGAGGATGCAGTGGGATATGTGTACCTTCCCAAGTCGTCATCTGCTCGCTTCTGCCCTCGCTGACTGGGTGTTGTGTTGGGTGGCACTGGTGTTTGTTACCCTAGTACACCTGAAGGGCTGCCCCACACATTTTCGGCTTGAGAAATTAATTTGTGGTGGTGAGGGAGGAGTTAGGAAAATATGAGTGGGCTGAATGCACACTCAGCGTGTTCGGCATTGGGTGAAAAGCCGTGAACATTGCCTGCTGAGAAGTACATTGAAATGAGGTGAATTTCTTATTGCATCATCACTCCTTTGAGATGGAGGCTTACATATCTCGAGACATGTCTTACTCCTTCCTAGCTGTGCAGGTCAATGATCCTCTCCTCTGCCTGTTTCACTGAGGGAGAGGCTATGAGCAAGGGTTGCCTTCCTTTCTCCCAGCTGATGTTGGACCAGCTTTTCTGCATTAGTACGATTGAGTTTTGTTAAGAAGATGAAGGTTCCCTAACTCTTAGTTGGTCAGAATTCTGGTTTGTGTTTTAAAGAGAGTGATGGCAGAACACACAAATGGATGTACTTGCTGTTGTCCTGAGGCCTATTATACCTGTATGCCTACGATGATTTTTTTTTTTCAAGGTGCTTTATTTGGAAACTTTTCATTGGTAATGGACATAGCCCATTATGCTGTGGTTTAAAATAGTGACAGCTGTTTTTTGTGGGTGAGTGCTGAGTCATTCAGATGTATGAGATGGGGTGAATATGCAGACATAATTTCAATTTAAATACATTTCCTTTTAAAAATAGTGTAACTATAAGACTGTATTTGCATTAATGAGTGTTTGGCCTAAACATGTCGCTTGTGCCTTGGTAAAGTCATTTGAAATTAATTTCTCTGTCCATTATGTATCTCTTTAGGAAGTGACACTGGAAAGGACTTTGAGAATTGGCAATCAAAATGTACCCAGGCATTGAGCAGGCCAAAGTGCAAGTACAGTTAACCTATTATTGGTTTGGTTAGAAAAATCTCAGTAATTCGCTTAGGAAATGACAGTGAGGTGAAAAGCAATAGTTTGTTGTGTTCACAAGGCTTTTATTTTAGAGCAAAAGAGTAAAAGGGTTCTCTTGATTCTAAGTCTTTATCAGAAACAGTTCTGTTCACTGACTGTAATTCTTGTGTTCAGTGAAGTTACTAAGAGAAGTCCTGTGTTTCTTTAAGTAAATTAACACTAGTTTGCTTGCATGCTGTTTATTTTAAACCAAACAGAGCTAAAGTGGCAGAATTTCTTGCTTAGATTCCACCTGTCTCAACTCAACTGTATCGAGTTTGGGGCCAGTTGCTGATAGCTTGTTTACCCTCTTGGATGCTCTAGAGAGCTTGAGGTTTTTCTCCTTTGTTATATGATGAGAGGAGTGTGTTTATTATGAACAACACTATTTTATTATGAACACAAGGGTGCTGAACAGGCTCTGGTGTTGGTGGATGCTGTATGTTGTATAGTCCCCATCACCTGCAGGTTGAGTCTTTGCTGTGCAATGGCAGAGAGCTTTCCTGCGTAACTGGAATCCTTGCAGCTTCTGAGCCTTCTTTGTTGCCAGCTTTCAAACCGACTGGGGCTGCATATGAGAAAATCTTTTCTCATCTTCCAATCTATTGATTACTTGGAAGAATATGCATTAGCATCTGGTTACCATCAAAGTCATTCTGCTGTCTTAAGAACTGTTCTCTAGGAACTGAGTGCCTTGTATTGTGCTGTTGTCTGTCATCTCCTGTCCTTAGAAGTGTGTCAGCAGTATCCTTTGTGGACAGCCCGTTCCTTCCTTGCCTCTTCCTTTCTTTATCATGTTTGTCTCCTGCTTGTTCCCTGTGATTTCAGGGAATTTTGTCTTCCATTGATGAGTGGGCTGTCATTTCCTTCCCCAGTTTTTTCTGAAATACTAATCTGATAAACATGGCAAGGCTGTCAGATGCCTGACCTGGAACTTCAGATTACCTTCTGAATTTTGTTTTTGTTTTAGAAACTGTTGTGTAACTTTCAGTATTTCTGCTGATGCAGGAGTAGATGTGAAGCTTTAGGTGGTTGTGTTTTGCTTATGAACTTCACTATAGTCACCATGGTGTTATAAAGTGCAACCAGGTAGAACTTTCAGTGCATGGTAAAACTGAACTGGGCAGTGTTAGGTACAACACTGCAGTTCTTCTTAGTATACTTTTAGCCCAAACTGTTTTGTAGATGCTTTGCTTTCTTTCCAAGGTATGTTGAAGGTTACATGTGTCAGAAGTTCCATCATACAGCTGGACAACACCATCTCTGCCTATTTTTTGTATGGAAGGTCAGGCTGGGCATGCCACCTGTGTGAAGAATCTCGTTCCACTGTTTGTATGGGTACTGCTTGGTTTGTTGGCTGAATGAGAGGAGGTAGCAAGCCTTGGTGGTTGCTACAAGAGATGAAACATCAGGAAAGTAACCCTCAAAGGAGCTCTTACTACTTAAAAATATTTGATTCGTTCCCTGGAATGCTTACCATAGTTACTAGAGTTTCTCAAGCACTGATTTAAGAAAGAAACTGCAACTGCTGTGTTCTGTGTGTAGAAAAGAGCATAAGTTGTGCTGGAGAACAAAGTGAGAACCTTCATTTCTCAAGTCATCTTATGTATGCTGGTATTCCTCAGCATTCTTCTGGGTCAGGTAATATGTACGTATTTTTAAGAGGAAACTCAAACTGGCCATTTATCTGGTCAGTGATATTTAAGGGGCAGAAGAATATCATTCTGCTGCTGTAGGTGTTCATCCAGCAGTTTTACAAGGGAACATTACTTAATTGCCTGTAAAACAGGCTGTTAATGCTCTGATCACATGGAACTGAATCAGATCAAATGAGTAGTACTAGAAGTTTCTCAGAAACCAGATGTAGAAATATGTTCATCTTGGTGTGTGGATGTCAAAAAGATGAAGACAGTTATGAGTATTTATGGTGTACAGCTTGAGGGCAGGCTTTTAATGGATGACAGTCTTTGAATAAATTGAACTTTGGCTTAAGTGTTTTTCATAAGAAGTTTTGATAGCGTGTTTGGCTGGTGAGACAGACCTGGGAATCTCCTATATCTGCAGGGCAAAGTAAGCAAATGATGCTTTACTGAGGAAGAACAAAAGCTGCTTTAGAAGAGTCAGAGTGCTTACACAAATAACGAGTTAGTTCTTGTAGTTACAGCTTCACTCTCTTCTCACTTGGCAGGCATGGGAGGGATGCTGCAGCATGTGTGCTGGCATCCTGGCAGTGAGTGTTCCCAAGAAAATGGAACTGTGCAGCAGCGTAAGAATGCAGGCTTTACTGAGAATGTTGCTGATTGTGCCAGATGAATATTCATAAACAGATGAGTTTTGTGTTCTGAAACAAAGACCTGTTGTCATTGTTTCTCTCTTAATGAGCAGTTTTGTCTTGAGCCAGCAGCCTGCCTTCTGCTGCTTGTTCTTTTGTGTGTTTAGTCCAAGTATGATATTCAGATTGCAGAAAAAAAAGTAACCCATATTCACATATATGTAAGTTCAAACGACTAGATATTATATTAGATGCTAGAGTTTTAGGGAAGGCCACTTTAGTATACTGCATGTCATTGCTTGTTAGGGATGACGTGTAAGATGTAGACATCATCTTTCTCAAATGTGCTTTTAATTCTCATATCTCTTGGTGTTGAGATGTCTGTTATGTGGAAGGAGATTTAACGATGTCCTTAGCATCAGTCTTTAAAAACAGCCACAGTATTTTATGCTAGGAATGTCTTCAAAAACAAGTTGAAGATGTCAAATGAATGCATCTCCGTCGTTTGAGAAATCTGACCTCATTTAACATCTTCAACTTGTTTTTTAGTACAACTTGATCACAGTTTGAGAAATCTGACCTCGCTTTCTCCTGTGAACAGACACGTTAAATGGTTGCTGCTGGAAACTGTACTTAACTGTGAATGGTAGATGAGACCTTTTGTAGGAGAGGATTTGAGCTGTTTTTCCATATGGAGCCAACTGAAAGGGGAAATGAATTGTCAGATTGATGGGTTTCAGAATGAGGAGTGGAGGAATGAGGTTCCTCTTTTGGGAAATCCTTAGTCTGGCAGTACATTTTTCTTTCTTTATATCGGTAGATGCTTTAATACATCCCCCAGGTATGATAGGAATGGTTTTTAAAGACTTAGTATTTTCTAGAGGGTTGTGAGGAATAAATATTCTTATCATTTTTCTCCCTGTGTAATTAGAAGCTGAATGGATGTGTTACTGTTTTTGGGCTAAGACCAAGAATAAAAAATCCCAGTTCAAGCAGTTTCTTTATTTTCTTATAAAATCACAGCAGACTGCATAGATTTTTTTTTTTTTTTTTTTTTTTTTAAATGCTGGCCATTTAATAGAACAATCTTAGAACCTCTGTTTGTTCACAAAAGGTTGTTTGGTTGACTTAGTGCAGTGCTTTTTTTAAATATAAATAAAATTCGTGTTTATATGAAGCTAATCCCAATCCAGTTATTGTCATACTAGCATGAATAGAGAACATGTAGAAAGTTCCTCTGCTCAGACAAATTATTGCTATCAGTATGGCTGTTTTGAACAGCTGTGCAACAACACAGTAAGCAGAAGACATAGAGCTGGTTTTATTTTCCCCACACAGGTTGCAGTGACTGTGAAAATAGATGACCTGTGAAAATACTGTTTTTGAGTTCTTTGGCCTGTGCTTGTGAGTGGTTTTCTTTAAGTTTACAAATCAAGCAATAATTCAGGAGAGTTTGGTTGTTGAGCTCTTGTTTTTTCTTTTGAAACAAGTGGGATGAGGTTGTTGATGCTCTTCTGTTTGCATCTCCAGTGCTGAAATGCTACCAGGAGAATAAGACTCAGTGGTCATGAGATGTTAATGTCATGATTTTGCTTTCTAGAGGTTAAGAACAAAGCTGAATGCTTGCCTAGTGATTGCTTCCCTTGTAGCTCTTAGGGCTTCTCTCACCCTCTTTTGTTTGGACTAAGAGCTCTCATTTTCTGCTTGGTTGTAGGGCAGTGGTAGCCAACAACTTGCTGGTATTTTCTGATTGAAGACTTGAGGTTGTTCTTGGAAGGCAGCTGGGTGTGCATTTGTGATTCCTTCTTAACATTGCTCTCTGTATGACACAGGCTTTGTGTGGTGAGCAAATGGTGTTCTTCAGTGCAGCAAAAAGGTATCAAACTTGATGGCCCCTGTAAACAGGACTGGCAAACTGTCCAGATGCTTTCTGTATTTTGTTTCAAGTGGAAAGTGTGGACTGTCAGTGTGAGAAAAGCATTACCCTGCATGAGGCTGTTGCTAGCTGTTTGACATGCTCTTTGAAGTACAATTTTCCTTTTTCTTTAATCTTAGAAGTTGCCTACCAAGTCTTTATAAACCAGAGAGTCTTAACCATATTTAAAGTTGAGGTTAAAAAGGACTGAAGCAGGAATACGTTTTGCTTAGAAATACAGATTTCACTGCATGTTATTTGCCATAAATTAGATATATCTTCATATACATACACACACACACACACACATATATATATATATATGTACATATGTATGCACATACATGAAAAGGAGTCCCTGGGGTTTGTCGACACTTCTATACATTGTTGGCATTTTGCAGCTGTCCCTGAGAACGGAATGTGCAATAAGATTAAAAACTTCTATATCGTTATTCCTCATTTTGATCATAACCTTTGGCAATGAATGTATAGAATAACACTCTTTATTTCTCTGCTAGGTTTACTTTCCTTTCTGAAATGTGTGTTCTGTATTGGAGTTAGCTGTGAAAATTACTCATGTGTTCATTAAACATATTAAGAAGGGGAGCTAAGGAAGCCAGCATAAAGAAAAAAGGTTTTGTAAATGGAGACCACTTAATAGAGCAAAACGCCGATGAGAATTCTAACTGTTCTTTGTAGGCCTCTGCTGAATGTTTGTGCAAATGTTGAAAAATCTGCTGCTTAAAGATAAGAGCTGTAAGTTGTGATAAGGTAGTTGTGGTGTAGTCAGTCGTGAGCATTTCTCACATCGCAGATGCTTTGTGTAAGATATTAGAGCATGTTTTCTTGCAGGCTTTTTGTTGCTGCTGCCTTTTTACACTCTCTTGAATAGAGCAGTAGGAGAGGAAGATGATGCAAGAGAAAAGAAGCTGTGCTGCTTGTAAGCGAGCATCACTTTATCCATGGGTGTGTGGCAGCTGAAGCTCAGGCAGCCCGCCCTACTCTAGTGAAGGGAGCACAGGAGGAGAGCAAGAGGTGGCCAGTGGTTGGGGCACTGGGTTTGCATGGTCAGGATGGAGTGCACATGAGTGGAGGAATGCTTTGTCCCAGCTCTGCAGATATATCCATCCTTGGCTTAGTGCACTCCTAAGTGCTCTGATGTGGCTCCTTGAATCTCAAGTATCTGTAAAGCAAGCAGTGCTTAGTACTTCCTATTTTCTTGCTTCCTCTCACAATTTAACTTAGCTAAAAAAGCCTGTTCTGCAGTGAGCTTCCATGTTTTTCCTTTGGGAAAGATGGTATTTCACACAGAAAACACCAGCTGTCACAGTGGTGCTGCAAGGCCTGTCGGGGAGATAGCACTTCAAGTTTTTGTATGGCAGCTTTGCTTGGGGCTACAAAGTCATGCAGTAGATTTTTGTGTAGGTTTCAGATGCAAAGCTCTCTGAAGATATTACTTCAGTCCTTCTGACTCAACACCCTAAATATTAGCTTTGCTCTGTGTGACTCAGCTGAAACGAAAAATGCTTTCTGGGAAGGACAGTGCTCTCAGAAGCTGGAGGATATGCTCCGTGCCCACTGAGGAGCCAGGCAGCTGCTCAGCATCACTTTGCTGTCTCAGGGCAGCAGGATCAGTGCACACACTGCAACGCTGTGAAATCTGGTTGTGGATCGTAGACTTGATAGAGGGCATTTTCAAAAAGAATATCTACTCTTTAATAAGTGTTTTTATTTGCATATGCTAAATATTATTTTGCCACAGGCATGAGGTATTTCGTACTGAATGCACCTGTTCTCACACACAGTCCTAAGCAAAATCACTTAGTGGTGAAAATCCTTCTTGCCGCAGGGAGTGATAGTAGAAACTCTGGAAAGATGTGTGGCTTGCTTTTAGTAGATCACATGCCGTGTAGTTTTTGAGTTTGCTGTGAAAGCATAGCCCATGCTGTTCCAGATCTTTCTCTTGTTCAAATTACAACCTGACTTTTATGGTTTCTTGCAGGCCAGCCCTCCAGATCTCTATATTGAAAGATTTAACGTAGCTCTTGGACAATATATGGGAGCATTGCAGAGCATTGTGCCTCTTTTCATATATATGGTAAGTTTTAGAAAACTATGTTCAAATAATTTATGTCCATGCACAAGATTGTGACTAAAAGCTGAAAGGAGTAAAATGCACTCTAACAATTTTTCTTGCAGCTTTTACCATTCAGGCCTTGTTTTTCTACCTGTATAGCAGTTTTGATAAAGATGTGTGGGAAGAAGAAGGGAAGCTATGCTGCTTAATGCAGACTTCTGGAATTGATTTTCTGCCCTAGTATTGTATTATTGGAAATAGGAGGAATTATTTTTATTTTGACTTGAAAGCAGCCTTACCAAATAGGCCATTATTTATATCTTTTTTTGATATGGTCTATTGACTTGTCATGTATTGGCTTGGTAGTTTGGGCAGGTTATAAGGATGATTTTATTGCTTTTAAATTGCACAAATTAAGACAAGATGGACATCTTGTGCCTGAAAGAAATGTCTCTTTCAAATATTTGTATTGGTTGGTAAAGCAATTCTGACTGCTGACTGGGCATGGGCAAACTTTCATAGTTCTGTCAGGCATGCTTGCAGAGGTTCAGGAGGCATTGACTGTAACTGTTGTGCAGATCGTGTACTTAATGATGTCTTCTGTATCTCTGAAAAAGTCTGTAATATGCATAACTTTAGTCAAAATGCCAAGTTTCTTATTGCTTTTTTTAATGGTAAAGAATAATTAAAGCTTGCCTTCCTCCCAGAAATTATCCTTGCATTGATTTGCTTAGAAATAAAATTTTTAGCAAAGAAATGCATTAAAAAACAAATTGCTTTAGATTTCATAACATTGCTTCAAACTCCTCAGAAGTTATTTTCGTTGGTAGCATCCCAATGTTTGGGAAACAAAGACCTACAGTGTAGTGGGTGTACCTGAAACAGAGTAGTTTGCTATAGTCCTTGGGCATAGTTTCACCATGTAGATTTGTTGCATTACAAGAGGAAGTTGTCTTTCTTGAACTGGGTTTCTTTTGATCTACTCTTCACCTAGTTCATACAAAATGAAATCCTGTTTCTACAGCACCACGTGTAAGCCAAGGAGTGTGTTCATGGTGATAACTTTTGTTTTTCTCGCAGTTCTTGTCATGATTTAATATCACAATCTGCTTACAAATGGAGATAAGCTGCTCAGGTTTGTACTTTATTGAATGCTTAGATTTGTCTCAGAGGCTCTTCAATCAGAGGTCAAAATCTTCAAAATTAAGACTGCAGTACCTGTAGCATCCAATTATGTTCATGGTAGACACAGACTGTCTTTATCATGCCTATATAGATAGGCTAGTTATAATTGAATAGATTTCCATATCCTTCTTTGTACACCTTAATTTTTACAGTTTGAGTCTAACTGATACGTGAACATAGACAAAATCATTAAAGAGTAATAAATCTCTAAAATGAGTACTTGCATAGTAACTGTAATACAGAATGTTTAAAAAAAAAAAATGTAAGTCCATAGTTGATACTTTAAAGGAGCAATATCTTTGAGGCAAGAGTAGAGTTTTGTTCAGGCAGTAAAACTCTGTTCCTGCAAATGAGAATAGACCTGAGAGCAACTTCTGTGCTTGTTCCTCTATCTGCCAAATGCAGTGCTGTTGTATCAGTTATATAGCTGTTTTGAAGGATAATACCAAGTTAAGACTCAAACTTGTTCCCTGATATCTTAATCAGTTGCACATGATTTGGAAGATGCTGCTAGAAAAGTCAGGATGGAAAACATTCTCTTCTTAGTTTATTTGTGTATATTGGGAAGTATTTATATGTACAGCCTCTTCTGCAGTCTTACATTATTGCATCTCACTGCGTTTTCTGTCATGCAGCAGCAGTTTCCTTTATTTAGACAAGAAAATAAGATTACAAAACAATTGCAGGAGCTGAAAGCCTAGTTATTCTCCAGTATAAATTACAGCTTTGCAGTTGGTTTAATAGGTACTTCCAAGGAGCATTTAATGGAAGTGGACTAAGTTGTTGGATTCTGCCTTTTTATTCACAATGCCACTGCTTTACTTTTTTGATAGCGATGTAATTTTTTTAATCAGGAGTTTCTGAAGTTGCTGATTTGCACTAATAAGCTTTGTTCTAAAGAGATGGTTATATTAATGCTTAGGAAAACTTCAGACATGCATTTACATGTTTAAAAATCTAGGAAGCTAAGGAAAACATACAGGTTTTTAATGCAACTGGAATGTGTTTTTGTCTTTTGTTGGCCACAAGAGATGTAATTAGCCTTAGGGCTCAGTGCTGTGCATTTGAAATCTACAGCAGTACTTCTCTTTGCTGGTCTGTACCAAACCATATTCTTGTGTGAATGGTGGAAACACAGGACGGGAGTTTTCTTAGCGTGCTTTTATGTGGTGACCAAGCCCTTGGGTGACAATTAAGAGGGCTGACTTTGCAACTGGGGAATTGTTCATTCTTTCTTTGCTAGGAACATTAGTGGTTTTCTTCTTCTAATGATGATGCTACATCCGTTGCTACGTTGAACTTTTCAGGAAAGCACAGAGAACTAACTAAATCACTGTTCTGACTCTAAATTCAGTGGGTTTAATCTCCTTCAGAAATTCTGGTACAGAAATGCAGATGAAGCAAATGAAGCTAGAAGTCAGCTTAGCACAAAGGTCTTTATGTCCAAGGATAATACCAAGTAAATAATTGTATTCTGTATGATCAATAAGTCTAAATGAAGTTATTCTAGATGCTTGCAGCCCCTACATGTGACAGTACACTGCACGCATGAATGAATAAAGATATGTATTCAAAGAAAAATTAAAATCAGCGCTTAGAAGATAAGTTCTTGCTGGCTAATTATAGTTATGTAGATAAAAATCTATTATTTTGTGGTATGAGGTGGGCCTAATTCTTGTGAACCCTGTGGATTTGAATTAGTTGAGATTAGAACCTTATTTATCATTGTCTCTAAAAAGTTGTTACTGGGTGGCTTTGCACTTATTAGCTGGGGGCGTCTTGTGTGTGTATACATGAAGAGATGTTTGTATACATACATGAATGAGGTAATAAACACCTATGTACTGTTGGTTTTTTCTTTCTGAAGAGTGTTTTGCTCTCCTTTTAATGATTTTAACAGAATTGTGTCTTCTAATGTTAGTCAGGATGGTTTCTAGAAGAAATGCTTGCATTGTATCTGAGTTTCTCAGGTGCTGGTATCTTTTGCTATTTATTTATCTGTCTGCTAAATCTTGAAGTTAAATCACTTTTCAATAAATACTGATAGAGCCAAAGTAGTGACATCTTATGTGAAAGGTGTTCCTGGTTTTCTGCTAACAAGAATGAGACACTTATTCTGCTATCTCCTTTCAGCACTCTGGACTGGAAATGAAGTACTTGCTCTAGGTTTTTCAAGTGTTGCATAAGAAAATAGCATCACTTTTTTTGCATGTCTTTGTCAGCTGCATTTAATGTAAGACAGCTTTGAGGCTGTGAAAATAAAGAAGGTAGTATCTCCTCTGTCGGCTCTCAGGAGAATGTGGTTAGCTTGACATTGCCCTGTGTTGGTTGAGGTCACTGTGTGTTGTAGAGGAGCCTTAAGAAATCAAACTGATAGAAGGCTGAAGTACAGTGTGCAGGTTGGTACTTCCTAGTAATAGAGCTGCTTCTGTTACTGTGAATTTCTGTTGCTGTTAATGACAGTTAACCATCGGTGGAAAAAAGTAGTATTGTGTAAGTGTTCTACTGTGTACCTTAAGATTAAGTTGATTTTCTAGTAGCATGGCTGCATGATATTATGCAGGTTGTCCAGATGAGTTCAGTTGGCCTATTTCCAAGTTAGTATTGAAATGATAGGAGATTTTTTCATGGAACAGCTATGCTTTTAGGTGCTTAATGCCCACGCATAAAATACAGTCAGGGTATCTTGCTATTAATTGCAGTTTTGGAACTGGGGAGTAACGCCAAGTGGTACATTGGGTTTAAAGTCCCTCGGGGAAATCACGAGTAGAATTTTTTCTGAGGGCTGGGGAGACAAATTTATTAATGCTGAGTGGGTCAAGATAATTGAATCCTAAAATTTTTAATGTAATTTAGTTTAATACAGGTCTGTATATATCACTTAATTTCACAGTACATTAATTTTGAATGTCTGTCTTCTGAGATTATCAATGAACCTCAGGAGTGAATAGCTCTACTGGTAATTTATTACTATAATATACCTATTTTAATGGCTTAATCACAATTAGGTATTTTAAATGTGATATCCAGCCTTATTTTACTATTTATGGTGTTTATGATGTTCTAAAACACTTTTTTCCTACAGATTCTCATCTGGATCAATACGTAGATGTGTCTGTAGATGCATTTAAAAACCAAACATCTGTAGATATTTGACTTCATTAATGCTGTAGTACCACATGCAGACTCAATTTTAAATACATGTCTTTTTGTTGTACAGGACTGTTCTATTTAATATAAAAGTGGGCACCAAGGAAGCATTTTGTGGGTTAAATATTCTACAGTTTTAAAAATATAAACTATTTTATTCAGGATTAAAAAGGTTTTTATTTCCTATTATGAAAACCAACCACGAATATTTCTGCCTTATTTTCCAGAATAAATTTTACATAGAAACCAAGCTTAACAGAGACTTAAAAGATGACCTTATAAAGCTGTTTACGGAACATGTTGCAGAAAAGCACATTTACAACCTAATGCGTAAGTACCCTTGTTGGCTTTTTCTTATAATGGGAGTCTGGAAAACTGCAGTGCTTTCAGGTATTGCAGATAGCCACAGCAAACAGAAAATGGCAAATGGTTAAGAAGGCTCAAATACAAATTTCATTTGAAGGCATAGGAAGGACTGTTGTTTCTTCTGTGTTAATTTTCAACCATAAATGAAAAACAAGTGTATTAAAATTAAGTTTTTGTTACAAAATTTGTGATTTCTTATATACCACATCAAGGGATACAAGTCAAGTATTTTAAAATGTTTTTGTGTATGAAGTAATGATTGGTCTGGTATTTACCTTGAAGCAATTGGTGTGTGTATGCTGCATCCAGATGATGAGTGGCAAGGGTTGGGTTTTCTTTCTGATTTCTCCTGGTGAGTAATGCCTGTCTCCTTTGACTGAAGGGTTTGAGGTATACCAGAATAGTGGGAGATCATCAGTTTAATTTCATCATTTTCTTGCCGTCTGGAAAAGTCTGTGATGTAAAGCTTTTAGGCATCAGATCAGCTAGGAAATGCGAGGTCAGTGAGGAAGGTCCATCCATCACCTAACATTGTATTTTGGGCTAAAGGCATTTACTGAAGTGTGGAGTGATGATTCCTCCAAGAAGATCATGGAAAATTCAACTGCTGTTAGATTTAAGTGTGTGCATGTTTCAGGCAATGCAAATATGAATGTGATTTTTTCTTTCCAATGAGAAAGTAAAGGTCACGCTTTGAATCAAATCTTCAGAATGTAAGTAATGTCAAATTTGTTGCTGTGTAGTTTTCTGTGAATTGATGTAGGAGAATTGAATAGAAGCCACAGATAATGCATTGCAATGAAAGGGGGGGAAAAAAAGTACTCTTCCCTTGCTCTGTGGTAGTTACAGAATTGAAATGGAAGGAAAACATTGAGAAATCATCTGCCACCTGTCTTGCTGCTCTATATGGAGAGTGTTGTTTATGAGCACCTTTCTTGGATTTCATTTCAGTCTACTTTCAGCTTAGCAAAGCAAGTCATTTCATTACTGTTTTACTCCTAAGACTTGCATAAACTCTTAACTGATCTGACTGGTTAAACCTTGAGTAGTGGGATCTTTAAATTCAGATAAAGTATGCAAAATAAAATTCCAAACTTATGAACAAATTTTGAAGAAATAACTGAATATGCACAGTATGTGTAATACTGTTGAGGTACGGAGGAAATTCTAGTGTTATATTTTCTCAACTGTTGTAGATTGCTGATTTTCATACCAGAAAGATTGATATTTCCTTAATGTTCAGAAATATGACAGGTCTGAAAATAGGATGTATATTTGGGCTTTGTGACTTTAAAACATCACTTTCAATGTGTGATACTGTTTATTCTAAAGTTTTATACAGATTTGGTTCAATAGGGAAGTGTTGGTGTGTTATGAAGGAAGAAAACAACATTTTGAGCAGGCATACATAAATCAAATTCTATGATTTGTGATCTGTACTGAAAAAATTGAGTTCTGGTTGTGCTCAGCATGAAGAAGTGCGTCCTCCAAGAAAGAAGAACCAAAACATTTGTTGAATCAGCTTGTGATTTAGACTCAAGGAATATAGTAACACCTGCTCTTGAATATGTTGCTATGTTTTTCATGGGCAGGCATTTCTGTTTGTAGTGCCTTCTTATTCCATCAGAGCCTGGCAGCTGGCTCTTCCATCCAAGGCTATGTTTGGGAGGCGACTGTAGGGAAACTGCAGTTCCATCTACAAGTTCCTTCTCTATTTCAAATTAAAAGAGAGAAAAAGAAGTGTCAGGAAGTGAGAAACAGATGTATGTTACACTCAGTGTTTGATACTGCTCAGGCTGCGAGGGGCTCCTAGTCCTCGTGCTGTGGTTGGAAACAGGAGGATGCAGAAGGGGCTTCTGACAGAATGGAGAGTGTGCCTGAGAGCTTAGTTGCAGATAATAAAATAACTCTTATTAGGTGAGAATTCTTTATTTGCAGAAAAATGCAGCATAAGCGGACAAGATCTTGCCTGCAAAGCTTGGGCTTCATAGCACTTCTGAGCTAATTTACAATTTATGTAAATTACATAAAAACATGGCTGTGTTTTTGTGAAGTATATTTACACTGGCAGTTGTTTATCAAGTCAGTGCTTTTCAAATTAAAGTGATGCATACAAGCTACGTGAAAATAACCTGGTGATTTTGCTTATGAGGCCTAAAGCTGGCTCTTGCTAATAAGGGTGCTTTATAAAATGGCTTAGGAGAAGTTGTCATGTGCAGAACTACTTAAGTGAATGTAACAGAGATACAGCATCTTATTTACAAGGAGCCTCAGAAGTAAATAATGCAGAGGATACCTACTTGTCAGTCGAAGAATGTTGCCTTTATTCATTCTGGGTTCCTGCAGTCATTGTCACCTCTGGTTGCTTTCTTGGGTTGTAATTGCAGTGCCCTGGAAACACCCTGCATTGTGTCTTTAAAAAAAATAAAAAGGTCATTACTGAGGTCTTCAAATGTCTTCAGTTGTGGAAGTGGCTAACAGCTCCTCATGCTGCCCAATTTTACTACTATGAATAGGTAAAAATCAGTGGGGGAGGGTGGTTTTAACTAATTGCTGTGTTATTTCCTTGTAAGAGTTTTGTGAGCTTGGTACCAAAAGCAAGGTTGCTCTATAATAGCTCTTTTTGTTTGTTCCATTTGCAGCATACTGTTGTTTCTGCTTGGTGGATAGATCAGTTGCTTTTAATTACCCCTGTTCTCCTTACAGAAGCTAAACAAAGGGAGATTTGGGCTGGAATCCTGCTGTGGAAGTTGACAAGGTCCCAGCTTCTCAGTGTTGAGAGGAAAAGAAATAGTAGCTTAAACAAGTCAAAGAGAAGAAAGTAGCTTTAGAAAGATCTGTCACTTGGATTCAGTGAAGGTGAAGGGATTTTGCCGTTTCATCTCTTTATTTTTTGGTTGTGGAGATGTACTTCAAGAGAGAGGTAATTTATGTTACAAAAGATTCTTCCTTTAAAGTGGCAGGAAAGGTATTTTCTGTGTGGGTGGTTTCTGCAAGATACTGGGAAAGCTGACCTGAAATCTGAAGAGGGCTGCTACCAGCTTCTGGTGATGTGCTTATGAAGTCTGCTTTTTGGTTGCAGCAGGTACAAATGTAATAGAAAATGACAGAAAATGAATGAAGCTATGGCTGCTGTTCTCTGCTGCAATTATCGGTGTCTGTGTTTGCCTTGCAGAGATGTGTGTGTTGTGTAGGCTGTGGTTAAGCAGGAAAGGTGTGCTGGCATGTACAGCCCCGTTGCTAGCAACTGATTCTTATTGACCTCCAGAAACACCATAATGGCAATGAAGCAAGGGACCCTCATCTCTGGCTGCTTACTGCTATGGCATAACTTTAGCAACAGCATTCCAAATCAGGCTTTCCTTTGTGAATACTCCAAAAGAATGGTAGTGCAAAAGGTTGAGAGAAAGAGTTCAAGCCAGGTTTATAGCCTGACAGTACAGCTGTGACACATAACATGGGCTTCAGGTTGGTGTGTTGGTTTTTCCTTTACTCCCCATGCTTCACTCTTTGGTAGTTGGATAAGAAGATGCAGGTTGACTTCTTCCCTCCTTAGGCTGGTGTTTATTTTTTCTCTATTCTAACATTGATCTCAACCTGCTTAAGAGAAGCAGCTAATCATCATCTTGACTCTCAGACGCCAGAGAGAATCCCCTGGGAGGAGAGAAGCACTCTACTTTTCTGGTTTTTTTTTTTTTCTTTTCCAGAAAGTATTGCCCACAGCCTTTTTATATGCTGTGTGGACTTACTCTGAAGAAGTCTTTCACTGTTTAAGCTACATCTGCATCATCAGGTGATGATCTAGAGTGTAAACAGCCAATATTCTGCTGTTGGAAAACCTGGTGTTGGTTCACGTTTATGTGCGTTTTGGGGAGTTTTACTTCACACTTGGTTATGTCTTTTCCTGTGGATGCAGTGTTATTTGAGGGTTTGTTAACTGGTTTAAGTTTACACCAAAAGAATTGAATGGCCGTGCTCCAGGGCACCTCTGTCACATGAAGCAAAGTGCAGTAAATGGGATGATCAGCGAGTTTGCTTTGAAAGTACGTTTCTAATCTGAACTAAACCATTAATGTAGAATGAGCCCTTAAGCATTTGAAATCACTGTATTTTTCTTTCAGAGAGACACAGCAACAGCTATAATGGCAGAAGCAGTATGGGGCAATAAGAAAAAGGTGCAGCTCCGTTGCTGAGACGCTTTCCTTCTGTAATACTGCATGTTGCTCTGCCCCGTGACACTGCTTTCCTTTTCCTTTGTGTGCAAAAATCAATAGCAAAAGAGAATCTGCACAACTTCACCATCTTCATACAATTTTCTTGTTTTTTTTTTTCTAAGTTTGATATGGAAAAATAAATGGTAGATTTATTAAAAGGAAACTTCAAAAAAAAGGGGGAGAATAAGTCTCTTGTGGTGAGAGTTGCTGTGTCTGAAGACTCAGAGTGGGTGTCTCGATAGGTTAAATGGGATGAGAAGATTCCTTTCTAAGGGTCTTAAAAGTAAAGCAAGGTAACACAGTACAAGGAAAAAACACTGACCCTTTCCATTGTGTTTGAACCTAACAATAGTTGATAGTACGTTTTATGGGAGTTGCAGTGTTTCTGTTGTATGAAACTTAAGGTCCTTCTCAAGATGTGTTGGCAAGTTCTTTGCTGGAGGTCACAGAACTGTGATTTGGTTTGCAGTGTTTAATTTCTAGGCTAAGATATGTAGGCAAGCAGTATCATCCTATCACCTCAATTTCAAATTTCTATTCTAAACCATAACACAGTATTTTTTTATTCAGAGGCAAACTATTTTTGAGTTCTTCATTAAAAATCTCATGCTCTTCTTCCCAAATATTGGAAGACACAGGTGATTGCTAATGGCCGCCAATTGCAGTTATGTTCTTTTCTAATGCTGGGGCATTGCGATTGCAGGATAGTCAGCCATTCCTTCTTTAAGACATTGAACTGACACATTTATGTCAGTCTGTTCTTATACCTCAGAGGGTACTTCTGCACTCTCAAGGGCAATACAGAATAGTTTGTTCAGCAACCAGTATTCTTTGTGCTCCACAGACCTGATGGAATAATCAAGAGGAACACCCACCAGTTTAAGAGTGGTAACAGCAGTGTTGAAATGGTCGTCGTGGTTTGGCAGGGCTCAGTAACTGTAGAGTAACCATACTGGTAGCAGTGCTGTTAGCAGGTACTGTGCACTCATTCTCTAAACAACAGTTAAACTACTCACAAGTTTTGTCACTGAAGTAAACTTTTAATTAAAAAACAAAGTTCCTTTGGAAAGTTGCAGCTGTTCCTTATTTTTCTTGTTTCATGTTGCAGCACCACAAAGCGAGGAAATTTTCTAATCAGAAATGTTATTCCCAAGTAATGACTGTTGTTTAACCTGGCTCACTGTAAGGGAATAACAAAAATGTTCCCATTTGATAAACCTTCATAAAACTGTAAACATAAAAAAACCTCTTCCCCAGTTCCTGAATTCTCAAAGTCCTTATTTTTCCATTTACAGCTTTGTTTTTCATACTTACTTTTTAACAGCACTGAATATTTTCCATGTGATTAAGACTTGAAAGCTTTAGATTGTAGCATTTTTATTAGATATTCAATAAAGCTTTTGGGCTATACCATGAGTACTTTAAAGTAATCTGTGGTCTCATTAGAATGCCTAGTGGCAAATGCTTAGTAATAGATCCAGCTTCTTCATGTTTTTCTCTAACTTAGTTTTAGCTTATTTCAGGCTTCTGAAGAATTTAAATGACCAAAAACTATTTTGATTTAATTTCAGGAAATACAAAGGCAGTATCATGAGGGTTAAGCCAGAAGGAAGGTTGCTTTCATGCTGGAGGCTTTTAAAGACCTAAATCAGCAATTAATGTGTACAAATATATTAATACTGAAGGGATGATAATGCTCCAATATTATTATAAGGGCACGTGACAATGCCCTTAATAGCAGGTTGTAGTATTTGGTTACCCCTGAGGGGGTCTGAGAGTTGGACTCTTATCTTTGTGGTCCCTTCCAAGTGAGCTGTTGTATTCAATTATACATGGGTTAAAGTAATGAACAAGTAATACATGCTCAAGCTTCATTAGTTAATTTAATAGCAAAATAGGCAGCAGGCTTGTGAAACAAAACCAAAAATCCAATCAACCAATAATAAAAACAATCTAACAACCCACATTTTGTGGACTTTGTTCATAGCAGTTCCGTTCCTGTTCTGTTTGGTGGGATGCTTTGCATGGACTGGGTTTGAGAGTAAGGACTGAGATTTGAAACCAAGGTGAATGTGACATTGTGAAGGAGAAGAAGGGTGTTTGGGATCAGATGGATCCACTTGGATTCAGCTGAGAGAAGTAATTTGTTATACTGTTGAGTTGACTGTGTGAGAACTGATGAGATTTTGAAAGGGCAAAAGTGCCAGGTAAGCCTCTGCTAGTAAGCTTTGTTTAAACTGCATTGGCAGTAACTCCTTTCTGTTGCTCTGCATCTCTGTATTTCTCCCTGATTTCTCACTTAGAGCAGTGGGAGGGCTCTAACTCTGGGAATATGTGTTTCTATTTCTGCAGTGTACTGTAAATATTGTATACGTTACTAAATTTAAGTACTAAATAGTATACTTTGCATGATGGAGTAAGAACCTCATTAATATACTTATTTTGTAGCTTAATTAAGCACTCAGTTTCTGTTCCTGTTAAGAATTTATAATTTTTAGAGCACTGTTGAGTAATTACAACTTCGAACACGTCTACCTAAGCCAGACTTAAGCATGATTCATTAGAGTATCTTATTAGTGGAAGTTCTAAAGATCTTATGAGCTAACATACAAAGCCGCATTGTTTTACTAGAAAAATTACATCTGCCAAGCAAAATTAGTATTTTGAAGTAATGTTGAAGGACAGATTTTTTTCTGAGTGGTTAACTTAGCTTTTTGTAAGTAAATCTTGAACTGCATACAGTTAAGTATGAACTTGCAATGTATCATCTACTACTCATTTAATCCTTGGGTCCTTGGTCTTGCCCCGGGTGCCCCTTGTAATTACAAAGTAACTTGAACCTTCGTTAAGGAACAGGCTGTGTGAGCACTGCTATGAGTGGTGGAGAAACTTGGTCACTGTGGAGTACATGAAGGGCTGTGGGATCAGTGACAAAAATCCCAATTGGCTTCCCTCAGGTTAGCGGTGTTCCAAAGCATCTCATATCTCTCCCTGTGCTCAAAGCATTTCATCATGGGAACCCACACTCCACTTCTTTGATTCTGCTGCGAGTCATTTTCAAGACTGTTTGCAGGTTAATTAACTTCTTTACATGTTGGTTACTTAGTCTGTAAGATGCAGTATTAGTTCAAAGGTGCTGTGGAGGTGGTCAGATGGTATCATGGAGTCATTACTGCTGTCACTCACCCAAGGCTTTGCCTCGCCCTGCTCTGTGTGTATGCCACCTCCTGGCACTGGGTCATAGAATCACAGGTTGGTTTAGGTTGGAAGGGACCTTAAAGACCATTGAGCTCCAACCTGGTGCTGTGAGCTGGTTCCGTCCCACCAGATCAGCTGCCCAGGGCCCCATCCAACCTGGCCTTGAGCACCTCCAGGGATGGAGAATCCCACTTCTCTGGGCAGCTGTGCCAGTGCCAAGGGTTGAAGGAGCCCTTGCAGCTCCAGTGTTTTGGATTCTCTTTAACTGCTCCAAAAAGCAGGAGTGAAAGTCTTCATATCTGGAGATTTTTTTCTGAGGTCAGTATTGTAAAATAACAGCATAGCATTTTTGGTGTGACTGGCACAGCTGTTTCTGTTAGGTTTAAGTAGTTTTCTTAGGATGTAATACAGGAGTGAAAGTTTTGAATAAGAAGTGGTTAGGTTCCATTGCAAGGTGAGTTTCTGTGCAAAGAACCCCATTGTTGATGTACTTAAATTCTTGTCTGTAAACCTGCATTGAGATTTTCAGCCTATCTGGAAGTTTTGGAGTTTTATGCATTCTTATGGAAATCACTCTGGAAATATCTGTTCTTACAGTTGCGTTGTTCTCCTTAAGGTATTGGTATCCAGGTTTTGGAAATAGCATGGCCTGGGTCATGGCTTTGCCCCTCTGTCTGAGAGGGTGCAATGAAGGAGCCAGACTCTTGTCAGTGGTGCCCAGGGCAGGACAAGAGGCAATGGCCACCTGCAGGTTACACTGCACGAGCTGCCCATACACACTGCATGGATTTTCCATGACTATCTATCTACAGATATTCCTTATAGAGCATTAGCCTCTTTTTAATATAACAACCTTTCTTGGCTGTCTAAAGAGTAGGAAATGGGCTGTAAATATGGCATTATAAAACAAATCACATGCTGTCACCACCTCAAGCCTTCAGCTGAAAGGAGCAAGCACTTTTAAGATAGATGAATTTATTTTACACAGAACTATAACAGTTTGATTACTTGGAATGAGAGGTTAGGAAAAAAGCTTCATTAATCTGTCCCTTTAGTGAGCCACTTACACTTACAGAATGAGCACAATGTAATACTGCAGGTTTTTCTTCTTATGATAAGTACTATAGTGATAGGTACAGAAGTTGGAACTGAAGAAGCAAAGATGTTTGAAAACCAGTGACTGTAGTGTGTAGGTGCAGGAGACATGCCCTTTAGGTAGAGCTGTAGCAGTCGTTTCTCCTCTGCAAGGGTTTGTGTACTATTCAGTTACTTCATAGAGGTGTAAAAACAGAGACAGCAGCTGGTTTAAACCATAGTGATCTTTTTTTTGCGTGGTTTTTATAATTCAGATGTAAGTACAAACCTCGAAGAAAGCACAGTGCAGGCTGAAGGTCTGGCTAGCATTGCATAAGCAATGCGTATCTGCTACTGACAGTTACTTCCCTTAGAAAAAGGTGCAATTATTGCAGTGTTTACTACAGGGCATAGGTATCAAGAATGAAATAGAAATGTTTTGTTTTTTTTTTTTTAAAAAAAAGACTCAATCTGTACAGTTTTTTTCTGCACTGTTTCATTCATTTACTTTCAATCCAGCTTCAGTTTGATGAGCAAGATGCTAAATAATACAAAGGGAGAATTGGTGACTCTGCAGGTGTTTACCACACTGGTGAGAGTACTTCTAATAATTGTTTACTTGTGCATCAGAGTACTTCAAGCCGTTGCTTGCTTGTTTTTACCTCACAGCTCCCACTGCCTCTCTGAAAAGGGGTGAAAAGTAAGTTTTCATGTTTTCATCTTACATGATTTGAGCTGAATGCTTCTACAGGAAAAATGAAGTTTTAATAAGAACTAAGTTCAAATAGGTGGCTGTTTCCTTTGAGGACATCTGATAACAAAAAGGACGCAGTTGCTGTATTTCTTTCAGACTAAAGTATGTGAGTAAAACCCTGCTTTTTAAATTAGGAAGACGGGTAATTATACTTCTCTTCATTTTATTTCAGCTTTACTTTTGGAAGCTCAGTCAACACCCTTTCAAATAACTCCATCAACCATGGCAAATATTGTGAAAGGCCTGTATACACTAAGACCAGGTAAAAAGAGAAATGCTTCAGTCTCTCAATACTGTTGTTCTGATATATTTCACTAAATACATATGTTGCTGCTAACTGTCTTCTGTGTTTTTTACCATGCACGTGTGTTGTGTTCTGTCAGTCATAATGCTTAGTTATACTGTGTAAGGAATCCAAGGACCCAGTGGTTCTTGCTGCCCATCTCTGTGTCCTGCACTAAGTGAAATGGTAACCACCTGGGTACTAAAGTTTTGTGTGTTTTTTTTTTTGTTTTGTTTTTTTGTTAACCCAAATAACACAGCAACAAACACTCTGCTCTGAAGGCTGTAGGAAGATCTTTTTCTTGCATTCTGTAACAATAAAGAAGTTTTTTTTTTAATGAGTTGATTATCACAGAGGTTTTGAAGATGATGCATTGAAATGATGAGTTACTGACAGCAGCTTTTCAAAAGGTCAGATCTTTGATGTAAAAAGAATGACAGTTTCTTCTCTGAAGCCATTATTTGAATGGTATTGTTTTATGCAGGGCCTTAAATTAGTCCCCGACTCCATCACAGTCATCTTATGCAACAATAACTATATCTGTATAGAAGTCTGGATAGGAATATCTTACAGAAAAGCCCCTAATTCTGTAGTGCAGTGTTCAGTACTTATACAGACCAGAAACATAGTGGACCCTCCATTTACAAAATACATGGATAAATCACTTTTAGTAAGCAAGATTTACCTTTATGACAACAGGATTATTGTAACATTTTAAAAATGAAGAGCATAATTTCAGTAAACTGCTCAGTACCACAGAAGAGTATATAAGTAAGTGTAAAAGTGACTTATTTTTAAAGCAGTCCCATGTGGTTCTGTTGTATTGCACTTAATATGATAGATGTTGAGCTTGTGATTTCCTTACTATCCATTTCAGTTGGTTTCTGTCTTGCCTGTTAACTTCTCAGGCTGGTTTGGGCGGTATCACGGGCCTCATCAGATTTTGAACAGTTGTCTTACATCTGTATGGCCGTACCTACAAGTTGTGAAATTTCCTCTGCACAGCTGGGTAGGAAGAGCTGGGTAAAAGATGCTGTAGTCTTTGAGAGATGCAACAAGAACTGAATCTTGTTTTGATCATACGGTTGACACAAAAAAATCCTACGTCTACTTGCAAGCATGTGAATATTTATTCTAAGGTTTTGGGTTTTTTAAATTCAAAGTACTAGAAGTTATTTCAGATATGGCAAAAATCCATAGAATATCTGCAGGTAACTTCTAAAGAGTAGAATTTCACAAATGATCTCATCCATATGTTTTGTTGTTGTTTTCCTTCTTGCAGAATGGGTACAGATGGCACCTGCTTTATTTTCTAAATTCATCCCGAACATTCTACCCCCTGCTGTAGAATCTGAGCTTCAGGAGTATGCTGCTCAAGACCAGAAACTTCAAAGAGAACTTATGCAGAATGGGTTTACTAGGTAACGATTGCTAGTCTTCTGTAGTAATTGTGATGGACAGTAAAGATGAATACAAGTAAAGCTACTGAAGGATTAATTTAAGAGTTAATAAAGAACCTTCAAAACTCAGTACCTAAAATACAGCCTAAACTTGCACGTGTTTTGAGGGCTACCAACGCTGCAGATGGGAGCCATAGCCAGAAGATTGGAAATCTTAAAGCATTTTCTTGAAGTAGACTAGTTGTTGTTCGTGTCCCCTTGTCCTTTGATTGTACTTCCAGTGCACAATCATGTTCTTTTTCAGGCTTTTATGTTGGTCATTTATTTTCTCTTAGCTGGCGTTTTTTTCCATGGTGCTCCTGAAAATGTCATTTAATGACTTCTCCTTATTCCGCTTCCAGAGCTATTTATACAACTAAGGTATTTATTTTAAATGAGAATTTCCCTTCTGAGCCTTGAGCTGAGGTGGAGGGGTGAAACAGTAGATGAAACAATGGAAATTTTTTCTTCTTGTTCAGTCTGAGCTGTGCCAGTTGCTTTATGCTTGGTTTGGTGGAGGTCAGAAAGGATATTGGCCACGTAAGGGGCAATGATTTGTCTTGTGAGTTTACAAAATTGCACTAGCCTGTGCTTTGGTGCAATTGCTCTTTTGGCATAGCTTGCTTTCAATTTAATAAATAAAAAGTGCAAAATACAACTTTTTAGTGGCGTAACTGACAGCATTAAGTCTGAAAGTGTTTTGCAAAGTATTCTTTGTGGTGTTGTATTTTCAGGGTGTTTGGTGTGTTCTACTAAGAATGAATGGGGCATAGAGTCTGTCATCATTAAGAGATAAAACTGAAGTGCAGTTGATATATTTGCTTCATAACATTTTGCATTGATGTTTGATATGCATTTTGCCATGAAACACATTTCAAGATGTAATATGCTGGTTACATTCCTATATATAGCTGTATGTGTATATATGTATTTAAGGGTTGTTTTTTTTTTGTAATGAAGGAGCATGTCAAGTCTGTTCTATTCTGAGTTCTTTGCTCTCCTCTAATTACATCAAAAAACTGAGGAATGCAGCACAACTAAGAGTCTTGAGCAGTTTAATGACCTGCCAGGCTGCAGTTGGAATTGTCAGTTGATCAGCACCATTACCTGTTGTTGCTGCAAAAAGTGGGAACACAAACCAATCACTCAGTGGTATTTCTCTTGTGAACGACCTTAATCAAGGTATACTCAGCAAGTCTATCACTCTAGGACTGGTTTTAGAGGAAGAGCACTTTGTATTATTAGAACTCCCAATTTCAACCAGTTTCCAGCACTTAAGTGTGGAATTATAACTGCTGTGATGAAAACATGTTGCAGTCTCTATTCCTTATATAACAGATTCAACAGCAAGGCTATCATCACAAAAAACTTGGGAAAGCAGCAAGATTTTTCAGCTTTGAAGAGCTTGTGTGCATAAGAACAAAAGGAGGTTTAGAGGGAGATTGTAGGTTTTTCTTTTCCTCGTTTTTTTCCCTACATGGGTACTAATATTGCTTTGAGTTTTCAAGGAGGAATGATGTCAATCTGCATTTGTAGAACTCTGCAGTTGTTGCAATATTCTCCTTGGCGAGGGAGTGCTGTCAGCTTGGACTGACATAAAGTCTGTTTGTTGGGTTTCAGGCATGCCTTAGTGCCTTAGGTTGATAAGTGGAGATTTCATAGTTTTAAAATTTCTCAACCAAACCTTCTAGAACTAAAGAAAGCAACTTTATATGTGACTCAAGGAAAGTGCTCATATGCACCATGATATTTATCTACATTTTGTTAAGATATACTATGAAATTGAACTATTTTTACTGATTAAGTAATAAAATTAGCTAATATCTATTTTAGTAATCTGAGAATCCTGAAGTCATTTTGTGTAACTCCTGTGTTTTTGTAGTTAGTTTCTATACGTCCATAAGAAGTTGATTGTGCTGAGGTATTTTGTTATTGTTTTCATTTTGGCAAATGAACTTACCTCTCTTGCTCCTCTTTTCTAGAGGTGACCAGTCACGGAAAAGAGCTGGAGAAGAGTTATCTTACAGTAAGTATGAATTTTCAACTCTGATGACATTACTGAGCTGGGTATAGTTCCTCCCAACAAATAAGAGTAGGGGATATTTACCTGTGTGTATTTCTGTACCTTCTGAACTGTGCTGTTTGTACTTTATAACAAATCTTGTTTCCGTTTACAGTAGACTAGTAAGTAGGCTTTATAGGCAGCTTAAGAGGTGATAGTCATGGCTTTATTTGGCTTCAGTGAGAGCTGACTGTATTGCCCAACAATCTTGTAAATATTTTGCCAGGAGATAATTTAGTCCCATATATTCTAGATTAGGATTTAAGTATGGGGTCCTGATTGCTTATCATTAAACAGCCCTGGAATTTGGTAATAGTATTATTTCTGGTGCTGCTGTTAATTTCAGCCTGTTTTATTGCATTCTCTCCACTAAGATTCTTCCTGTCCTTTCAGCAGAGCATGTTTGGCTTCCTTTCCGACTGTAAAATGTTACACAGTTCTATTATGATTCTATGATTATGAATGCTTATTACAAACTGAAATACATGAGTGTTTATCTAGTGTATCATCTTCAGGTTACGCTGTTAATGTTCTGCAGGCAGTGCTGTTTTTAGGGTGGTTAGGGAAGGCGGGCAAAGAACCTAACATGGAACCTTAATGTGAGAATATCTTGAACTTTATTTTTATGATTTCAGATGGCTCATCAGCTTGTGCAAGCTCCAGGGGATACAGATAGTGAATATACTGGATCAGCTTCTATTCCTAGCCACAACAGACACTGGAGGAGCACAAGTGATATCCGGAGCCTTCTTTGGCAACTGATGATACTTGAGCTCTGACATGAACTATGCCTCGAAGAAGAACTTTGGACTCTCTTCTTCATATAATGTCAGTTGCTGCTACAATTGGGATGACTTTGAAAGACGTATCTCCTTGGTCTAGTCTCTCAACAAGTTCATGCTCTACGATTATTGTGAGGAACGCACCTTGAAAAATAATCCTTTCGAAGTGGGAATGGGCAGCCAAAATCAGCAGCTTCCAAAAACATTAGAATGGAAGAACCTTTTTTGCACTCTTTTCTTAATATTAAAGACGTTCTTAAAACTAGTTAACATGTCAGTGAATTAGTTTTTAAACTTCAAGGTATTTTCTGGAGCTTTTGATTAAATAATAGGAATAAATTTTCATTATTTTGCAGTATTTGTTTGTTAGTGTAAAAATCGTCACCTTTTAAGAGTTGGTCCCATATAAATGTATCTTCTGTCAGGGAGTCTTAAATTCCAGGTTTTTTTCTTATTTTGAACTCTGCTTTCCTATATGTTTGTACTCTGTGCCTTCAGCTTGTGCACTTTGCAACTTTATAGACCATATTTTGTTGCTGCAAAATGTGTTCTCGAGGAAAAACTTGATGTGAACAAACATGCTGCAAAGTTGCACTTTTCTCTTGCATCAGTAGGAGGTGAATTTAAAGAGGAAGGAAGAAAAGTTGAACGTATTACCATCACTAATCATGACTCAGAAGTTTGTCCCTTTTCATTTTTTATATGTATTAGTGTTCAGTGCTGGGACCAACTCTTGTAGAACCCCTCTCTAACTCTTCATTGGCCTCTGTAATTGCAGTTGTTTGAGATGTGAATTCCAGACTGAAGGAAATACCATGATGTATTTTAGGCCGTGTCATGTGGAAACATTAGTTGCCACGGCTAAATTTTTTAGAGTGGATCATGGAGAAATTCTCCACTGTAGTAGGTCTGTAAACTACATCTCCGTCAGCACAAACCAGATTTGCACCTGGTCAGTCAGTGAATACCACCTTTCCAAGATCACTGTGTGTCTCCTGTGCCATTTCTCCTGGTGCAGGGATGTGATGGGGGTGTGATGGTGGATGTAGTCAGAATCAGGGAGTTCAGAAGTGGTGTAACGCATGCATGTGTACCTGCTTCCAGTCCTGTGTGGGCTCAGCAGGATGTCCAGCTGAGCCCAGTTCTAGGAGGTCAGGACCTATGGTCTGAATCCTAATGATTGTGACGTGAGATTTTATCCATACATGGCTGATGTAATTCCTTTGAGGGGAAAAACATACTTGAAAGAGCAGTTTGACTAAGTTTTTTTTTAATTACTATGGATTTATTTTTATCACTTTTAGTTATAAAGGTAAATGAGTTGGTAATATAAAATCTTTCTGAAATGAAACAGTTTTTAGTTATGTCTTGCACAACTCTTATTCCTGTTTTTAAAAAAAACAAGACAGAAACCCCTGTATGCTTGCATGTATTCATTCTGAAACGCAAGAGAAAGATTTAATAATAATATGTGCGGCAGGGATAAACTTTGTTTTTCTTTATGCTTTGTAGCCGGACTTCATGTGAGTTTAATGTTATCAGTTTCACATCAACCATTTTGGCAATACCTTTAGTTTGGAGGGGGGAAGAAAGTGGAGAAGGAAAAGGACACTGTGATTGACACCATGATTGACAGTCTGATTACACCTATCTATGGCTTTGCATGCATGCAAAGAAAATTTAATTATGAGGAAGTTTTAAAATTAAAAATTGAGTGCATTAGTGTTTTGTTTTCCAGAGAGAGCAATGCCAGCAGTCAGACCCTGTAGCTAACAGTGGAAAAGCAAATCAAGCTGAAGAGGGATTTTCAAATGCTTGTAGCATTTGTTTCAACTTTCTACTGGCCACTTAAGTTGAAGCAACATTAAACAGAATCAGGTATATTTGTTGCTGGTATGTGGTGGAGAAATTAATGAGTGCTAGGAGGGAATAAAAAAAGATTCGTCAGCTTCCTGATTTGTATTAGTTTTGGCTTTAAACAAAAATAAAACCTCTGGTAGTGTCCTTAGCTTTAAAAATCACTCTGCTGAAATGACAGCACTCTAATTCAGAGTAGATGTGTTAACCTAACCTGGTTAAAGTCTGTTTACAACTTCATTCTCATTCACATAGTACGTACAGTAAGCGAGCTCTATCATCTTTGTCATCTGATTACAACTTTTTCTGTTCTTCAAATGTTTTTACTGGTTTAGGTTTGTAAATAACATAGTGCTTTTGCTTCATTTGAGGCAAGAGTTTTAACATTTTATGTCACATTATGCTTGGGGCACAAACTTGTAGCACGGCAGTTCCTTCAGAACAGAAAGCATTCCTGTCGGCGTGGTTCACTTCATACGCACTACAAGCAGTGCTTGGATGCTTCTCAGTCCTGTGCAGCATTCTCACTCGGCCAACATACAGGAGAAATCTGTTTGTTAATCACTGTATTACGTTGTAAATTTGGCATTAAAAATTGTGTGTTTTGGCATTATTAACATAATGCTGAAATCGTGTTTGTCTAAGGCTTTATCATTGTGACTGAGCATGAAACGGAGTACAGCATACTATACTAAATTATTTGTTTCTCTGTAAACTTGCATTTTACAGTAAAACTAACTCAGCCACCTTGAGCATTGGTACTGTAAAGCCACAGCAACTATGAACAGCATGATCCTAACTGCAGTATTTAATTTAACCAAATAACTTGTGGTAAATCCGTTGCATCTGTAGCTTACTCTGTTAAGATTAAGCAGTAAAGTTGGTTATGCAATGGGTGTCCTCTCTATGTTGCACTGGTTCTATAGCCAAACTTGCTACATTAAAATATTTTTAGATGAATTTCAGTTCTTGATTTTGAAAGTTGAAATATCAAAGTTCATGATGATTGTGATGGTAGGGGATTGCCAATATATATTTAAGATGGACTTTGATGCAAATCATAAAAGGGAATCCACATAGATAAGCGCTAGTCTCTTCTATAGTTGTATTTCCTTGATGTCTTTCAGCAGTTATTGAGGAAGTATTTGTAAAATGAATGGTTTCAAGCAATAGTCTTTTGACCTCAGGTTTAAAAACAGAATAACCAGTAACACAAAGATCATGCTCTGAGTGACAGACAAATATCTTTCATGTGTACTGTGGCAGCCCTGGGGAAAGGACTGTTTTATAGAACTATGGAATAGTATAAGAAACACCCACCTACTTAAATCTCTAATCTTGTCATAACACCCAGCTCCTGCTGAGAGAAAACCAAAGGTGTTTTGACATCTTGAAATGCACCAGGTGTAATGCAGTAGAGCTCACAATATGTTGGTTTGAGTACGTTTAGGACTGGTACAGTTTCTGACTGCAACCAAGAAGTACTGCTCGTGAGGAGTGGTCTCTGCTTGGGTTCTAAACTTCCTTATCTGTTCTGCTGGGATGGTGTGTGTAGCAAAAATGCTAAGTAGTGACTTGAAGCAGTGATTGAACACCTGGTGGAAAGGCAGGGCCAACCCAGGGGGGCTCAGGTGCATGCAGTGCAGCTGAGTGACCGGAACGGATGGAGCCAGGATCCACCCCTTTCCAGCCTCATTTAAGGGTTGGCAGGGGAGGTGAGGAGATCTTGCTGGAGATGCCTGCATACTTGAGGCCTTCTAAGGGTAAGCAAATATTTTTTTTCCCTATGTTTCTTTGTCTACAGCTGCTGTGTTTGGGCTTGTCCTTACTTGCTGCAGCCTAGTACTTTGCTACCCTGCTATCATTATTGTGCTTTCCATCAAGTTATGGCATTACAGGGTGGTAATGTGGGAATACTTAGTGATATTAGTTGGGTACAGTAAAATGAGCCTCACCAGAAGGCGGCTGGGCACTGGAGGAGGCTCTCAGGGTAATGGTCGCAGAGCTGAAATAGTACTTGGATCCTGCTCTCAGACATGGGATTTGAAGGTAGATTCTCAATCTATAGCTATTATGACTTTTGTGAAAGGAAATGAAGGTTATGTTTAAAATTTCATTTCTAGCTAAGAGGAGAATTAGTAGGTAATTAGGGATCTTGCCTTCAGAAGCTTTATCTTGAGGTGTTCTCTGGTAGAAAAAGTTATTTTTTTCATGGCAAAGCTATGGGTATTTGCCTGTTGGTCTCCAAGGTAATGGTACAAGATAGTTGCACTGAGGGTACTGTGCTTGTAGCACTGCAGCACTTGAATTCTGGGTTTAGGTAAATGATTTTTGTTTTTTAATTTATTTTTGGCTTACAAGCTTCAGATAAAGTGACAACCAGGGAAGATGTGTACTGGAGTAAACTTCCCAGTAACTGTAGCAGAGGAAGTTTTGTCCAATAGGACATTACTTTTTATGTCATCAGTTGGTGTGATATGGTCCCAACAAAGTATTTTTATGCTCCAGTGCCTGTTAACAGAAGTTGTTCAGAGAATCTAATCTTTATTGGTATGTAAATACTGTGCCTTTGGCTTGGGTGCTGAGCCATGTCTGAGGGTGGGTGGTAACTGTTGAGTCTGAGCCTGAACCACTGATTGAGCACCTGGGGAAAGGACCTGGGAGCACAGGTGAGGGCAATTCAGCTGTGTGACCAGAAGAGCTGGAGCCTGGCTGCACCTCTCTTAGTCCCCATTTAAGGACTGACCACCACTGGGGAAGGTTCTCTTTCTGGAGATCCTTCCTTGGTGAAGCTTTCTCATGTGAACCTAGAATCTTCTGATATGGGTGAACAGTCTTCTTCCCTTCCCTTATAGCACCTTTCTGGTGTGCTAGTCCTGTCATCACACCTCTGTAGCAATGACTTTCCCATTGTGTTGATCTGTCTGGTTGCTACAGAGGGGAATCTCAGCTTCTGTCAGGGGGTGCAGGAGAATGATGGTCCAGCAGTACAAGGCAGACCACCTTGATGATCTGGCCTCAGTTGAAAGCTCCCTAACAAAGTACTTCACTGGGGGGGGTTGGGGTGGAAGGATTAAATTTGAGTATTTTGACCTAACCTGAGTGACTGGTTTAAGGGGATTCCAAAATTTCATGGGCAATGAGCATTCTGAAGCCCCTTTTGGCTCTCTCTCCCTCTCTCTCTCGCTGAGGTGCTGTGGTGCATCTGCTTAGGTTGAAATTACTGTCCCACAGAAGCACCTAGTGACTGAAACTAAATTACTCCGAGCATACACCCAGAAAGAGTCTGCAGAGGCAATTACCACAGAACAGCTGATGTACTACAAATTCACATCTTATCTTTGCAGTAACTGTGGCAGATAAGGCTGAGCATCACCCTTGAAATGGGTCAAGGTGTGAAACATTAAAATTGCCTGTTGTAGATGCCTGATGTGAATTTCCTCTACGGACAAAGTGAAACAAACAAAAATTTCAGCAGTTCCCACATAGCACTGAATACATATCCTTCATGATTTCAGCTGTTGAATCTGTGCATTGCTAGCCATAGCATGCTGGTACCAGAACCGCTGTCATTAAAGGAGCTTGAAGCAAATCTTGCCAGGCAGGACCTGTCTGACCACGCAAGGAAACAGACCCAGTTGGTTCCTTTTTCATGAGTGGATTCTGTGTTCAGTCTTGAGGAAACACCTACTGCTCCCTGTTGCTTTTTGTAGCACATATTTTTCAAACTACACAACTTTGACTGCTACACACCTGCAGTTCCCTTGAAGTTCCCTTTAAATTTTACTGTGTAAAGATTGTGTGGTATATAATCGTACCAAGGGCTTTTCCTGCTGTGTCTTGGTAATAGCTGTAGTTGTCATAGCTTGTGCTCTGCTTTCCTGCTGACGATGGTTTGATCTGTTACAATGAATGTTAGGCAGAATTTCATTCAAGCTATGGAACCATTTTCTTGAAGTACAGAGATGCATCATACCTAGTGATTATTTGATTATAATATAAATAAACTAATCATTGTATTTGTTCCCTGGGTTACAACGTCTGCAAGCATGTTCGAGTGATTGTATGCCTTCTAGTTATGGCTCCAGTTTTCTGCTTCAGAGGATGTCATATTTAAGTACAGATAAGCAGGGGAGATCCTTGAGCCGTGCTTCTGTTCTGAGTATTCCCCATGCAGGTGTTGCAACTTGGAAAAAGTATACATGCTCTTGTTGATATAAATCCTTTATCTGATTCATGGTTTTATATGAAAGTCTTTCCTAATAATTCCCACCGTAAAATTTGTCTTTCCTTAATAACTGGTGCTAATATGGTGCTAATGCTTCTTAGAGCTGTCATAGTCCCAAGATCTCATTTCTGGCTAACTGCAACTCAGAGCTCCTCCTTGTGAAAAGAAAACTAGGATTGGGTTTTTCTGATGTGTCATTTTGACATTTGATGTAAAAATGAGTGATCTGAATTGCTTACCCTGTTGCTTAGTGTAATGTTATCCTATAGCTCTTTGTAGCCAATCTTCTTTACTTCCCTGGGTGCTAGTTTTGCTGTTTCTCTTTTTCAGCTTTTGGTGAGCACAGCAGTTGGCACATGGTCTTCTGCTGGTCACCTCTGTCTTGCAAGAGCTGCCTGTGCCTACTGCATGGCTTTCAAATGGCAGTTTATTAATACAAGCTTCCCCATTATTGCTATCAAAGGCTCTTGCTGCATGCTTGCTGAATGATTTGCCCTAATGTAACCCAGCTATGTTTATTGCCACATGAATCCGTGGCCATTCTGTAAACTATAGAATCAAGCCTCCATCATTCGTGCTCACTGTTTTAGCACTGTTGCTGGACAGACTCACGTCTGAGCTTGGAGATTACTAATTCAAATGGGAATTTGTGATACCGTGAACTGATCCTGCTGGTGAATTGGGAGTTACCAAGTTGATTTCCTTCAGTGGAAGTAAATAGGAGAGACGTCTAGCATGAGAATACTTCATTTTATTTAGCGAAGAGTTGCTACACTGGAAATTGCACCAACTACTGCAGATTCTCTGAGATCAGACTAACTGATCATCTGGACTTCATGATTATCCATTATAGGATAGCAAGCAAGCTTGTAATTTGCCAAGTCATCTTACCAGCCCAGCAACTCATCTTCTAAGCACCTGTTTGCATCTGAAGATCCAAACTGAGCAACTTGATTATCTTTAAGGTCCCTTCCAGCTGAAGTCATTCTGTAAGCAGGGCAGTTCAGCAGCAGCTTAGCTGCTGTGGCTAAAGTTTGGTTTTGCAGTTATTGTTGCAGAATGTTCTCCTTCATCTACAGGGTGCTTTAATTCCTTGTCATTTAAATTGTCTGTCACCACACTTGCACTTTCACATGTTAAATTAAACCACAGTTGGTGTTAAAGTTTCAGGAGTTGCCTTTGAGGTGAATTTATTTGCCAGGACTGCTGTGTCTTCCTGGAGTGTGTCATCTCTAGGCTCTGCTGTAAGAAATCAGTCATGGCTTTCTGCTTCTGAAATGTCAGAGAGAGATGGGCACAACTGCTCTGAGCTCTCCAGTGCAGTGTGGGAGGGCAGGGTGAGCAGTGGGACCCACAGCCCTGATTCTGAGCCTTTAATTAATGGTGTAACAGCAGTGTGCATGTAGCCCCTGGCTAACCTTTGGGGTTAGGGGCTCCTCTGCCTTATAAGCAGGGAGACAGAAGATTGTCCTTTGCCCTTGAATTTACTTAACTAAGCAGGTAGGTGTGTACTGGGCACTGGAGGACATTATTAGTTGTACCACCAAATGGTGCCTGTTTCAGTTCAGCAGTTCCCAATGCAGAACAAACCTCTGCTGTTACGTTGGTTTAGCAGCAAATCTCTGATTGTATTTAAACCATTTCAAGAGCGTTATTGATTTTGGAAAGCATTCTGGAAGATAATGCATGTGAAGCTCATTCTCACTGGAGCTAATTTAACTTTGGTTTGGGCTGCATCCTCAAGCTTAGCTCAATCTGATGAATTCCTTTTGTGTTCAGTACAAATGCTTTAGCGATTATTGAGTTACTTCTCTTTTATCCACAAGCTATCTGTGCACAGGAAAGAGGTCAGATCTGTCTGTTTTTAATTAAGCCAGTGTAGCTTTAGTTATGTATCAGTCAAATTGAGGCTCATGAATACTGATCTCTAAGAATTTTCAGAATTTCAGAGAGGTGAAAATACAGCTGCCAGGTCATGTGGAACATGACAGCCCATGAACAGAGAGGAGGGAGTGCACAAGGTGTGTGCCTTCATAGGCTTAATTTCAGCATCCTTTTCTTCTCCAAAGCATTGCCTGGATTCTGTCCAAAGCTGATAGTTTTCCATGTAATGTCAAATGCCAAGACTGTATTTCAGCTCAGCAGCATCTTCTGAGTTGCAGCTGCTGAGGACCTTCAGAAAGTGCTTAAGGCTGAGTTGGATGGGGCCCTATGCTGTCTGATTTTGTGGGTGGCAACCTTGCCTGCAGCAGGGGATTGGAACTGGACAGGCCTTGAGACCCCTCCCAGCCCAAGCCATTGCATGAGTTCCTCCTGCTCCACTCCTGGGTTTGCTGGAGTGGGTGCTCAGGGAAGGACAACAGTGCAATTGTAGGGCTCTGTCCCTTTATGAGGAGAAAGATTATGACCTGAATTCCCTTGGGCTTAGTAATCTCCCTGCAGTTGCAAAAGCAGGTTTAATTGCTCTCTTCTACATGGATGATGTACTGGCAGTCATTTAGCAGAGTGGCATTTTAATTCCCCTAAATTGTCATGTTGCAGAAAGGATTAAAATGCTGGTAGCTTGATGTTCCAAAACAGATAGAAATCTGTTATGAAGAGTGATGGGAGCGCTGCCTGTGCTATCCCAGGGTGGAACTGCCCCATGAAATCCCAAAGGCTGGGAGTTTGACATAAAGTGTGTGTTCAGTAAGTGCTCAAGTGTGTGACTGCACCTGCTGTTGTGCAAAGATGGAAATGGCATTTGTCTGTTCCTTGAATGATACACCAACCGAGTTGTGTGAAACTGTGACTCGAGTGAAGGGTTCCACCATGCTGAAACTGGGTTGGACAGTAAGTTAGGCAAGATAATAGAGTTTGCTGGAGTTGTGGCCCTCAGAGGTTTCAGGGCAGATCGCTTCCTTCAGCACGTAAGGGTGGTGGAGGTGATTTGGGCTCTGAAAGCAGATGCAAGATGGGAGAAACTAAGAGAGACTTTACATTCCAGTCACAAAATTGTTTCCTTTGCTAAAATTAAATTTTTCTTTGTGTATTTTGTTAAGCTCCATAAAGCACAATTGTTCATGAGCATCAAAACTGATGTGAATGCTAGAGTAATGCAATTTATAAGCAATTTTTAGAGGTAATTTATGATGAAGTTATAAGTTTAAAAAAGCTTACAGCTTTTCCTCACTCTGATTGCTGGTATGACAGCCTCTTGCACAGCCATTCCACACATCCTTCTAGAATAAGCTAAATACCCTGTTTGTTTGGTTTTTTTTTGGCAATGATTACGTAGGTACCTGCTGCACTGTCCATCTCTTTCTCTATTGAGAGAGCCTGGGTGTATCACAGTACCCCATGCCCCATAATTTGGAATCTGCACTGACTGTGGAAATTTGAATGCAATTTTTTGAATTGTTAAATGATAGCATGATGAGAAGGAGGATGGTGGTGATCTGGGGAATTTGTATTGTACTTCTTGATGCACCTCAGCCAGAGCCAGTCCCTTCGGTCCCTGCTTCAACTTCAGGAAAGAGCATCCTTGTGATGGAGATGTGCCTGGTATTGGGTAATGTTAGCCCTCTTTTGTCTAGTAATCTAGATGCTTTTTGGAGTATTGAGGTACTTAACTTTATAAGTACATTTTTTTCAGTCATACTATTCCTCCATTTCTCATCTATAAAGAGGCAGTTACTGCTTTTCCTCATCTCCATTTTGAATATTTCACAGACCAGGGTAAAACTTCAGTCCTGCCAGCTCTGATTGCCCTCAAGTGATGCTGCACGGATGATAAATCTCTTCTTGCCTCATTAAGTATTTTACAAGCTTGAAGTCTTCCATCTGCCTTTGATGTCCTCTGCCTTGCTGTATGCCCATTGTCTGGCTTGTCCTGGAAGTTCTCTTATGTACAGCAGGGTTTTGGTGTGGATTGCATCCTGCAGCATGGGTCTGGGGCCACTTGATCGCTAGAAATGGCATTTTTGGTACTGAGATAATCATCTATTTCCTTCAAAAGAGCAGTTGCATAGCACGGCTGGTAGAAATCTCTCTATTGTACCCTTGGCCTGTGTTTGCTGTTGTGCCTTGGTATTAAATGAGTTTTCTGAAGGCTGATTGAGCCTTTAGCAAAGATTCCCCATTGGATTTCAGTAGCCAGTAGTGTAAAACCAATAGCAGGCAGCTGGACTTCCAAATGTTGTGGCTCTGTGTTCTTGTTTTATTTTAATTCACCTTGTGATATGTGTTTATTCTCCTGTAATGCTCCTGGGCCACCCTGAAGGAGCTCTATGTGCATTAACAGCCATGAAAGGTGCTTCTTATTCACCACTGACCCTGTAAGCACACGACTGATACACAGAGTGATGATATTGATGCTTTATATGTTTGGTCCTGGGGTAAGCAGTTTCAAAGACCTAAACCAACAAAGAAACAGGCCAACAACAACAACAAAAAAAAGGTTATTTTCTAAATTTTCTAGTTGGATATCAAGAGATCAAGACCAGAAGTTTTGTTGTTTTTTAAGTGAAATGGCTTTAGCAAAATGAATCAATATTTACTTTTAATGAACCATTTCTTTTGAGTTCATTCTACCATCTCTCCCATTGCTTTCTGATGGTGAATGTAAAATGGCTTGCTGCAAGATCCTAGTCTCAGTAAGCCTTGTTCTCAATTGAAAGCAGGTGAGCAACAGTCTAGAGGATGCGCCATCTTGGTCTGTGATCAGAAATAATTAGTTGATTGGCAGCTGGAGGATTGCCCAGCATGAAGTGGTATCTGTACTCCCATTTTGTTCATGGGGCGCTCTGGCTTTTCCTCTGAACTGCCGAAATCACAAGAAAAAGATTCATGACACGCATTGCCATAAATGCTGTTCCTAATAAATGCACAGCTTTGTCTTGGACCTGCAGCTATGACCTTGTACAACTGGAGATGAGAATCACTGGACAGGTGTTTTTGTTTGATCAAGATAAGTAGAATGCTACACTGAAAATCCAGCATGACTTCAGTTCCTATGGAATAGAGCAGTGCCCAAATTTGTGCCTGAAGTGGCAGCTTAAATAGATATAGCAGGTAAAGAAGGCCATTAAGTTTTTCATTATTCAGAAATGTATTGGTCTGCTTTAGAGACTTTACAATGAACAGTCATTAGTAATTTCCATGGACTGTCTTTGGTGCAAACATCGTTCCAGTCCAATGTTCTTGATTTCTGTGGTGCTGACTACAAATTCTTCCTTTCTATTTTTGGCATTTATTTAGTATTAGCAAACTTCCTGGTCCCATGCTTCTTACTAAAGATGTACTTAAAAAGAGTGACACAAATTGCTATTAGTTTCCCATTGGCTGTGAAATAGCTTTTAATTAGTAGTTGCCACAAAAGCAGTGCTTGCTTTAATCAACTCTAGTCTCATTGTTTGGAAGGGCTTGCAAGGTTGACTGGCTTTCTCTACTTGAACTGTGTTCACAGTTATGAGGCATCAGGCTAATGAGACCACTACCATTACAATTACCATCTTATTAAACCCTAATTAAGGACCCAATTCTGCTAGGTGCTTAGTGCTCTTTGTAAGTAGCTGAATATCTTCGTATACCCATTTTGTGATCGCTAGTTGAAAGCGATACTTGGAGAAGATTGAAGCTCTCTGTTCGCGCGTAAGGAATCTGTGGTTTGTTTCAGTGCTAATGGGGTAATTGACCCTAATGATGTTGGCTGCTATGTAAAGAACTGCCTTTCCTTCCTCAGAGCAGCCCAGCATCAATGTCACTGTTAAATGGGCTGTGATCCACATGGCAGAAGGCTGCATGTCACTGGATTTCCTATAAAATGCTCAATGGTAGATTGCCTTCTGCACGTTCATGCACTAGTGAAATGAGTTTGTAACTTTATAGTTCATCAGAGCCAATTACATGTGAACTCTACATTAGCCAGACCCGCTTCGTTCTGAATAAATAATTCTGTGCTCCTGAGCCTGGAAAATGTTAGCTGTAGTGTCTCTTCTTAGAATTTAATTTCAAAATGACCTTTCCACTGCCTGTTTAGTGTGCATGTTGTTGAGCTGGGCACCTTCCAGAACACTGAGGAGAGCGTCTCATTTTTGTCTCAGGCTGGTGGTCTTCTCCTGTTTCTGTTGAGAAGTCTGTATGAACTCTTCTGAAATGATCTTGTGGAAAGTTTTAGGCCTGCCTTTTCTCACCAGAAGAATTGTGCTGTTCACAGTGATGGAGACAAGCACTTCTTGGCAGGAGCTGGGGGCTCCATGAGCTCTGCTGGCTTTCTCCTTGCAACAACCCTTGTGTGTATCTGTGACCTTTTCCATGGAGGATAAGTAAGGCTGAGGATGAGTGTTATTCCCTGTGATGCTGAGCGAATGTACAACACCATGTGTCTTGTACTTCAAGCAGCAGCATAAAAACGGCCCTCTTTCATTTCAGCCTGGCCTGATTTTAACATTGATGTATGTTAAGCTGTATGTTAAGTTGATTTTAACATTGGTGTATGTTAAGCTGGATATCCTTAACTTGTGCTGTTTTCTCAGTGGGATCATCTGCACCTCCAAAATTGAGCTCACGTGGGGCTCCCACCAATCCATTGCTCCAAAATGCTGCCCTAATCACTTTCCAAAAGTTAAGAATTAGGCTTATTTTACAGGCTTAACTGCAGTCATATATTTTTTTTTACATTGCTTTTGTGATACAGATGAAAGTTTCCTGATTTTGGTCTTGATATATCTCTTAGAGGGCTGTCTATGCCTCTGCAGAGGTGCTGTTGAGGGCCTGAGGTGCCTGGAACCAATCCTTGGTTGTGGAGGGTTGTTAACATCAGATAATAGAGCATTCATAGACTTGATGTTAATCACTGATTCTTTACTTTCTGTCTTAATTAGAAGAATGATTTCTTTGCTGTGTTGGGTGAACGATGAATTGAATGCTGAATGACGGAGCCAATTTGCATTGCTGCTTAGATTTAGAGATTCATTGCAAATTTTGTCAGCTCACATAGTTATTGGCATTTCCTTTGCATATACTTTGTGACCTTCAGAGGCTGAGAATTCTTCCTGCTGGTTGTCTGTTAGCCTTATACTTTGCACCTGGTCCTGCTGAATCTGAAGTTGGGTGGCCCAATATTTCACTTAGCAATCTTGCTAATGAGAAACAAGATCAAGACTAAATGAGTATTTTCCTTCCTGGGGGCAACACATCTATCAAAACTCCCTATAGAAAGTAATAAAAGCTGGTCTGGACTCCTACCAGACCTGGAGGAAACTGCCTGGCTTCTGTTAAGAGCATATCTTAGAAGGGTGCTCTTGTACCTTCACATCCTCGGTCTTAACCTTCTTCCTGAGCACACCCTAGGAGTGCAAAGCAAGTAGAAATCCCTATCTTAAAAGGCAGTTCCAAGAGGTGATTTCAGCTGTTTATTAATGGAAAAGGTCTTCTCTCTTTGTTTTCTTCTTCCCCTGCAATATGAAATGTGAACAGTGCATTTAGCTGTTACGACAACTGGGTTTTAAAGCCTTTTCAAATACCATTAGTCCTAAAACACCAGATGTCAGAGGAGAGGTTTTGAGGTATATTCCTAAGGAAAGTCCAGCTTGCTTCATAGAATCATAGAATGGCCTGGGTTGAAAAGGACCATGATGATCATTTAGTTTCAACCCCCCTGCTATGTGCAGGGTTGCCAACCACCAGACCAGGCTGCCCAGAGCCACATCCAGCCTGGCCTTGAATGCCTCCAGGGATGGGACATGATCCAGGGGGATGGGTTTCCTAGGATGGTTTCTTGATCTTGCTTTGTAAGTAGAGATGTTCCTGGCATGGTGCTAGTCCTGCTTTCAGATCTCCTTTTGAAAATAGAGCAGAGATCTGATTTCATCCAAGAGAAGTATCGCTGAGTGAAGTCATATGTCTTACAGGATACCAACGTTGCTTTTCTTCTCCTTCACTTACACTTCTTTTACTATTTCAAATTAGCAAAGCTCTAACCTTACATCTACTCTGCACTTGTGTAAAGCCAGAGCGGGAAAAACTGGACTTGATGTACTCATGCTTGTAAAGCTGAAGATCAGTGTTAGAATGGCTTGGGTTGGGAATGGCCTTAATGATCATCCAGTTGCAACATCCCTGCCATGGGCAGGTTGCCACCCACCAGATCAGGTTGCCCAGGGGACAGCTGTCCTATTAGGCACTGAACAAATCTCTGGGAGAGATGAGTCTGTGATATCAACTTTTTAATCATAGTTGTTCCATCTCCTGAAATCTTTATTCTCTAACATCGGTTTGTTAGAAGATCTTGGTTGCAATTAACCTTTAAATGTTTAGGCAGTTGTAATGACTGCTGAATCCACTTAATGCATTAAGAGATTAAGGATGCCTTTTGATGGTGGGAATTCACCTTCTGGGCTGTCTGGGATGGATCATTTCCATCGTCTCTCTCATATTTAGATTTTCTGCTGTGTGCAGCTCCTTTGTACTTATTAATTTCCTCCAAGTCTCTGCTGTCACACCTTTGTCCATGCCCCTGGGCTTGTTGTTGTAGCCAAGGTAAAGCTATTTAAAATCGTGCATGAGTGGATGCTGCCCAGGATGTGCTTTTGGAAAACCTGTGGGTTTGTTTTGGTCACTGCCAAGCCTCCTTATGTAAAGGGAGACTTCTGGACTCCCAGACAAGGCACTGAACTGGAGGCTGCCAGCTATGTGCATCTGCTTCTATTTGCTCTATGCACAACACGCACTACAAACCGTATCTTTTCTGTGCTCTTAAGTTTATAAAAGAACCCACTTATTAAAGAAAGCTATTTCCATTCTGCCAAGCTGCAATGTTCAGAGACACAATTTATCAAAATTAGCATTCCTAAAGTTTTCCTGTTTTCCAGCAATTTGACTGCAGTAACTATCCCAGTAACACATTTCCTGCACAAGAGCATAGCATAGGTGTTCCATTAATCAAGGAAATAAGTCCTCAGGTGTATTTGTTGCTGGAATGGCATGTTCTGCCTACAGCTGGTGCACCCTTGGTTCTATTGGAGTGGGTTTGGTTACCCCTGATCTAATGGGGAAGGAGAGTAATTACTGAGAAGAAAAAAAGGGAACAGTTGGGGTGAGGAGGGGAAGGAAGGAAGGATATCAGCTGTTTGCCTTGCATTTTGCTTGGAGGCCTCCAGCACACACTACAATGGAACACAGATGGGCAAAAGGCCCGGGTTGGGCCCCATGTCTCAGGAACTGGTGCTCTGTGTTTGAGCAGATATTCTGCTTGGTTGCCCTCATCATGAAAACATCTCTTTGAGCCAAGTGGATGTCACACTTCAGAAATTGAAGAGTGGCTCACTATCAGTGTTGTGTGTTTCTCCATGGCAAGTGGTGCCGAGAGAAACTGGAGGGCTCTGAGGTGTTGGATCCAGGTGCTGGGTATGAGGGAATGTGGTGTTAGGTGGAAGCCCTGGGTGCTGAGCTGCTCCCTGGTTCTGAGGTGGCCAGGCTCCCAAAGTCTGGCAGAAATGGCTTGCTTGGCAGTTATGCACTTCATGCAAATGCGTGCCTGGCTGTGTCAGCACTGGGAAAACTAGCCTTATTGAAAAACAAACTAATAAAAAGGCACAGCCTTTGGCAGGAATAAATCTTTCAGAGTTTTGGGATGAGCAAGAGACAAACGCTTCTGTAAATCCCCCAAGGCGAAAAAGCTGTGCAGATTTATTTTCTTGTTTTGCACATCCTTTTTGTCTCTTACTCCTTCTGAAAAGCCAGCATCTGGCTCCCTGTGCACCATGCCACGTGTCCATGGGGGTACCTGGATGGGATCTGTCTTGGAGTATGTGTGAATTGGTTCTCCCAGATCCATCCCACTGCTTTTGTCTACATGCTGTGCGCCCTGGCTTGGTTGTGCACACACAACCTGGGGGACCCTGTGTGCAGAGACCCTTTTTCTTCACTTTGACCCCATGCACGCTATGAAGCTATGCGAGTTAAGTTATGCAATGGTGCATAATCACCAAGGTGTTTTTCCTGTACTGTGCAGATGGACAATCTTCCACACCCCAGCATGATGCTCCTCTGTGGGTGTTGTCTCTGTGCCCATGCTGGGAGCACCTGGCAGTGGCACAAAGCTGTGGGAGCTCAAGAGGAACAGTTCCTCCTCGGGGCCATCGGGTGTGGGTCATGGGCACTCCCCAGGCCTGCAGGGCCATTGCACAACAGGTGTGCACAAGGGGACGTGCTGCACCATGAGCATCCTCTGCGAGCTCTGTAGGCACAGCCAGCACACGCCATCCTTGCTGTACCTCATCTCAAAGCAGGGAGCCAGGTGAACAACCTGAGGATGATGGATGGCCCCCAGCTCCGTGTTCTTGCTGTGACTGGCTCCTGGGAGGGAGGTGGATAAGGCTTGAGATTTGGAAACAGCCAGATAGCAGGGAATGCTGATGAGCAACATGACTTTCCAGATACTGTTTTGTTTCTAATCCTGCATGGCTGTGGATGGCATTGATTACATTGGTCTTGTCTGAACTGGAATTTACAAGGAATCTTGCTTCATAGGACAAGCTGAAAATCCCAACACACCAAACTTAGGCAAATTCAGTGCAAGATTTGCTTTACTTTTTGTATTATCATTACCATTTGCAAATGCCCTTCTTTGGTCTTGGGTTGTCACAGGGACAAAAACCACATTTATGCTGGTATGTGGATGCAGAACCAATTTTCAGGGTGGCAGAAGGCCAGCCGGGGCTTGTCTGGCTGCTGGGAGCCTCTTTGTTGGGCAGTAGAGGACATTGCTGAGTGCCAGGCCTGGGGTCAGGCACAAACGGGTCCTGGGGTGGCTGAGCAGCCGTGTGCAGACTGAGGCCTGTGATCTGTCTTGTTGCTGGCTGATGAGGTGATTGGGGGTGACAAGTTTGTTCCCCAAGGGACCTCAGCTTTGCTCCCATCCTGTCTGACAGATAACAAATTTCACTACTAATCCTTTTAGACTGAAAACATGATTCCAGAAGATATTTGTTAAGTGCACCTTTATTCCATGAGGGAAGTTGTAGCATGTATTTCCCATATGTGTTTGCAAAATCATTCTAAATGTATGCATTTACTTTTCCTAGCTTCTTGTCATCATAGAAAGCAGTGATAGACAGCAGTACACCCCTGTAGACCATCTCTGCAGCAATCTTTTGAGCAGCTTAATGAGTTTATAGCCCAATTAAGGCTTGCAGGAAACTCATCTGATTTCTTTCAGCTGCAAAGGTCTCCACTTGACCAGCCTTCATTCGAGGGCAGAGCCCTTTAGCTTTTGGCTTGTTCTTCTGCCTCTGGTTTCCTCACCCCTGCTGTAGGGAATGTCTCAGATGATGCCCAGCCAAACCCTGGGTACTCTCATTGAATGAGAAACACGCTAGAGTTTGGTAGACATACACAGCCAAGCTCATCTGTTCCATTCAGTTTGGATGGTGTTCAAGCAATGCTGTTAGAAAACTGGTGAGGAAACTCCTTCAAAGCAGTTTTAGCTAGAACTGGGTGAAGAGTCCATAACAGAGTGAAGTGATCCAAAAATGAATGTGAGCTGTGAATTTAGAAAAGCATTAGTGAATTGTGTCAACTGAGAGGAAAACGGAATCGTTTCCATTCTTAGTTCCTTATTTGCAGGTGCAGGCTTTTCTTATTTGAAAAGAAACCTGACTTTTTTTCTTTTTCAAACAGCTTTCCTTGATTAGAAATTGATTCATTAATAAACAGCTTTAAATGACTTTTTAAGTTAGACAATTTTGTAGATGGACTCCAAGCAAACTACTTCTCTTTGCTTGTCTCAGCAACAGCTTGAGAAGTCTTAGGTTTTATTTATCTGGAGCCAAACCATTTTTCAAAATTCATTATTTATCAACTTTTAGTCATTCTTCGGAAAACAATGTTATTTTAATTTGACTAATGTTAATTTATTGGAAGTGCAATTTAAAAAATTTGTTACAACTAACCCTGGGTAATTTTTACAATTCCAACCATTTTATAGTGATATTTTGTTAATGGCACACAGTTTCCATTGGACCTATGTATTTTAAATATAGTTTCCAGAGCTGATTGACAAATTTGCCAGCATCCTTCAGTAAGCTTTATGACTTGAAGTTTTCCAGTACTTGACTTAATGAAAGATGAGATCAAATCAGAGTGAGTTTTAAAAAAAAAAAAAAAAAGTCTGGTTTATAATTCTCTATTAAAATACTCTTGAATTACTCAGCTGTTAGAGATGGAATGGAATTTATTGTTAAGTTATTCACTTAGATAATTACCTGTGGCTTTAATTGAAGAGAAAAAAAGGCAGTAGGATGCCATGTATGACAAGCTGGTTTCCTGGTAGGCTTGTTTAGGATTATTTGCTTGTCCACCCTTTGAGGAGGATCTATTGACCTTCTGCTTTTTATGTTTTAACTCTGTGGTAGACACTGAGCTCTGCTCTGTGACAATGAGTCTTGTCCATGGATTCCTGCCTTGCTGTGCACCAAGGATGTTTTCAGGCAGACCCCTCATTGGGTTTCTGTTGCTGTGACTTGTGGCCTCTGTGCTGGAGGAGCCTTTCTGTAGAGGGAATGCAATCAGCATTGGGCACTTGTAAGCCAGAGGGCATGGCTGAACGAAGGCATGGGCTGTTCAGAATTATTTTCACAACACCTGCTGGATCTGTTCTAAAGTTAATATTGTGAGATGTGGGGAAAGCCTAACTATAGAAAATTCTGGCTAATAAGAGAATGAGAAACTTTCAGCGCTAAGATGTTCTGTCCATTAGTGACGTAGCACATTCTGTAGAAAATAGCTAGGTACCTTTCATCAGTATTAGACTTTCACCTCTTTGCCATTTATAGGCGGCTGCAAATTAAATGCCACATAAGAAATCCTGATCTGTTTACATTAAGGCGATTTTGAAATGATGTGATCTTTCCTTTGATTAACAGGACTCATGAAAACAGAAGTTCACAATTTCAGAGCTCTCACAGGGTACTTCATGATTAAGTGAAGCAGTGGTTGTTAGGGTAGTATGGTTAGGTTGTGGTTGGACTTGATCATCTTTAAGCTTTTTTTCAACCTGAGCAATTCTATGATTCTGCGATCCAAGGCAGGCACAGAGCTGCATGCCCAGCGATGGCAGTCATCCCCAGAAATCCCAGGCTATACACTAAGCCTGTTTGTTAGCCATGCATGGTGGCACGTGATTATTAATGCCATCTTACTTAATTTTCCATAAGGATTCGGAAGGATTTTCCCCTTGATTATTTTATTCAGCAGTTTTACTGCAAAACATGGGATCTAAGATATTTTTAGGAAGGTGTTTGCTCTGAAATTTGAAATCTGCCCAGGAACAGAACAATTTTAATTACAAACGAAACAAATTAATAAACCCATGAATGTTTCTGATGAGTTTTTATTTACACTACCAGGTCCCCAGCCAGGTGTCTGTTCTTTGGCATTTAGAAAGCAGCAGTTTCTGTGTGTTCCAAGAAAAAAAACCAACCGCATGCCCGAATGTCTGAAAGGAATGAGATTCACTCCTGAGAGGGAACTGATGGCAATGCAAAGTAATACAGTGGCCTCCTTTGGTTATAGCACAAAAGATTAATGAAATTACAGGGGCTGCTCATGTACAAAATGTACATAACAACATGTGATGCAAATCATTGTTTTGTTGCCTAAGTGAGAGAGAATAAGCATCTCCATTAGCTTCCTTTTGTTCTCAGAATAGTCAGTATTTGCTTTTACATAAGGTGTTGCAGCCTGTGTGTGTCTGCGCTCCGTAGGAACTTCGTGCTGATCAGCTAAGGCAGTTCCAGGCATGTTCTTGGAGCTGCTGTGATATTATAGGGCTCTGAGGTTTTCAAGTAAAGTGCTACGAGAACAATGAAATCAGTTTGTTCACTGCTTTATTCCAATTCCAGATTTTCTCCTGTTAAATCAGTGAAAGAGAACTTCAGTTTTCTCCTGGCAGAAAACCTTCATCCTGATGCACACGTGCTGTGAAACCACCTCTGATGACAGCAGCCAACCTGCTGGCTGTGCAGTCCCACCAGCACCCCGTCCCAGCTTGTCTGCCATCCTGCTGGGTGACATTCTCATCTTGGCCAAAGGGGCTCATAGGGTACACAAACCACAGAGGCTGAGCTGTCCCAGCCTGTGGATTCTGGGACATTTCATGATGGAAAGTCGTGACAGAGACACAATTGCTGTACTGATTCAGCTCTTTGGTATTTATTCAGATGAATTCTCTCTGCTCTTTGAAGGCAAAAATGGCAATGTCATCTGCTACTAGTCATCAACATATTGAACAGCCACTATGTGCCAGCATGGCTATTTTTCAGCAATAAAAAATAGAGGTGCAAAGTAGATTTTATGAACGATAAGGGAATTCTAAGTCCTGCAACGTTCCGCACTGTTTGTAGAAGGCTGTGCTCCAGCCAGCTCATATGATTGATGACTTAGTAGCTGTTCTGATCTACCGCATCATCTTAAGCCATTATACTCTGCTTAATGGGGTAGGTTGGAAATTAGATTGTCGCTGTAATGGGTAACTCACAAATCTGATAAAATGTGGAAGTTTCTGGCAGAAAGAGATTCTTCAAGGAAATTTCAAATTAATGGAAACTTTTAGGTAAAATTGGAAGGTTATGGGGTTTTTTTGTTTTGTTTTTTTTTTAATGATGGAAACATTCTTGACAATTTCTAGATAAAAGGTCTTTTGGTAAAAAGAATTAAGATGCTTTCTGACAGGGAAAACATTTACAGAATTATTTTGTTTTTTTTTCCTGTTAGTAATTGAATCTGCTGTAAAATTCAATTTCGGAGGATGAGCTATGGATCACTGTGCATGGAACATAAAGAAGAGCAATCTTTACTACCCCACCTCCTTACCATTTTATAAGGGAAAACTTTTTTTCCATGAGGTTGAAGCGTGTTTTCTTTGATTTGTTCCTGTTGGGGGCAATAGAACTTTTAATGAAAAAGACAGTAAAAATCAGACATGGCTGCTGGGTTAGCTGTCTTGCTATTTTAGCTGTGTTTATTCTCAATCTCATTCCCATAAACACTGGAAGATGTGAAGTTCCATTTGTGAGATGCACCTAGGCGTACCGGTCCATCTGTTTGTCTTCATTTAGAAATAGAAAGGAGCCACAATAATCTCTTCTATCATGATTGCTTCGGGGTCTCTAGCTGTGCCTGTGAGCTCCAAGTGTGTTACTGCTGTGACAGCTGATTTAAACAACTCAGAAATAATGCTTTCCAGAACAGAGCCCCGTTTCTTGAATCATAGAATAGAATATGAAGGGTAAAGGTATAAACTATAAATCCTACATAAATATTCCCTTAGGAAAACATTTTTTCATTATTTAGTGAAGAAGATTAGTGTGTTTCTGAGCTGAACTGGTATTAGCTCACAGCTCAAAGCTTTCAGCACCATAAATTGGGCTGTGAGTTCACAGGTTAAATGACTAGAAATGGGAGCATTAGGTACAAAGATATTTGAGCAAGAAAGATCCCCAGAGAAACATGCTTGTAGCAAAAAGATCCTTCTTAGCTTCAGCTGGTAATGAAAGAAACTGGCTGCACAAGAATGGCCTATGTAAAAACCACATACAGAACAGGAGACCTTGAACAGCAATGTAAATCCCCAAATGCTTTAAAACAGGAGGAACTGAGGCATAGAATTGTATCCAGGACTTCTACTGCTTTCTTTTTTCTATTACTTGCCTAACTTATGAAAATCCTCCTTCTCGTCTCTGTAGAATTGTTCTGTCAGAAAAATCAATATCCTTTGATGTCTTTAAAGTAAACCTTGTTAATACAGCCCTGATATGCAAGGAGGCTTGACTATATTTCTCTGCCTACGTGTGTAGGTTTTCTTCTTATCTGGGGTATTTTATCTCTGGAGCATCATTTCTCATTCAAAGCAGCAATTGCTTTGCTTGAGATGATTTGGCTCTGCTTCCTGACAGGCAGCATTTCAATAGTTTAACTTTTGCCCAAGTATTGAATGCTCCAGGCGTTACCCCTCTGTTTTGAATCCCTAGACACAGAACTCGACCATGCTCGTTCTGTGGTCCTTTCACATGGCTTCCTGTAGTTGTTAAATGCAATATTTACTGACTTGGTGTGAAAATATGAACAGTATCAGGTACCTCCGATAGCTGTCTTCTGATTTGTTTTGCATCACCCTCACATTTCTGCTTGTACCCACACCTCTGTACTAAAAGCTTTCAGTAGGAGATACGTGCTTATGGCATAATATGAGGCACAATTGGGACTTAAAAGCATTTTAAGAGGTGTAATGAGTGACCTGAAGGATTAACACTTTGTGTCAAAATAATTTGTTGCAAATCAAATAGCATTCAAACCATTTCATTTGGTCATCTGTGTTGGCTTTCAGCAGATTCAGAGTTTGTTCTAGACTGACACTGAACACTTATTGTAAAGTTAATTGCAGAACAAGTGATGAGAGAAGCCCAGCTCAAAGGCTTTCCTCTTAATGAGTGTGCTGGAGTTACTCAGAAAGCTGGGGTGCTGGGATGTTGTTCTGAAGAGAGGGAAAAAATGGTGATGCCCATAAAAGGAGAGCATCTGAGGACCAAGAGTAATGTTCAGCTAAAGAAAGAAGCAAAGAGAGCAACCATGTTCAGAAACACTACTGAACTGTGGGTGATGGTGAGGAGCCAGAGCTTCAGCTCTTAGCAAAGAAACATTGCCTTCAGAAGCATAGGCACCCTCTGACCATCAAATCATTGGAAAATGATAGCTTAGATTTGGTGGCACAGTCCCTACTGATTGTAGCCTCTTTGCTGTTGCAGAAATTATATGGAGATACTGATTGGTATTTATTTTTAGTCTATTTCCTTTGGCCAGGGGCGTTATCAAGATAGAGCATGAAAAAAATAAAGGAGTGTTTTGAAGATGGTAGACTTTGCTTTTCCATCTTATTATTTTACCATGACCTGCCCTTCTAAATTTATTCATAGCTCTATTGCACTTCATGCAACTCAGTCCTGAAGCAGGGAGTTAGATGTATGCATAATTTTGACCCCAACATGGACTCCCTGGGGGTGGCAAATGCTATATTATGTCTTCCCATGAAATCATAGTAAGTGAAAGATTTGGGAATCTGTGGCACAACGACTGTAAGCTCAAAGTCTTGAAGCTCATATTAGAAAAGTGGCTTATTGTATAAGACTTTTACCACACCCTAAAATGTGGTATGATATTTTGGAAAGAGTTGCTTTGTGTATAAAGGTTCTTCACCCACCCTGTGTGGTTTCTAATGCTGCTTTGTAATGGTTATGCTTGTGCTGTTTTTGTTTATGATCCGTCCACATTTCCATTCAGAAACCTATTATAACCTAACTATAAAATAGCATAACAAGTTGAAATTTCTGCATGTGTCTGTTTAGAAATGCATTCCCCATATGCAGAAGGAAATGCCTGTCTGCATGAATTATGAATGTGTACATAAACCAAAGGGCAAACTTTCTTTCTTGTTTTATTTGCATCACAGGTCACTGGGCTTTGAGATGAGTTACTCTCTTCAGTGAATATCAATAGAGTTGACACTGAACTTCCACATGGCTGGTGATGCACCAGACATAATTTATTGGACTTGTGTTATCTTCTTCAATGCCAGGCCAACTCCTGGCATAGGCAATGCCTAATCTCTTCCCTTCATGATTTGGAGGAGAGTACGTTGGCTCAAATATGTAGATTAAAATTGATTTTGTAGGAGTTATTTATGGTCTTAGTATTCTGAGGCTGCATAGTCTGTAGTGAGCTATCAGACAACGCTTAGGTCAGGCAAACCTGAAGCTGATAAACTCTGCCTCAAGGAGGATTATTTTACAGATTTATGGTGTTCTCCTAGCAGCCTTGATCACTCAGATTGACTCAGCTGCCTGATCACAAACAGAATTCTAACATCTCTGGTAGCAGGCATAGGTAGCAGTCTCAGTGTGCTGTATCAGTTTTGGGGCGTGCTGGTGAGACAGCTCAATTCCCCAGACCACAGGTGTTTCTTGTATATAATGTATATAATTTTAAAATTTTAGTTGACTACTTGTTAAGGTGCCTTGATATGTAATCAGTCCAGGAGGCACAGCTGACAGCCAGCTATCCTTTGCTCTCAAACTCATGTCCATGCAGAAAAATCTTAGCCAAAAGCTCACAGTCTTCTAAGACATCAAAGGTCACCCATCATTGACATGGCTTCTCTTCAGTCTCCAGGAGTCCTCCTTTTTCCATGGTCAGCAGCTGCTTTTTCCTCAGCTGTTCCTGTGGTAAAAGGAACTTCTCCTTTCTCTAAATTCCTGTTTTGCTATGGAAATCCTTCTCATGTTCTGTGCTTTTTAACTATACATTTACTCTATCACAGGTGGGAGGAGGGGAGACTTTACTTACAGAAATGAGAAGTTAGAAAATGGAATGAAACATGAACTGTGTGTAGTTTATCTCCCAGGCAGGATTTGTTTAGCTGTAAGCATTCATAGAATCATAAATAGAATGATAGAGTCATCACGATTGGAAAAGATCTCGAAGATCATCAAGTTCAATTGTCAACGCATCACCACCATGTCCCTGTTATATACAGGCATGTACGTATCTCTGCATGCACGTACACGTGGAGCCTTCTGTACATTCCTTACCACTCATCTCAAAGGTAGTGTGTCATGAGCTGTGGATAGGTTCCTGAGACACCCAGAAGTGCACGTTAATTGCAATTCAGGGATCCTGTGGTTTGGACTCGATTGCTCAGATAATCAGATAACCGTTACTGCAATGTGTGTTGCTTATTTACTGTCAGCACTTCAATTAAAAGTGAATTAGCATGTCTTTTACACAAGGTTCCTCAATTAAATAAGGGTTTGGGTTTTCTTTAAAGTATATAGCAGTTGCTTCCAAACCAGGGTATTTTGCAGGATATCTCAAGTGAAACGAGAGGGAAAGCCTTGCCTTGCATGTATGATGACAAAACGGTGGAAGGAAATCACAGAATCACCCGGGTTGGAAGGGACCTCAAGGATCATGTAGTTCCAACCCCCCTGCCTAGCAGGGCCACCAAACATACACATTCAGATCAGGTTGAAATGTAGTAGAAGAGGCAGCTCCTGGTGTGTGTTCTGGTGTAGCTGCCAGCACTCTGATCTCCAGGGTCACAATTCACCTTCAGATATTAGAACTATTGTTTTGGGTTTCATCAGCTCAAAAGTAACTTCTCTCATGCTCTTTAAAAACTTAACATTTTAAAATGATTAGTGTAATATAGGCAGGGATTTTCTTGGGCCTCCTTTTTTTTCTCATGGATTTTTCTGTTTCTCTACATGTAGTTATAATGCAAAGGTCACCTTCCTTTGTGGGTTACTCCAGGTATCGCAGTTGCTTTTGCTGATGGGAGAGTGGAATTATGAAGAAGACAAGGTTCAACCCTCATATAGCAGCAAAGCAATGTTTCTTTGATCAAGTTATTTCAGTTTTATCTTGAAATGATTGTTTATTCCTGGAGGTGCTGACTCCAAATGCTTCCATGTAATGATATTTCACGTTGATAACAGAGACCTTTCAGTAGCTTATATATAGTACCTTATATAGTCTTATATAGTAGCTTCTTCTACATGGTCCTATCAATTAGGTCTTAATTCTATTGCCTAAATAAGGGGATATAATGTCCTTTTGTGCATCTTAGCAGCCATCTGTGGCTCCAGGAGGGTGTGGGTCACCCTTGGTCTTGCATCCTATCTTCTAGCCCCATATGTTTTGTAGTAATGCCATCAGCACTGAGTATTTAGGATCCTAATCACTTGAAGGCAGCGGAGACACTGTGATCCATTTCAGTGAATTTGAAGCAGAGCCATAAAGACTGGCTGAAACAACTGCTATCTTTTATGGAAAAACACAAGTTATGTAGCTGAGCTTTTAAAGCATGTAATTAATTACTGAAATTCAGTACCATATTGCACAATATTTGACTTTTTTTAAAAAAAAAGTTTCTATACTCCATTGCAAGACACATTTTAAGTCATTGACATGAAGCAGAAGAATGTCTTTCATTATGTTCACAATTGACTGTTTTGCATCCACATCAGAGAATAATGAAAACAGTTGGAGTTAAATTATTATAACTTAAAACCATTCCCTGGCATATTATTCTCTCAATATGCATGCTGCTGTCTTATGGAAATTTTATAGAGTGTGGTGAAGACGAAAAGGGAGATGGAAAATCCCTGACCTCCTCTGATCACACAGTTTGTTTCCAAACCACTATACAGTACCCTATTCAATACAGTATTTAGAATCAGCACATAGCAAAAATTTCCATGAAAATTCCCAATTCACTGCTTTAATGAGCACTTAGTAGATAGACAGGATTTCGGTTTGATAATCAGACTAATAAGCTTGCAAAAGCCACAGTTACTTCAAGTCCTTGAAAAACTCTTGTCTAGTGGATTTAGCAATATGAATGCTTGAGTGGCAACACATGAGAACAACAGCAAATCTGGCTTATGGCTTGCAGTTGCTCTAAAAAATAAAGTCATAAAATACTCTGAGGAGGTTGGCCTTTTGATCTGCTGAATCTTGGCTTAGTGACTTAGGCAACAATTTTTTAAGGATTATATAGTATATAACAGTCAATTGCCTCCTGAAAATTTTCTTTGTTTTCCTTTTGCAGTCATACATTCATACTGTCATGGTTGTTTGAATTTCATAAAAAATCTTGACCTTATTGCTCACTGCCAAGGTGCTCATCTGCTGAAGGCTGGATAATGGAACGATTTGTAACTTATAATGAAACTGAAAAGGGAGAAAAATAAATAGAACTGTTGTAGTGTTGCTTCCCTCAGACACCTACTTCTGTCTTTCAGTTTTGTTCTTTAGAGTATTCTTGGAACAATGCTTTTTATCTAATCTATGGTCAAGTGTTGAATGAATCACAGTTGGCCCTTGCTGATCAATCATATTAAACATGTATCAGACCTTCTTCCATTGAGTGAAACATTAAGAAAGTAAGATAGACTTGGATAGTGCAGCATTTATTTTTTTCCCTACCTGAAAAGAAATGTTGACCTTTTTCACATTAAAAAAATCCTGAGATTTAAAGCTTTTAAAATATCATTTTTTATTCATACCTCCCAGCTCAGATAGTTAAAAAACTAAGGGTGCACTTCTGCTAAGGCTGAGGGTATTGGTCCTTCAGCATGCTGTGCTTGTTCCTCAGGGATTTCCTCGAGCCCTGTCAGTCTGTCCTTCAAGCTTTTCCCACAAGGACATCTTTCTCCAATGTCCTTGCTGAAAAGCAATGAATGAAGTATGGGAAGTAGCCATCTCTTCTCCCATCCAGAGTTATTTTCAAATCAGTTTCTTGGACTAAAGTTTTTATGAACTGACCTTCACCTAATTTTTCATATATTTATGTTCTCTTGTTAGCTCATGGGAGGTGTTTTGTTTTGTTTTGTTTTGTTTTATAGAATCATAGAATCCTTAAAGTTGAAAGGGGTCTTTTAAAGGCCATCTAGTCTAGCTCTTCTGCAACAGAGACATGCACAGCTAGATCAGCTTGCCTGGGGCCTGATCCAGCCTCATCTTGGAAGCCTCCAGAGATGAGGCATCAATCACATTTCTGGGCAGACCCTTCCAGTGCATCACCACCCTCACTCTAAAACACTGTTTTCCTATATCCAACCTAAATCTACCCTCCTTAAGTTTGAAGCCATTTCCCCTTTTTCTATCACCACAGAATCTGCAAAAGAAAATGTCTCATTCTTTCCTGTTGCTCCCCTTTAGATACTGAAAGGCTACTATCAGGTTTGTTTGTTTGTTTGTTTCTTGTGAGTTTCTGTTCTGAGTAAAAGAGTAAAGAAGTAGAAGAGTAAAAGCAAAGAGTAAAAGCTTACAATGACAGGTGGTGGATCATGGGATCATCCCAGACTTGGAAGGTCAGTTCCAGCCATAAATTGATGTCCTTCGAAAGTGTACTTTGCAAGCATAAAGCAACATTCTTGTCTTTCTGTTTGTCTGATCTGAGCCAGTATTTGAGTTAATAGAAGGTTTGCCTTCAGGACTGGGTATTTAGGTCTTTCAAAAGTAGCCAACAGGTTTCTGTAACTAAGTCATGAAATCAGTCCAACTGGCTTTCCTTGTGTATGGAATATATTAGGAATCTATGCAAAATTCTTATCTTAATGCTCAACTACCTCTCCACCTATCTCTAAAATGAAATATTTTTTTCATTTGGCAAGGAAAATAAAGCTGTGAAAAATTCTTTGACTGCATAGTAAATTGCTGAGGAGTTGTTGGAAAGGGCATGGAATTGAAGGGATGGAAAAGGACTGAAAAGAGTTGCTGCCTCTGATCATGATAATAAATGCATCTGAATGCACAGCAAACAATAGCACACTGGAATAACTGATAACAAAGCAAAAATGGATCAGACGAAAATAAGACAGAGGAACGGAAACACAATTCATTTAGATCTGAATTGTTGACTGAAATGTGTACTTTGCAGGTGGATTAGCTTTGGAAACAGTAAGACTACTACAGGAAAAAGAAACATAAAATTTGCTGTGTGCGTACTGGGGAAGAATACTGGCTTCCAGCATGGAAATGCAAGTTCTAATGTGTAGCTGCTGGGTCACTGAGCAGTGGCTGATAGGCAGCAGCTTATCTGTTCTCCAGGTGTTTTTCCTCTGTACTTAGGTATTGGAGATGACTGTCCCCATGATCTGTTCTGTGTCCATGCTGCAGGTTATTTCTGCTCCAACAAAATGTTTTGTATTGGCCATTTTTTTATACCACAATCTCTTTGTCTCCATTTCTCCAGTTTGACAAGATCCTGTTGCATTCCCTCCCTTCAAGCATTCTTGAAGCCATCTCCAGCTGGTTGTTGAGTGCGTTTTAGTATGCGTCCTTTCCCATCAATATCCAGGTCCATGCCAGAATTAGTCGATGAAGCAAGATCTGTTTCCTCCAAATCCTACTATATAGGAGGAGTATGTTTGACCATGAGTATTTCTGGTTGAACCTGAGAAGGATTTTGCAACTTTTGATCTAGAGAGATCAGGCTTGTTAGTTTCTTTATGCAAGGTCCCAAAGTTCTCATGAATTTGGCGTGTGTGATATTTTTCACTCCTCCCTGTCTTCTAGGCAGTTCTGCAGTCGGAAAAGGATGTTGAATTGGTTTGCTGGGATTGATTTCAAGGCAATCCTTTGGCATCATCTGTACTTCTTTTATCTCCTGGTTTAACCATACTTCTTTACAAATAGTAAACATTTTGGAGTTATGCTGTTGGGTATAATTCTTTTGCTCTGCTTTCAGTCCCTGTGCGTGACTATGACCATTTTCCAATGTGACAAAAAAGGTTTCTTGCTAGCGTGTGTCTGATGGAACACAGTAAACAAGGCAATTAAAATCTCTTCTGGACTTTGATCTCCTGTTCTCTCTGTACTACCAACAGCAACTGTTTTAAAAGATGCTTTTTACCAGTGATTTGCAGTATAATTAATGTTTTCCTGACCTGACTTTCATGTGTACCAGTGACACCTCTCACCTTCAGTGCTGTGGAGGATTGCTGTCTGCCATTAGACTGCGGAAATCTGGAGTGGCTCATTGTGTGCTGAATAAATCAAGGGATGTCTTCACGTCAGTCCCTGATGCAGTGCAATCTCAGCTCTGCCTGACCTTTTCTCTGTAATCTCAGCCCTTCCTCAACTTCTTTACTGACTTTTCAGCCTCCTCATTAAATCTGAGAAACTGAGCAACTCCTGAGAAAAGGTTATGAATACTGACAAACGCTTGAAACAACAGATCTGTTTCAAAGAGAAACTGGAACTGCTAACGGGCTCTGAGAACAGAGTGGGTTGGGAGCATGCATCTGATTCTCACTTGAGGCTATCATGCAAAAATCCCAGCTAGGGAAATCTCATCATGAGGTTGAAGCTTGGAAAGCACTGAGCTGGAAGCTGGAGATTCTGAATAGGACACACAAATATTTAGAGCTATTAAAAAGGTAAATCAGTGACTGGGAACATCAGGTCTGTGAGCTGGATAGGGACTCTGAGGCCATCCCAAGTCAGTTACAATCATACTTTTATCAAAATGCAATGGTGCTACAAATATAGCCATTAAGAAATGCTTTATGAAATGCATTTTAGAAAACTATTTAGGTTTCAAGGTGAAACTTCCCCAGAAAAAGAACAGATAGCCCAACAAAAGTGCCACTTGATAGGAATGACATGGGGAACAGGTTGAAAGCCTCTGAACAGTTCTTGGAGACAGCAGAGGAGGGCCATAAATACATTATTCTAGGACAAAATGTTCTTCTCTTGACAGTAATAAGAATAGGAAAAATAAAATTATTAAGAGATAGGTGGAAAGCCATTCTGACAAGTTGTTTTTTGCCAGTATCTGGCTTCATAGTGTTTCCAATTTGGGTATAATGTTTTTATGTCCCTTTGGCAATGGCGAAAAAATACAGATGATTCATATATAAAGATTTATTAAAGAAAAATGTAGGTGATATTTCATACAGAAAAAAAAATCATTTTGATCGTTTGCAATTATGGGTAAAATTAAATTAAGGCAGACCTGCTCTGAAATCAGCATCCAATGAAAGAATTGCAGTCTAGATTTAAGTTTTGAGACATTGCTTTGAAAATAAGATCTCATTTGATGAAATTGTGAAAAACTCATAGACCTTGCCAAAATTAAACTCTGAGACAGTTAATTCATAGCAGTTAATAAGAATTATTGCATTTTATTGCTTGACTTTTCTCTCTTCCTCTTTTCATCTCTTGAATCATTTAAAGGAAATCTGTGTGAAAATAGCACATTGAAATCAATTGATTAAATCTGATTATCCTTTTGTTCCTTTGGTTGCCAGTGGAAACAAGCACATTTAGAAAGAGCCTCTGGTTATCTTTTTCATTCTGTCTGACAAAGGCCAATAGAGCTGATATATATTCAAAAGCAAGATACGTCCAGCTGTTAGTGTTTTTCTGATGAACAGCTTCCTCTTTGTACTTCTTTCTGTCATTATCTTGGAAAAGTCCAGGATATTCCAGCCAGTTTTTAAATTACCTTGGGGATTTTTTTGGTAATTGTCATGCAGGTTAGAAAGCCAGATGATGGGTTGCACCTGGTTGCCTCTTTGCAAATGATTTACAGAATTGAGCTGGTGCTGAGACAATGAAAGGTTCTTCACTTTTCACAACTTTTCCTTTGAAATCTTGCTTTACCAGCCAAATACAGACAAATTAACCCTGGGTGCGAAGCATGCACTTAATGTCTCTCTGAATCTATTTATTTAAGGGATTGTATGCTACAGGGCGACTCTGTCAACTGGAGGCTGTGCCTTTGGTTTCCCTTCAAGTCCTATTTCTTGAATTTTTATTACTAGAGAATAGCCTAGTGTGATACCCTGCAGGATTATTTCAGTTTGGTGTGACTTTCATCTCTTGATCAGAACAGAAATGCTCGTAGAGCAAAGACAGTATGTATTAAAATCGGTTTAGTTGAAAGCCTATTTTTTTGCCAAAACTTCTGATGACAAATGCAAACAAGCTCCTTTTATTTACCTAGCAACCTCAAGCCCTGGCTAAGAACACTCAGTTCCTTGCTGTGTCGGTGGCAGATGGGCCTGGATGTGAGGCTGATTTAATCTCCCTGGTGCAATAGGGCTATCAGTTACCAAGGGGAGGACAGCTGTGCTTTGCTGCTCATGCGTGCCACTTCAAAGCCAGGGGAGCAGCAGCAGCAGCAGCAGCCTTGGCATCTACTTAATGTCAGGACTGAATGTGCTTGTTGAATGAGGAGACAGGCATTTGTGCTGGCTGTTATATGGTGTTTCTCGACCTCACCTGGCACTACTCAAGCGGTTCGCTGTTGCCCTGCCCTCCCAAGGCTTGTAGAGACTTGTTTGAGCAGAGGGTTTGTGGTGGGAGGAATCTGCTCACCCACAGCTTTCTGATGCTGGAACTGAGGAGAGTACCTTGTCTTAATCTATGCAGGGGAGGAAGTTTGTCTGGTTGTGTTGAGTGGTGACTGGCTGAGAGGCTCTGGTGATGAGCAGGATGGAGGAGGTGCCTCTTGGAGGAGTCATTATTTGAACGATGTTTTGGCTTTGTAGGCATGACACTGGAAGTTAACTGAAGGACACGAGCTCAGAGCACTAAATGCAATGTACTAACTCCTGTGTTAGCATGATTTATTCGTGTACAGTAGAGATATCTGTACAGGTGGACAGAGAGTATGCTTTGCAATCGATGGCTGGCATTTTAAGAGTGGAGATTGCTGTGTTTAGTGGGCACGGTAGAGATGGAGCTTGATTACCTTGATGTTTTTTTCCAAACTTAATTGAAAAAAAAAATAATCTATGAATCTATGACAGTGTCAAGAAGTGTCAGTGGAAAGGACAGAACTTGAATGCATTCTGTTGGGCATCCTTGCATGTATCAGTTTTGGAGTATCAAACTGTTTTCCCCTCATAACTTTGACTTTTTATTCTCACATGGTATATTTTGATAATGGAAGAAATGATGATATCAGTAGTGGGAGTGGGTGCACCCTCAGCAAGTTTGCAGATGACAGCAAGCTGTGTGATGCAGTTGTAATGCCTGAGGGGTGGGACGCCATTCAGAGAGACCTAGACAGGCTGAGCAGTAGGTCCAGCTGAATCTCATGAGATTCAACAAATCCAAGTGCTAGGTCTTACACCTGGGTCATGGCAACCCCTACTATTAGTACAAGTTGGGGGTTATAAGGATGTAGCACAGAGCTGCTGAAAAGGACCTGGGGGTACTGATGGATGGTAAACTGGACGTGAACTGGCAATGTGCCTTTGCCCAGAAAGCCAGCCATATCTTGGGCTGCATCAAGCATGGCCATCAGGTCAAGGGAGGTGATCCTGCCTCTCTGCTCCATGCTGGTGAGACCTCACCTGGAGTACTGCATCCAGATATGGAATCCTCAGTGCAGGAGAGACACGGACCTGTTGGAGTGTGTCCAGAGGAGGGTCCCAAAAATGACCCAGGGAAAGCCTATTCTGCTGGGACAGACTGAGAAAGCTGGGCAGTCTGGAGAAGAGAAGGCTCTGGGGAGAGCTGAGAGTGGCCTTTCGGTGTCTAAGGAGTGGCTACAAGGAGGCCTTTCGGTGTCTAAGGAGTGGCTATAAGGAGGAAAGGAACAGACTCTTCAGCAGTGATAGGTGGCTATCTAAGTTTCCTTATTCAAATTAAAGGAAAGGAGATTAAAATTGGATATAGGAAAAAGGTGTTTTTTTAGCAATAAGGGTAGTGAGGTACTGGAACAGGTTGCCCAGATATGTGATTGATGTCACATCATTGAAGACACTCAAGGTCAGGCTGGACCAGACTCTGGGCAACCTGATAAAGCCGTGAGTGTCCCTGTTCATTTCAGAGGATTTGGACTAGATGGCCTTTAAGGGTCCCTTCCTGTACAAATTAGTCTATGATTCAAAGAGGCAAAGCATTGCCCAGAATGATTTTTTTTTTTTCATTTGTTTTTCTTCAGTCAGTGCCCTGTTTTTTGATGTTTAGCCCATCCAAGTTTTTAGAATCCTTTTGTATTTCTTCCCTCAAACTGCAAAATCCATTATTCATCCAGCAAGCAGGAACAGTCATCCTATCTGACAGTATATTAAGCTGCAGCTCTGTTAACATGGTCTGCAGAGAGGCAGTTGGTAACTGGCAAAGCAAAACAGTGAAGGACCGTGCCTGCAGAACAGGAGGGGGTGGATTTACAAGCACCTGAGAGCACCAGCTTTATGGGCTCAAAGGGCTTTAGTGCTCTGGTGCTCCTTACACCTACCAAATGCACTGAAAATGAGTAGTTGAAACTACGTCAGGAGTTGAAACTGTGTCACAGACCAAATCTGTAGTGGTTGGGTGTTTGTATAAGAGGTGCATGGCACCCCCTCTGTCAAACCAGGCACAGTAGAGCTCTCTTGCACCAACTGTTTAAGACAAATAAAAGACACAATAATACATCAAAAGTAGAGCATGTAATAAAGGAGCTTAAAGGAAGGTAGCTGAGTGTATGGAGACAAGGCACCATGGTTTTGGTTTCCATGTGCAATGAATGGATCCCTTTGGAAAGACTGAAATGCTGGGATTTGGGAAGGTATTTGACAGGCTGATATTTCGATGGTCCACTTTTGTTATAATAGTGGAAAAACACCTGTGTTATTCCAGGAGATTTTTGTTAATTAGGGATTCATTTAAGGATTTCAAACAGCTCCAACTCTCCTGTCTGATGACATACAATAATTAAAATCCAATGGGTAGGAAAGACCATGCCTTTTATTACAACTGTTGTTAAAGCAAAACAATAAACCCCCATACTCTAAACAAACATCCAGTGATTTCGTAGTTATTTCAGCTATTTTGCACTGTTAGTAGAAAAAAATCTGCAGTGATACAGGTCAACTGCACAGTCTGCTACAACCAGTAGGATTTTTTCCATTATTACTTGTGGATAAAGGAGCAGGCTCATAAGAAAGTAGAGTCCCTTGGCGCACGATGAAAGAGGAGTGCTTTAATTCTATGCATTGCCTCATTAAAATGGCACAAGGAGTGAGGCACACGCTCAGTCAGTGCGATGAATGTGCACAGTACTCTTGAGTTGCTTCTGTTCAGCTTTTAAATGTGTCTGTGCTCATCCCAGTGACAATCTTTTGTTTAGGAATATTCAGCTGCTGTCCCCATAATTGAATTTCACTCCTGACCCTTCCTCATCACAGAGCAATGAAACCCCATAGCCATTTGTTACAGATTTGATCTGAAATTGTGCTTGTGACCCAGGGATGAAGCATGTGGTTCATGAGCATCCTTGGTGATCATTTTAAATAGAAGTCAAGGTGCACAGTCAAATCCCAGGTAAAGAAGAAAGGATGTACAGCACACATAGATGTACACACTCTTAATGCATAGAGCTATATATATTCTTGTTTCTTCTTGTCTCTAGGAAAGAGGAGAGCTCTCTGTCTAATCAAATGCTGTGTATGGCACAAGGAACCTCATTCATCCATTCACGTAAATTCTATGTGAGTAGCAGGATACCATTTAGAAAGGCAATCAACCTTTAAACCTTTGGAAAGATTTCTAGCAACAGAGAATCTATATTCTCAAAAAAATCCAATTAACTTTGTAGCTAATATTTTGTGCCTTATTTTTAACATGAATCTATCCAGCACATCTTTGGCCTCCAGCTCTCATTGCTCCCTTGGCAGATTAATAATCCCTGCATTATTAGATGTTCTCCCCAAGTCTATATGTATTGGAAGTACTTCACCTTTTAACCTCCTCTTGGATGAATTTATATTGAGCTCCTTTGGGTCTTTCACAAAAGCAATGAACTCTAGGAAATCCAGCCCCAGTGGATTTGTTTTTCTGGTTCTTTCACAACTGTACTGGGAAGCTGAGAAAGAGCGAATAACAAAGCAAATGTAAAGCATCTCAGCATGGTGATATAAATGGCAGGACAAGCTAACAGCCTGCTGCAACTGCATTTGTTGGCATTCTTCTCTGAAGGAGCTGAATTATATGAGAGGAGTAGGGAACCAGGGGAGCTAGCTATGTACCTCAATAAATGGGGCATTTCGTGTGAGAGCAGTGGGGCCATGCAGAAAGTGAGGACAGGGCTGGAAAAGTGTAGCAGGCAGGGAGTGCAGCTGATCAGCAAGACCCATGGGAGCTGTCTCTAAACAAGGCTTTGGCTCTGCTTCTGATGAGGCTGGATCAACTGCTGTCAAACATTTCTCTTCCTCTGGGTGGCATTTCTCTGCTTTTATATCCAGGGTTTGGTTTGTACTCTGTCAGCTCAAAGCCATGACTGCCTTTGTTTCTTGCTGTGTAGTAGCTATACATGTAGACAGCATTATTTAAATGTGGATGCAACAGAGTGCCCTCCAAACAGTACTTACAGGAGAGGTCTGGTGCACAAGCAACTTGTGCATCTTTCAAGTGACAATGTGGGGTCTGTGGTCCTTATGCTCTTAGCCAATGCCTGTACGAAGGTTTAGAGTATGTGAATGTTCACAATTGCAAATATTTCTTTTAAAACAAAGTGTATCAGCTGATTAGAAAAGCTACAGGAAGGGGGAAGACAGAAACAGAGTGAATGTGCTTTCGTAGAAAATCCTCCCAGGACTTGTGATTGCACTGAATCTACATTTGCATAACAATCGCCTTGTCTAACTACTTTCCAGTAATTTGTGTAGATGAAAGGATAATTTTCCTTTCGCTGTTTTCCACATTACATAATTTGTTTGGAAATCAATAGAATTACAGTTTTAAAAATGCAAATGATTTTCACTGAAAGTCATTCTACTTCTGTATTTTTTTGTATTGATGTTGTTTGCGGGCGTTTTAAATACTTAATCATCTTTTTGCAAAAAAATTCTCTCTTTTATACCTAATTGTACCTATTACACTTAATTGCTATACAGAACAAACAAAGCTTAAAAGGAAAAGTGATGACTATCTAATGGGGAAAGTTTCGAAGCAAATCTTCCAGTGTAGTTATTGAATCTTCAGATCCAACTCTTCAAAGGCATCCCGTTTATTGTCCAGGTGTAGTCTACCATATGATAAAGAAAATAGACTCAGTGACCTCAAACAGCCAGCAGTACCATCAAAAACACGAAAGCAGAAATGATTCATCACAAATATGCAATAAAATAAAATAAAATAATATATATATATTTCACAATAGGCACGTTAAACATGTGAAAATGAGTTGGTGTCAACAAGTGAGGATGAGAAAGTGCCCTATGAGTGACCTTTTGGTTTATTAAGGCCTAATTGCATACTAAATAACATGCCTGTCAGTATGAAGTTGAGGTATACGTGTGACAGCAGCTATCCCCTTCCAGCTAGAATTTCTGACTCTGTAATACACATACTTCAGATTAGTTGAAGTAGAGTAACGGATTGGGTACTGTAAAGAGATGTGGTTTCATAAACAACCAAGTACAAGTAACTGTGCTTCTGTTTGGGGATGTGCTTGCTTTGTGAGTAAAATGCCAAGTACCTTATTCTGGCCAGAATTAAAGCAGAGATCTTCATGTGGATTCCAACCCTGTGTGCTTATTGGCCATGTGAGGGCACAGCCTGCAATTGGGGTAACAGAGAGCGATATGTCAGTATATCTGACTTTCAGTTTGCCAAAGGGGGCTTTTTCCATGGGACTCTGCTAAATGGCCCTTAACAACTGCTCTGTTCTGAGTGTCTGCAAGCTGAGGATCTGCAGAGCTTAAAGAGGCATTGCATGGATGAAGGTGAGTGCAGTCCTGCTGGCACTGAACTCTGTGATGCCAGTGGGAGGAAAGTAGTTCTGCATGACTGGCTACTCACACTGCAGGTATAAATAGAACCTACATCTGCACAGCTTTGGCGTTGCTAATACCTGTCGTATCTTTGCTTCTCAGTGGAAGAAACAGAAAGATTTTTTTGTCTGAGGAAGGAGTCCGAAAACCTTGCTAAAAGGTGCACTTATTTCTAAGTGCAAATTAGCTGGAAGAGAGGGGGAGAAAAAAGCAGTAGAAATGATACTGTGTCACACAGGATTAAAAGAGGATTTGCTCATTCTTGAACTTCTTTTGTTCACCTGTAGATATGGCAGTTTTGTATGGCCTCTGTTAAGCTAATTGCTCCCTTTGGGATGCTTTTAAGACCATATTTGTTAGTCTGCACAGTGAACAGGCACGTGGGGCCAAATTTTAAGGTAATGGATGTTACCATGGAAAATCTGGCTGTTGCATCTGGCCCACTTATTTTTGACACAGATCTCATCCTCCTGTCTGCACCAGTGTATGTGGTGGAAAACAAGCAACGTTCCACAAAACACAACTGGAACAAGCTGGATGAGTCTGTGTCAGCTGTACTGATCCTATCACTGCCATGTGAATGACTGAACCAACCTGCAGTGCCACTTCAAAAATGGACTCAGCCAGTGGCATTGGTTGTTACAAGATGACGAGTAACCTGGCTGGACTTCTGTACCAGTAGAGACTTTGTGGGGAAAAAAAGATCATTTCTGAGGATGACTCATTCAGGTCCACCTGAAGGGCACCACTCTGGTGCTGCCTTGCAAGCACCTGTCACTTCTGTGCCACCATCACGCACCAAGAGCTGTGTCAGCATGATGTCTGCTTCCACGTGGCCATGGGACTGAGTTACAGATACAGCATTTGGGGAACAGCTTGTGATCCAGCCCTGGCTATTAATCATTTTGCTGTTTGTTGGGTTATTTTTAAGCCAGATCAGTTCCATAGTGCAGCTTGCAGCCCACTGCCTGGACAGTCTTGTTCTGGATTGGGCAGAACAAGACTGCAGTAGAAGACGGAGAGGAACTGGGAACTACATCAGCTGGCTGTGCTATTTAAATAAGTTCTGCATTTCAGAGCAGAGTAAATAAACTCATCAAGCTGCAACAGCAACCTGCACAAGACACTGCAGTTTCTTGGCTGCTTGAGCACAGACATGGAAATGTGGACCTGAATGTGACCATAAAGGCAAAAGAGGAAAGGCTGCTCCAGCTTCTTTAGAGCTCAGTATGTGCTCAGAGCTGGGAGATAGGAAGAGAGCTAGGAGAAGGAAGGAAGTCATATGCTCGTCACGTTGTCACCAGCACTCCTTGGCTGTCCTTGTCATGAACCCAAAAAGGGGACTGTCAATGGAAAGGAAGCTGACATTAGAAAGATGCAGAACTCAAAAGTGTAATCAGTTGAATTCCTTTCCAAGGGAATTTGTCAAGGTGAACACTTTTCAAAGCACGTCCACTATTTTGGTAGATTTAGACCTGGAACCCCAGGTTTGTAAGCAAAATTTTCACTCCTGTGCATCTTCAGAATGAAATATTAGCAAATCCTTGTCCTTGTAATACTTCAAAGTAAATTAATCAGTGATAATAGATTCTGTTCGTGTTGAGGCTCAAGCTAAGGTAGAACAAGGACAGTCCATGAATTCCTGGCTCCTAAATGCTGCTCTCTCTACCTGTCTGATGGTCTCTGTTATCAGAAACCAAATCTCCCTGACAGAGATTTTGAGGAAATTCCTCCATTTCGATTCGTGAATGTCAGGAACATATTTTAAGAGTTATGTGTAGACTTGTGTAGTACAACTGCCATTCTGGAAGCAGTTTAATTTGGGAAATTAACTGTTGCAATATTATATTTCCAGTCATCCAGTAAATAAGATAATCCGAGAGCTGTTATGAACAGTTTTAAATTATCAATGAGTTCAAATTCTAATGAATTGCTTAACGTGAAATCAGTGACTGTGCTGGGAAATGCATGAGTCTCATGCAGGCAGCACTTGAATAAAGAGGTTAATGAAGTGGTTTCTTACTTGGGGAGGGAAGAAGTCTTTTAAAACATATTTTGCATTTATTTCTGGCAATATTTATGGCCATTAGAACTAACTACTCAAAACAAATCTGTATTGATTCCAGATAAAGTGCACAGAATTTTCAAAAGTATTTTTTCTTTTAATCCCTGACTAAGCTGCTGGTCTTGCTAAGATGACTAACAGATGCAAGATGTCTTTACTATTTAATTACAGATTATTTAATCTACTGAAGGACAAATGAGAAGTGATGATTGTATGCAGGTGTAAACACTGTAGTTGACTTTGAATGAGGCTCTTGGTACCTTATTTCAGAGCTAACATTGCCAGATAACTTTGTCTGGCTCATTGTGGTTTTGTGACTGCCTTATACCAGGTTTTGTTGAGTCACTGTAATTAGAAGTCAAAATTGCTGAGCTTATTCACAGCTTTGGTTTCCTTACTAAAGGTGCATAATTGTTTGGAGAAGCTCTGACTAAGAGGTTAATGTGTTTATTCCGTGGCATCCAGTTCCCTTGGAGAGCTCTCTATAGCAACATGGGATTGAAGATGTTTACCAGAAGTTCACCTGAGAAGACCCCAACAATGTTTGAGGCTCAGCTGTGGGAATATACAGCAAGACTTTTCAAGGGGATAAAAGGAAACATCTGTAGGTTAAAATAAGTGAACAAATGATCAAAGCTTCTGAGGGTCCCTCAAGTTACTGATTTTCTGGTTGTTTCTTGAACATCACAAGCTTACTGCTCTGGGCAGAAATAATTAACTAATGAACGCAGGAGAGAATTGCTGAGGAAGGATTGGAATACAAAACTTGTTAAAATTTGACAATAAGATATCTCTGTTTCGTGTAATATCTGATATGTTGATCACTTTTAATGTTAAAAGCCCAATGGTAATTTTTTCTAATTATGCAGAAGTACCAGCTGCTGCCAGCTACAGCCTCCTGTTTTGAAGTTCAATCTATGCCTTCAGCAGTACTGCAGAAGTTGTTTCATTTTCCATGTTCTGTAGTTAAATACGTCAGGCAGTCAGACACAATCCCTGCCAAAAAAAAACTATCACATTTTAATTATGTTGCTTTGTTTTTAAAACCTGTTGCCTGATTGATAACTTTATGGGTTTAGCGTAGGAAGGAAATTATGTGCAAGAGCACAAGAAAGCAGAAACTGGGAAATAACTCATAAAGTTGTGAGGCAGTAGACTTATAGGCCTAAAAATGAGAGTTACATAATTAAAATCTGGCTTTTTTTTTTTTTTTTTTTTTTTTTTTTGTGGTGAATGGAGATCAGAATATATTTAATTAGACGGACCTGTGCAAGAAAAGCCCACTGAGTTTGTCTATCTGGATTTAACTGTTGGCTTAGATGAACTTAAATGTTAGGCTCGTTTGGAAAACAGTAGGAGTAGTGAAAGAATCACTGTGCACTGATTCTCCTCTTCCTTTTCTTCTCCCAAGAGACACAGAGACGGCTGTTAGATGGTTTACCCTACTGCTGCTGTTCTTCTGTAATGTAGTTTCAATTCATTTTGTCATGGCTCACCTTGTGACTCAGAAGGCCCCAAATAATATTCAAAGACAAGGAGCAGAAAGGTTTAGTCAGTGTTAAACTTGTAGTTACTTTTCAGTATTCTCATTTTGCTATCCAAATTTGCCCCTTTCATGTTGTTATGTGAATATTTCTCCTGTCTTTCCATGCTAAGGCCTTTTAAATCTTATTTACATTCCTAGATCACATTCCTAATGAGAAATGAGCGCAAACTCTGTAGAAGTATCAAAAGTGTGTATAACTCATATATAGTAATGAGTTCTATTAACTACAATTCTACACTTTCCTTCTGAAATACAAGACCCTATTTTACATTTTATTGTGCCTCATTGCTGCCCAAAGTTATCCTGTCACCTTATTGTTCAAAGACATTCCTATTTTTTTCCTTTAAAATATCTAAATTTGTATCTGTAGCTATTTTGTGGATAGCCACAAATATGTAGATAACTTCTGCATGAAATAATTATGTTTCATAATATTAGCCAGAACGACTAAGCTTTCAATTGCAGTCTTTTATTGCATTGTAAGATCTGGCTGTATGTGTGCGTTGGCAGGGAGAGGGTTCTTGAAATATTACATTATTTTTGGATTATAAAACCCAAGGAACATCTGGTCAACAAATGGGTCCAGCAGAAGTAAGTTCTTCAGCTTCTTTTTATGCCAAGCATTAGCTTAACTACTAGATATTCGCAGTGCCAGTCAGTCCTCCTCAATTGGTGACTGTAATGGGAAGCCAAGAGCAATGTGTGCACAGGTAATAAAGGCCATGTGTGTGGGTCAGCCACAGTGATATAGGAGATGTAACATAGATATCTATATGAATCTAGGCTTTGGTGTTCAGGTTTTAAGGCACAACTTGTTAGATCTTTGCAACAATGAGGACCCTGAGTCTTTTTGTATTGTTGTCAGTGATAGTCTGTTGACTTAGTAAGGTCTCCAAATGCCTCAATTATGTTTGATGACAGTGCAGAAAACTAACTCATTTTCCCCATCCAGTATCTATGAAACCCTATTGGAAGCATGAGTGTCCCTGTATGAATCTTACAGCAAGACTATTTCAGCTGCTGGAGTTAACATCCTGTGCTTCTAGCTCAGTAATTTTATACTCCCCAGTTGGAAGCTTAACACACATTCAGACCCTGAGAGTCTCAGAACTACACACATTTTTGGTTGCTGGCATAAGTCATTTTCAGCTATGTTGTTAAGGTGATATAGCAGCAAAGTTAAGTTTCAAAGTCACGAATGTGGCTTTGAAAAGGCTGTCAGGTTGATGAATTGTGGGGAAATCTAGGAAATCTTTTGCCCTGCATGCTGCACCACATACGTACTTCCAGCTGAGCCTTCCAGATCTTCTTGTTCAGTTTATGAACATGGTGTTGGACTTCATAAAGACTGATGCTTCAATGGCTTGGATGTATCTTTTGCCAAGATAAGAATGTGTAGAAATCCAGCACTTTGTATTTCAGTCTCTCAAAGCTTTGTCTCTGTTTCATGTTTAACATATGAGCAAATGCTTACAATTGTCTCCTCTGCAACCTGTCAAGGTGAAGCAAGTTTTTCAGCTAGTCAAAATTTCTGTGATCTTTTTGCTGTCTTATTTCTTTCTCACTGCTTCTGCAGCATTTCTGTAGCCCTCAAGCAGTGTGCAATTTCAGTCTTGTGAAACAGGTCTCTGTGTTGCAACCAATCAGCTAAACTGTAGGTAGACAACTACTGCTGTAAATGGCAGAAAATAGAGTAACTCCAAGTGCAGTAAGTGTTTCAAATGGCTTAAAAATTGCTTTATTATGAATTATAAACTACTTATGCTGTCTTGATAATGGGAACATCATCTACTGTGATTCATTGTAGGCAAGCAGCATTAACTTCAGGGAGAAATGGTACAAAAAGAAAACTGCTCTCTTAGTAAGGGTTGTTTTTTTTTTGACAAGTATTGGAACCATACTAAATTATTTTACTTTGCTCATTCAGATCAGTCCTACTAGATCCTTTGATGTAGAATTTATGCAGTTTGTAGTAAAAAGGTAAGTTTTAAGGTGTCTGAGTAACTAAGGCAAGGAGTATTGTGTGTTAATCACCTTGATGCACCTTAACAGCTCTAAAACTGATTAACAGAATAGAAACAACAACAGCAAAAACTAGAAATAGCAGAAAAATCTCATATTTTCACAATCTGTGAAGTCTTTGTAAGTGTGAGACAACTACATATTGGATCATTGGGTGTCCTTTCTGTGAGGGACTTGTAAATTTGGATACTCAACCCTCATGCAAAGTAAACAGATTTTCAGAGAATGCTGAGCTGTTCCACTGCTGACAGCTTGGAAATTGGAAGCTTCTGTACCTTATATGGGTACTGAAAATGTTTCCTAGAAAATACCAAATGCAATGCTTCCCTGTGAGGTCCAGGGGAATGATGGCATGATTAGTGCGGATCCAGCCTTTTACTCTTGTTTCTCAGGTTACTCAGAATGTCTGTAGGTACAGATTGAACATGGAGTTTTGATGATTTTGTCCTTATTTTATGTATTATAGAAGGATGCTTTTATACCGCTGACTTTGAATCAAAAGAAAGAGGACTTGAGTGATAACCAGAGACCTAACCCCCCTGGCTCCTTTGTAAAGGATAGGAAGGAGAAAGAGAAAAGGAGAGGAAAAGAGAGATTTGTCCTGTCAGTGATCCATAAGATTAACTCAGCTCCTTTTAAACCAGCCCCCGAGTCTCATGTTCCACTGACCTCACAGGAAGCTGTTGGAGATATATCTCACTAGGCTAAATTTAGTCCCTGTGAATACCTACCTCTGCCATAGACTATCAAACAGTATTAATTGAGACTCTATTTCAGCAGGAATTCTCAATTCTCTCATTATGAAGCATGAATGCTGACAGTACAAATTACCTTTTTTTTTTTTTTTTTTTTTTTGGGTATGTGTGTTCAAGTTCAGTCAGATCAATATGGCACACAGTGCCATTTAATTTAAATTGAATTAATCAGTAGATTATTTTAGCCACATCATTTTGACACAGTACCAGTAAAAATCTTGCCCTGTAAAAATCAGCGGCAAACCTCTTGGACTTGGTGTCAACATAACGTCATGACAATAGCTCTTCTTCAAAATTAATGCAGCAAAATAAATTTCTTCTATCCGCCTTTATCGTTCATCAAATTCTGACCCGTTGCCATTTGGACAAACATCCTCTGACTTCTGTTTTCTTTTACAGAGCAAAGATATTGCAGGGGTTAGTAATGTAAATTTAATATCTCTCTTTTCCTTTATTTTTGCTGTTAGCAAGTTGCTTGGTAACTTCACATTTCTGTTAATCTTTTGCAAATTGGGGCACAGCAGAACGTGCTCTGAAGATGTATATTTCAAACTTGAGGGACTCATTTTCTCCATGGACCACATTCAAATGTGGGGAAAAAACACTGAATTATTGTGTTTCAATCATTTAATTTTTTATTTTTTATTTTTAATCTGTGCATACCTGCTCTCTTATATGTGTTGCTTTGCTCTTCTGATTCCCCAGGCAAAACAACTCAGCTATTTGTCAGGTGTCCTGGGAATGAGTCCACAAGACCACTTCAAGGTGACTGAGTATATTCTCACAAGCAGTGATGTGATCCACTAGGTTCCACCAGAAAATCTTCCATGCAAAGTGGCATAATCTTTGGCAGCAGCACAGTTAGGATCAAGTGTTTCTATCAAGTGTTGTCCTCTAGCAGAGGACAAGTCCCTGACAGGTAGGGTGTGTTAAGTGAGCAGAATAATGACCTGGTCTGAACATTTAGCTGAACAAGCCATGAGAAACTGCTGCACTGGTTGTGAGAAGATGCTGAACTTAACTGAGCAAGGAGCTGAAGAAAGTTACAGAAAGTACAGGAGGATTGGCCAGCTCACAGGTGGTGAGAGGGAAGTTAAGTGAAAGATATCCAGTGTGCACCAGTAACTGGAGGACTCTTTCCTAAGACATGCATTTTCATGTAAAGCTAATGCATGATTATTAATAATGATGGATGCGAGGACAGATTTGGGTTCAGAGAGCTGAAGTCTAGCCTTGCTGGAGCTGAAGTTTACAATTTATTGCTAAATAAATGGGCAGAACTCTCAATTACTTGAACAAATATATTAAAGGAATAAGATGACCACAAAGGATCTTAGGGAAACTAAATTCAGCTTTACTTATCCATATGAGTTAATTTCAGTCATGGAGAGGAGTCTGTATGGGAGGATTTAGGCATCCCGTGGTCTTTTATTTATGGGATCTGTAGCATCCTTTATATTACCTTATAATTTCCATTTTGCCTCAGGTCATGCAGATTTCTATAGTGCTCAAAGAACTAATAGTGGGAAAAGTTTCTTTCCAGATTAATCAGAGGTGGTCTCACACTAGAGATTGTTTATTTTATATATTTGAAACTATGTTTGTAGAACTTTTCTGTTCTCATTTTCCCTTTTCAGTGTGCTTTATTTCTGATTTTGTGCCTGCAATTTTTTGGGATTATTTTGGGTAAAAACATAAATAATTTGAATGTTCACTTGTTTATATCTGGGCTTTTTAAAAGTTCTTGTAATTTTGATTACGTTATCATATGCATAGTCTGACCGTACTGATACATAGAACTATAACTAGGCATTTTGTAAGTACTGTATTTATCTTAATGGGAACATACTATTTTTAAAATATGCTTTCAGAGATAAAAAGAAAATTCTCTGAACAGAAATTTGGCTCCACTGAATAGTCTTTTAAAAAGGAGTGACTGGATAGTGACATGTGTACCCTTTTTTACTTGTATAACATTGAAAGCCTTAGAAATTTTAGCATCATTCATGTTAACGCATCAAAGTATTGCTGGTTGAACTCAGATCTCTCTGAAATGCTAATCTGCACCCTTAGCTGTAGTGGAATGAACATACAGATGGTTCTTCTAATTATTTGGAAAAAGAAAGGGGGATGATTTCCTTTAATGATTTCCCCTTCTTTCCAAACTGAAAGCAGTTCCAGCTCTTCCCTCCACCTAATTGGATGATTAAAAGATGCCTTTGTCTGGCTTTCAGCTATTGAGTTTTCACTGCAATTTGTTAAAACTTTCTGTCATGAAGCAAGGTGTGAACCCCAGGCTATAGAGATTTGGTTCATGAGTATTTAAAGCCAGAAGTGGGAGATATTTTCTCATCCCATGTTATTGCACTGATAGCAAAGATGGGATTTTTAGTGTTGAAATAGGAGAATGAGTCTTAGATGCAGAAGGTCATTGAACTGGCATGGACCCCAGGTGTTTAGGCTCCAGGCTCAAAGTAGTTCAGTTTTCCTGAGAATGAAAATGAAAGAATTTGTAGAGATATTGTCTTCGCCGCTGCTCTGTGGGGTAAAAAGTGCCCAGAGGAGCTAGAGCAAGATAGCCTATATAATAGATCGTATTATGGTCCATTTCAGGCATTTTACTTTTTGCTATGGGTAGACCAAGGCTTGAGGCTTTACAAGAACTGTCCTGAAAAATGAGGCCTGATCACCAGTCTGTTGGCACACTGCTTATCTGCCTCTGGATTGCAGTGGTGTAGATACTCTGAAATCTCTTTTCCTTGCAGGATTGCATTCAGAAGTGACCTGCAGATAGGAGCGTCTGTGCCAGGTGTTGAAAAGCTTGAGAGATAAGCCTCTTGCTTTCCATATAGTGCTACCAGAGGAATGTCTCTGTCTTGCCTAGGAACACAGCTGAACTGGCAGGGCTGGCTGAAATGGGATTGTGGCTTTGGGAACCTACATCACACTGCCTCTACCTGCCTTCAGTACTTGTAGCCTGGTTACAAGATGTTGCCTTAGTTCAGCCCTTGAGCAATAAGAGCAGGAAGGAACTGACCTGATTTATTTATCTCTCTTTTGAGATAACCTTAGCTTTGCATTGAAAACTGCATGCCAGTGTCAGTGACGCTGCACAACTCCTCCAAGTATTTCCTATTATTCAGCAAGAGAACCTTTATTTCAGGATTTAATAGCATTTTATAAAATACTGTTGGAGGTGCCTATGAGTATTTTTTTAATTAAAATACTTTGTTAAAAATAGCCTAAATGAATATATTTACTCCATCTACTGCATTTCCTCTGAGCTTTGACATGCACATCTCAATCACTCTCCATCAGTAATGTATTCTCTTCCATTTTTGAGGATTTCCAGTTCTATGCAGATATTGAAGAGAATGGGACTTGGGTTCTTGACTGTAAAAAGACTACACCAGTGCTCATATTTTGTGGTCAGAAATCAATGTGTTTTTTTTTCTCTTTTCATTTCCTATTAACCAGAATATTGTATAACTTGTTTGCTAAGTAAAACTCTAATGAGGCTCAAAAGCTTCTTTTGCCCTATGCAAACAGCTACTTTTGCTTATTAAAACTAAAAATAGGAACCATTACTGATGTAGGATAGATTTTTGAATTTGTTGAAAACGTAATCCTGTAGGCATCTTTAGAAAAGCTTTGGAGAAGTTTGCTGTGTATTTTGAATTTGCCTGCTTGAATCTGGGCTTTAGCAATGCTGGAAAAGAAATAGGGGAAGGAAAAAATGGTTAATTAGAAATTAGAAATCCTCTTGTTCCACTGGAGTGATACTTAATAAAATAACAGGGAACAGTGGTTTGACTAGATAGAATAATCCTTGCCTGTTCTAACATCAAATCAGTACTGCTATAGGGTAAAAATTATCCATCCTCAGCTTCACCCTCTCTAGTGTGGGGCATGACAGAAAGAATTGCTATCAGAAAGACATTCATTATTATGTATAAAATGCTGTGAGATTCTTGGCTTGTTAAATTTGCAGATATTAAGCTGTCTTCTGTTTGGAAAGATCTTGGTTTTTTTTCCACAACGTCTCTCTGAACACCCAGAGCCCTACTAGGCCACTAGGGGTACACGAGTCCAGTGTAGCACATAATTTCACTTCTACTCTATTGAGGGTATGTTTTGTTGTTGTTGTTTTTCACTGTACAGAATAAAATGTGTTTAAAAGAAAAAAAAAAGTAAGAAATGTAAACATCTGGTGCATGCTAGACCTCATAGATTTTGTCCAAGTACTCCTAGTGTGCTCTGTAATATCAGAAAGTACCATACTTGAGTTGTGACTGCCCAGGTACCAGACAATGTTCTATTTTATTTTTCTTTCATTTTGAGATGTCATCTCACTCTAAGTGGGACTGTGCTGAAAACATACAGAAGGCTTCATTATAAATGTCTGTAGGGTTTTTCTTAGCCAAATATCTCTTTTCCTTCTTTTCTTCAGACTTGAGCTTGTGGAAAAGAGCAGAAAGGTTTATTTCCAAATAGCATTATTGTGGTACGGTGTTACTATGCAACCATAATCAAACCACATGACAGTCCTCCAGATAAACCTTTAGTATAAAGAGCTTTCAAAGCTCCAGGGCAGATTGCTGCTAATGGGATAATTAATTAATTGGAAAATTGATTTTATTACTTTATATAAACAACTAAGGGCACCTGGAACGGTGCTTCTATTCTGGGTTTTTTCCTTTTCTTCTTGAAAAATATGAATTGAACTCGTTTCCCCATGAAAACAGCATGTGGGAATGGCAACGTGGTCAGTGCAGAACAGCAGGTATCAGTTTCTGTGTTGCTGCTGCCCGTCGCTCATTACGGGTACGGGAGCTCTGGGAGGACGGAGCTCCGGGTCGGGCCGCTGTCCGTGGTGCTGAAGCTCCGCGCCCGTCTCCTCTCCCCAGGTAGATGGACGCCCCCTAAAAAGCGTTCAGCCCCCAACAGGCTGAGGGAGCAGAGAGGCAGAGCTTCTCCACGGTACTGTAGGGAAGTGTTAGTGGCCGGGAAATGACTGTCGGCTTTTCTTGTCAGTTCTCTTCTTCACCAGGGCGCGGCTGTGCACGTGCCCCTGGGGGTGTGTAGGGAACCTGACTCCTGGTCGTTTATGTCTGCAGGGAACATTTATAACCCTAAATTTCTCCAGGGCTCAACGTTCAATCTGCAGGTGTTTTTGGGAGTTAATTCACACAGTCTTTCCTAACTTGGGTCATGTATTGGTATTGCATATCCCTCTAGCTCTTGTAGGAGGAGGAGAAATGCTAGTTTTTCTTGGGGGCTGAGTAGGAATTGTTGGATCTGGTGGATATGCAAATCTGCTTCCATACTTTTCCAGTTTAATCCAGCTTTGTAACTGAGACCTTTGCTTTCTGTGGGGTTTTTAAAGAAGGATCAGTTATACAAATATTAAACTCCATTGAACTCAATCCAGACAAGTGAGAGATGGTCACAGTTCCTCACCTAGTCCCCACTTTTCTGTAAAATTCTGCTTTAGTATGCTCAGTTAAAAAATTCATCTTGCTTAACTCTTGAATCACCATAGAGTTTAGCCTTCTTATCCTGCATTGAGAAATTAAAAAAAATCTAGCACCCTAACATAAACAAACAACAACAAAGCACAAACACAAAACACACACACATATACACACACAAAACACACACACAAAAAAAATCCACAAAAGCACAAATGGGCTAGCTTCTTAGCTTTCTTGATCATTAATTCCTGAATGGTTTTGGCTGGCAAAGAAAATCTTAAGAGGGGTGTGAAGGTGAGGGAATGAAGTTTGTTTGTATCAAGTGTCTGGGTAGGAATCTGCAGTAGAAAGCAAGAGCAAGAAAGAATTGGTGATTGCACTAATAAAAATACACTGGGGCTTAAATATTTTTATGGAGTGACTCTGCTGACCCTGTACTTCTCCTTACTTTGTAGATCATACGCCTTGAACAGAGGTCAAGATCAGCAGTAGTGAAAGTTCATCTGACAGATGTTTAAGTGCAGTTCTAGTTTGTGCATTAGTACCTGTGCTGCTCAATCTTCCCATCAAGGAATCACAAATAATACTGAAAACATTTTAGGACTTTGTCTTACTTGTGTCCATATGTGTAGATGTGCATGTGTAGAAATTTTAATCCTATCTTTTGAACTTTATCAATGGAAATACTGTTAGTGGCGTTGTTTTCAAGGAAGAATGACTGAAGTTCAAAGTCTAAAACTGCACTAATGTATGCTGGATAGCATCTTCTGAAGCCCAAGCACCATGCAGGCAATCATATCACATAATAAATGACTCAAGCTTTCTGTTAAAAATAGGTGTTTTTTCCCCCATAATACACCATTTGTTCGAAAAGTCAGCATTTCCAAAGGGTACTTTTTTGCCCTACCTCTTAGAAGTGTTCTACTTTTCATCCTAAATTTGTCTGTGGTGAATTTGTCCTTTCATTCATATTGTTCCCTAGCTAAAATACCTCTTCACCTGCTCTACAGTTTACCATCCTCCCCTGTGTTTTTAAATAATACAACATTCTGACTAATGAGTAAACACTCACAGCAGGAAAATTGTCCAGAAATTGATGCAATGTAGAGACAAATTCACCTTGGAATCTTTCACAAAGTCATAGATTTTCTCACACCTCCAAATTAATTGATTACTTCTTTGTACAGAAGCTTCTCCTTCCTAAGCCACAGTGAAAATGTTTACTGCCAGGTGACCTCGGTTCTGATCTTTACGACAAGTTTTTCCTCTGTAATACTATCAAACTTCTCTACCTTCATGGTTTCAGATTTTCTTTGTGTAATATTGCAGTAACCCTTCATATCACCTCTGTTCCCAGATTTGCTGGTGCTAGCTTGCTTTTCATGCTAGCATAAGAAAAAGAGCTATCAAGGTTGTTAAATTGCAAGCAAAGTTCTTAATGGGCATAAACAATTACTGCCTTCTAGACCAATTCCTTTATCAATGTTGTTATTCTTTGTCTACTTTATGGCTCTTAGGAAAATTTTCATTTCCTCTTCATTTCCTCTGGTGTAGCTGACAGTTCGTCATATGCTAAATCATATGTGTTATATAAGTTGAAATTGAGAGGAACTGCTGTATGTCCCAACTAATAAGCAAATAAATAGAATTTAGTAGCTCATAGATGGAAGGCTAACTTAGCAAGAGCTTCCTTTTGTACCCTATAAAAGCACAGAAAAGCAGTGGCCACAAACAGAAAACCTGCAAGTGAGTCAAACAGGCCCCTTAGCTGTAAGCACTCTTTTTAGAGTTTGTGAGGTCTCAGCCCACAGCAAAGGCAGATACAATGTGTTCAGATGACTAAATGAGAGTTGGAGGTACAAGCAGCCCTGTTTTGGAATTATTTGACATGCACCCTTGTTCTCTCACTGATCATAAGAAAGTGGCAAAGGAACCTTTGTCTCTGCCTCCTTCAATGCTGGCAAAATTTTAATGTAGACTCAGCAAGAATTACGTGTTCTGCTCTCTACCAGACATGTCTGGAAGAATATGAAAGACTTTATCAAAGAATTCTGGTGATAACAAATAATATTTATTTATTTATGTGTCTCCTTATTACAGAAAGAGACACTTATCGTGTGAACACAAGTATAGAAAACTGACACGTAAATGAGGATCAAATGACAGAAGAAATCTTCTGGAAGTCTGTAAAGCTGAAGTAACAGAAGAGGACCTCCTAACTTAAGAAGGACCATTAATTTTGCCAGTGTAGCCGCTAGGACCAGACCTCATGTTTGGATGCTGTTTCGTTCACGAGCTGTGGGGGTGATTAAGCACGCACACACAGAGCAGCTTCAGCGCTTTAGGGGGGGTTATCACTTTGTGAAAGCTAACAACGTTCTGTGTTCATACAGAGCTGGACAGATTGCTGTGAGAGTTCATAGAAGCGCAGCTGTGAAACATTTCTGTCTGTGAAGATTTGTTGGTCTGCCTTCAGATCACATTTTCTCTTGACTCCAGGAAAACAAGGGTTTTGATTAGATGCTGGTCAGCATCAGTATGTGTGACACTCTCATACGCTTGGAATGGCAAAACAGTTCCAATAATAATTTTGCAGTTTCTGTGACCTTTCCTCTTTAAGTATATTCTGTGTGAAATGGACTTACACGCCATTCATGAAGGACTCTGCCATCTAATCTTGGAAATTCTAGGCAAGATTAATATTTGCTGTTTTGAAAGGAGAAAAGACGATTTCTTTGGGTTAAAATGCTGAAATACTTTTTCCATTCAGCCCCCTAGTAAATATTATCTTTCCAGGTCTTGGCTTTAGAATACAGCTGAACTGAGGAAACTTTCTGCCTGAAGCCAAAACAAACAGAAAATCATTAACAGAAATAAGATAGGAGCCTTCAAACAGAGAATGAACTAGTTACTGGCTTCAGAGGTAAAGAAAATACATATAAAGGTCAGAGAAAATGCATGGAAGTTGCTTTCTGCATATTGAAATAAAAGAACACTTTAACTTGCTTATAGGTTCCTGTGACTTGAGCATTAAGGTGATCTTGAAGGCTACTTTACATATTTTGTTTGATTTCTATTCTCGCATAGCAAGCATAACCTTTTTCTCATAGGAATGCAGTAGGATATTCTTTGGATTTGCTCTGCAGCTTTTCAGAAAAAAAAAGTTAGTTAAAAATGTGTTTTTCAAGTACTACATGGACACTGACATTATTGTGAGTCTTCTTTCCTTGCATAAGCATCAAAACTCCAGTAGGATGTGGGCAGTATGCAGTCTATTTAGAAATGCTCCCTGTTCATTTTTCTATGTGTTTTGGCTTGTATTAGAGACCAGTCCAAAGCCTACAGAAATCAGCTAGAAGGCTCAGTTCGACCACAATAGGACTGAGATCAGTTTTCTCCCACACTAACTGAAACAAATGTATTTACGAGTGTAAGGAAACAGTTTTGCAGCATTCTGCTTATAAGAAAGTAGTACGGTCACAGGGGATGGTGAAAACAGTAGGATTCCTCTTTGGAATCATTACCCTCAAATCCTCCTGCTATTCTGGGTTGGACTATGTAGAAACAAATAGGTACTATATTCTTCTAGGTCCCCTCTGGCTCAGATACATGAGATTGGGCTCCAAAGTGGGATGTAGCATCCCATTTTTCGTATGGGTCATGGGTAGGTCACAATGTCCGTGAAGTGAAGGATGGTACTTCTGAGCACCTTAGTTACACATGTACTCTCCCCTCAGGCTGCAACAATGCCCATATTCCAGTCCATAGCATAATCTAATCATACATGTAGTTGCAAAATCTGTTTGAAATGGTTTGAAATGCCCATCCATCAACAAGTATTTATAGCAGAATGGTTTGGGTCTGAGCAAAGGCTACACAAGATTAACTCCTCTTTAAGAATAAAGGATTATGACATGCTTGAAATCTAAATTTTTGGTTTGTGTAATCACTCTTCCCATCATATTGAGAGAATAATAGCCTTATGGAAAACACTAGGTTCGTATTTTCTTGAGTAGTCAAAGACATTAGGATATAAACTGCCTGTAGTAGTTGTGTCCAAATCCCCTCAGTGCCTTGCAAAACCTTGCAATGTTCCCTACTTTGAAGCATTCAAAAGCTATCAGGCAGCTCCTTTATTCTTTTATTCTATTTTATTATTTTTCAAAAGTATCTCTAGTGGATGTAAATAGAAACAGTGGAGTTTCGCTGTTTTTTTTTTCACCAGCAGAGGTCCTGGTCCCAACATGGTTGAAATGGAGGGGAGTAAAGGGAGAATTAGCACAGTAAGTGTCTGATGCTGATGTTTGCTTAAATGTGTGCTCTCTGCACACCTATCCTGATCTTTTTCTAACGCCTGAACCACACAAAACAAATATGCTGTTTTAGAGAATGGTTTGCATTTTCTGTTTAGCATGGAAAAGGTTAGCATCTTCTTAAGGTTAATGCCTAATGAAGGAACATCCCAATTATACTTGTGCAGCTGCAATTTTAGAGACCATTTGTTGTAATTCACTACAGGTGAGCCGTTACAGCTAAGCTGCTTGGGTGCTGTTATCTCCTTTGAGATCTTTGCATGTTTTTACTCTTAAAGATATGTAAAACCCACCGAAAATACCAGCAATGGGCAAACATTTTAACCCCATTAGAAAATAAGATTCTTTCTGTTCCATGCACAATGCTCGTCTCGACTTAACTCCATTCACCAGGTGCGTAGCTGAGTCCCTCTAGTGGTGTAAGCATTCATCCGATGTCTGCATGTCATTTGAATTTCATTTTACGGTCACGTTATAGCAGCAAATTTACAGGTAGCTTTTTTGGGCGCTCTGAAGACTGTGACAAAGTGGATCTGAGATTAGATGCTGTGTAGGCTCGTGTTAATGAATGCAAATTTAATTTTAGCTGGGAAGGGCAAGTACAGACATACTGCAAAGAAAGGGGAATTCTTGAAAGTATATTCAAGAACTAATTACTATCAGTAAGACACACGCAAAGAGCAACGTAATGCTCAGGGCAGCCAATAGGGATAAAAGCTTATGGACAAATCTGTCATGACCTGGTAGTGAAGTCTGTTCAAAAACACTGATCTCCACTTAGCTTGTAAATGCGCATCACTCTCTTTCTCACTCGTATATTCTCTCTCTCTCTCTCTCTAACACACACACACACACACACACACACACAAGCTCTTGGATTTGCAGAAGCCAGACATCTAGGGCACTTCTTGGCATCCACAGGAAAATCATATGGGATTAGAAAAACACTGCAGTAAGTACTCCCTGCATTAAATGTTTATTAAGTGGCATGCTGTCAAAACCTAGATTTAATGGTAAATACAGGAGGACTTTAATGGAAATTGGCTGTATTTGATTTTTCCTAGGAACTGCTGAAAGCTGCCTCTCGAGGATTACAACTTCACCTTTTGCTTTTACAGATGCTTGTTTACTATCCATGTGGCAACCTCTGCACAGCCAGTAATCCATTCATTATCCTCACTGATTGAGTGTGAGAGCAGTGCAGTGGTAACTACTTCACTTAGCTGATGGCAGACGACAAAAGCAGGGAAATGATGAATTCGGACAATTTAACCTCCCAGAGCTTTCTCTCTGCAATTCATAGCAATGCCAGCAATTTATTCTCAGGGCTCCAGTTTGTTCAGTCCTTCAAGCCACTCATCATCCCCTGCTACTCCCTAGTAGTTTTTATTGGTGTCATTGGGAATTATCTTCTTATTTATGTCATCTGCAAAACGAAAAAAATGCACAATGTGACCAACTTTCTGGTAGGCAATCTGGCTTTCTCAGACATGCTCATGTGTGCAACCTGTGTGCCTCTGACTCTCGCATATGCCTTTGAGCCCAGAGGATGGGTGTACGGACGTTTCATGTGCTACTTTGTGTTCCTGATGCAACCCGTCACTGTCTTTGTGTCTGTCTTCACCTTGACTGTCATAGCTGTGGATAGGTATTATGCCATGGTGTACCCATTCCGGAGGAGGCTCACTATCCCTGTTTGTGCCTATATCCTGGCTGCCATTTGGCTGCTGAGCTGCACCTTGGCTGCCCCAGCCTTGCTCCACACTTATCATGCGGAATTCCCAGAGTTGGACTTCTCCATCTGCGAGGAGTTTTGGTTCCATATGAAAAGAGATCGCTTGGCTTATGCTTACAGCACTCTCATCATCACCTACGTGCTGCCTTTGACCGTCATCTCCCTGTCCTACCTGCGAATCTCAGTCAAGCTGAAAAACCGAGTGGTCCCAGGCAATGTCACACAGGGCCAAGCTGAATGGGACCGGGCAAGAAGGAGAAAGACTTTTCGCTTGCTTGTCTTGGTGGTGGCAGCCTTTGGAGTCTGTTGGCTGCCTCTGCACATCTTCAACGTGGTAAAGGATATAGATATCAGTTTAATTGATAAGCAGTACTTCAATTTAATCCAGCTGCTATGCCACTGGTTTGCCATGATGTCTGCTTGCACCAATGCCTTCCTCTATGCCTGGCTCCATGACAGCTTTAGGGGGGAGCTGAAGAAAATGTTTGCCTGGAGAAAGAAGAAAATTGGACCCACTACAAATTGCATTATGGCCAGTGTGGTGCTGTAAACACAAGAGCTGGTGGGAGTGCACTTCCTGCAATACTGTAAGTCATTTCCACTTTTAATCAGTTCTGGTTGCTAATGACTAGGGGCTCAGTCATAACACCACATGTCCCATGGGTGACTTCCCCAGCACTTCCAGCCATACTGGAGAAGGAGAGGCAGAGATCATATCCCCAAATGTCTTTTTTTTCTTTGATGGGAGCTAGAGGCCGTGGAGATCTTGGAACAAAAAAATCCCCTTGTGTAAACTGCAGGGATCCTTCCTATCTTGTTTCCTTGTCACTGGCAGCATAGATGTGGGAACAGGGAGAAGCAGTGGTGAATACAAGATCTGGATACCCCAGTGAGGGGATTAAATCTTTAGACTGGGTGAAAGTTCAGTCTGTTTATCTACCCAGAATACAGTCCCTAGTAAAAGTTTCATAGGAAAAGACTGACAGTATTCCTGTAGATCTCCTCCATTAGGGTCATGATGGTGAACAGTCTCAGCTCTCTGAAGTGTCCTTTGTGCAGAGCTGACACTGTGATCAGGGATAAGGGCTGCTGGGAGCATTGCTGTGAGATCCCATGGCTGCTGTGTCTTGGGAGCTGTATCATGACATAAAGTGAGATGAGCTGCAGTGCTGGGAGAGGGCAAACTGCAGGAGTGAAGCTGTTTGATGAGGCGTGGCTGATGCACAGTGACTGACAGCTGATTAGCTAAGTCACCTGGTAAATTGCTGATGCTGCCATCATGGTGGTCAGGCTGGAAAATGCATGGAAACTCATCAAAATAGGAGGATATTAAGATATGCCACAAGACATTGAGTTGTGTGCTTGCCGTTGTCTCATATAACCCCAATTTGCTGACCCTTCAGCAAGGTGACCATGTTTCCAGCCAATGGAGATCAGTGTAGCCTTGTCAGACAAGAAGCTTTCTGCTCTTTCCTTGAGGAACAGATTTTGACGTATGTAATGGGTAATGCTGCCATCAGCTTTGATCTCCAGAGGCAGCCAGAGACCTTGATAGGGCCTTCAAGAACACTTCAAAAGATGGTAGGTAGAAGGGGCTGTTATCACTGAGCTGTGATGAGCACTGTGTGACCAAGAGAAGAAAGGCTTGTCAGAAAGCAGAGTGGTAAGAGCTCTCTTTTGAAGGAGTCTCCTGGGAGGAAACAATTTCCTTTGACATTCACCTTTCAGTAGAAGGAAGGAGTTAAAAGCTATAATCGAACAAATGATTTCTAGTCTCTTCCTCCTGTATGTACTGAAAATATCTGAGATAACTGATAAGAATCAGGGAAAAAGTTGTGACACCAGACATCTTTTCTGAAGAGGCTTCTTCCAGCCATAACATTAAGTGAGGAGCTGTTTGATATCCCAGCTATAGAAAAAGCACAGACCAGGGGGCAGTTTTGTCCTTTTTCAGCCAGGCTGAACTTACTGTACCGTGTGTGGCCAGAGATGTGTGTGCTGCCAGGCATGGCAAATAGATAAGGTAGGAGAGAGAAGAAATAGGTTATGGTTTCACTGGTTTCTAAATGTATTCCTACTGTGAAGCAGTACCATTCTGCTCATCAACATTCAGTAAACTAATCTAGTTAAAAAAATACACAGATGCCAATACACACACTGGGAAAAACATTTGAAATCCCTTTTCACAAATTTCCTTGCAATTTCAAGCCGTGCTTTTGCCTGCAATGAGGAATTGAAAATTAGAAGCTGATTACAGCAACACTGAATCAGAGAAGCCTCTCTAAAGTGGGCACTGTTTGCATTTACTCAGTGATTAAGTATAGCTGCCTTGCTTATTGTGGTTTAGACATCTGAGTGTCTTACTGAAAAATGCTTTCACTGAATTTTGGGAGATCGTTCTCTTTCAAGTTCAGTATACAGAATAACTGGAGATTTTGAAAAAGGAAACAAACAAACAAACAAAACCCACCAACCTTCCAAACAAACCAACCAAATTTAATGAGGTTTTTAGTTTCTGCTTCAGGGCTTTGTAGAAAAGAGCAGTGAGTACAGCACTGAGAGAAAGCGCTGAGCACTGACACGAAAAGCTTTCGCAACAAAATCTGAGTTTTGGAGATTTTTCTTTTATGGAACTGTGCTATTTCAAGTTCTTCATTTGTCAGTTTGTAAAGGCTGATTAGCAGTGAGTTGGTCCTTAATGTTTACAACCCCATGCACTAAATACAGACAGCATTTTATTACAGTGATCCAAAGCGCAGTGGAGTAAATAGAAAAAAAATTGCTAACCACTGCAGGCCATTATTTCTTTCCCCCACACCACATTTCTACCCCCATTTCCAGGCGCCACAGTTTGGTTATTAATTTTCTCTTACACGCTGGTGACCGTAGATGGCTGCTGCAAAGGGCAGAAGGAAGCAAACTAGAGCTTAAATTTCTTTGTCTTTTATCTTTAACTCTTACAAATGAGCTTTTGCTATCAACAGTCACTACAGCTGTGTTCACAGCAGCACCAAGGGCTGCATGTTGAGGCACTCAGCGTGGTGGGCACTCTCATATAAGGGCAGATGCACTGCACACATGCCTGGAATTTTCCAGCTCCTGTATTTGCACCTGGGGCTCTGCTGCTAACACTGTGTTTGGACTGTCACCTGCAGGGTTAGGTTTTGCAGAAACACCCCAAGATGGTGTTGCCTTTAGCTCCTGAGGCTCCTTCTCTCTTCTCAGCGGTCCCATTGGGCGCAGCAGTGACTGTGGATATGCTCACACAGGCTCACTTCTGAACCTTGGCCCAGCAATCTCTGCTAAATGTAATTACTGTTTTCTCTGATATCCAGAGTAATAAACAATAATAAGATTTAGAGGCACACTGGTATACTTCTTTAATCCAGTTATGCAAATAATTACAGTAAAAGCCTTCATGTGGAATGTGTTTTCTAATCTGTACCCCTCTCTGGGGAGCTGCTGTGCTCCTCTGAGGGACCAGGGCTCATCACTACAGTATTTTTGGTTCTATAATTTTTAATTACAATTTAAGAAATCATTACATGCTTTGATTTTATAAAGTAGTGCAGTTCTAAACTTGGTGAGCCTATTAAAATTCCCAGCAAGGGTTTTTCTTCTTTCTTGTTTACATTCAAATCCAAGGACTGTCATAGTGAAGGATGGAGCAAGGTCTGTATCTGAGCTGAAGTGAATGCTCAGTAAGGTGAGCAGAACACTGTGCTCCCTGTCTGCTGGGTTGCATTTGAGCTGTTTCCATGTACCAAGAGAGCTTTGGCAGGTAGATATCTGCATCTGCGTTTTACAGCAGCAAATACATGCAGCTTATGATGCCTCCTTGGGCTGTTCCAAAATGCCAGTCCCTAGGTGTATGGTGGAATTTGTGTACATGTGGTGTGGTGTCTCCAGGTAGGTATCACAAAGCATTTACTGTAAAGTTGGTTGTCAGGGCACAGTGAGGATTTTAGGCAGGAGGGAACATGGAAATGAGAAGATTTTGTTGGGGCTGGACAAGTCAGAAGGCTCTATATATATTAAACAAGGAGATTAAAGGAGATACAAAGGGAAATAGTGGGAAGAGACAGAAGGAAATGAGATGTCTACATTTAGAGTGAGGAGAACAGATTAAACAGCTTTACAATTTGAAGCTAGTTTTTGGAGGGACTCCTAGGGCATCTTTCTAGCAAATACGCTGCATTTTCAATGAGTGTAGATGCAGAAATTCTTGGTCAGACATAAGCTACTCCCTGTGGTCAAACAGAACTAAAAGATGATGCACCTATGAGCAACATCAAAATGTAAATCAGTATTTGAGCAGAAACAAAAAGACAGGTTATCAGAACAAAGGGCGCTAAATCTGAAATCATAGAATGATGGAATCATCAAGGTTGGAAAAGACCACTAAGATCTTTCAGTCCAACCCATCCCCACCATGCCCACTGCCCACATCCCTCACTGCCACATCTCCATGCTTCTTGAACACCTGCAGGGACAGTGACTTCCCCAGCTTCCTGGGCAGCTTCCAGTGCCACTCTTTCTGAGAAGAAATGTTTCCTAGTATCCAACCTGAACTTCCCCTGGTGCAACTTAAGGCCATTAATTCTCATCCTAAATCAAGCCATAAGAGCAAAACAACTGTTAAACCTCAGGGTCAGGTAGAGTTGGTCTCTCACAGACCTCCAGAGCAGTCACCAATGACTAAAATGTTTGTGAGATGCATTGATTTCGTTCCTTGTACCTGGGTGAATAAATGATGAGAGCTGTATTTGTATCAAGCTCAGGAGCAGTATTTGGGGGATGGCAGATCACCTAGGATGGACAGAGGTAGGCCCTGCTATACAGGATCACAGTAAATGCCTCTAAGCTGAGAGAGATGGGGAAAGCTGACGTTTTCCATACCAGCTGAACAGCAGATGCTCTGTGTAGTTTTAATTGAGTGAATCTTGCTTGTTGAGCTGGCAATGGTGATCTATAATTAGAAGTCTAAGAGAATGCAGGGTACAGATAAAAGCAGAAAACAGTACACCTGCAGCTGGGGAAAAATGCCAGTTGGGCAGCACTGTGCAGCACATCCATCAACCTGCCCACCAGATGAGAAAAGCACAGACAGAAATTGTGTGCATTTCTGCATGAAGAGCCATAACTCAATTGTTTTCCTCCAGACTTCTCCCTCTCACTGCCCACTTTTTTTTCTTCTTTTCCTCATAAGAATAGATGTATTCCTCCTTTCAGTAGTTGTATTCCATCTCAGAAAACATACAGAGATCAGAGCTCTAAAATGGGGATCATCTTCTCCTCTTTTCAGGAATTAGACTCAATGATCTTTATGGGTCCCTTCCATTTTGGGATATGCTGTGATTCTATGACTCTCTTTTAAATGTCTCTCTGAAGAAAGAAATAGCCAGTTTGATGACACACAGCTCATACATGTAGCTATTAGCCATGCAGATCTGCAGCTGGCAGGAGTCTTTCTACCACTTGGAGCACTACCTTTAATGGTTGTATTGAGTAAATATCCCTCCCCATAGAGTGCATCCTTGTTCTGGGCCCAAAATGCTGCTGTTTAGGTTAGGCTCATGGTTGCATTTAATGAACCTGAATGTCTTTTCCAACCTAAATGATTCCACAATTCTAAATCCTCCTATGTATTTGATCCTTTGTACCAGCAGAGCTGCACTACTGCATCTAAAGCACCTGCTTGTAGGAATGAGACATTTCCTTCCAAAACCTGTATCGTACTCTCCATCTGAGAAGCTACGAATGAGGACACACCTACAGAAGTAGGTGTGACCAGATGGTTTATTTCACAAGGCTTCCTGTTTTGTACATGTTTCTCTGCTGCCTGCTCTCCCATTCTGCCTTTTGAACACATTGATCAACTGAAAAAAAACAAAAAAACACCAAAAACAAAACCAATAACAAAAATATAGGCAAGAGCCTCCAGGATATTCAGCTCCTGGTAGCTGTTTGAAATTAGGAAGCATTGCTTTGGTTCTACCCAGGGAAGGAAATGAGATGTACGTGCTCTCCATTTCAGGGACAGTGCCATCTGCAGGGGATGGATTAAATGGTTTACAACTAGCGATGAGTCCACCAGGCTGCCTCCTTGCAAAGTACTGATGAATTATCCAGAAAGCGAGGTGTCAAGAGCATGAAGCTCAAACAGCCCTCACTGGGAGTTGTGCCTCGCTGGGATCTCTTTGACAAGGAGCTGATTGGGTTGGCTTTCTTGCCTGGTGTTGCTTGCTTTGTCTTTCAGCAGCCTGCTTTGTCAAACTAAGTTAATTAAGATAGTAATTGATATAAATAATAAAACATGCACTCAGGAGCTCCCTGCTTTGTGTCTGGAGCCTCCTGGAAACCAATTTAGGATCACCACTATCGGCAGCTGACTGGCTTTGCATTCTTTGCATCTTATGTTAATTAACACCATTAAGTTGTAATTTTCTTTTATTTTTTGTTTTTTTTCCTCTGCAGGAAACACAAAAGAGTGGGAGGAGATGTCTCTAATTCCAACATCAATATTTCCTACAATTCCTACATTTCCATTTGGCGCTGGTGACACTCAGCAGTGAGCAGGGCTGTGGGGAACAGCTTGGAGCTTTGCAAAGGAGCAACAACGTTACCCTCTCTGCCAATTACAACTGTTGATTTCTGGACTGTGGACTGTGGATTTCTGGTTGCTGCAATGGCACCCTGTGTCTCACAACAGCAGGAGGGGTTTTGGCTTTGGTGATGTGCACAATGCTGAGGACTGGTTCTGCATAGCTGGGATTTCCAGTGTCAGGGGAGCACATCTGGCAGCAGCTGGTGATGTGATGCTGAGCAACAGGAGGGCTTGCACCTATCTGAGGTGGCCCTGCTCTCTCTGTGGCTTCTTAGCCACAGGGAGCTGTGTTCAGTTGCCCCATTGCATCCATGACAAGAGAGGTGAACTCTCTAAAGGACATGTGGCAGTGGAATGAAATAGCAGCTTTGGCTTGTGGTCAAAGATCATAGCACATCCTACTTCTCCAGTTTGTGTAACCAGCTGCATTTGGGAGGTAACAGAGAAGCAATGCACTGCACTGTGCAGAATGTCTTTCTAGGAATTGCAGAGGCAAAAAAAAGAAAATATTTTTTTGCACTCAAGTAAAAAATAACCATCCCAAGGTTACATCTGAAACCAGTCAGAGGCTGCATTTCTGCATGAGTGCAGAAAGAACTACTCAAGCCTTTTGACGAGCATGGTCCCTCACTTGCAGTGGGCCAGCTTAGCTCAGCAGCCTTACTGCATTGCTCCTTACATCCCTCAGCAATATGGCAAGTCTAAATAAAGGTAAGTCAGGTATAGATGCACAGCCCAAGAACTGCTTGCATTTGGTCCAGAGATGGCTGAGTTGTGAGGGGAATGCATTTGGGAAAGAATCTTTTGTAAAAATGGCTGAAAAGTTGGGCAGAAGTTCTGAGTGTTCAACCAACCCCCTCCTCAGCAACAGTGCCTGTGGAAATTGCATACAGATCTGGCAGCATTGAGATGAAAGCCATCCAAATGCCATGTGAAAGAGTTATTTATAAGCTACACTGCTAATTAAAAATTACTTTCTGAGTAACTATTTATGCAACTTATTTTGAATCATTAAGAAGAAAAACCCTCAACATTCAGCTTTGGAACGATTTCCTCTCAATTATTAGATCCATTTAAAATTTAGCATCTGTTGTTAATATGCAGAACTTAGAAAAATTAGGACTAAACACAGCATATGGCTGACCTGCTTGATCTTAACAAAGTCAATAATATTTTCATTATGAACCACTTCTTCATTAAAACATGTATTCACATCTGTTGTATAAAATAATGTTTATTTGTTAAAACCTGTAGTACAACCCTTGCAATTGTTGTCAGTCACAATTAATGGCAAATCAGTTTGACAGTGCTTTTTCTTGGAAGATTGCTACAAACTGAGGACAGAAAATGCAAACTATCAATGGCCAAACCAAGTTCTAGCAACATCACCAACAACATGCAGGAAGACTCTTGGAGAGCCCAGTTTTGCTGTATCTACTGAGTTCCTGGAGGTGTTCATGAAACACACCGATGTGGCACTGAGGGACATGGTAAAGATATGTTGGCGGTTGGACTAGATGATCTTAGTGGCCTTTTCCAACCTTTATGATTCTATGATTCTTTGTTTCTGAAACACTATGGAAAGCACTGTTCAAATCATTTTCATTAAAAAAAAAAAAGGAAAAAAAAGTTTTTTTCCCATGGAGCAGTTTCAAATGGCACTACCTGTGTGTGCTGTTGATGAGGGTAAGATGAGAGCAGAAAAGACAGCTCAGACTTCAGAAGAGGAATTAAGGAATTACCTGTGCGACCTGCTGTAGGGAACCTGTTTTGGCAGGGGGGTTGGACTTGATGATCTCTGGAGGTCCCTTCCAACCCCTACAACTCTGTGATTCTGTGAAAAGCCAGACTGCCCACATCTTGAAGTCACTAAATTGTTGCAGGAACGTGGTTATGAATTCAAAATGCATCTTGTAGTTGTTTACTGAGATGATTTACCCTTTTTCCCCCACTTATTCTGCTCGAGTTCCAGGCTATTAATTCTCATACATCTCCCTGCACCCAGACTCAGAGATCAACTTTGAAACCTCATCTTCACTTTCATCCTCAGTGATAGCTCTCAGTTGGCTCAGTTCAGTGAACAACTTTTTCTGCACATTAGCATTCAACATTTTGGGCAAAATCTTCTCCCAGTGCACTGTACAAACAGCCTTTCTGTTGTGCCATTTGTGCTCCTATGCATTGAGCCAATTGGTCTTTAAAGTTTAAATCTAATTTGTGGGTTTAGCTCAGGTCTGCTCTGTAAGAATTTGAACAGAAATAACACATTAACTATTGGCCCTGGGTTAAATAGCTTTTCTAGTCGTGTGAAATGTATTATCAAGTGAAACAAAGCAAAACAATGTACATTAAAGGAATCAATCAGCATTAAAGAATAAACAGTTCTTAAAATGCCACAATTCCTGTAAAAGGGGTAGAAGGTATTTCAGTTCCGTGGGTCAAACATTAAAACATTTGATAGCTTTCTAGATCATTACATGTTTGCTGAGGGCAAAAAGAAAAAGCATGAAATTTTCAGTGGCAAAAAAAAAAAAATAATAATTAGATTGACCAGTTTTACCAGGAACCTCACGTTCAACAAACACAGCCCAATTTGCAGCACTAGCTATGGTGGAAATAGAGACAGTTCAGCAAACATTTTTGCTTCCAGTCATAATGTGAGGTGTTCGAAACCAGAGGTAGAAGGTGGGTTGGAGGAAGGCCAAACTGGTATGACAGTTATGACTTATGACTTATAAGTTATGACACCAGTGAATAGAGGCTGAAGGGAGAGTGCAGATTTAGAAGGCTGCTCACATTCAAATATTGAGACCAGAGAAAGCCTGGTGTCATCTAGAGCTACATCAAACCTGGCAATTCATCTATTTACAATCCTAGCAGGCCTTATAGATTACACTAAATATTAGATATTTGATAAAAAAATGTGCAGTTTGATTAATTAATTTGATTAATTGCGTTACATAAAGCCTAAGCTCTTTGTGCAAGCAAGCTTTGAGCAGGAACTGTGTTCATACTGCCTTATATTTGTTGTAGTCCAAAAACCAAACTAAGCCTCTCTGATTTTCTGCTGTAGATAATAGATCTAGACTGAGCTTTGAGGTGCCTATCCACAGGATTTTAATTCAACATTCACAGCATCACCAGAGGATAGAAAACAACAAGCAATGTAAATAGAAACTCTTGCTATTGACCCATTTACAGCAACTAAACATTTTTAAAACCAGAAGAGATGACAGAGGAGTGCTGGAAGCTTTGAAGTAGTCTGTTTCATCTCTGGATTGCTAGAGGTGTTTTCTGTGAAACTACAGCTCTTGTGACCTGAAATTTCTGCCTTCTGCATTTGGTCTTGGCAGCCCCAGAGCACAGATGTTTCCAGGGAGAGCAATATTCTTTCAAAAGTATTCTTTCCTCCTGAGCTAGATACTGCTGCTTTTAATCACCCTAACCAGAACTGCTGGAACACAGCAAGCAAGACACTGCTCACAGCTCAATACAGCAGAGCCTAGCTATGCAGGTGCATGCTAATTTCCTCCACCAATGGAGGAGCATCCAACAGAAACTTATTATCCAATGAATCTCAACCCCACATGTATATTTACAACTAAGTGCTAATTAGCTTTAGGAGAACTCACCACAGAGAAACAGTTTCACTTAGTTCAGAATAAACAGCAGGCTGAGATAAGCATTCACTGTGGGCTATCAGCTGCAAAGAGCAGCCTGATGGGAAGACATAACCCTTGTGATTCACAGCACTTAAGCACTGTGATGTGGCAAGCTTCAAATGTCTCCTTTTGAAGAATATTTGGTTAGAACTATCTGAACAAAAGGGAAGAAAACACTTGTTGTGCTTCAGTGATTGCATGGAGTCACACTGTGGGCTGCTCCAGGTACCCAGGAACCCAAATTCCTAACCACTGAGGTTAGGAACCCTCATGTCAGATTTAAGCAAACAGGTGCTTTACAAGGGGATTTCCCAATATGCAAGACTGGAAACAGTTTCTCCTGAAAGCCACAGCCAGCATAGGACTGTAATCCATGAGCCACACGCAACAAAGCAGAGCGTAAGCAGAGATAATCATCATCCTAACCCAGAGCTGAAGCAAATGCTCAAAATCAGAACTAGGCAGTGGATCAAGCTCCACAGGAACTAATACCAAATTCCCTTTATTTCAGTATTCAACAGCTTAACATTTAAGAAGATGACTGGGTACCCTCTGGAGTCTCACATGAAGTTTGCCTCCCTGGAAACTGCTAATCAGTTGTTTTCTCTCTAATTCTTTCAAAATCAGAAAAATAATCATTGCTCCCCATCCATAAAGCAGCAGCTTTACACCCTTTCTGCAAGAATTCACCCTCCAACAAGCCCTTCATTCCCTGCCACAAGCAGCAGCCTTTATAGGGCATGTGGTGATCCCATGGAAAATGCCAGCACCAGCTGAAGGCTGGGTGGTGTGGGAATGCTTTGTAGGGAGTTTCAGCTTTGTAAACAGTATGTTTTACAGGATTGCATTCATAGTGGGTATATGAAGACAGATAAAATCCATGTATGCAAAAGGATGTTTAAAATAGCTGACACTAAGAAAGAAGCCTATTGAAATAGAAGGAACTCTCCTTATTTGTTAAGAAAATAGATACTGAAAACTTGCAAAAACCAAACCAAAACAAAAATGGGTGGGGGAGGAGGCAGCAATAAAGGAATCAAGTTTCCACTTAATTGTAGACCTGTTTCTACTAGAGTAGCAAAGTGCTGTTCCTAGGCTGTCATGTTCTTTCTAAGAAGCTTGATCTCCTAATTATAATTGCTGTCTTTGTGCAGAAGGTATTGACAGCCAATTTTTAGATGCCTGCTGATCCTGGGGCTGCCTAGAGGATGGAGGATGATGGATCAGTGCCAGATTTGCTCCTCCCTAACTGGCTTTTGCTGTAGAGTTTGTGCCAATGATCAGTAGAATCTCAGTACAACCCTAGGACTGTTCCTCATGCTTCCTTCTCAGGAAGTGCAGTGGAAGCAAGAATGACAAGCTGCTGGTGGCAAGCTGTGGTCATCACAGCTCCTCTGAAATGAGCTCAACCAAGTGCTCAGAGCCGGACTTCAGTGTCTCTAGGGACATCACACTGACCACCTCTCTAGGCAACACGTGCCAGTGGTTTGCCCCTTACTTCTCATTTATTTCTTAGAACATAGATGCTTAGAACAGGTGATACGAAGATCACTTGTTTCAGTTTTTTCAGTTTGCAAATCTTTTCAACCTGTATGAAAAGCTATGGGATGAAAACAACAGGCTCTGGATGCATTATGAGCTGGCAAGCAGCCTTCTGTCCATATGCCTGTGAACTATCTGAGCAAGAAGACAAATCAATACTAATTAATGGTCCCCTGGAAAGTAAATGATTTGCTCATGGTGTGCAGCATAGCAAGGAAGCCTGTAGGCTATTTCTGCCTTTGATTTATTACACCATACAAACAAAGGTTTATACGAGTAGTTTGGAACCTGGAATCCTTTCCTTGTAAAAGTCACAGCTTCCATTGAGATGAAAGGAGCCAGGGAGAGGAACTAGGGATTTTACATCCGTGGATACAGTAGTTAACAGTAACCAGTGCCATTCATCTGCTTGCTAACTCACAGCATCTCCTAGGGACTGTTCCAAAGGGAACATACAGGGAAATATTCAAATGCTCAAGTGTTTATCTTTGAAGATCAACATCCCATTTCCTGCAGAATGGATTCTGTTCCAGCATTTGGCCTCTCTGCCTAGCAGGCAGATCTAGAATAAGAGAAAAGAATGTTAAAACCTAAAAACGTCAGCTATTAAAGGTTGTCTCTCAAAAGCTAGGGCATAAGTTTATGCTTGCTTGTGCTAAGGGGTTTTAAACAGTGCCAAATCAATGGATATTGCATTTGCTTCACATGCAGCTCCGAGGGAAAGCTCAGGAGTGGCCAATCACAGGAAAATGTTCTTTAAAATGTGTCAAAACTTTTGATTGCAGATGGCCACTTAGCAATTTCAGGTTTTGGGAAATGACTTAGTGCCATTAGAGATGGATTCTTCCTTTGTTGCAGTCCCTTCCAGCAAGGTTTGTTCTCACAACACATAAGCAATTTTGCTTAATTGCCCTGTGAAAGTGCATGATGTTAGTAAATGGACCATTGTACACTGGCTCAAATGCTTTTGAGTGTTGTGCTGTGTGAATATCACTTTATTGTAAGCAAACGTCATGAGTTTTGTTCAGAAAACAGCAACATGTGTGGTAGTGAGGATTACCTACATTTGGTCACACCACAGGGAAACCCTGGCTCATGTTTGGCTCATGATTTCCCATAAACTTGAATTTCTGGACTTTCTATTATTTTTTTCCATCTTGTATTTTTCCATTTTATCACTCTCACTTACTGCACATACATCTGCTTGAAACTGTAAGGGCTCAACCGATGTTTTCATACCATTTCTCCAATTTGTCCAGCTTGTTTGATTTTCTACTCCTGTTATTAATATATTTGCATCTCTTCCCATCTTAGTGTTTTGTAGAGGTTTAACAGAACAGATTCCAGTTGCATTTAGCAGGTTGTTCTAAAAACATTTTGAACATATCCAACTCCATAACAGCTGTAGTGGAAATGCGAAGTCACAGCTTGAAGCAGTGATTGAGCACCTGGTGGGAAGGCAGGGCCAACCCAGGGGAGCTCAGGTGCATGCAAAGCAGTTGAGTGACCAGAAGGGCTGGAGCCAGGATCCGCCCTTTCCCAGACCTCAGTTAAGGGTTGGCAGTGAAGGTGAGGGGATCTCAATGGAGGTTCCTGTGTACTTGAGGCCTTCTGAAGGTAAGCAGCTTCATTTCTCTGTTTTTGTGTCTATGGCAGTTGCCTTGGATTTGGTTGCTCTGCTGTTGTTGCTGTGCTTTCTATTGTGTTGCAACAGTTAATTACATGATTTTGACTGTGAGGCACTGATAGCAGCTATGTTTTGCTTAGTGCTGTGAGTTTGTTCAATTTGTTTGACCTGTGCCATGTCAGCAATTCAGTTAGAACTTATGTTTCTCTCTTTTGAACAAAAAGGTCCGTAGCAACTCTATCAATAGCAATTCTATGATGTCAGATGATGTCTATCATTTTCCGTCTACCGGGCCTTCAACTTATTCCTAAAAAGAAATAAGTTTGCTCTGAGAGGATTTGCAGTTGACAAATCCATTCTGGCTCTTAATCACTTCCTTGTTTTCTTTTATGTGCTCACATAGACTTTATTCATTCTAAGGTTTTTCTAGCACTTGAAGGTAAGCTGACTGATATACAAATCCCTGATTAGTCTTTTCCTTCCTTTCTTAAAAACAGAATACATTTGCCCTTTTCCAGCCTTCTGATGCTTATTGACACTCCCTGACTTTCCTTAGATAATGGTGAGAGTTTCTGACATTACTTCTGCCACCTCCTTGTTCAGGTTCCTGGGATAAATCCATCAGGCTCAGGCAGCATGAAAACTTTGGAATTCCTTCAGTGTGCTGACATCCCCTTTTGTGCTTTTGCAGGGAAAGCCCAATGCTCTGTCACTGCTGCTTACATCAGTTGTTGCCCCCCCCCCTTTAGCTTTTTGCTTGGAAATACAAAGTAAGACACTGAATGTTCTGTGTTCCTTTTTTTATTTCTTATTTTTGTGCTGATGACTTTCCTCTTATCTGCCAGTAAATCAGTGCTTTGCTTGATCCATTTCTCTCTGTGTATCTTCATAATTGTTTCCTGCTAGTCCTGATATTAGTTGTTTAATCCCATCCCTTGCTGTTTTAAAGCTTTCTCTCTGCATGCTTATACTGTTTTCTTGCATGCCTGAGCAGTTTGATCTTTCTTGTAGGCACCTTTTCTGTATTTTTAAACTGAATGAAGAATTTGTGGCTTCTTCCCACTTTTCCAAACCTTCTCTGATATCTGTGGTTGGCTTGCCAAATAGTTTTTATTTTCGCAGTCACTGCTCTGTTATCTTCCTGTTAAAAGGATTTAATTATTTTTAGGAACAATATTGCACAGAGTAGGAAAGCAAAGTCAGCTATTCAAAAACTTGAAATTTTATTGTTTTTTAATGATCAGATGCTGCCCTCTTTCGTAGAGAATACGACAAACATTCATCAAGGGGCAGAGCAGCTGTTGATTCCCCTCCAATGCTTGCTTTTCTTGCTGCCTGACTGCTGGAGCAGTACAGACATAACTTGTGACTGTTCCTGTGGAAGGTTTCTCTGGGCTTTCCTAACAGCAAGGGCAAAGAAATGGGATACATTAACAAATGCAGAAAATCAATGCTAGGAAAAAACAACATATTTGCTTATAGTGTGGTCCTTTATGCTTTCAGGCTGTTAAAATGGGTCTGAAATTCAGGTGTTCAAACTTGAGTACCCATCTGAGTAACCGAAGTGATTACAGCTGTCTTTTGATTACACAGTGATTACACAGTCTTTTGTGACAACTCTTTAAGAAGAGCATTTTCTCTCTCGGTTTTACAGAAAACAAATAGGTTCTCCTACCCATCACAGCATTTTGTCACTCCGTGGCAGGAAATACCTATTAAAATTATCCAAAATGCAGCTGTCTAATGCTGTCATCTCAAGTAATCTTTTTTTTTTTCCCTGCACTCTGTGTTCTATGCATGGGGACCATTTAACTGTGCTCTTCCACTGCTGCCTTCTGGTTGCAGCCAGTGGGATGTCGGCTACAAGACTCAGTGGGGTTAACTGGATATGAGCAGGATGGTAATGAAAGGATGGATGAATCTGAAAAGCTAATAAGGGGTTCTATTTTTCCTTCTGCCAGAAGAAAAAGAAAAAGTGCCAAAAAAAACCCCAAACAAAGAAAACAAACAAGCAGCAGAAAAAACCCAACAAATGTGCCATGCCTGTTCCCAGTTGGCCAGAACTCAGAATGTAGGAGTCAATTTTGTATATACAAAATGAATTTCCCCACTGAATATTTACTTTCATTCATTTCAGAAAATCCTGATGTGTGGAGGAAAAATTGTGTAGATCTCTAACAGTACCTTGCAGTTTGAGGCTTTAGATAAAAACGTGGTGTTATGACTTAAATAACATGAGATAACAACAGGAAAGGTGTTTGTGGTCAGACACATCTCACTTCTGAATTGTTAAAAATGTATTAACATCATTTACATGAAACTGGAGGTTCAGGTCTACTATCGTGCCCAATGAGAAAATGAAAGTGTTATGCCAACACAAATCTACTTTAATCATCAACTTCAATTGTGATGCTTTTTCTAGTTTGCGCTTCTTTAGGATCATGCCTGTAATTTTAGGGTCATACAATCCTATGGTCTGTGCTGCACTGTGCCATGGGCTGTACCAAGACTTTGCAGAGAGCATTTGGCTGCTTTATGACCTACAGGCAGAGCAGTTTCATCCCCATCAACTACCTGTTTTGCTCTTTCTTAGTTAGAGAAGAGCACATTTAGGTATCTCTGTGCTGTTCTCATTGGAACCATCTTCATTTGTGAGGGTTTAATTGTCCTTTCTCAGAGCTCTGTGCCTGCAGCTGCTGGGAGCCAGTCTGAGCCATTAGTCTGTAATGCTGACTCTAGCAGTGCTGCACTGAGTGACCTCGGCAGTGACAACAGATGTGTGCAGTGTTCTCCAGCGTTTTTTGCCAGCCAGGATGCAAAGGCACTCAGAGCTGGGCCTGCTGACCTCACTGTCTCCTCTGCTTCTGTGTGGGGCTGTTGTACAAGAGAAAGGAGTTCTGCCCACCACTGTCAGCTCCTTCCTCTGTTTTGCTGGGGGCAGCAGGGCAGACTCTCCTTCCTCCCTGCTCTTCTCCAAACCCCTCTCCATTTGGAGCAGAACTGAGCTCCAAATTCCACCCCTCTGTTTTATAGATCTAGTTTTTCTTGGGCTGTGGATACATGGTGTATACGTAGCTGTAATTTGGGTCCGTTTTTCAGACAAAGCCGGGTTTATTCTGTGAACTCAGACATGAAAGCAGACAAGCTTTGTAGATAACGATGGCTCTTTACTGTTATCGACATAGAATTTGCCTGGTTGGTAAATGAGGGAATGTTGTATATAGTGCCTAAATCCCTCCTGCTCTTTTTTGACACTGAATTTAAAATGAGCATCCAAGAAATGTCCGACGTTTAAATTCTGTCTCCAGCAGATGTCAGTAGAAGCTTCAGTAAAGAGGAATGCACCAAAGCCAGGTGTCACTCACCCCTTGCTTTACTTCTTTTGCTCAGGGAGAGAATGAGTGCTCCGTTCTACAAATAAATGGTATTTCAAGCCAGGTTACTTCATTACTCTCTTTTTTTCCTTGCTTGAGGTAGAGCTCAAAGATTGTTTAGGTGGAATGCTGTCCCCAAGCTCTCAGCAATAGGCATTTGAGCCAATCTGTCAATGACAGGCATTTGACGCTACAGGATGTCTGTGGTGAATGGTGAGTAGGAGAAATTCTACAAGATTCTTTCTAAGGTCAATTTTTCTGTTTTCCAGCATGTAACAAATGAATAGTCTAATCTTCTTAGCACTAACATGGTGATGAATGACCTGTGCTGGCCTGCTGTCTGTGATGTCCTTTGGACTTCTGCTGAGTGTGCCCATGCATACACAACATACACACCTACTATGAAGTTTTCAATTGATATCCCGGTCAGTTTAAAGGAATCGGAGCCCCCAGTGCCTGCAGCCGATGGTGCTGAGCAGACCTTTAACATCCTGCCAAAGAAGTTGGAGCTGGAGCTTCCTGAGCCTTGGTGTAGCTGGAGGCAAAATTTCTAAAACTGTGGTGTAGCTCTGAGTTGCTGAATACTCAGTTCTTAAGCACCAGGTGTGCCTTGTACTGGGTTCCAGCAGTTGTTAGGCTTCTCAATACTCTTTGAAGATTGGTGCCTAAGTCCCCTAACGTGGCTGGATGCATTTACTGTTGCAGTTCTGGTTCTCGTGCAAATAAAACATTGTGTGATGTTTTATTAACAGGTTCATCAGCAGACATTTGCAAAGGTTTTCATGATTCTTTATCAGATAATCCATTTAGCTATTCAGAAAAGCAAATTTATAAAAATAGGGATCCATTCTTGAATACTGGCTCTGTAAGTCCTTAAAAATACATTGGCTAATACAGAAAGTCCTTTTTTATTAACATTAACATTATTGAAAAAAGGCTAACATTAATATTCATTACCTGAATGTACAATTGCCTATGAAGAAAACTCTATCTTCATTTATTCCTAGATCTATAATTATAAGTTCTGCCATAAATTCCCAGCATCTTCTTTTCTGTTGTGCTATATTATATTGCACTGAGATTCACAGTAAGAAGTTATAAAGGATTCATGATGCATTACACAAGCTTCTATCTTGAAATGGATTCAATGAGCAACAAAATCAATCCATGGAAGGCTCAAAAATTATATGAGGGAAGTAATTTGGAGCTGACAATAAGTAAGAGTCGTTCTTGCTTTCACACAGGAAATTACTGAGATCTGTTGGCATCACCAGTTTGCATCAATGGAAGAGATCATATATTGGTGTTTTGCATTTAGCATTGTCTCTGTACTTCCAGTGCCAGCCTTTACATGAAGACTGCTTCAAGTTTTGTTAAAAATACAGGTGTGCCTCTTCCAACATACTAGGAATTCATTATTTGATCCCTTCCAGCAGTGAGAGGGCTAGGACTTGCTACCTGGGTGAGCAGTGAAGTGCTGTAGAGCCCTACAACAATTCCTTTGGGCCCTGGGAAACAGCACTTATCCAAAGGCTGATAGGTGACAAGTGTGATCCTATCAGTTATGGATAGAGAGCTTCCTTGCGAAGTGACAAATGTAGGACTGATGTGCTGTGACTTGGTGGCCAGCATCTGGTTGACAAAGAGAAATTCCTTCCTCAAGGAGGGTTTTTCATGGAGGACTTACACCTGAATGCAGAGGCTTGCATTGCCAGGGTGGCTGGCCCTGAGATTAGGCCCTGGGATGCTTCTGTGGTGCTGGGGATACTTAGAAACTGAAGTGCTCATCCACTTTTCATACAGTGGAGCTTTGTGGACATCCCTGGGTGGGATGGCAGTTCTGTAACAGCAGTTGCATGAAACACTGATTAAAGGCAGTAGCATGTTTGAGAATATTTTCCCAGCGCTGTGCTTACAAAGGTCTCTTAGTGTCTGTGGGATGGGGAGGAACATGACTCACCCAGGGAGGAACTTTTAAGTGTTTTGTGTTTTGTACTCGGCTAACAACGATACCACAGCTGCCAACACCAAGCAATTATGTTATACAAGATACCAGAGGTAGTCACCTGCCTGGAGCTGCTTGCAGAAGTCTGCACGTGGCCAAGAGCCACAACACATGCTGCAGGGAGTGATCAATGGGAAACTGAAGGACGCGTTGGATGTGGGAGGGAAGACTCATGCCCCAAAATCTCCTTGTCATGGGGTGGGATGGGGTTGGGTTAATGAGCAACTGAATCTGAGCTGTCTGGTGGGAACAGCCCCAGTCAGGCATTGGGATTAGCTCATGGCCACCCTGTTGGCCAGGAGATGTAGCCCTTGGCCCCACGACCTGCACCAGAACTGCTCATGATCAAAGGATACAGGGTGACATCCCAGCAGTGAGGAGAGAAAATAGGCACAGAAAAAATTCTAGCTACTGGCAACATTTTATTATGAAGTTGTACCAATCTGGGTTATGAATGTGACATCGTAAAGTGATCTACTGCTCTAATTTTTCTAGCATTTAATTGTGCTTTCATCTACATCGGTGAGGTAATCAAACCATGTTGTGAGAATAAAATCTAGCCAGGCACTGTGTGTATCCACATGTTTAGAAAAAAAAGAAATAATTTTCCCTAAACATGTGACACTGATTATCTGCAGATACTTGATGTGCTTGTGATTTCAATCAGCATTTTGTTCATTCACTGCCTCTCAGTTCATTGATTTATAAGCCCTTTAGAATGGTATGATTAGTGCTAGCATTTTATTCTCAGTGGGGGTAAAATGGTATTTCATTATTAGTGTGTTAGAAGCTATTTCAAACTGACAGTTTGTTTTGAACCTGAGTAAGAGAAGTGACATTTATATTTGGAAGCAGAAGATTGACACAGAAATTATTCTGAAACATAATTACAGTCAAGGCAAATGCATAATAGAGAAATTCCGGCTAGAGTTTCTCTGGGCTCCTCCTCCATCAGTAACTAATTCTTGCTCTTTTCTCAGCTCTGAGTGGTGAGACATAGCAGCTTTCCCTGAAGGCATTTATAGTAGATGTAGGATAAAGATTTTTACCCATTAAGGCAATACAGCACTCAGCCACAAGTCGGGATATAAGCAAATGCTGGTCCTGCAACAGCCAGTTCAAGATATAATGGACGTTTGCAGTGTTAGGGTGTAGTGGAAATGCTAAGTCATGGCTTAAAGCAGTGATTGAGCACCTGGTCGGAAGGCAGGACCAACCCAGGGGAGCTCAGGTGCCTGCAATGCAGCTGAGTGACTGGAAGGGCTGGAGCCAGGATCCACCCCTTCCAAGACCTCAGTTAAGGGTTGGCAGTGGAAGCAAAGTTATCTTACTGGATGTCCCTGTCCACCCAAGGCCTTCCAAAGGTAAGCAGATTTTTTTTTTTCTGCTGCAGTGTTTGGGCTTGTTCTCATTTCCTGCAGCCTAGGATTGTGTCACTGCTATTATTGCTATACTTTCTGTCATGTTACAGCGTAACATATGATAAGATCCTGAAAAAAGCATCCTGCAGAGAAGGCTTGCGTCAGTGTGGCAGCTGATGTCCTGGGGCACTTACAGTGAGAAGCACCCTTGCACTTGGGCTGATTTGGAAACTGATGCTCGGCTTGGTACTGGGGTGCCTGCATGCTCCACCAGCCCTGGGGGGATGTAGACTCACTGCCACAGGGCCCTCCATTGCTGCTCTATGATTTTCCTGTGTTCTCCAGGCTCAGGTCAGGATTTTCCAGCAACCATCTGAGTCACTGTGTCCCCTAGGATTGTTCATGTAAATGCTTGCAATTTTCCCTCATCTTAACATTTACCTTATATTGAAAAGGTGTCTTTTCTTGCCAGTGTTAATTCTCCCATATTCTAAGAGAACTCAAGATCATATGAAAGACTGAGTTGCTGGATTTTAACTATAGGTTCTAGTAGGGCACTTTTTTTTCCCCAAAGGATCTAGTGCCTGATCCTCCATTACTGAGGTCTAAGGAAATTTCCCATTGATTCAAGTAGGAGTAGAGCCCAGGGCCTTTGTGAAATGCTAAGAATTTCCATCTCGTCACTGGAGCTCAAGAACACACTGCAGCTTTCACGTAGGAGTTATATAGAGCCTATTAGGCAGAGTACATGAAATAAATAGAACCAGAGAGTAGAAGTGAGTCAACGTATTACATGAAACCAGTTGCTAAACATGACTGTATTTGTTGTTGTCTTCTCTGGAGCAGAATGAAAAAGAATGCAAATTTGCCACTACTATGCTTTTTTGGGGGGAGTGTTTTTTATAGTTATTTCTTAATGATGCACAGAATATATTATGGTGTAGCATTTAATATGTTGTAAGTAGATTGAATGCATAAAACGCAGACACTCAAATTCTTTGTCCTATGGGACAAAGATTTCAGACTTCTGTGGGGTGCACTATTACTCCATCCCTTTTGAGCTGCTGTGTTCTGGTGGCCAGTCTCAGTTTGTTATAGCATTTCATTCACTTCTAGAGAATGAAATAAAGTGTGCATCCATTATCCATACATATTCCCTTCATAATACAGGAGGGCAGCAAAAAGCAATCATTATAAATAGTATGTCCGGTTTGATTTAAATAACACAGAGAAGGCAGCTCAGTGACTAGGCAGATGGAAAAACATGAATATATTTGAGACTAGAGTTATTCAGCTCCAGACAAAGAAAAGCTAAAGGAAGCAGTATGCAATTAGACACAATTATGAAAGATACACAGGAAATTAGAGCTGTTCATGGATATTTTTCCCATTAACATTTGTCTGTCACTGGAGGAAAACCTTTAACTGGAAATATCTACCCAAATTCTGCCTTGTCAAGCAAAAGGCTGATTTCTGCTCTAATGGAAAAGGGAACAAGAAAAACCCACAAGACACACCCTGAAGTGTTTTTGGAGGGTGAAAGATTTGAAGACTGAAAAATGTTTGTAGTTTCAATGAGAAAAATCAAAATTTCCATGAATAAGTTTCTGGATGAAATAGAAGAACTTGTCTTTATCCTAACAATGACATCTGTTTGCAATAACACTCCATGCCAGTAAACGATGTTATTTTAACTAATCTATTGGCGTGGTGATGAAAGTGACAGTAAAATGTTGATATGGAAGCTAATTTCTGTGTTTGGCCTTGGGATCCATCTTCACAGACGCAGAGTGAGTGCAGAAACTATTTTTGGCAACATCACAGCAATCCAGATTTAATTCTGACACTTCTTTGCCTTTCTGAAATCCAAGTAAGACATCTGGCTGTCTTTTCTATGTATGTTTGTGAAGTGCTATTGAAATAATTTGTATTAGTGACGAATTTGGAGATGGAAATGTGACTAGAAGGTGTGTATGAGGAGGAGGAGACCAAAAGCCTGGATTATGAGGAAAATATAAATGGCAACTCTTCAATGTATAATGTGCTTACTGAAAGATGGGAATAAGATGTCATTCTGAATGTACTTCTGTGAACTTATGACTTTCTGCAGTACTTCTATGTTGTTCAAAGACATTATTAATATGGAACTATGCATACACAAGACATGTGAGGAATGAGAGGTGATGGCTCTACCCAACTCACAGAGGAGTCCCTGCTAAAGGCACTTGTTTTGCTTGCTATGGGTGTGCTTCCAGCAGCCCCTTGGAGGAATAGCTGACTTACGAGTTTGTGAATTATCAGTTAATTTAATATAATTAGGGTGGCCACAAACTTCTCATCATTTTCTGGAAGCTAGAAATATTTATTTAACCAAAAATAGCTGCGCAGAGTTTTGTTTGCAGTTGCTCGGCTCAATGCACCACTGTCTTACTGCATCATGCCAGAAGTCATGCTTTTCAGATACAGTACGAGCTGCAAACTCTCTATAAAGAAAAGGGGGGGGGGAATTCTTTATTTGTCATCTGTTGAGATGGTTGCATGCTAACCTCATGAAGCACCAACCCAACCAAGGGATGTGAATGTGCCTGCTGTTGGCTGAGGAGGGCCCAAAGTGCCAGGGTTCAGGCAGTAGGGCTGCAAGGCATGGCACGGCCGAGCAGGAGCACATGGAGACCCAGGCAGCCCCTGCGTGTTGAGGCACACATGGTGTGGGAGCCGGCCGCCAGACGTGATCGCAGAGCCTGTCTGCAGGCTGCCCACAAGGCAGCCATGTGGGTGGAAGGCAGGCGAGCGGCAGAGAGAACTGGCTGATGGCTGTTTCGTTTTGGAGACCGCTTTTTCCAAACGTCCTAAACATGGGCCTTAATCATCAGCACTTCTGAAGCACTCATCGTTCTTGTATCCAGGCAAGGAGCCTTGTTATTACCCTCTGAGAGATACCACATTCCCTCATTTCCGACGGAAGGGGGCCTGCCAGCAGTATCAATACAGTACCGCTCAGTTTGTTTCAGATTAAAAATGTCCCCAGGGAAGATCTGTACTTGTCTTTGGTGGGATCCAGTCGTGGGCATCAATTTCTACTTTGGGCCACTGGTGGTAATGCATTGCTCTGCCTTTGCTAAGAGGGTAAAATACTCCTTGCTCAGCTTGAGAAACCTTGCCCCTCAGGCTCCTTGTCGCTATAACGGTGGTTACTTTCATGCAGCCTACCTATGCTCCACTGCAACCTAGTGGTTACCTATGAGTTTGAGAACTCATATAAGGAGCTACTATGAAAGCTGTAGGCGTAGCTCAGGTCCCAGTGGCAGGATTTAATGGTAGCCCTCAAAAATGGGCTCTTCCTTCACAGCTGGAAGCGAGCAGGGGAGCAGCACTGGTGTCATCTCCAGCCAGCTCGGGGCCTCTGTGAGGCCTTTGATGCCTTGCTGCATGCGTTTCCACCTACTTTTTGCTCCACAGCTCCCAGCAACAAAGAGTGCAGGAGGAAGTGATTGAAAAAGCCGTGTTTTCAGCAAAGTTTAAGGTTGTCTTGTATAATTCAGAGAGTTATGAGATGCACTTACTGTAACTATGCATGCTTTGTGGAGGGGTCTGCACAGGGAAGCCATGGGATGTTACAGTCCAGTGTGTGTATGGAAAGGCTGGTTGTTGAGGGTGAAGTAAGTACTGTAGAGATGTGATATCACAAGTTATATAATATCATGGCCAAATATCTGCAGCTGGATATCATCAAATCAAAATTAGAAACTCATTGGAAGCAAAGGACAGTCTTTGCACAGATTGCCTATAAATCTGCAATAACTAGTTCTCCCTGGGCGTAACATCAAAAACATTTTTTAGTGTCTCATTAGTAAGAAAATTTATTGCTCAACTATTGAACTATGTCGATTTTTGAAAACATTGTGTGAATAATTCCAGAAAGCATGTGTTTGATTTGTATTCATTTTGTGCCGCTGGATACAAAAAGTGGCTTTTCCCCTATGATGAAATGACACTAATCATGAAATTAAAAGGTGAATCATGTCTACAGTTTCAGAACAAGGTAAATTTTTATAAGCATGCTAATGCCCTCCCTTTCCCATAAGTGAAGCTAACATTAAGGCGTTCATAACCCAGTTTAAAAATAAAAATAAATAAATAAATACAAGCCTCAATTACAGTTCTATATTTTGGAAAAAGGAAAAAAAAAACAAACAAAAACCACTCCTCCCAATCCTTATTATTTTTCTTTGTGCTGCAGTGTGTTTCCCAGCTGTGTCTGTTGGCCATTTCTGTGGCTCAAATAGCCTGGAAAAAGACTGAGAATTATGGGGAATGTTTAAATAAAACAGCATCATCCGCATAGGATGCAAGGGAAGAGTTTAGAAGTACCTGCTCTGCTATGGGGATTTATTGACAGTAAGGTGTGTGCACTAGGGAGGTTAATGCTGCTAACTGCAGGCAGGGTGCTATTGTCTTTCAAGTTTATTTTACCCTCCTGCTGCTAACAGAGCTCCAGGGGCTCAACTGGTATGAGCCCAAGTGTGCAAACATCCTTTGGACCCATGGGGATTTGTGGGTGCAGCCTGGGGCACCAGGCAGAGGTGAAGGGGCTCTCCAGCTCTTGTTTTGGCAAGCCCAGATGAGAACTGGACAGAGGTTTGGCTTGTGTTCCAACTTGGCTTTAGCTGGTGAACGAAGTGAGATCAGATAAGTGGTGCAGTCTGCTTTTGGAAGCATAGCTGGCTGGTCATTTGGTCAGGGCTGCTTGCAGCTCAGCAGTTGAGTCAGAAATCAAACAGGCTGGACAATCAGAACCCAGAGCCCACCAGGCCATGCAAAATGCAGCTACATTTCTAGCTGTTTCTGCAAATATTTTCTTTCTTTCCCAGAAGTGAAATATAAAAGAAATAACTGCATCTATATATTGTTTGTAGTTCATAAAATGGTTTCAGTCCGGAAAAAATGAAATGTTGCAGCTGTTTGCCAGCCCTGTCCCGTCACTGCCTACAATGCCATTACCGATGCAAACAGAGCTGACAACCATAGGGAAGGGCTGTGGGATAGGGGACAGGTGAGGCACAGACCTTGAGGAGCACGGGGGTTTCTCCGTAGAGGTTTTCTGCTCCATTTACTTGAAGGTTCCAGGTGCAGCTTGGATGTAGCCCAGACCAAGGACCTCACAGAGGCCCCGTGCCGGCTGGAGATGACACCAGTGCTGCTCCCCCGCTTGCTTCCAGCTGTGTAGGGAGAGCCTGTTCCCAAACACACATGGGAAATGAGAAAACGCAGGCATAGTCCTGGCCTTTGCTGAAAGCGGCGGGCGGCAGCATGAGCCCCCCCACAACTCTGCTCTCCATGTCAGGCCTCCCAAGCCTAGCTTTATGGGTGAGAAGGATCAAAGTGTTCAAACAGCCCGCATATGGGAATTGGCCCTATATGTTGCGTATAATAACACCCAAGCATCTCTGCATCCATGTTGTGTGTATATTAAAGAGTGGTGCGTGAGAGCCAATGTAGTCTGCATCAGGGATGCATGCAGGAGCATCTCTGGGTGTCAGTGTGCAGCAGGCTCCATGTACATCCTTCCTTGGGGCCAGCTCTGCCACGGTGCTGAGCAGAGATCTCACCTCTAGTCAGGCTGGGAGCAGAGTTCCTCAGTCACAGATTGAGATCTGATGGACACAGAAAGTTGATGCTGCTCCAGTGTCTTCCAATCTGGCTTTTTAAAAAATTAATTTTCCTTCCTTAATAGAATTCCCCAAAGGGTTTTTTGTGCTTTTTGTTAAGGCTGGGCAGAAACAGGAAGAAAATCAACACTTCAGTCACTTATTTTAGCCTCTGCAGTAATTTTTTTAAAGCAAAAAGTTGTGAAATGACTGCATGGGGCCATGTTCCCCTCTGTGTCACAGCCCAGGGCAGGACTCTGGCCTCTTCCTGTGTACCATTCCCAGCAAAGATATAAGGTGGAGCAGGCCATAAGCAACTGCAGATCTGCTTGGCTTTTGCAGTGTGAAACTGAATTTGCTCTCAGGAATGCAACCCTGCTTCACCAGCCTAAAAACGGTCTTATACCATATCATCAGAAGCAACACTTTCAAACCTCTTGTCTTCTGCTAGAGAAAAGACAGCAAAGCCCGCTTACATGGTAATTGGTGATGGGAAGGCTTCTTATGGCACGATGTGTATTGGTCAGGACAGAGAGCCAGGCAGTGTGGCATGGCATGGAGTGAGCAAGGTGAGCAGCAAGCCTGATTAGAGCCCACTGAGGTTGTACTTAGGAAGAAGCTGTATTCTGACACCGAGGTGGAGAGGAAGTGAGAGAGAACTTGATTAAAGAGAGAATGAAGGAGTACTGAAGCTGAAGCACACACGTTTACTTTTTTCATACAGCAGAGTATGAAGCAACTTGGACAACCAGAGCAAAGCACCCCATGGTGATGGTAAGTATTACTGGACTAAGCTGGTGGGAGTAGGAAGTCTGTGTTCCCGTTTTCAATTTTACAGCAAGTCTGTGTGAAGCTGTGTGACAGCCTAGGGTGCAGCCTGGCCACACACCACCCATGGAGTTCTGTCCGTGATTTCCAAGGCCAGTGTTTGCCAAATGTTGGAAAGAAAGCTTGTTTTAGCACAGCTAACTTGCTCAGACAGGTCTCTCCTGGAGAAGCCGGTAGTAGACCTTGATGGGAAGATGTCTTCAACAAAATATTTTCAAAGGGAAAAAGTACTGGCTAAGGAAAGCCTGTGTCTTATGGTGCTCTAAGGAGATAAAGCAAGCATGCAGATTTTTCTTTAGGAAGATTGCACTAGTTTTCAGAGGGGAGCCTGAGGTCACAACTGACTTATGGTTTGAGTCACTGGTGGAGTTCTGCAGAGGTCTTTCTCTGAGTTGCATTGGCTTTCTACAGGGACGGGTAGTAAAGGACGTTTTCCTTCCTTGTTCACTGCTTTCTCCTATTGTCTATTTGCCTACTGATGTGGCTTGGAGTGACGGTGCTGAACAGAAATGTTGATACCTGGTTTGTGTCCAACCAGTGTTTTTTTTTTCTCATGTAATTAGCTTGGGAAGTAAAAAGCCTATGGAACTGTGCTTTTTCAGGGACAGATGGGTTAGGTTACCTGCTGAGAAGGAGAGGTTACCTGCTTTTTTTTTTTTTTCTTTTTTTTTTTTTGATAGCCTGGGAAAAAAAAATGCCTTTATAGAAGAGCCCTTTAAAAACAACCACCAGAGCCCCTACCTTTCTCTGTTCCGGAGCCCAAGGGCAGACTTAATTAAAAGTTCCTTCAAAATATACTCCCTACTGCTCTAAGCTACTGTGTTTCAAAAACTCTGGTGCTGCGCCAAAGTGGGAGCAGGCATATATTAAAGTGACAGGTACAAAAGATATTGTTATTCTTTGTGCTTCTTTCTCCACTGATCCCTCTGCACTGAAGTCCCAATGTAAACATTAGTTAAGAGAAGAAATAATAGCCTCTCCTCTCATCTGCCTGTCTAACGAGCAGATTATGACTATCTGTTTGTCTTCTGCCAGCTGCCTCCTCCGGCAGAGGTTTCCCACTCCCTGTAGAAGTTCAGCCCTGAAGTCTCACGAATGTTTTCCTGGAAACAGCAGCTTTGTCACACCGCACTTCTGCTGACAGTATTTCCTGTGGAAACCCGCTCCAGGAAGATCAGGTTAGAGTGCTTGAATATCCATCAGCTACTTGTAGCTGAGATAATGAAAGCCGCCTTGTTACCGGCATGCTTTGAATTTTCTGAGTGTGTTCAGAGCCATTGCCTTATTTAACGCAGCTCCTTGTTACCTGAAGTATGACCTTGCTCACATTTCTGAAGCTCCCACCACCCATCACTTGTGCTGCCCAGTTTATGCCTCTCTCAGCACCTGAAGTCCCTTTATCTTTCTCTCTGTGCCTAATTCTGGTAATGACATGTCCCAGGCACCCCTGGCCGCAGCCCCTGTGGCAGCCAGTGATGAGCCACTGCTGGCTGAGTGACAATGATTTCAGCAAGAAAGGTGGAATCATCACTTTTCCAGCCTATGACAGCAGGACAATGACAGCCATCATGAGGCAGTGGGAAGAGATAAGCATCCTTCCCTAAAGACTGATGAGAGAGAAGAAGCGTGAGTAGGAGCATATTAAGTTAATCTAACAGCTTGGCATGGACTAGCTTCCCATTTTCACAGTAAGTGGGAGCCTTATTCTATCAATGTGCTGAGGATTTTATTTCTAGCGATTTATAGCCACAGGTTCTGGAGTACTCTGTAATTACATGAGTTTACACTTACAGGGACAAAGGCTGAGTAAATATTTTATTAGGCAATTTTTTATCTTATTGAAACTGAATACACATGTGATAATTTGCCTGGTGAATGGGGGAAGGATAGTGAAATAAATATGCTGGTTTACACAGAGCCTTGTTTGTGGGCTGCGTGTGGAATCAGTGCTACATGCTGCATTGCTTTCAGTGCCAGTGTGACGGGGAACACAGTCTGCGTTGGAGCAGAGGCTTGATGCAATGCATGCCAACATCAAATTATTTCTAAAAGGTTAGAAATGAGTGTGACCTGTTCAGTGGTGCAGCCAGCATAGAGGTTGTGTGTCTGCATGAGGACTGCTGGTCTGTCAGGTTGAAGATAGGAAGAGCAGCCCCAGTTCAGCCCTGCATATGTCCCTCCTCTCCCCATTCTCTTTCTCTCTGACTTTCCATGGATCTGTTATCTTCCTGTGGCATCTGAAAGCTGCCTGGATAGACGTCTCTTTTCTCAGTAGATAGATAGCAACTGTAGTTGACTTAGGAAATCTCCATGACCCAGAAATATGTGGTGAAAAATGATCCCTCTTTAGGACCTGTTTTACTGATCAATTTCTCAGGACAATGCAGGGCTGGCTGTTCACAGGGAAGCGATGATTTTCAGTCTAACTTCAGGACTTTTCCAGCTTCTACCTGCAGCCTCTGGATCAGGTCTCAAGCAGCATTATGGATGTGATCCAAGTCCCACTGCTGCCAGCAGCCAGCTGCTGTTTGTTTTTGCACTGTGTTTACATGAATGTGGCAAGGGCAGAATGCGACCTGCTTGGGAAGATGTCTGTTCATTTCAAGGAGCCTTTGCTTGAGCCTGCAGTGAAGAGTGAACTTCCAGCAGTTCATAGCACACAGAGCTTACCATATGCGCTATGTAGTACATAGGCAAGAAACTTCTGGATATGGGAGATGTCAAATGCAGCTTTGAAAGGAAGATTTGTTGAAGAATAGATGTATGATATACAGGAGGGCAGTTATTAAATATTTCTTCAGGTATACATACAGCTGATAAAATCCAAAGGTCCTTATTTATTTCAGTTATTTGTTATTATTCTGCTTGCAAGCAACCGTAACCCATTATGAGTCCCGAGGCACCAAAATATCTCAGAATAGTCAAGGAAACTTAGAATTAATTTATAAATTTTTGTAATCATTCACAACTCCATTAAACACTCAGATGCCTAATAAGACATTTTTCTTATCTTGATTTAAAATTTTAATTGCATGAAGTTTGGTCCCTCTGTAATTAACACATTGTATATCCCACCTAATTCATGAACTAATTGTCATTTCCTAGTTCTTAATGTTACTTGCTAATTCTGCCAGTGATAAAGAATTATGTCCAAACTCCACAGTAAGTGACATTCTGCATGCACAGTAATGACAAAACAAGTTAATTTAATGCAAAGTTGCTGAAAGACAGAGGTTTTTTAATTGCATATTTGTTACCTTCATTAAAAGGTAAGTGGCTCTTCAGTTATGTATTTGCCCATTTCTTACACATTAAAAAAGTGCTAATGAACCTGATTAAAATTAATTGAAAAGGTCCGAGATCTGTAAAGAGATCCTAACATCAACAGACTTCTAATTGCTGCTGAAAGATGGACTTAAATAGGGTTTAGTGGTAGATAGAAATTCATTCTCTCTCTCTGTTGTATGGGATGATTTGGGGAATGCAAAATCACTCCAGAACTGCGACTCTTGGTTATGGATACAGCACGCGCTGAGTGTCTGGACATTATTTCCTCTCACTCAACTCTGCTGATAGCTGCTCTTCCTGCCTCTGTCCCCTCTGCTGGGCAGGCTGTGTTCCAGCTGCAAGGGGATGGACAGGCACTGGAATGAAAAGCAGGGGAGGGAAAGTCCAGGCTCCCCCAGCCTGGGTGTTTGCTTAGCAGACAGGGAAGGAGGCAGGAAGAGCTCTGAACCCTACAGAAAGCTTATTTTATCCCACCCTGTGCTTTCACAGAAAGCATCTTAATGCTGTCCTAGTGTGAGTATCAACAGTATCTTAAAACTAACAGACTTCTATTACTTTAACCCTACCATTGCCCGAAGCAGCTGTGGATGCCCTATCCCTGGAGGCACTCAAGGCCAGGTTGGATGGGATGCTGGGCAGCTGATCTAGTGGGGGACGCCCTGCCTATGGCAGTGGGTTGGAGCTGGATGATCTTTAAGGTCCCTTCCAACCTAGAAGCCATCCTGTGATTCTGTGAGTCTATGATTCACAGTTGTCCTTTTCTTCTATGACTCCCGCTATCCATTCCCACTGTTCCAGGATACTCTAATATTGTTGGAGTTATTTTCTTCATCTCTGTTAATGGCATATACCACTTATCTTTCTACCAATACATAAATTTAAAAGAAGAGAGAAACATGAGGTTTTTTTGTTTTGATTTGATTTAATTTAAATTGCTGAATGAAAAAATAGCTTCCTCTAGTAATTCTGCTGTAACTAACTCAGTTTGATATTGGTTCTATTAGCCTTCTAATAGTATGAAAGCTAAAAAATTAAATCGTTCCACTTTCACATTCATAATTATGTGCAATTAAAATCTTTACATACCCAAAAGTCTTATATGGAGCCCTGAACCCTTCAACTGTCACTCTTCATTATCTCTAAGCCTAACAATTTTACAGTGACACACTGTACACAATGAGATGTGCTAAAGAGGAAATATTATATTTTACTGATGTATGTGTTCTTTAATTTCTCTGAATTAGCTTTTTGATATGGATGCTAATTGTTTTCTTTGAAAGGAGTCGCCACAGATATGTGATTTCTCTATGCCTGTTGCGCTTCAAAAAAAATACAGTTAATTGCAGGAAACAGGAATTTCTCTCTTTTTTATATATAAAAAAAATAATCAGCTGCATATCAAAGGATTGAATCTTAATCCAACTTTCTGATTGTACATTAAAAAGAAACCTTCAGTGTTTGTGACCAGCACAGAGTATTTGGCTACTTTTGATGTTTCCCTTTTTCATTTATTCATAAGGAGAGATGAATAATTAAAACAGGACGTTTGGCAAAACCAGCTCACACATAAAAAAAATATTTCCATATGAACTTCCAGCTTCAGCCCAGGATAGTTGCAGAGACATTGCTACAGAACTGTCCATATGGCAAGTGTGCATGTTGCTCTGAAACTGTAGACCTGGTTGAGACTTGGGATCCTGCCATCAGTGGCTGACAGCTGTTGCTGTTGTTAAATGTAAATATTGTGAGTAAGGCCAATGTGGCAGTCCTGAAAGGCTGAATTTAGTGCCAGTCCTGAGTGCCATTAAGGCCATTGGTAATGCATGAGCCCTGCTCACGGGGCAGGGGGCAGGTCTGTGCTGGTCTACAGGGGCGGGAGGAGAGAGTGATGCTGCTAGAGCCACATCCCAGCACAGCTACACAGGAAAAACATGAATTGCAGTGTAAAAATATCCTCCTTGGTGGAGGAGGATATTTTGTATGTATTCAAGAGCAGACCCTTGGGATGGAGACAGAAGGTCTGTATATTTGGTCTGTACTTTTTCTGCAGACTGCTCACCCGCTTGTTTTAACATTCATTCCTAGTGCCAATGCTGCAGGAAGTGCTGTTTTTCATCCCAAATCTCATAAAACTCTAATTTCACTTACCTCTTACCTTCATTATAAAGATATATAAAGAAGAGATCATACATCAGGCATGTTGAAAAGCCTGTATCAGTTTGAACTGGTCCTCTTCGTCTTGCAAGTCTTCAAAGGAGCTCACGGGCCTTAATTGTCCTATCCAGTTCTATTGTGCATCTTGGAGGATTCTGTTGTTCCTTACTTAGCTCTCAAATACCCCAGCAAGGGCCTACTTTCTTGTTTTTAACAATACTAACTCGACTTTTTAAGATTTCTAAGGCAATTTCCAGTCTCCTATGGACTTGTGCACTGGTGTTCAGAAGATGAAGAAAGGTACTCCGTTAATGCACAGTCACTGTGTACAGCTCTTTATTTAACATTTCCTACAAATCCTTCTTGTCTGGGCAAATTATGTATATGTTGTTTATCTCTATGTACCTGAAGGCATTACAATGGAATAACTTTATACAGACAAAAAAGGCTTCCAAACTTGTTTGGTTTCTGCTTGCGTGTACACTGTCAGGGTACGCCTCTTCAAAAGTCACTCTAGTTATGCCCTGTCTCCTCTTGTAATTTCACCTTTGCCTCTGCATTTTCTGAAGTGGAGACTGTGGTTTATGAATCATTTTACTATGACTTTGTCTTGTTTTCTCTCCAGATCTGTGGTCTTTGCTTACATTCTCAGAATGGCAAAGCCCATTTGTTTCTTTTTAAACTTCTGTCAGCTTAAACTTCTATCAGTCCTCTTCTCTGCTTGGGGTCTCTGATCCCTGCTCAGACCTTATCATAAATGAGGGATTCCACAAGCTTCTGTAAAACGAGGATAAACTTAAATTCTCAGATTAATAAGATGAATAATAATAAAATCTGCCTCTATTTTGCTCTTCCTCACCTAATGTGAGGATCATCTCCTATTTCTGATCTGAAAAACTAATATTAAAAGCTAGCTTTATTCACTGGAATTTTCGGTAGCTTGCCTGCATAGATTTTTTCCTTGAACATTTTCCTGAGGCCCATTGGCCTCAGTTGTTTTCTTTATTCCAGACTCCACTTGCATGTTCTCCCAAAAAATTAAAGCCATGGCTTTGAGCAGATAAACATTCTGCTGAAATCAGAAGGCAAATTCATCAGGGTGCTCCCAGATGGTGGTATGGGGCAAGGGATGGGGTCTGTAAAAGCTCATACACAAGTGTTGCCAGATCTTTGGAGATCTAAAAGGCACCAAACCTGGTGACAGTGCGAATCCCAAAGCCATGAGCTCCCATTCTGGGCAAGAGGACACAGGCCCATCATCCAGCAGAGAAATATTTTGAGGGTGTCTGTATGTGAATGATCTTGGGATGTTTTGTTTTCCAGAGAGATTTTCCTATGTGCTTCTGTGTGAAAGACTCAATCTCTCTGCTTATATTGTTATCTAATATAAATAAGTTTATTAAGTGGCTTGTTTAAATTGCATTTATCACATTCCATCCTTGTTGAAAAACCCTCTTCAAAAATCTAAGTGGCTGGAGCATTTACAGAGAAGTGTTATGCTCACAAGAGTGATAATGAGCGAGATGCAGCTGGGAATCAGGTATATGAGAATCACTGAACAGTTGGCAGAGGCTGTTAGTCCCTTTCTCCCCCTTGTTTCCTTCTCACAATTAAAAATAAATCAGGAAAGATGTTTGTACAACACCACCAGCAGCTTGGTGGTATTGCTTTGGGTTTCTTTTGTTTTGTTTTGTTTTACAGAGTTCTTACAGCATGTAGGCCCTCATTAATTTACTTTTCTGCCTCATTAAATCACTGAGAAGTATCAGCTAGTTCTTCATTCCGTTCTTTTTTGGGTAAGTTGCTTATCTTTGACCCTCTGCTTCCACACAGAAATCTCACATACTGCTAAGAAAGATTTCCTTTTCTTTTTTTTTAATTGTTTGGTCTGTATATTTTTTTCAACCTTCTGAGCAGATGAAGAACAGAATAGCAATCATGGAATTCCCCAGAGCAAGCTTGTGCTTTGGGCAGGGCGTATCTTCAGTGCCATTTTGATACTAGAGCAGGTTCTGGCAGTCTTCTGAAACGCCTTTGCTTGGAGAAGGGGATGAATTAGTTTCCAGCAGACCCTGCATTCCCAATATGACATATCTGAGAATCATGATTCCTCTTGCAGATCCATTGATTCACACACATGTTGAGGAAAATAAAGGATGATTTCCTTGTAAACCTGTCATTACTGAGTTTTAACCACCTGGTGCAGGAATAACTGCTCCATGAGTCACAGCCATTGTGTGCCAATGCTCAGGGTAACCACATCCCTTGATTGCACAAGTGCCGTTTAGTACTACACCTTTTCATGTGATTGCTTTCTTTCTTTTCTTCCTGTAGATGAAAATACAAGGAAAAACACTGCACCATAAAGATCTTTCCTCTTTCTTGTTACTCTTTGAACATTGATCATGTCATCAGCTAAGTAAAGTCCAACTGGATGGCTGCTGTTTTGTTTGTTTGTTTGTTTGTTTGTTTTGCTGAAACTGAACTGAATTCAATGCAAAATCATTCCTACTTTGGAAAGGAAGGAAATTAATCAGGAGTCTGAAGCAGAGCAGATGCTGTGAAGGAGAAGGTGTCAGTCAGCAGACAGGTGGAGCAGGACTTCTGACACAGTTTGTGACTAAATTTGTTCTTTCCCTGATATTAAGTCAGAAGAGAATTCCGTGTAGCTCAAATAAAGCACCAGACCTTTAGATTTTGAAATGAAGTGTTTGTAGATCGTTGAAGATCCAAATTATGCCAAAATTATGTTATTATAGTGTAATCATCTTGTTAGCTGCTTAGAACATTTTCTTCATTATCACTTCATTTATACTTATGATGATGAGCAGATGGTACCAAAGACATAACACAGCGCAAATCATTCCCAAATGTTGTTTGAAAACACAGTCAGAAGGTGGTAGGGACACACTCGCCTACTGATGAGCCTGGTTCACTCCTGGTACTGTAAGAGGAATTACTGAAAGCTGTCTTGCTACTTAACATATGTTCTGGCTGCTGGCAGCAAAACATTGCTAGTCTTGTACTAACAGGAGTTATATGATCATTTATAACAAGATTTTTATTTTTTTTCTCCAGTGAAACTGATAAACTTAAGGCATTTCAAGGCAGTCACAGGCATCCACAGGCATTTGGTGATGGTTGGACTATATGATCTTACTGGACTTTCCAAACTTAATGATTCTATGATTCTATAGGGTAAGTGCTGTTTCAGGCAATACAAGTAAGTCATAAAGAAGCTCTATGTGTTTAGCAGGTACCTGAGTCTGACTTTTAGGGAAGCAGTGTGCTAAAGATGGGCCACAGGAATCACACTTGTTCTGTGATGGTTATGCACTGGGCTGAGGTCCTCCATAGGTAAAGGAGGGCCGCAATAAAAGCAGCTCATTGCAGCTCCAGCCAGCACTGCAGTTGGTCCTGAGGAGAAGGCAGTGTGAACATAGCCAAGGGACAGCTGCAGCCTAGCTCAGAATCACAGTGACTGAGGTGGAAATGGACCTCTGGAGGCCATCTGGTCCAATCTCCTGCTCAAGCAGGGACACCTAGAGCAGGTTGCCCACCTCTGGTCTATGTGTGCTAGGGTAAATTCAAGCTTCAGGTCTACAGGGTGCCAGTATCCTTTCAAAAAAGAACAGTGATCCCTAAAGGCTCCAGCAGAGCCTGATGGACACTCAGGCCCTCTCTTCAGCATGCAGACAGAGTCACGCAGCATGTTTGTGACTTCTGCCTGTTTGCTCCTTTCCCCAGTTTGGGAATGTGCACCACATCAATCAACAAGAGAACCAAGTGTGCTCAGAGCAAACACACTGTAATTTTACTCAGAACCAGAGCAAATACACTCCAGACCCAATCCCCAAATCCAGGAGACACAGATGGAAACCCAGAGCACCTCAGAAAGAAGGATGTACACACAGACACACACACAAAAACAATAACATGAAAGCAAAATAGCAGCTACCATGAAGCTACTCATCCATATTCAGAACAAAGTATAATAATTTTAAAATCAGAACAAATAAGGACGAAAAAATGCAAATAGTTTTCTAACTTAACCAAAACAATTTTTTCAGATTTCTCAACCCTGTCATCATTCCCACAGCAAACTGCACTAACCGTGCTGTTCAGCCTTTCATTTCTAGATGTAATCACCCTCAGTCTGGCCAAAAGAGCTATTTGATTTTTACCTGCAGCACACTCAGGGTGAGTTTTGTCACTGCATGATGTAAAGACTCCCTGTGTAGGTTGTGTGAAGTATTTCCATGCCTGAATTCCTCTTGATTTCCCTGAAATTAACGTGGTTCTAACTCTCAGAGGAAATTCATCCCATAAATCTTTTACTAGCCACTAGAGGGGAATATGCAACAGCAAGGAGGAAGAATGACACCACATTCAAGTTGTAGCCAGTTTGCTCACTCAAAGGAAGAAATAGTTGGTGTCATGTCAGATCTTTACAGTTTTTGCTTAATATTACAGCAAGCCCATAAATCATGCACTTGAGAATATGATCTCCATTAAAACAGTTTCCTATCTGAAATTATTTACAGACCATAGCAAGTACAGCATTTCTATCCCAGGAGTAATGTTGACATTTGAGCCTTTCTCTCACTTAAAACAGGATTAAAAAGTAAGATGCAGATTTTTTTTTCGTTGCTGTAGGATGGAAACTGCACAAAATTTCCAGTTAGGAAATGACAAACATTCATTTGGATGTTCTTCTAACAAAAACTTTCAGCAGTTTTGGAATTATTTTTCTTCCTTCAGTCACTGATACAACTCCAATTGTCCTGCCATCAAAAATCTATTTCCTGAAGCATACCACAGCCAGGCACTGCTGTGATGGAACTATAGCTGAGATCATCTTCCCCACAGCCCAGATATCCCAGTCAGGCCACAGCTTCTATGATGCCTCTAAGTCCACTGATTCCCTGATGTATATCAATCCAAGTTAGGAATAGATCAGCACGTTGGCTTACAGTCACCATGGGAATCAGGGCGGCAGTATCCTGTGTGGGTTTGTTTGTGCAGTAGGGCAATGAGTGACTGTCACTCCCCTTATTTCACACCTATGTGAAACCTACGTTCTGGATCATGCTGTGAGAAGCTCTGAATGTCAGGATCATGGATGCCAGCAGTCTTTAACTCTGGATGCTGTTTAACTCTGGAACTGTTCCTGTTTTGTGGCACTAAATCATGGGGAAACTCACCCCAGAAATATATCACTAAGCGATTTAACAATGTTTTATGTATTTTATTTATCGTCCTGATAAAAAGATTCCCAATCAGCTCTGATTATTTGCATCAGAGATTTGCATTTTAAATATGTCTTGTTCATGAGCCAAATTTTTGGCAGATAGGAATTAGCAGATTCAAGTCAATAGAAACACATAGCTTGACACAAAAAGGACAATATCTCTGTTTTTTGGTGTTCTCTCCTAATGTTATATAGATGAATGTCAAATTAAGCTGTCTGCACAGCAAAGGCATTCATCAGAACATCCAAAGGTCATACTGCCCCTTCAGTCTCCTCTCTCTCCATACACATCCTTTAGAAGATGTGGAGCTCTTATGCACCGCTGAGGTTGACTCCTACCTACAGCCCTCCTAGACATAAACCTTATGCTTATCCCAGCAGCCACTGAAACACACAGCCAAGTTACTGTGGGCATGATGCTGATGAGAATTGCCTCATTCTCGCAAGCCTTACTGGTGACATTTTGCAATGTAAATAAAAGCAGAATGTTGACTTTGGGCACATAGCTTTTATGTTCAGAGAAAAGCTGGTGAAGAGATGAAGGCAGAAAATACAGATGATTCTCTTCAAATGAGCAGCTGAAACACACTCATTGCAATTAATCCCATTTTAAATGTATCTTCTGCTAGTGATCTGACAGCATTACTACTGTGTTTGTTGGATAGCCTCAAAGTTAGACTGATATTCTTCATTCATATTCTATGGATGCTGGGAAAGCACAATTAGAAGTTGATGCAACAGCAAACATATACTTCACTAAAATTATCGCATTTGGTGTGATTCCCATAATAAAAGCATGAGCCAGCATGGGGAACCTTTTTCAATTTACACAGAGAGACTTGAGGTCTCTTGACAGTCAGAACAGAGCCAAGGTTTCTGAGTAAACTTTGTTAGGAAAACAGATTAAAAACTCCAGAGGTTTAGCTAAACCTTATACAAGAAAACACCTTGTTACCCCCATGATTTCAAATTATAATTTAGCACCAGTGAATAATAAATATGAAGTGCTAGTGAATGTGTCTTTGCAAAAAAACTTCACATAATTTTCTTTCTTTTGTCAGAATTATACAAAATTAGCTGTTCTGATTATTATCATTGTGACTAGTTCTGCAACAGTTATTAGAATCAATTCGTATAAACTGTTATTGAGTCAAATAGCCAAGTCTTGCTATGAAAATTCTATTGGCTTTCAGCTTTGATCTTGTCATATTGATGTGCCTCTGACTGAAGATTTATCACATCTAGAACTAGGTTCCAGATTTTGAAACCATATAAATAAGCTTCCTCTCACCCCATTCCAATTGCTTTATGAGGACACAGGGGGGTATCTTTTTACTACTCTTTATTTAAAATCTGTTCTAAAATCTACTCAGACAGTGATGATTTATAGATGACTATAAAAGGAGAAAAACACCAACATTCTATCTGCCCAGGTACTTCTCTCCATTAATATGTGCAAGTACCTGTGTTAGCCTCCAGGTAGCCTTGCCCCTTTGAAGTGATGGATTGGGGCCATTCAGCTCAAGAACTGATGGACACACAGACAGACCAGTGGTCTAAGGGCTATCCAGAGAGATGGTTTTCCCTTGGTTCATCCCATGGCTGCCATCAATTTGTGGCTTCCTTGACCTGTTAGCAGGATCAATGTGACCAGGGAAGTACAATTCTGAGATACCAGACCTGGAGGCCAGGTTTCACAGTACTTTAGAAGCTGGAATTCCTCATGCTTATATGGCAGGCAGTCTGAGACTCTCACCTAAACACGACACATGGCTCTTATCCTGACAGTCACCCACCTGTTCATGAACAGTAGGCTAAAGTCAAAGCTCTTTCTCTGATATGCTTCTGAAGCTTATGCTTCCTCCTGAATGTCGTGCGTTGTGGGTTTCCACTTCCCCCTTGCTGTCCCAAACAACATGGGCACTCCTCACTCTGGGTCTTGCTTTGCGTAATCGTCTTCACCTGGCGTGAATTACTACGTGTGAATTCTGTGTGGGCTGAAAGTGAAAATCTAAGCCACAGTCCCCTCACTCTTCAAAAAATAAAAACCAAAAAGAAAAAAGCACCCAAACGAACCCAGATTCTTACAAATTGTCTTAAAGAGATTATTTTACCTTTTTAGAACTTCTTTTACATTGGACGCAATGTTACTATTTTTCACCATTAAACTTTCCAGTCTGCTTGTTCCATATATCTTAATATTGTCTTATATTTGGTAAAGAAGAGCAAAAATATTGTGCCAGATACTGATGATGACTTTTTATTAGATTTTTTAAAAGTTTGCTATAGAAATGTAAATCATTACCTCTATTGTCAGCAACTCAACATTTCTAAGTGCCTACTGGAAATAGAAAGTTAAGAAAAAAATTGCAAAACAAAACTGTACAGCCCCCATCCAAACTCACCCTCCCCTTTCAGCTACCCAGAAAATGCAGATTTCTTATGAGGAGCTCTCTCTGAGGGGCTGCATCAGTAATTGGTGATAAAACCTGGCATCTGTGACGTGGTTGCACTGCACAATATGCTGGGTGATGTTGTGAGGCTTCTACCCTCCAAAGGACAGGGTTAAACACAGGCTTTAAGACAGTTGTGTCAAGAGGGCTGAGGAAGGAGTAGATCTTAGTGTGTAGCTGATGGCAATCTTGGCTTATTCTTTGGAAGTAATACAATCTGTACAGGCTGAAGCCATTATTGTACAGGCAGGTAGAAAGCGATTTGCCACGCTTTCAAGTCAAATACATAATGCTCAATATTTCCCATGCAGCAACAGAAAAAAAACCCATACGATTTCCTGAATAAGTTTTTAGGATGTTTCACAGACGGTGTTAGAAAGGAGACATTGAAGTAATTTGCCTAATGTAATTTCATTACTCGAAATTTTAGGAACATCCCATCTCAATTTACTCCTTCCTCTCAGATACAACTCTTCATTTTGTTATTTGAAACTGGTTTATTTAAGTATGCAAGTATGTCTCTGGGACATTAGTAAGGCAATGTCAGATGCTATCTGGGAAATAATAGTATATTTCCAGGCTCTGAAAGTAATTTTTGATGACACCCTTAAATCAACTTCATGGTCAGTTTTCTCATTTTGAGCAAGAACTGGGATTCCATTGTGATAACCAAGGGCTGCATGTTACTTGATCTACGGTAATGTAGAATAATTACTAGTCCATTGCATTTCATTACACTACTGTAATAGGCAGCAGGTCAGTGTTTGAGCTACAGCTGCTCTGAAAATTGAGCTGACACTGATACTATGATAGAAGTGATAGCATAAGGCTCTCATGCAAATTGTTGAAATTAGCTTCTGCTCAATGGGTTTTGAAATGCAATACAGGACTCAGATCAGGACACCTGTTTTTGACTAACATTTTTTCTTGGATACAATGAGATGGCCATGAAATAAATTAATAGTTCAATGCTGTACACCTTATAAAAGGTCATTGAAATGCCAGAGGATTCGAAATACCACAGGACTGCTGGACTCGTTGGCTAATAACAGTCTATAACATATCATCACAGACTATCTGATGGTCGTTTTTATGTTATTTAGATTCTTGCAGTCCTTTGCAGGCGTTCTGCTCCTGTATTCACAGGGCATTTTATTGCATTAGAAACCCCTATGCTGTATCAATGCTCTTAATTTATCAGCCCTTCAGATGAGAGTGGAAGGTAAAGACTAGGAATAATGAAATGCTTTCCTTTACCAGCTGGCTGGAATTTCATCCCAGGGCTGCTGCACTGAGACATGGGACGATTCTTGTTTCATGTCAGAACTTTGCTATAGTCACCATTGAGGTTAACATACTACCAGTAATAATAGCAGAGCAGTTTGAAATACTACTTATTTCCATTAAAAGGTAGGTGTGGGTATTTTCAAGGGAAACAGAAGGTTTTTCCTCTGGATCATTCAATTAATCAAACTACTCGTTTCAATGAAGTTAGTTCTGCTGGAAAAAGCTGACCAAGCTAGAACATAATCTCTTCACCACTTATCAATACTCACAAGCAAAGAAAGACTTGATGCATGTAGAGAAACGTTGCCATACCTTAAGAGTAAGGCAGAATGTATTATAGCAACACCCATGTTAACTGCCCTAGCTACTCCTCTATAGAAGTATTCTGCATTGAAATTTGCCTCACTCCGGGGGTTTGCATCCCCTAGCAGAAATGGTCCAGTACCTCCACACCTCTGAGGTGAAACAAACTTCATCTTGGCATTCCCCTCTGCCCCTGAACAGCCTTGAGTAAGGACGAGGCTGCCGTTAGACAGCTTCCTTCACTCTGAGCTAAGGCAGTAAATTAACTATTCTGTTTCTGCCTGTGGTGTTTGGTATTTAGTGGGATTTAAACTGAGCTCTTTTTCTCAAAAGGTGCATAAGCTCAGGAGGAGTCCTTTGACACCTGACAGCACACACTTAATGAATGACTGTGTAGCTTTTTATATGACTTTGATTCATTTTAAATAGTGCCTTCACTGAAAATATTCTCCTGACGTTTGTACTTACCAGCTTTAATGCACAGATAGACAAAGCATTATTGTGAGAATATGCAAAGACATCTGAAACCTGATTCCTTAATGCACAGTGCTTTGCCTATAGCTAGTGTAGCTTTGATTGTGTCTTTCCTTGCCTCTTGGGGGATTACTACTAGAATTGGCTACCACTATTTGTTTGAACTCTTTATAAAATAATTAAAAAATTCAATATGTTTGTAAATGGCAGCTAATCACATGTAGGTTTGTACAAATTAGAGTGGGGTTATGAGAAGAAAGTAAATGGACAATGTCTGTGAGGGTGAAAAAGTCAACATGCAAAGTTCATCTGCTACCTGAATGATTCCAGATACACTCAGTCTCTTCCTCTGGTTTTGTTATTCATGAGAGATGAAGGAGGAGAGCAAAGCAAACATAGCCCATGCTTGATGGGCAATGAATACAAAGAGCCACTAAGCCATGAAAGTAGGAACTCTATAAGGGAAAAAAGAAATGGAGGAAGAATCATCATCTGAATTTCAAAAACAAAGCAAAAGATACCTTAAAAGAAACCAATCTGGGAAGGAATTATCTGTCAGATCCAGACTTGCTGCTTTTCTACCTCAGATAACACTGTTTTCTGGTTTAGCTATAAGTTAATTGTGTCCAAAAGCACCCACAGAGAGGGAGTCACAGTTACTATACTGTACAGTTAGAAGATTGACCTATCCCCGTGTTCGTGACACACGAAAACATTTCTTTTTCTATGTATAAAGCAATTCTTCATGAAGGAATATTCTCCAGTCTTATCATGTTCAAAGAATAATAACTAAAGAGAAAGTGGAAATGTGTCACAACATCAGCTGGTAATCATCAGTTTTACTTCATCTAATTCAGTGAGAGCTGGCAGTAGCTCTTCTGCCAAGTGTCAATTCCTTTTCAGAAAAGGTCAATTTGTATGCAGTCACGCCAGCAGGGCTCAGGGTGAGGAAGCAACCCAAACAGTAGGGACCTATGCATTATTCAGACTGACCATCGTGCACGAGGGTTGAACTGTATTCCTGGAACTCAAGTGGGAAGCAAGGGGTCACACAAAGGAGTCCTACATCTTCTGCACTCAAGCTGTTTTGGATAAACTGCTGTTTTCATGTACTCCTTTTTCTCACAGTAGCCGTCCTTTCAGTGTGTTTGTTCTCATTTCAAATTACCAATTGAGTCTTTCATCTAAAATATGAGGGACATTACAGAGGTATTAGTAGCTAAGCTGCTTTGTTAATTACGGGCAGGCTTCTCTCTCTGCTCATCACTTCAGCAGCAGTGGTGGTGCCAAGCAGCTCCCTGCTCATTTTTGGGTCACTGGGTGTGCATTCACACCAAAGTCTATTCCCTCTAAGGTTTCTATGCGATATCCCAACCACAGGATGGGCAGAAGACCTGTGAAGGTGATAAACACATGGCCATACATGGTCACACAAGAGCCAGTGTCTGCCTGGGAAGAGAGTAAGAGCAGGACAAGCTTTGTCCAGAGCTCTGTCTTAGGCTCTCATTGCATCCTGTAGCAGAGATATAGGTTTTTTCACAAATTTAATGAAGATGTGGCTCTTTGCATATTTCCAGCTCACAGTGTGCATCCTGATGCCTAAATTGTAGCAGACACTGGACAATCACATTCTGTTCCATTCTTTTTGGGATATTATATTCCTTCTCTTCCAATGCCTCTCCAAGCTGAACTCACCATCTATTCAAGCAGGAACTATCGCAAAGCTCTGACCATCCATGGTGCCTTTCTCATGCTTTCTCCAGGCCTACATACTTCCCTTGACACAAGAGGATTCTACATTTACACCATTCTCAAGATTTTATCCTGAATTTATAAAAGAAAATAACTGCTTCCTCTGATCTCTATTTCTTTCCTAGTAATATCCACCTTCCTATTTGTTTTTACTCTTATCTGGCACCAATCTGGTATCTCATTATAATCCCAGCTCTCTGCTCCTTACGCTTGTAGACAAGCAAGATTACATTTAAATATACACAAAATTCAGTATTTTTTCCATCTTCATTGTGTTGCATTTACCTACACTGAATTTCAGATTCCATTTTCTTGCCTTTTCACTTTACAGACTGCTAAGCTTCCACAGCTTCTCACAGCCAACCTGTATCTTTACTGTCTTGAATAAGCTAAATGACTTCAGCAGATTTCCTTGAGACAGAATTGCTTTTCAGTTGCTTATAGTGGCTGAAGCAGTGCCGTCACTAGACTAGAGTGTCTCTAGACACTCTAACTTGGTCGGGGAACCAAGGAGCCCTTTGAATTATGATCAAGCAACCCTGAAGACACTTCTGGCTCTGTAAGTGCTGAAGTTTGGCCAGCTTAGAAATCTGCCAAAGCTTAGGGTAGCACATTCACTGAAGTATCCATATGCAAGTGACTGGGGATTTTGGATGGTTCTGTCATCTCCAGTATTTAGATTTGCGACTGTGAACAGTTCACTTCAGAGCCTGCAGTGCTTATATGAAGAAGTCTTTTCAGTGCTTTGAGGAGTTTTTTTCCTTACAAGGATTCCAAGAAGTTCAATACAAAGTCTACCTTCATAATGAGGGTTCTGGGTTATTGCTTTTACCAATTATAAACACTTTTTACAACGCAATTTTCTGCAGAGTGCATCTGGTCTTTCATAAGAGATTCTTTTAGTGATTTCAATATTATACATAATTGCATTTCTTTATTTTTTGTTTATAATTTTAAGAAATGCTCACACACACACACACAGAGAATTGAACAAATGCTAAGCTTTCAGGGCCAAGAGATAGCTAAGGAAAAAAAAAAAAAACAAAAAACAAAAAACGAGCCAATGTATTTTTCCCTTCTGTAATTCTGTTTGTGAATAGAATGTAAATCAAGTTAGCTAGATAATTTGCTAAAGCCCACGGATGCAATAATTCTTATGTTGTTCTAACAGAGAAAGAAAGTAGAAAATGTTACAGGGAGAGACAATGTGCAATTATGTATGAATACCAACACCCTAAGGGACAAATTGCCAACAATGACAGTAAAATACTGCAGATTTCTTTTTGTGCTACAGCATAATTGACTTATAGTCTGACGAGAAGAAAAAGCTTAGCTCTAGAGAAGAATTTAAAAACACAAGCTATGTATTTGCTGAAAAGTCTACAGGCACTTTCTCTTCCACTTTCCTTTACCTGTTATATTGATTACATTCTTTTGTTTTTACTTACATATGTAACTTGTTTGAGAAGACATCAGTTTTTGTATCTTTTCAAGAAATTGTTTATTGTTCTTAATGGTATTAATTATGTGACTTTAATTATTTAATCAAACAGTCAATGCATTCAATGTAAACACTTTTAAAATTGCATGTGGGAAACCTCTTTGTTGTTTAAGTGAAGGAGAAATAAATCTTTCTCTAATGACTCACATGAGCTGAGCCTCAAGGGGCCGTTCATCCATCAGTGCTGCACCTCATAGAATCTGCTGCCTGGCACAGGAGAGCAGTAGCTGATGTAATGTGAGCAGCAGTAATCTGCAGACACCGATCTTGGGGCAGAATCAGGACCTTAATTTGAATTTTAGTGTTAGCCGCAAGGAAGATTCAAAAGAAAGACACAGTCAAGGCAGGCTGCCCAGATGCAGCGTATTTTTAGAGTTAACGCTCGCAAAATCTACGATTAGTTTTCAGATTGCTCCCTACCCTTCAAGTAAATTCCCTGATCATTCTGTCATTGTAGGGTGGCTAAGGAATTGAGACAGATGTGCACAGAAACTCTCATGCTATGCTTTTATAGACATGATGCTTTTATAGATGCAGCAAATCTGGATATGACTAAAAGTAAGATGTCTGAACACTTAAAAACCAGGAGTCTAAAAATAACATTATTTTGCTTGCAAAATTGTTTTGAAGTTGTCCAGCCACACTGGAGAGCTACAGCAGGGTTTTTGGAGAACAAGACAGCAGATTCACACAAGAATGGTAAAAATGGGTTTGCTTTTTTGAGCTCCTTGATATTTTCAAGAACACTATTTTCCAAAGATGAAAGAAGAAAGGTAAACATGTATTTCATGCTCTTCTCTCAGGCATACAAAGGGAGGGATGCCAAATATCTATGAATGATCTGAACACAAAATCAGCTTACCTGCTCTCTGAATGACATTTCAGTTTGGCCAATCATACTAGTCTCATTCTTTCTCTTTATTTCACCACTGGTTGGAATTGTATTGGGCTAAGGAGGCTAGAAAGAGTTATACAGAGTCAAGGACTAAACAAACTTGCAGCTACTATTGTCTATTGCATTCCTCCTTTGGTTTTCCTCTCCAGTTTTAGTCAATATGCTCTCTGCCTCTGGCATGGAGAAAGATACAGATGTTGGCCTGATAGCAGCAGGCACAGCATCTGAGAGTGGATTAGAGTGAAGGAGAAAGTGATACTGGTGGCTTCTTCAGAACATAAGTAATTCCCCTGTACCACTTAAGCCCTTATCAGATTCCGGTGCCTTCTCTATGTCTTTGACCTTAAGCCCCAAAGAGATAAAGTCTGATGAGTGTCTTCATGGCTAAGCAAGATATTTCTGTCTGTTATACTACATGCACGTGTGTATGTACTCTCTGGAGTTCAAAATGATTATACAAATGCTAATAATCAATTAAAGTCACACAACTTCTGAGATTGGCAAGGGTTATTATCTTCATTTTAGAGATAGGAAGAGAAAGGTTGTGAAAGGCTAAGTGATTTTTTTCCAGAGGTCACTTAGGTTGTGATACAAAAAGGGTTCCTCAGTGTCAAGGCTCTTCATATTAGTGCTAAGGCCTGGAAGAAACTGATCAAGAGCCACAGTGAAACTTTGAAAGTGAACTTATCCTGAGCCCCTAGCCATAAGTCAGCAGATTAATGCTTAGTTATGTCCAACATGCTTAGCACTATTTCATAGTCTAACACTGATGATGAGTGTCTGAAACTTCTGTTTTTCCATCCTCTTATTTTTTGGCGACGTTCAAATCTCCTTACCACCTGGTTAAACTGGCAAATATCAGCTTAAGCACCTGCGTTTCCATTACATCTGTTAATATCACAGCATGCAGCACATGGCAGGTGCGTTTCTTCAAGAGGTTTCAGTCTAGGGATTCAGTCAAGGGATTCAGTCTAAAGTGATGCTGCTCTCATTAAGAACCATATTTTCCTCCTTCTCACTGTGTTCCTCTAATCTTCTTACAAGGCAAACAAGCCAGGTGTTTTCCGAGTACTTGTGAGAATACTGTACATTGAATTCAGCTCCAGATGTTTATGCACTGACTTGTGAAATTACCATATTGTTTGCATGATGCATAACTGAAGAGGGCCAGATGAGAATAAAATACTTCTTCCCTTTTGCATGCCCAGAGAGTAATAAGGACTTTGTGAAGGTTAGTAAATCATTTTGAGCACTCTCTGAGACTGCCAGTGTAGCCATTAATAATTCTGTTATACTTTGAGACAAGAAAAGCTTTTCCATAGTCTGCACCTACACATAAAGACTACTTCTAGGGAGAATGTGCAAAGAATTTGAGGTGAGAAAGGGTTACATAGGAAACAAAACTTATGTGAGCGATTTGTCCCTCCAGAATGAAGTTAAAGGCTGTCCAAAAGTTATGTGAATCCACTGCTAAGTCTCTCATTTTAGAAACATTGTTGGATAACACGAGCAGATTCCAGGCTAATACAGCTGCACACCCCTCTATCACACAGCGGCCAATTCCTAGTGAATTCTGCAATATAGTGACAGTAATGGAAAGCAAAATGATCTCTAAATAATGGTTTAAGATGGTTACTTGATAAAGGGCACTGCAATAATTATGATCAATGGAGCATGGCCTCAATATATATTGCCCATTTAGATGTGCCAGATTAGTCTAACAGCTTTCTTTAATGTTCTGAGTATTTTGTGTGTATGTGTGTGTGTGCGTGGTTGTGCATGTGTATATGAGAAGGAAAGGACTGCACATTTTGTTGTATTCCTCATTACTTAATATTTACCAGTGCAGATGAGCATCATGCTGCTCAGGGAAAGTCAAATGTAAAAGACTGGCAGTTGCAAAAGCAAAGCTTAAAGAAATATTTCTTTTTTTCTGTATATAACTGTTTAATACTCTTAGTGCCAATGATTATGGAAAGTTTTTATATCTTTAAAGAATAATATACACAGAGAAGCAGATAGAAAACAGCAGGATACTTCTTCGTTTCTCCACTCACACTGAAGCACAAGGAAGCCTTGAGGAGAAGTGGAGGCAGCAAGGATTTCCACTTGCCTCTGGACAGCCTAGAGATGCCTTGTGCTCTTCCAAGTTTCTGGTTTGCTTCTCAGGATGAAAAGACAGGTTTAGGAAGAACAACTTTGTGCCAACTTTAATAGACCCAGAAGTAGTGGTTCAATAACCACCTCTATGACAACACCACCTAGATACTTCTCCCACTGAATCCCGTGGAAAATCATCCAGTAGTTCCAGCATTACATGAGATAACAGTGAGGTTGTATCATGAAGCTGTGTAATTTGCTTTGCTCAAAACTTATTAACACAGACTTGGTGCATGAGTTCTTTTTGCTCCTCAATGGCCTTGCTAGTGCATCATGAATGCATGCCAGATTCTATAAAGAGGCAGAACATCATTATTCCAAATTTAGCCTGAGAAATTGAGGCATGAGACACTTTGGCACTGGTTGGACTGGGAACAGATGGATGAGTCCCTGCTCTCAGTCTCTTGCCTAATATTGGCCCATGCATCCTCTTATTATGCAATGACATAACAAGCAGTTGCAGTTTTGCTGCAGACTGAGAGAGGATGTGATTTTTGTGTTTTAGCTTTGACAAATTTAGGACTGTGTTTTGACAGGACACAGAAAAGCAATTGCAGTTGTCACAGACAGGATTTGCCTCAGCATGTAGAGAAACAAGGCTGTTTGAAAGTGAATGGTGAATGTAAAATCTCAATATAAAGATTTCTAATGTATATACAAAAAAAAAAAAAAAAAGAGAATACTGTTTTCTCTGCGCAGATTCTTTTTCTATTTATTTTGTATTAAAAAACTGCTGCGTCAAACTTTGACTGCTTAAGACATCAAGCTTGGAGAGAATCTGTACAATGTTTTTTTGTTTTTATTTATTGTAATGCACACAAAGGGAAACCCCATGAGCTGTCACTGAGCAAGTGAGCACCCCCGCTGGGATGCACTGCAGCAATGTTTGCTGCAGCTGGAGTCATCCACACAGTGTACTGCTGACTAGGAAAAACAGCTCTGTAAGGGTAGAGAATGGAGAGAGTGCTGCCTCGAGATGACGTAGTTCCTCATGCAGATCAGTTCAGGCATCATGGCAGAGAACCAGCCTAATGATCTCATTCCAGAGCTACCACAGGACAGGATTTATGTGAAATCGAACACTGTGTTTAGGAGATGCAGTGAGGCACGAGGTGATGAAGGTATTCCCTCCAAAGTAATGGGCAAGCTAAATGAATATTAAATGCAGAGCTTGATCTGGAGCCTGCTCTGCTTCACGAGAAACGATGATGATTTGTGGAAAGATAATAATGTGTGATACACAAATATTTTGGGTGAAATACATAATCAGTTAATTGGTTTATTACATTATAAAACCTTTGTTTGCTTGAAAGAGCAATAAAACTAACTGACAAAATGAATATTCGCCCCTTTGAAGACTTCTTACGTTAATTATGTTTATGCATCACTTGCAGCGGTAATGTTAGACAAAGGAAGCTTTATCTTTATATGCCATAGCTACATTGTATTGTGGTACAAATGATGGCACCGACTTTGTGTCTACATAATTACTGAAATCTTATCCCTTTTGTGTTTGCACATCATTTTCAGTTTTTTGGAATAGTTAAACTCCATTTTACTTTTTAATAACATTTTAGAAATCATTCTGATTCAGGTAAACAGAATTTGATTGCTTTGATGGATTGAAAACGGTTAGCTCAGCCAGAGCTTATTTGATTTGTTTCTTCAGGGATTACAAAGAATAGGATTTTATCTACGAACTGACAAAAGAGGCAATCTCTGCATTTTTGCCTATGAAATAGCAGATCCACTAAGCCATTGCTCCTTCACATAGTGAATGTATTAGTCACGGGGTTGCTTTTTATTCATTTTCAAAGTTTTTATTCCACACTGTACAGGGTGTCAAGCTTCTTTGTTCTTAAAAAAATTAATCTGAAAAAATAATACTGTCAAATGGAGTTTGGGGAGATTCAGTAGCCCATTAGATTTAAAGGAGATTTTGAAAACAAACAAACTCTTTCTCACCCATAATGGACATCTTAGACGAATGCTCTTCAGCTAATGCAAAGGATTTAAAAGCCCGAAGTACCCAAATGCTAATTCCCTGCCAGAGTTCAGGCTGAGACTTCTCCTGTGGCTTCTCTGGGAGCTCAGTCCCTGACCCAGACAGATTGCATGGTTTCCTGGTACCGCTCTTCATTTCATTCCGTGTGACATGACATTTGTAGAGTAGATAGAGGCAAGAAAATGTCAATACACAGTATAGAGATTATACAAGACACCCCAAATAGCATGTTTGCAATTGTTCTTACACTTGCAATCACATATGCTGAGTCCTCTTCAGAGATGCAGCCCACCACCCAGGGCTTGGCCTTACTAGGTTGCTTTCATAGGTGAGTAGATTGCAACACAGCACTTAGAAAAGCAGTGAACAATTTCTGAGTGACTTCATAATACATAAGATCAGCATTTGTCTCACACAGCCTCAGGGGAAAAAAATCCAATACAGAAATGGAAAGTAAGCTGGTCCTCACTCACACTCTCTTGTAGCCAAGTACTGGGCAATGTGCACTAAACTCATTTCTGGACAGTAATCTTCCTATTTTTGTTTTTCCCTCCATTTTGCTTTGGAGTAATAAATATGAGAAATTTAGACAGAAACTGGAAAATGTTTAACTGGACGTTCTATTTTCAAGAAGTACCCACTTGCTTGAAACAAAAGATTTTGCAGGCTAGGACTTTGTGTCCTCACAGTTCCCAGATTTCAACCCCGTGTTCCAGCTGTTAGAATACAGCAGGATATCTAGCTTGTGCCTTAAAACTCAATTCAGCTTGATATCTTATGCAGTCTATTCACAGAAAAATCCTTTAGTGGAAATAACTGATCATTTCTTGCAATTAACATTCACGGACAGATACGATGGGAAACATACCATGCTCTACTTTTGTGTTTGTTCCATTACATTTAACAGGCAGTTTTCATGTGCCTCAGATTGAAAGATCAGCTGGTAGAAATTAGGGCCAGCCCATTTTCTCCTTTGCTCTGTACCACCTGAAGTTCTGGTGCAGCATAGCATTGTTTGTTTCTCCTCTAAGTTAGGAGCATATAAGAAGCAATTGATTTGGATAAATTAGGTTCTGGAAGACACCTTTGACAAGGTTTATGGCTTAAGAGGTTGCCCTGGGAGGTAGTGGAGTCACTGTTCATAGAGGCATTCAAGGAAAGGGTAAGTGTGGCACTAGGATTATGCTTTGGGATGGGTTGGACTAGGTGATCTTAGTAGCCTTTTCTAGTCTTTATGATTTTAAGTTTTTTTTTTTTTTTCTTCAGCCATAGTGGCAATGGAAATACATAATGGTTAAGTATTATCAAATGCTAGTGCTAGCTCTAAAGATATTCATGTGCTCCTAGTTTCCCACTTCAGCTGAAAGAAGAAGGAATGACTAGTGCATGCCTGTTTTTAACCCATGTGGTTTGATAGAACCAGTGCTAACATCCAAGCTTGAACGATAAGCTTTCAAATTTTATAATATCCTTTCTGTACTAGAGTATGCAGCTCTAGAAGAAGTCAGCTATACTGAAAAGTGAGTTAAAGCTCCTGCCTTAAAATTGCAGTGCATCATAATACAACTTCAGATGACACAGGATGGTGTATGGCTGCTGAGAAGTGTGTGTTGCAGCTGGGGCTCTTGTTCTGTTGATTCTGTTTCATTTCAGTTAAGAATGAATGCTGTCTTTCCAAGGTTATGCCTACATGAGATATCTTTTCAAAATATTACTCATTCTTGTGGTTACACAAGAGAAAAATGCTTTACACGCCTTGCTTTAGCAATTAGATGTCCTTTTCATGCTGATCTATAATGTTAGAGCAAGCACAGACAAAAACTCAGCTTTAGCCTTAACTGGGCTAAGACTGATGATCTAAAGGCAAAAATGATGATCCATACCCCTGTGTAAGCTCCAAAGAAATACTGCTGATCTGCTGTGTCTGGCAGCAGTAGACTGGGGGAGAAAGCCACGTGCTAAGCATCTGTGGCATCAAATTTTTCCCCAAACTGTTGCTTAAATTTTGTTTATCTTCCCCACTGCTAACATGTTCAGATTTTTGTCAGAGGTGTGAATGCTCACTGCACTATGCCTGCCTCATGTATGAACCTGCTGGTAGGGACTGAAAGGTTCACCACGAAAGAGTTAAACCCACTTGCCTTGCCAAAAATAACAAGTTCCATCAGGCACTTCTGGTGTTTTACAAGGCCAGGTGAGCTCATTCATGAGCACAGTCAGCTCACTGCCAGTGTGCTGAACTCCCTCTGCTTTGACCTGAGATTTGAGTTGCATACTTCTGGGGCTTAATCCTGTATTTAATTAAGTGAAGGTCAGGCTGAGGGTCAGCTAGAGTAGTGAACTTAATCCAAGACCCACAGGTTATACAATAGCTGCTTTGGGGAAGTATAATTGCCGATAGGAATCAAGAGAAGAAAAGACAATATAATTGAACAAGTTATATGATAAAGGAGGAGAGGAAAGCAGAGTATTTTTCAGACTGTGGCATGAGATGCACTGTACAAGAGTAGCCACTAGATAGCAGAACTGGCACGATGCTATGACATATTGTTGGGCCAAATGAAAGGCAAGTAGTGCTTTAGTGCTGGCAAACAATATCTGTGGCTGCATGCAGTTGATACCTGCACTCTGCAGCAGAGAGGGGCTTTTAAGATGCAATTTGGCATGTTGCTTCTTGCTTCTCTTATAGTTTGAGGGCTTTTATCCAGCATACTGACAGAGGAGCTTATCTTCTAAACTGGCAGTCAGCTCTGAGTTTTGTCACAGGGAAACTTTCCTAATGAGAGAGCTGCTCATTAGCTCAGCTGCAGGGAGATCCAGGCCACTGCAGCCCAGCCCTGCCCAATGCCCAAGTAGAGCCCTAGGTGCCCCCAATGAGCTGTACTAAGGTGACCTGGGCATCCCAAGGGCTGCTGCTGCTGTGGCCCTGGCAGCAGAACACCCTGCAGCATCCTCAGTGCAGACCAGTTAGTGAGCACCTACTGGGCTGAGCAGCTCTGCTTCTGGGTTTGGCTCAAGGTGACTTTTCTTCAGAGGAAAGGGGGTAATTCATACCACTCAACTGTATGTGGTGGTGGTGGTGGTGTTGTTTTCCCTGACAGCCCTGGATTGTGAACTAGTCTGTCTCCAAAGCACAAATGATCTGATCAATTGTAATACTGAATAATCAGAAATTGTCAGGAAAAGCCCTTTATCCGATACTCTGGAGTCATCTCTGTACACATTTCTGTAAGAGAAAATCACAAGTGTCTCTTTCACAGAGGAGACAAAAAACAACATATTTTGGAGCTCTGATTGATGGATTCATCCAGACCCCAGTAAGATATGCTTTGAAAGCCTAGACCTTAATTTCAAATCTTTGTAAAATCCCAATAGTGGTTGATTCTCTTTAGATATTCAATTTGTCTGCAATTGTTGCAAGTAAATTAAACAATGGGGCTGTATTTCAGTTATAGCAAGTGAGGGAAGGGGAGGGTGTAGCCTTAAACCAGGATGTACTTTTACACCTTCTAACTCATTCCCTCGAGGGGGAAAATAAGTTTTAAAATAATTAGCTTCTGGGCTGAGATATTTCCAGCCTGCTGTGAATTGACAGCACTGAAAACAAGGTTTCCTTGTGTATCTTGCAGAATTTAAAATATGACATGCAAGTAACTTTGCAGGATACTAATTATGTATCCATAGCTATGTATGCGTGCACATATGCATCCCCAGAAGTTGCATCCTATGTCTTGCAATAAGTGAACCTCTTGTGCTAAGTGAAAGAATGAACTACACTGCAGTGCCTGGTTCTTCGTCATTGGTTCTTTATCATTGCACTGCCTAAAAAATGGAATAGAAAACAATTATTCCTATTTTAAGCGTGTTGCTGAGTGAAAAAGGTACTTGATGGATCTAGAGAATTACTTTTCAATGACATCTCATTGTTTGACTCTGAGGCATATTTCCTGTCTAAATCTCACCTTTCACTTTGCAAACTGGGAATAATGATGCCAGATTCATATGCAAGCTTTTTGAAAGCAGAGCCAGAGTAAGACCCAATGTTTCTAGTTGATGTAAATCAGGTGATACTGCTTAACAACAACAACAAAAAAATTCAGCCATGTTGGACCCTTGGTGGCACACATGGCATCCTGTACTAAATCAGGATGCAGCTGGCACTCCAACATGGCATCTCAACGTGACAATTGTCTACTGCCCTCTGCCAGAAAGTCACTATGGCCTGCACGGAGTCCAACACAGTTGAGTCTTCCTTCTGCTAGGAAAATAGCTTTAATACACTATCCACGCACACTAGCTCATGTGCACTACCAGCCTGGCAGTGACACCAAGCATCTCCAGCCTACCTGAGAGAGCTGAAAAGAAGAAATAACACTGTCCTGCTTGTGTAATTAGAGAAGCTGATGTGTAAATCGTTGTTATAACGAGTTTAATTATAAACATGATTAAATAGGCAATTAGTGCATATTCTGCCCCAGATAAACAAAATTAAATTCCTGCAATATTAACATCTTCCACAAGGTTTATTATTAGCTTACTGTATGTTGTGGTACAGGAATATTTTCATGTCCCATATTTGTTGCAAATGAACAAGCATTTTTTACCTCTGTTTAACTATATGTAAAGGACAAAATTTTCTGCTGGTCTAAAGAGATACAGGACCTCTTGAAAAGCAGCATCCCATGCATTAAAAAAAAAAAAAAAAAAAGTTTTATAATGCAAGCTACAGACAATGCAGAGCTGCCACGTTTAGCTAGTGACAGCTCATCCAGACAGGACTGGCAACTGGCAGGAATGCAGGGATCCAAACAGTGCTCCTGAAGTGTCAAAATAAGGTCATGGCAGGGGTAAAGTGCTAAGGAATAAATGCTTTGGACAGAGGAATGGAACAGCTCAATTACAAGTTAGATGCACAGAATTCTTTATAGAGGAATCAAAAGGCTTTTTAGCAGATGTTTTTTTCTTCCTGGTGTGCGAATCTCCAGTGACAGCCTTCGAATAAAAGCAGTAATACCTTCCATATACAGGCTGGCTTTTATGCGAGCAAACTGCATAAATATTAAATAGGTATAAGCAGCCTTTTAGATTTAGTGAAGAGCAACTTGAAGGGTGTCTCCTGCTTAAGGAGACAGAGAAATTGCTGAATGTCCATCTCTCTTCCCAGCAGGTCCCTGTGGGAAGCCTCAGGAGTGCATGACCAGTAATTTGTTTTAGGAAACCCCGTAGCTCAAGTTTTCAGGTACTGGTACTGAGAAACTGGTTGAAACTATTTATGAACTCCAAAAAAGGTTAAGATTTTGTTTGCAGCACAGTTGCCACCCACTAGGAGAAAGTCAAAGTCAAGATTGTGACCTTCCTTGAGCACATAATTCGTATTTTCACATGGGTTTAAGGAATTTAAAGATCCACACTTTTCCAGTGTTTCCTAGCCAACTGGGTTGTGATTCCTCATCAGTTACTTATTTTAAGGTCTTCAGAACTATGTGTATTCTCTGTTTGTCCTCTCCCAAGCCTACATAATCATTATACAAGAAGCTTTTGAGGAAAATTGATACAAGAGAGGGAACTAATAGCTTTTAGTTGTAATATCACCTCCAGTGACATTACTCCTGACTGCTGTGATAATCTGGACTTTGTCTCTTCTTATTGACCTATGAATCCAGAATGGACTCAGTGAAAATTGAAAAAATTTTCTATAGTACAGAAGTCTACCCCACTGCTGCTATATGTTGTTTGTTGTGCAGTGAACTTATGGGAAATAAGCAACGTTTATATAAGGCAGAATTCTGATTTGCAGTGAATATCTTCTGCAGCGTTGGAATGAGCAAGCAGCTGGGTCATAGAGTCCAGGGAAAATCACAATTTGGATAAGTAACTGCTGTGGTCCTGTGACAATCTTTATCTTTTACAGCATGGCATTCGAATCTCATAGGATACACGATGTTCATAGCTTAAAAATTGTTATGTCTCTGCCTACAGCTGCTGGTGACATGGTAGTCTGTAAATTCTCAGATGGAAGATACAGATAGGTAAATTCTGTCTTCCAGTGAAAGCATGGGCCAGATGCAACTTTACTGATGAATGGATACAGGTATTAGCATGTGATCATGACATACTGCACAGGGATGAACCAATGGCCTTGCTGACCATGACTGGCATTGATGCAAGTGGCATTTACTGGTTGAACAGTTCTGCATGATTTATATGTTAATATTTATGCCAGTCAGTAATGGTTGTAAGATCAGGCACTTTATGTCGTGCAAAGAAATAGATGATAAGATAGAGATATGCCTCCAAAGATGTAGCAGACAGACAAGTATAGCTCTTACACATTAGAAAAGCTGCCTGCTCTATGAACCACTTAGGCTTAGTGAGCACTTTATCACATTGTCAAAATCAGCAAAATCTTGAGTTTTCTGATATCAATATTATGCTCACTTGTCTTGGGTTCACACTGCCTATTAAAGAGCAGACAGGAATTTCACCATTCTTCACGGCAAGCATACTGAAAAGCCAATTGCATTCCCCAAGTATGCTATTCTTCAAAAGTAACTGATGTAGTTTACTTTATTTGATATCTAATTAAGCTTCTAGGCATTCTAGTCAATGCTCTGTAGTGTATTTCAGAAAACAGTACATCCCAGTGACATGAGACCTTGTCACAGTATTTCACTTTTACACCCCTGCTTAGATTTGGGAGGAGTGTATCGGAGTTTGTGTGCTGAACTGTGGAGCGTGTGGGTTAATGATTTTTCCCTTTGCCTTTCACAGCACAAAATCAGCACACAGTTAAAAATCTTAAAAGTCAGATTCCTACTGTGTCTGTGTTTGGGTGGTATAGGACAGAATTCATTTCAAATCGATGTTAACCTTTCTTTGAAAGTAAATTATTATTTTCTGGGGCTGAATATGGCTGTCTTATTTCATAGGCTAACTGATACTTGATTAGCTTCAAAATGTAACTTGACAACAACATGATAATTTCAGTTTCAGTTCAAAAGAAAAGGATTTTTTGTTGTAAAAAAGTTCTGTTTATACTTTAAATCCATCTTTCCAACACCATATGTAACTTTTGAAAAACAAATTTTATATGAAGCTGTTTTTCATTTTAAAGAAAAGTCATTTTCACTGGAAATGTTTAGAAGTGTTTATGTTGAAATGTTCTTGTTTCCCATTCTTTGTTGTTTTATATCTTTACATCTGAGTATTTCTCTCTTTATTACATCTTTGCTCCTATGACTTCCTGGAAAGCAGTGACTATTTCTGACATAATTGAGCATTCAGAAATTTCCTTTAATTGCCTCACAGGACAGGTTAATGAAAAGCATTTGGGGGGGGGGGGGGGGGGGGGGAACCACACACAAAAGAACAATCTGAGAAGTTTCAAAGTATCGTATATTTCTTAAAGACCTACTAAGCCACTTCTTGTATGATGGTGGCTAAAATGTTATTGAGGTCTTAATCTAATAAAGGCTTAATGAGACAGCAGAAAGTTACTGACACTCTGCATTAGCAGTGATTAAAAACTGTGAAATTGTATTTAATAGTTTATAGTTTAAATTTTAACTGCAAGATCATGAAAAATAATTATTTTTGATTAATTTTTCCAATTTAACATCACTATTCTTCAAGGACCAGGGAAGTATAACTCTAATGATTTTTTTTCTTTCTATTTCTGAGACTATCAATATGGTGTTTTAAGAAAATGTCCTGAGTGAATATAATACTTTGTCACACACTTTAAATGCTGTACAAACTTTGTACCCCAAGCTGACCTACAAATCAACTGTAAGTTTCAGTTCTGCTGTAAGAAATGGGAAGACACTATTCTGCTTTTTGGCGTTACATTGTCAAGGGCAGTGATAACAATAATATGAGTTCTGTTTTATCCTAAGTACTCACTGGCAATTTGTAAGATCCTTCACGTTTGATCATTAATATGAGCTTGATCATAGCACAGATAGTTGTGCACGATACTACTGGGAAATCAGCATGCATTCTTTCTAAATCCATACCCCATACCTTAGTTTCATGTATTCAGTGACACTTGAAGAAAATATTGGAATACATAAAAAAAAAAATCTTTTTCTTTATTCTTATAAATCATGCAAAAAGTACCTTCCATATGAATGGCCCAGCAGGCCAGTTGCCAGTTGTAATGTAAAGAAGGATACTACAGAAACTGAGTACTGGTTATGGCAGATACCCTGTCAAAGGAATGATTTATCATCTGGAAATACAAGCAGTAAGAGAGGCCCACCAGCTAGACCTGTATCATCTAAAGCAATCAAATCCTGCAAATACAAAGCAATTTAGTATTACCATTTCCAAGTGCTCCCCACAATAAGGACTCTTGTATGCCAAAGTTTAATATTCAGAGCAGAAACCACAAACTCTAACTGCCACTCTTGGTCAAGATAGCTAATAACAGTTCCCAGGCAATGGCACTGTTTGTGCAATAGCACAAAGCAGCTGGGGATTTACTTGCATGTCAGTTACTGCATCTGAGAGCTAGAAAACGATGGTGGGTCAGACATCCATTTGCTTTATATATTGATATAATTTCATCAGAATTTATGATGTGGGAATTACTGCACTGGCAAGAAATGTAATCTAACCTTCATCTCGCACAATGTAGTACAGATATTATGTTTTTTGAGAGAAATATACTGACTCGTTGAATCAGATTACTCCAAGTGGATTCCTAATGGATTTCTATATTCCCCTGGATAAAGCAATGCTATTTGCTTTGTATTTATTAAATTTTTAAAAATATATATACAGAAGATAAAACCTCTTCTGGCACCATATATTCTTTCATTTTGCAAACTACAAACATATACTTGTTCATCAATTTTAATGCCTAAACTTTTCCCTGAGTAACAGTCTCTGCATTTATTCAACTGCCTTTTTTTCAACTATGAACTTCTACTGTTTAAAGAGTTTTAAGTCTAAGTATTGACAACTGTATTCTTCTCTTTCCTGTCCTGGATTAGACAGCTTGACTTTGCACATCTGGATCACATGATTTTTAGTTCAAGGACGTTCCCAAATGCCTTGGTGAAGGGTGAAATACTTAGGGTACTCCTTATTATGATATTTCTCACATAACAGAACTCCATGAATCTGTATCAAGAGATAATAGTTGGAGCTTTATATCATGAGTTAAAAATGGGGAGAAGAATAATAGTAAAAAGGAATCTTGACTCTTGAGACATGTTCCTGAGTAGTTCTGAAACGACTTTAAGACAAAACCACAGACTCCAGTGCCTTCTCCATGCATAAGTATTTAATTACTTTCAATCCCATCAGTATCATGCATTTGTCCACTGCTAAGCCACATTCTCCCAAGCTCTTGCTTGCCTATGTAAAAAAAAAAAAATTGGCAAATGTTTGCCAAAGGTGATTTGTCTCTGCTGGGTGTAGCATGCAGCTCTTGAGAGCCCTGAAATATCTCCTGAGCAGGATGCTCTCCAAGCATGTCATGCCAGGTGAAGAAGGGATGTTCAGGAACAGAGCAATCTGTACCTGTCATCTGCCTTCAGAACCACGCTCGTTGTGTTGTGAGTCTCGGAGGGGCACAATCACTTCATGCAAGTAAAGGGTGAAGCAGCAGGTTGTGAAATTGAAAATGAACTACAAGGAAGTAAAGCATGGAAACCATCCCTCATTGTGTCTCTATTATTAGAAATACCAAGCACTGTGTGTATCATATCATGTAAATACTAATATTATGTATGGATGGACTGAATTAATATCACCTCATGCTGTTGGTTCTAGGATACTTAGACATGGCTTATTGTCAATGGCTTTATGTCCAGGTGGAGGCTGGTCAGGAATGGTGTCCCTCAGGAATCTGTCTTGGAACTGATGCTGTTCAACATCTTTATCAACAACATAGACACTGGGACTGAATGTACCCTCAGCAAGTTTTCTGTTTACACCAACCTGAGTGTTGCAGTAGACACAAAAGGAAGGGATGCCATCCAGAGGGACCTGGATATGCTTGAGAAGTGGGCAGACAAGAATTTAATGAGGTTTAACAAGGCCAAGTGCAAGGTATTGTACTTGGGTTGGGGCAATCTCAGATATGAGTGCAGACTGGGAAAGCAATCCTGAAAGCAGCCCTGCTGAGAAAGACTTTGGTGTCTTAGTGGATGAAAAGCTCTATGTGAGCCAGGAGTGTGCATGTTTAGCCTCAAAGGCAAACTGCATCCTGGGTTGAATCAAAAGAAGGGTGGCCAGCAGGGAGAGGGAGGTGGTTTGTCACCATTTGCTCTGCCCTTGTGAGACTCCATCTAGAGTACCGTGTCCAGGCCTGAGGCCAGTAGCACAGTAGGAATGTAGAACTGCTGAAGTGGGCCCAGAGGAGGATCATGAAGGCGATCAAAGGGCTGGAACACCTCTTCTATGAAGACAGATTGAAGAAGTTAGGCTTGTTTATCATGGACAAGGCTCTGGGGAGACCTCATTGTGGTCTTCCAGTACTTGAAGGGAGTTTACAAGCAGGAGAGGGACTGACTTTTTATACAGTCTTATGGTGCTAGAGCAAGGGGGAATATCTTTGAACTAAAAGAGGGAAGTTAGGCATTAGGAAGAAATCTTTTTCTTAGTGAGTGGTGAGGCACTGGAACAGGTTGCCAAGAGAGGTTGTGGATGCTCCATCACTGGAGGCATTCAAGACCAGGTTGGTTGGGATCCTGGGCAGCCTGATCCAGTGGTTGGCAGCCCTGCTTGCGGCAGGCAGGTAGAAACTAGATGGTCTCCAATCTAATTCATTCTATGATTCTGTCTGGGCAGTTCTATAAAAAAAAGCACATGAACTAAAGCCAATATATTCAGACTAAAATCCTATTCCATACCTGTTTATCCTTGGGCATAATTAGCATCAGAAGACCAAAACTAGATAATACAGAGTAGTGAAACAGTGTTTAAGTTGGAAAGCTAAATTTTTCTAAAAAGATTCATAACTTCTCTGTTTATTGAAGCCAAAGTCAAGGTTAGCATTAATACTCAAGATTTTTTTAAAGTGTCAGACAAAATAAAACATTACTGCCAGAACATTCATTAGCATGCTTGTGAAAAATTCTTCTTTTGAGATCAGAAGATTGTGGTCCTCCTTGTTACTCTCAAATTCCAATGCAGTCACCGATCTGATTTGGTGATTCATGATCTCCACATTGAGGAACTTTGAGATGTAGCGCTCATCACAGTTCAAAAATTAAATAGAAATTGCACAAATGCTTGTTTTGCTTGTTTTTCTTTAAATCTTCAATAATGAAGGTCTGATCTCTCTAGGCACTCTGATATAATCCTAGCATAGTTTTCCTAATGAAGCTAAAAAGGACGTACAGCTATGCATTAAGTCCATTACATCTTCAATGGTCTGATGTGGTGAAATATATGCTTTCTATAGAGCTTGATTTCTTTTGCAGTACAGATTGCACTTGACAGAAGTTGCTATGTAAAATAAGCTACTGTCACTTATTACTGAGACTTCTTTAAAGGTTTTGGAAGAAATGGTTTTTTGCTGTGATAGAAAGGCACGTACCAGTGATTTCTTCTGGCTAGGCTCATACAACATGACCACTCTGTGGTCACTGCAGAGTACTGTTAAACTGAAATAAAAGCTTTAAACAAGTTCCTATGTGTTGCAGCATCATAAAGTATTCCTCCACCTTCCTTGGTTTATTGCCTTTGCTGAGCCACATGCTGCCATGCATGTGCATGAGCATGCATTTAATGCCAGCTCTAGCTCCATACAGAACGACCTTTTGCTTTAACACTTCAACAAGAACTTATAGGAGGTGTGTGTGTGAGTATTCCAGGCTTAGGGTTTCTACTGAATAGATGATTAGCTGTGCTAATGGCCAAGAAGGATATATTCACTTCATGTTTTATCATTATTAAGTGGCAGAGACATTATTACAGAGGCAGAAGATGAGATGGAGGATGCGTATAAGCACAGCATTCCCTGGGCACAGGTGGGAGTGCTTCAGAATAAATGTGTTGAGTCCCTTGAGGTGGTCATCACTGTTTCATTCACCTATTTGTTTACCATCATTTGATGTTCATTGGAAAGAAGCAGTATTTAATGATGCATTGTAACACACTGAAGCCTTCTAATGTTGAACATGGTAATTCCCTGCTTTCTTCACCACAGTCTTCACATCTTTGTACTTGAAATACCTGTACCTAGCAAATGTCAACGTCCAGTACAAAGCAGTTCTGTTTTGAGAAGATTTTCCCTGTGAAGTAAGAAGCTCTAGGTTGTGATGCTGACAGCCTGAAATACGGCTATAATTAAATAATGCACACAGAAAAAGATTCAGTCCAAAATGAAAGGGAGAAACATAACAGTAGAGTCTGATCATGAAGTGATGTGAGTGCATCTATCTGTGTTTTATAGAGGCAAGCTTGAGGTTTTACCTAAAAGCATTCATTTCAAAACAGTGTAGTGAAGCCTGAAAGCAGTATTTTAAAACAAATCAGTCAGCATTTTATTGGTGTCGGCCCAGCTTTGTACTAAACACTCAGATTAATGTTAAATCGCAGCTCAGGAATAATTCATGAGATCTCACACAATGTAATTGCTGATTTTGGCATCAATAGTCTATATCCCTTTATTTCCTAGATTAGCTTCCCTTTCTGAACTACTGGATGTCATGCTAGAGACAATGATTTTATTTGACATATTTAGGAAAGAGAGACCCACCTATTTTACATAAAGCAGTGTCTGAGGAATGCGCCTGTACTTCTGATATGCCTGTCTGTCCTGACGTATTGCTGCAAAAGGCAGAGCCTGTTGGGATAGCAGGGAGCACAGCACTAAATGCCTCCTTTCAAACTGTTGACTGAACGGTTAGTTTTCTTCCAAATCTTCATAAAAACTAATGAAATTACCCTTCACCTATCTTTGAGGATTAGCATTAATGCTCAGAACAAACTGCATGACTACTAATCTCTTAATGTCCCTTAAGATATGTACAAAATGAAATTTATAAATAATAAATGAATTCCAACTTTTTCTAGAAATCGAGTTGTTCTCTCTCTCTCTCCCTCCACCCCCAAGGGTTGTGTGCTCCTGTGTGAGACAAGGCTGAGATAGAGAGCTGGAGGAAGACGGCTTTAAAGCAGTAATGTGCCCTCGTGCCCATTAAGGCTAGTGGATCTAAATATCTCCAACCTCTCCCCTCTGAACTGAAGAGAAGAAGCTGTTAACATTAGCCAGGTTTCACTGCATGCACTACAAGCAAAAGTGTTCCCAACTGAAAAATCAAACTGTTGTTCTCTTAGTTTGAATGCAAAGCCAGTATTTTTCCAAATGGTGATACTAGAGGGAGTAGTCACACAGATTTTAGAGACTCACAGTTGAGTACTTGAAGATTTTGGTATCTACTTTTAAAGATGTCCTTTTTAGACTGTAGAAAATCACAGACTTTGAATTTAATAGTTAAAATTTCTCAGGAGAGCTGGTCTCTGACCTCCATGCCCTGGGGTGTTTGTTTGCTTACTAAGCATACCTGAAGCATATTTATCTCACTTGCACATATTTTAGAGTACAGCAGACACTGAAAATATAAACATTTATGTCTTTCCTTACATAAATAATTATTTCTGAAAGAGAGTGGCAGCAGCAACTTGAACTGATGGTAACGATACATTTTGAAACAGACTTGGATCTGTTGAAATTTGCTCATATATTCAAACTGCTGTCATTGTGGGCCTGACATAGTCTGTCCAAGAGCTCTTCCCAGGTCATTCTTTAGATTTGCATTTTCTCTATTCTTAAGAAATCTTCATGCAGGGAAAAGATTCTGAACTCTACTGAGTCACAGATATTCAAATCCAGAAACATCCTTTGTTAGTAACTTGCCTAAGATACATGCATTTATTTTTTAATCATGAGAAACCTGGAAACCTAAAATATTTAGGCTTTTTATCTGACACATAAATGAAATTGCACACCTTGTGGTGGGAATATACAAAAACAGCAAGCCCCCAGAGTTGGAGGAAGAGGCCTGAGTTTATCCTAAATCCTCCCCTTGCCAAGGGAGAAGGATGCTTTGACATGACTACCAGAGAAATTGATGCAATCATTGCTTCATCCTGGGAGGACTGCTCTAAGCAGGTAATAGCAGGCTGTCCTTACCATCTTGCTCCTTCTAAAATCAGCAGCACTGGTTATGATTGTATGGACCTGACTTGACATTTGGTCTACTGGATTAATTCTGTTAGACAACAAAGATGAAGAATCACCTAACTTGTGGATCCTAACAGGATAATAACTGAGATCTGGTAGAAATCACTATTCTGTGTACATAGTAAAGCAGAATTTTTTTAGGACAGGCAATTGACACATTGGCACCAACACAAGCTGACCTTACAGGGAATTTAGGCAATAGTGATATTTTGGCACAAGATTGTTTCCTTAAGAAAATTTGGTCCCCTGGATTCTGCAAGCATAGCACTAATGCTACTGGTTCAGATTTAGGTTTCCAAGAATACCTATCCCAAAATCTCATTTGCTTTCAGCTGTAATTGGGCACAAATTCAGGCTCTGGAAGTCTCTAACCCCATTGAATATGGTTTGTAAGAACTTTTATAAAATAATTATATTTATTCATAGTAAAAGAACATATTTGGTGGATAACACTGTTTGCTAATAGAAAATAGATGTATCAGAAATGTATGAAACATCTTTAAAACATTGTTCTCAAGCAATCATTACTGTTTGAAACCCAAAAAGTAATTTGGTTGGAATAAAACAGATCTATTTCTTAAAGTCATAAGATTCCCATTGGTTTCAAATGGAGTTTTGAGTACTCAGAACCCAGAAAAGAAACATCTTTTACATTTATGCTTATAATTTTATATTGGCCAAATGTACAGTTTCCTAACTTTACAAAAAAATGCATAAATTAATAATGCAAAATAAAAATAGTATGACCCAAATTACCTCAAGGCTGAGATACTATGTGCCTAATTTCAGCCCAATTTTCATGGCTGTGTTATCAGAGCCTGCATATTTATAATGAAATTACTGACAACCCTTTTTTCACAAGGAGATTCTCTTGCTTTAAGACCAGCATAAATATAGCTAGACAAATTTACTATGCAGAAAAACAAACATTAATAAGGATTTTGATACACAGAATAATATAGAATGACAACATATTTTTGACTCTGTACAAAGACATTCATTCATCTGTAAATGATTACATTTATATCTGTGGCAGAATGGTAGTGTGGGGCATATGAATCTCACCTTCAAAAGATATTCTTTCATTCTACAAAAAAACCCCAGCAAGCACAGGAAACTTCAATCAATGTCTTATATACGAAAACTATGACACTGTCAAACTGGTGTCATTAAAGCTAACTAACCATATTAAACGAATATTAAAATATAGGTTTCTTTGCATAACATAATGAGTAAAACTGCTTTTAAGTTTTTCCCTATGCTTTGAGGTGTAGGTGGCATTTTCATTCCAAAACTTTGAAGTCAGAACAAAATGTACAGGTAGAGGGTACTAGATCAAATAATAATCAACTTCAAAAAGCATTTTGGCTGTTAGATGTCCCAAGGCTAATTTCCTCTAGACATTTTAAATGTAAATGTCTAAACTCATTTAAAAATTGTAAATTGGTCTAGGTTCAATCAAAAACCATCCTGACACAGAACAGGGAGACTGGGCTAATTGTCATTTGTTTGTCAAATGAATTCCATTTGGAAAGCAATGAAACCTCCAAGCTAATTCTTTTAAGGTGAGCTGGTAGTTGTATTATCAGTTAAATGCAGTAAAATGGATAATCACATGATGATAATGAAAACTGAACCTATGTTAGCACTCAGGCTTAGTCTGCCACAGGGCATATAGTGATGGAACTTAAGTACTGTAATGTTCCATTGGGCACAATGGCACCAAGTCTGCTCTTTAGCCTTACAGACACTTTCTTTGCATTTTAAAAAACTTTATCAAAGCACCGTGGCAATGTAGAAAATGTCAAAGTGAAATGCACTGTAGGCAAATTGAGATTTCATTAAGTTTAAATTTATTGCTTTTGACTGATGTATTACCATGCTTGTTAAGAACCAGTAATTTGGAATATCTGCCTGCCTGGTAAAACAGCTTTGTCTCCTTGCGTAATACTTTATATGGACTTTGAAAGACCACAGTAATTCAAAAAAAAAAAAAAAAAAAAAGTGTGGGTTATTTTATTTTTCTAAAGAACAATTTCAAATATTTTGAGGTCCCTGACCTAATGGATCAACAGACTTATACACGGGTCCCAAGTGTGTTCTTGGTGCGCTTGGTCGAAAATTACAGCGCTAATGTGTTATTTTTCTGAGTTGGTATAACACTGCATTCACTGACAACAGAACCTTGGGAAGCACTTACCAATTCTACTTGTTCTGCCACTCTCTGAACATTTATGCTGGAAATAAAGTGTTTGTGAGAGATAAGGAATCCAACCAACTAACTGAAGACGGCATGCAGATGCATACTTTTAAAATGAATGCATATAAACATGAATAAATTGTGTGCCTATGTGAGTTTGAGGATAGGTACATAAACAGACAAAGCAGAGATACAGCTATATCTGCATTATGGTACAACATAGGCAGGTATTCTTTGTCTTGCACAGTATCTATAGGTTGTTTTGTCTTCAGACTCTATGGCAAAAGCCAGATTTGAGTTGTTGACATAAAGTCCCTTAAAGTACTCTGGTGTTTTATTCCCCTTCAAGAAAGGATTGAAGAAATAGTGTAGAACTCACAAAATTTCTGACTGATGAGGAAGGTTAGGCTTTCAGGAACAGATTACTGCCCTTTGAGAGAGACCTGGATTGAATTTACTATATTCCAGATATATTTATTTACACTTGGTGCCGGGGTTTTATGGCAGAAGTGACAAAGTTTGTGAAACTCAGGAATGCATTATCGTGTTATCTGGTATCTTAGATGGACAGACAGTATGAACAGACTGTAGTCACACCTGTCCCTGTATCCAGTTCACCAACTAATGAAATGGAAACAATAAAAGTCTTTGAACAAAAAAACAGACATTTGAGTCTTCGGGTTTAAACAAGAGGACTGCAAAACTCAAATGGGTTTCCTCCAGTGCTGCCAAAGCAGCCATATCTATGCTGGTGCTAGTGTTGAAAGTCACGTAACAAAGCTTGATTTGTGCCCACCCATGTGCTTTCACTTCACAGAGTATTAGAAATACTACATTCTTCTCCTTAGGGTGAGGGAAAGAACAGAGTTTTAAAATTATATCTCTTTTAATGACATTTTAAGTCAAACTGCCAACTGAAAACAGAAGAAAAATGTGTGTGTGGAATTTTATTAATTTAAGTGCATTTTGTTTTTATGATTTAAAATAAATATTGTGAAGATTTGGGTATTTTACATATGGCACAACAATTTGTGACTGGAGAATTTTACCCCCCTTTCTTACAGTGAAATAACCTGCTTCCCTCTGTCTCTCTACAGACATTACCTCAAACACTGCCTGGCTTTGTCTATAGATACCAAAGCAGGACATGCATCTGCATAACCACAGCCCAGATTCATCTACAATATAGTTTTCAGTGGGGATGCTCACCCCCCTTTCTCATGGAAACCCTAAAGGCTGTTCATTCATGAAAATTTCCTATTTCCTCAGGAAAATTTGCCATGGGAGTCGTAGAAGAGCAGTGTTCCCTCAGGAGGGCTTTCTGCCACAACAGGAACCCAGCCTGACAGAAATAAGACAGACAGTAGAGGGGATCTGTGTGCACCATAGTGTCCTGAGAGAAATGGGATGCAACCAAGGATTACTTGCCTGGTTCCTTCCTCAGCTCTAGATAAATTTCTTAAGACTAAATGATTCTTCACGTGAACACATTTATCTCCGCTGAATGAAAAATGAAAGGGACCAGGGAAAAATATTTTTTAATGACCTAATAATTTCTAATTTATGCTGAGATAACCTTTCAATAAAGGAAGAATGCATGCACATATACATAAATGGCCAATTAAGAATCACAGAACATACACAGCGCCTTCTTCCTGGTGACTGCAGCACTAACAGAGGCTCAGTCTGAAGCTTTACATCCAAGGAACAGGAATACTTTCTTCCCTGAGAAAATGAATAGGAACTTGTCTCCCGTGTTTTAGGTTGCAAACCTCAAACTCTATTTAAAAACGAAGGCTTTCTAGTTTTGCTTTTGGACATCACAGAAAGGCTTCAATACTCAATAAGAAGGGTGCGGAGTCAAAGTAGGAGCTAAGGTAAAACATTTTATTCGATAAAACATCAGTTTTTTGCTTTAAGACACATATATGCAGCTCCCTTTGAAGTCCAGAAGAGCTATAGAAGTCTACACTTGAGGGCAGAATTTGGCCCAGTGTGATAACACTGGAGCTTGTAATCTGAAAACGGAGTGTATTTATTACATTTTGAAGAATGTGTGGGTTAACTTAAATTAGCCAAGAAGGACAAATGCCTCTGAATAATTCTCCTTCACAACACGCACTTCAGAACACTGTAAGAATTACAAGTAAACTCCAGCTTTCTGTTTTCTTTTTAAAGCATTGGTCAAAATTTGCGTTTTGGAGTAAACCACTAGCTGGAGCTAAAGGCCTGTAGAGCAAATTCAGAGGAAAAAAAAAAGGAAAGGGGGAAATTTGCAAGCTTTATTTCTCTTGAGGAAAAATCCAGAGTTTTTTGGGCAGGCCTGGAACAAATTTTTGACTAAGTTTTGGATACTGGTTATCATCAGTTGAAATCATGGAAAGACCAGCGTAAAATATGATAGCCTCTGTATGTCTGAGTTCATGGTTAGCTGAACTAAACTGCAGCAAGGTCTGAAAAGAAAAACTTAAATCAATAACATAATTAAAGGCAGAAATTATTTGTTGGGTAGTGTTTTGAAATGAAAGTTCTTAACAAAGTGTCTGACACATTTTCTTATAATTACAGATATTACAAAGGCTATTCAATATGTGTTCTGTTAAACATTTCCTAGGAAGACATTTTCATGTAGATAAGAATCAATTCACCTGTGGCAATCAAATACAACATATCAGGTGGGAATTTAGCACTGCCTGATTCTGAAGGGTCAAAGTACAGCAGAAACCCCCTAAAAGAAATCTGTATTCCATTTAGGCAAGTGTTTTGAAAACCTCAGCCAGGAAAAAGTACAATGTTCTTGAAATTGTGACTATTGTATGGCACACACATTTCAGAAAGTCTTGAATTAGAATGAAGTAGAATCTAGAATGGAGGCAAGAATCAGGCTTACTGAGGCCAAAGCTTACTCTAGAAATGAAGTTTAAAGATCTGAGTTGCAAGCTGAGAATTTTCTAGAGAAGATTTTTGGAGAGGAAGGAACCTTGCCTAGAAGAACAAGGAAAACACGCAATGACCCCATTTCTCGATGCCACCCTGGGCCCCTGGGCCCCCCAACTATTTCATACACTGCCACAGTAATTTCCCAGAAAGAAAGGTGTTTTTCCTATATGCTTTCCCCTTGTGAACTACTCACACTCATTCCACAGCCTCAGGGATCTTTGCAGCACGCTGAGAGATGATACAACAAAAGAAGAGAGTTGTGCTGCATGGAAAAACAGCATATTGTGCATGAAAAGCAGGTGAGGAGCATAGTAGCAATGTTTGTTTTGGGATGGAGAAGCAGCAGAAGATTCAAAGGCACCTGGCACAGCACACAAACGAGCACAGAAGGTTGGCTGGCTGGGGAGGGCCTCTTGGTATCGCGTGTATCCGTAAGAAATAGCACCTATGGTACAAAGACATTTGAGTCATTTACATAGCCTCATCAGCAGTGCGAAATGGCTCCTCGTGGAGTCAGACATTTGGAAACAGATAAAGCCTGTAAAGAATGCTTCTTTTCTCCCTAAGAGATTAATGTAGATGTGAACACATTAGCGCTGTTTAAGGGAGAGTATTCTCTTTGACAGATAACTGGGATTGGGAATATTAGATTACCAAATAATGGACCTTTTAAATTCTGTCATCATTACTTATCGGGTACATTAGTTTAAAACCTGCAATTTTGAACTTAGCATTATTGAGCTTTTGAAAGATTAAATTACAGAGCTTTTGTTTGTGAATGGCTCAGTGAAATTTCCTGAAAAGGATAGTCCTCATACTCATTGTGTAAAAGTGAATGCCAAATAACATACTTTATTGATATTTACAGACATACAAATGATAGGACTAATGCACCTTAATGTCTGTCTACTTGAGTGAAAAGGCAGAGAGTTGTTAGATAATATGGTGCACTGTATCTCTTTTGTAAACCTGCTTGGAAGAGTTTGTCTTTGCCTCCCCCCTTCCCTGCCTGAAAACCTTATTCTCACAAGTAGCTTCTCATAGGTAGGACTGCAGGCCTTCTTTCTTTTAACCACGGGTCAGATCAGAATATGCCAAAATTTGCAGAGAGCTGCAAGTATAGGTGAGAAAGAGAGCCATCCATGTCTGATATACTCAAAAATTTGCTATTCATAAAGCCTCACATTTGGCAAGAGATCAGCTTCGGTAAAAGGTTTAGGAACAAACTGCCCTGCTGTGCTGTTAGTGCATTACTCTGAGTGCCTTCTCACAGCAATTCTGTGAGATCTGCTCCAACGTTCAAATTCTTTGAGAATGTTCCAAAATTTGGATTCTGTGAGATCTGTTCCAAAAGCCATCCCGACCAGGTACCCAACCAGGGATGATACAGCTCCCATCCAAATCTTGGACATGGGAATCTTTGACTTTCTTCCTCTTTGTCATACTGGACTGGAAGATTGAGTCTGCAAGGCAGGATTTTGAAAGCTGAATAAGAAAGTTAATCTCACAAAACCCTTAGACATATAATGCAAATTGGGCAATTTTCTTGTACCAACACTTTTGAAAATTCCCACTGAGTTTCTCAAAGTTGTTTGATGAGAGCTGAGCAAGACATTATTTTTTATTCAAACTTTTCCAACTTTTTAAGAAGTCGATGAATTAGTGAGCCAGCGAATAAGAAGAGTGATAAGCTACAACCATGAAATGCAAAGGGAACATGTTTGTGAGAATATGTTTGTTTTGTGAGGTAGATACAAATTACGCTCATAAAACAAAACCAGAGAAAAAGAAAAGATACAGTTTTAATATACTTGACTCTCCATTTGACCCCAAATGTAGGTACCGCCTATGCCCAAACAGCTCAAAACACTTGGAAACAGTTTAAAATGTATTTTGTTTTGGTTGTTCAGTTTTTATGTGTTTTATTTATTTATTTGTTTGTTTTTAAATTACCATGTTTTTTTTCTTGCCTCTGAGATAAAACCTGTTATATTCTGGAACCAGACTTCAAATAAATGAATGTTCTGTATACGTTAAAAGAAAGAGAATGATTTCAAAAACAAAGTCTCTTCTTCTGAATGATGCTTTCTTCCCTCTTTCCCAAACAAATGAAGTTTACTTTCAATTCAGATGCATAAAACTGGACATCTGTTCAACAAATCAACTCAGCTAACGGTGAGGAGCATACTCTAGATACAATATTCATGAATTGCTTATCAGACCAAGTTTAAAAGCCTACCAAACTCTTGCATGTTCTTAGGTGTCTTTGACACAGAGAAGCTTTATTGCTACACTTGGGTATTTGTAAGACTCGTAAAGTGTCATGCAATCATTAAAAATACCAAGCAGAAAAATGAGTTCAATTCTCTCTTTAAATGGTATCACTATTAGCACTCACTGAGACAGCGGAAGATGAAAACAAATATACTTTGCACATAGTTTGTAATTTGGAGAAATTATGTTGAATCTCACCTACACTGCTACAAGTATGACTCAGGATGCATAAAAAATACATTGTTTTCTACAGATTTAAACTACGCTGGCTATTCTTTGGGTTCTTAAGTCATTGCTGTACTGGTAAAAAGTACTACTTCAAAAAAAGTAATAAGCATGTGCAAACAAAGACAAAATGAATATACTGATTTATTGATGACAAATTAACAAAGCCACTGATAAGAAGAACACAAGATTATGAGATTCATGGAAACATGAGTGCTTTGGTGCTTTAGCACATTTGTACCAAATTAAATGAATCTATGTGGCTCATTCCTTCCTAGGCTAATACCTGGTTATCTATCAGGTGGGTAATGTGGCTTGGAGACCCACAAATGCTTTTTGCTGCCTTTCTGAGCTCTTTTCTATAAATTTTCTTAGTTTACTGTCATGTGAAAGGATCGTTACCATTTTAATTTCTAGATAATGATTCTCATTAGTTTCCACTGAAAAAAGGCTTTAGTTTTGAGCTGGGTTTAGTGCTAGGTAGTGTTTTTTCCTTGGTATATGGGAAAATGTACTAGCTGATTAGTGTACTAGATTGTAAAGATCCCGAAAACAAGAAGTTTCACTTCCTCACAGAAAGGCTGGAATTTTTTGCACTTTCTGTTAAATATACATATAGAGATTGTATGATACACCATAAGATCATAGACCTATTAGCTGAAACCAGTTTTCTCTGTTCTCCTCAGAGGCATAAGATCTCAAGTCCGCAGGTGATAAATGTCTTTCGCTTGCAATCAAGTGAAGCTTTTTTTAATATGAAACGTTTTATTTTCAAGAAGAAAGGGAAAATACACAAGGTCCTCGATTGGAACTTATTCTGATTTAAAGAAAACTATTTAAAGACCACATGTAAATAAACATTCTTTTACCTTACCGAAATTGGTTTGTTATGAAGCATTTTCAATCAGTATTTTGCTGCCACGTGCAACACAAGTATCCAGTACCACTTACACTGTATAAAAGTCAAAAGCATCTCCTGCCCAGCTGAATTTCACAGCAACCCATTGAAGATAATATGTAAGGAGGGAAAATTAGACATTTCTAGCTTCCCCTCCTTTGGCTCCTTGTCTTTCATTTCTGTAAATCTTTACATAAGGAAATGATCTAACTCTACAACCTGAGGTCAGCTGTACATTGGCCTCTCAATGCCCAGTTGCAAGAGCCTTTGGCTGTACAGAATGTTTTATATTGTGTGGTGGGCATCTCATACAAACAATACTTACACACCTATGCACTAGCAATGTTATTTATGTTTATTATCAAAGTGTCTTTCAGATAATTAATCACAAATGGGCTTCATGATAGGATACAGAATAGAAAGATTAATAGAACTGGGAGGACAGAAACGTGATATGCAGGGACAAAGGAGAGTAAACAAGACAGACAATTTAAAAATAGCAAAGATGCAAGTAAATATTTGATCAGACTAGCTAATGTCAACCTAGCCCTGCAGTGCCTAGGGCATGTGGTGCTTCAGAAAGACTCTGAGCCCCCACAGGCTTCTTTCTCAAGGAGAACAGACTAAGTACCTAGAAAGTTGCCCAGGACTTCAGGAAAGAGGAGCTATTTCTAAGAGCTTGGTTTAGAGTGGGGTCATCCAAGAGACATATGAAGAACTTGAGGTTTTACAGTACTAAAAAGTAAAAGTACAGATGATAAAGTGCTGTGCTGGGCAGAAGAATCAGTGGGGAGATTTAAGAGAGAAATACTGTATACGCGTCTTTCGTGAAGTGTTGATATTTGGTGAAGCATAGAATTAAAATGCAGTAAAATAGAAGTGTTGCACTTGACAAAATAAAGATTATGTAAGTTCAGGCCTCACTTAACTATGCTTAAAGCTCAGGTAAATGGGAAGGCAGTAATGGAGCAAATGTTACTGGAAGACAAGATGCAAATTACAGAGACCCTTCTCTCTGTAGTGATCAGCACACTCACCTTATCTGGTTTCCATCTGTCATCTGAGCTTCAAGTTTACAGGCAAAGTACTGTCTGACCTGAAATCTACACAGCCTATGAGGCAGTCAGTTTTCTGTAGCAGAGTGTCTCCTCCATTGAGATAACTGGTCCTTTTATTTAGAAAATTGGTAAGAAAATTTACTAACACACATGCTGGAGAATGGTAAGCTTTTCTGTCTTACCTTCCTTTTAAAAAAATGTGGAATTTTCTAAGTTTTCTTCTTAAAATTGTCTGAAAATACAAGTTTCAAGTTCAGAAAAAATATTCTAGACTAATGGCCACAAAAGTTAAATAGAATTAAGAAGACCCATAGACACAATGTTTTCCAACTAGCTCTCCAAGAAGGCTTATTTTTTTTCCTAGTAGGTTATAAAATTCACTTTTAAAGAGCCTGCTGAACTGTTGAACAAACAGAAGTGGAGCTGCTTGGGTGTTGTGCTGGACAGAAGCCTCAGCGGCGAATTTTGAGGGAGCAGAGATGCTGGAATGCTTTATGAGTTACGAAAGTGAATCTCACTTTTCATGATTTTACTTGGGATTCAGTTTGGACAAGAGTGATGTTATATGCTTGCAACAAAGTGTCAAGTGTAGCAAATCTGGAGCCAGTCACTACATGAGATGCAAAGATATAAACCCATGCTGCCTACCCTGTGGGTATCAGGTATTTCTACCTATCTCCATTTAGAGGTCATCCCAAAGGCTGGAGAAAGGCTCATGTATTTAAATGCTTTACCCCTAAAATCAATTCTGTGCGGAAACCAAGCTGGCCATGTGATTTTCAGATAAGGATAACCACAGGCGACTTGGGTATTATCTCCAACATGAAAACCTGGATATATAAATATCTGTAAAACGTGTCAACCTTTTCATTTGTGCATTTATACTTTTGCAATAAGAGCCATCACTTCTGGAGCACAGCACCCCTGACTACGAACCTGAATCACCACTACACAAACTTTCTGCTGCTCTTTGTCCACTAATTAAACTGCTTTAAAAAGAAAAAACAAAAAACAAAGTGCCAAAAAACGTGAATAAAACAAATTATATCTCCTCAGCCCTAAGTGAAGCAAGTGCTAAATCTAGATGCCACGTGCATTATGTTACCACCTGTGCTAATCTTATTCTGGCCAAAACAACATCCTCTGCAGGTGTTTGCTTTAGAGTATGCAACAGTGCTTTAGAGTAAAGGGAGAAAGTGGCTGCTTTGACTGAGGCCTTCACACCAAGTCTGAAGTCAAAGAACATTCAGCTGTGTGCTAAAGGATGAACACATCTGTGTGCAGAAATTTCTGGGAATGACTTGCAGGTGTGCATATTGAGAAGCACAGCCTGCTAGTTAGATCTCTGTATGCTGCTGCTGTTCCATCCGGGAATGATGGCTCAAGCCAGTTGCAGTACTTCTCGGGATTAATAAAAGGATCAATTAGGCAAACAAATTCTTTAACGCATTCTATTTTGAGCTGATTCTGTGACATCTCTTTTTCTTTTCAATTTTTCTTTTCTTTTTTTTTTTTCCTGCTTCATTAGTGGGTGAAAAATGCAGATGAGATATTAATTGCAGTAATTCAATCCTTTGCTGCTCCTGGTGGGTAAATTTCAAATTGAGATCGAAGAGTTTTGAATGGAGAAACAGTACATTTCACCACTGACTCAGGTCTCTCGACATTTCTGGTGCACCAGGTCTATCAGGAAAGTGCTCCTTGCTCCATGAAAACAATGTATTCTTTACTCATCCATCCAGTGTTCATTCAAACTACGAGTAAGGCCCTAGAAAAATTTGCTCAAATTTGCTGTGTTATTCCCCATATGGGGAATGTGCCATATATATACCTGTTGTTCAGCTGAGGTAGGTTCTCAGCAATACTCCTGCACAGTGACCTGCATCACTTCCCCACAGCTATTTGGAAGGTAGGGCATCCCAGCCAGGGGGAGAGACATTGAGCATTTGCAAGACTTTGTTATTCAAAACACAGTTTGAAAATGGCTGTAGGAATTTAATTAGAAACTTCCATTAGGAGATTAGATGACTAGAACAAAGAAAACCAGTGAAAAGGCTTCTTATTAAAACCAGTAGCACTGCAGAATATTGATAATATAACAAAAGAATGAGTGGATACGCATAGCAAATTATTAAAGGTTACAGATAAATGTCCAAAATTTGCTTAGTTTCTGGTTATCCTCATATGTACAGAAGCCACTGACACAAGATATCACATAGTCCCTGTGCTGGAGAATACAGTGGCTGAGGACTGCTAGAGGTATTACACTGAAAAGCTCAGCAGAGCTGTGCATTATCTGTCTGCATTTTTTAGCCATATTGCATAAATGAAGTGCAATCAAACCCATACAAGTCCACAGGCTGCAGCATCAATTCAAGCCACAAAGATTAGTAAATATAAACACATCCAAAGAGGAATCACATCTGGTAAAAAGGAAGTTTATGCCTGAAAAAGGACTGGTGTGAGAAGAGTCTCAGGGCTTTGCGACAATCAGTGGGGAACGTCATCCTGGGAGAGCCTATGCACTGGGAGAAACTGTTTTGATGGAGTCAGCAACTTTCAGTGGAAATAAAAAAATCAGCTAATGATTTAAGATCAAAGTTGGATGCGATTCAAATAAGGCCACCTTCCTGAAATTCAGATGAGATGAGTTATTGACAGTTCTGGTGAGAACTTAGCTCTTAATTTGACAGAGATCTACATTCTCCATGCTGCATGGTTCATACTCACATCAGCCATCAATCCGTAACTCCTTGAGGTTCTCTCTACACAACTCTGATCAGTGCCTGGCTTTACAGTTTATACAACAAGGAGCCCAGCTTTACTGAAATCGCTCTTTCTGATACAGTCTGGCCGACTTTTGAATCTGCACCTCAGTTTTTCAAGATCCAGTCAAGAGCAGTCAATGTTTGTAGTATGTATGGCACAAATAGCAATAACTGACATACAACATGTCTCTTTCTTTTCAAAACAGAAGTGTTAGATTTTTGAAATTATCAGATTTAAGACTATTGATTATGCCTGCCCAACATTGCAGTATCAAGCTAGAACAGGGCTAATTAGTCAGCAAAGGATTCTGTTGTTGTAGATGTGTTGCTATCAGAATCCAAAATAGACCACGCAGAATTTGATCAGATATCTTTGCACAATACTTTAGAAAATATAGGATGATGAAATGTGGTTTTAAAAAATACCTTGCATGCCAGGGATCTATAGAGTATGTAACACAGGACAGGGAAGCGAAACAATCTCACTTTTCAGTTCCAAACCCCCTCAAAGCACTTCTTAATGAGACTGATGTGACTATTCAAACAAAGAGCTTTGCTGGAGATTAATAGGTCTACAGTTCCCTCAGTATTAGCTACTCTAATACTAGGTAATGTGTATCATCCTTCAAATGTGGTAGTCAAAGTAGTTCAGATGGCAAAAACAACAATATTTTTGTTACAAGAAAAAGGAAGGAGAATTAACATACAAAGATGTAAAGAGACAAATTTTCTAATTACAAATACAGGAAAGAATTTTAATGGTTACCAGTTAATAAAAGGTTAATATATTTGAATATTTCCAAGAAAAACTAAGGGTATTACAAGATGAATAGATAGCTAGATGGATGACTGTAAAATACTAGAAAATTGCTGATTGCTTTGCTGAAGGGCAGAGGCAAATTACAATCATTGCCTTTTGTTCTTATGAACCCAAGGCTTTTTCTTTCTTATTTCTTTTTTTTTTTTAAAGTCTAGTTATTTTAAAATGAACCATATAAGAAACCATGATGTCCTGCAAAAACTGAATATAACATAGGACATATAAATGGGTCATGAAGAACTCTTGAACTGTTACTGAAACACCCCAATATATTTGCCTGCTTCATAGGCTTCCACAACCTGGAAAAGGCTAGAGATGTGTCTTTTAAACAATACCACAGTATCTTAAGGCCATTTTTTTACAGTAACACAAGCTTCCTATGAAAAAAAAATTATATGGATACTGCAAGATAAACCCAATCCAGCTCAGTAGTACAAAACTAGCAAAATTCATTTTTTACACTCCTTGCTGATGAAACTAGAAGGGGTTACCTACTTATAAAAACAAAATGTAAGTAGGAGAAGCATGTAATGATGGCAGAACAGCTCCCAAAAGACCTTGCTTGATATTGATAACGTCTCCGTAACAATCCTTTCTACACTGTTAAAGAAACGAGAAATTAAACAACACTTCACAAGTCTTTTATTGTCTCAAAAGCTTGTCATGGTTCCTGAGAAATTCTTTTAATAATATTATGATCATTCTTTTTAGAAATTCAGAAGATGTTCTCTCTGAAGAAGAGTAAAAATCCATTAACAGAAAGCACTGTTGTGTTAGCTGGATTTACAGAGTGGCTAAATCTTCTTGTCTAGTGATAGAATGCCTTTTTGTTTTTCTTATATCTTTGTGTGATCATGAACAAGTACAATAACATCAGGCAAGAGTATAATAATGCCTTGGACCACCACCCCACATTGACTGAGGGTCCCCTTGCCTTGCAGCTCAGCAAAGGAAAGCTGGCTTTGTCCAGTGCTCTCTGAAATCCCCTGCTCTGGCAGAGCCAGAGGTAACGCAGAGATGGGCTGGGACAGCATCCCAGAGGGATCTGCTGGCACCGTTCCCACAGGTGACAGCCTGACAAAGGGCCTGGCAGCCTGGCTCAGAAGCAAGGAGACCTTGGGGACAGCCACGATCTTTGAAAGACAGCAGATTTTGGGGCTTCTTTTTTTGTTTAGGGAAGAACTTCTTGAAATTCCAGTCAAAATAACTCTCTATTCCCCCAACCACACAGTATCTGTCCTAAACTTATGTTTATATGGTAATATTTAAATTACAAAGCTCTAGCCTTTCACCTTTAGGTTCCTGACTGGATTCAAACTCTCCTCCTATGGGAAATGAGTTTGGTGGCCTAAGCTCAGTCTCGAGTAGACAAAAGTCCTTATCTGCAAACTCCAAACATAATTCAGCACAACATGGCGTGATTGGAAGTCCCTGCTCAGGAAAAGACAAGGAATGAGCTTGTGTCAAAAGTAAATTACCTACGTAATCAAATCAATACTGAATTCAAAGTGGAAATATCAAAATTATCAGGTGGTGCTGCGGAGGCTATAAAATTGCTGTTTAGCACAATGTTTTCCAGCTATATTCAAAATGAGAAATGTCATTTAGAGCAGATAAACTACAAAAAAATGAGGGCAAAGCTGCAAAGAAGCATAAGCTGAGAACCTTAATAAATTAAAAAATTTCCTTGAATAGCACCTTATCTCCCTTGGAAAAATGCATGCAGTCTGGAACTGTGTATCTTCCCCTCTCCCAAGTACGAGGCAAAGAATGGCCTCAATCTGCATCTCAGATACATTTGAAGATGGCTGAGTGTGTTGTAGAAATATCATTTCAAGATGAATCCTTACTAAAATTTGATGAGTTTAAAATCAGACACTGTAAGTCATTGCAAAATAACCACAAATGAACTAAAATGTCTTTAAGTTGAAAGAAATTTGAGAAAATACAGAAAAGTATAGTTTTCTTCTTAAGTCAGAGGTGATAAAAAGATCTTAACAGGCTGTGAGCATCTTCACCTGATGATGAAAGAAGCAAAAAAACCTGTCTCTTACTGGAAAAAAATGTTATGTTACGATCCTTAAGCCATTTCCCGATCAAGTTAACATGACATTAGATATTCACTTCTTCCCTGCTTGCCTCCTTTACAGCCCCTGCTCTTTTCTTACAGCAAAATGGATGACAGTGTCATTACAGAATGGCATCACTTGTCAAACTTTGAATTACTGATCATAAAAATATCAGTTATTCTTTGAAGGGTTGTTTGAGCACTCTTTTTTTTTTATTATTTTTTATCAGCATCGCTGTTTAGTGCAACACACACAAGGGGCTGAGGGGGGAAGTGATGGTGGAAAGAAATCAAACCTGGCTGAAGAGCTATGAGTTTGCAATACCCTACCCATACAAACAAGCTTCTATCGCAGTTATAGACAGCAGAAATAAAAGGCAGCTTTTTGGCTCACAGCTATAAAAAAAAATTATCATAGTGATGAAGTTCCTCAGCCATCAACAGAGCTGTGATAACGCTGTTTGATGATGATTTTCCCATGAATGTTAAACAGCCGCCACTGCGGAGGAAAAGGAGCTTATCTGCACCTAATACTGATCTCTAATTCCTGCCCTTCTTGAACCATCCATTTTCTAACAGCATTAACTGGCAAATTTACATCCCATCTTAATGCTGCTAAAGAGGACAGGAGATGAAGAGTAAATGACAGCAGTGTAATGAGGATGGCTTTTTTCTCCTTTCTCTTTAATGGCTGAAGATTTACACAATTGTCTGTAAGCTTATATAGAGAGCTTACCTGAACCTTTTGCCAGCATGGATTCAACTTACAGGAGCTTTTGTTAACTAAATACACATAAATATTTTTAAGGAGGTTTAATATTGTGACTTCAAAGAAAGCTAAAAGACAGGATGAGTAAAAATATTTTTTAGCATTTTGATGATGGATAAAAATTGCTAATATTTCTTTCCTAAGCAGATGCAGTTGTATTTCCAAAATACAAAAATCTGATTTTAATAAAAACTCTTTCTGCTTTTTTTTATTTTTTGCTTTCTTCTTTTTCTTCTTCTTTTTTTTTTAATGATATTGAAGAAGAATCTTTTTTAAGGTTTCTGAATTTTAGTAAAGAATTATCTCCAAAACTCAGAAATCAATGGTTATCCAAATGCATTATGTAGAGCTGTGTTTCACATGTCACACACAATATGGATTGCTTTCTGATCATGTAGCTTCCTTCCAAACAGAAGGCATTACATTCTACAGCAGAAAGGAGAGTAAGAATGGAATGTTCTAATATGGGAAACCACAGCAACAGTACTTGGCCAGATTCAGTCAGAGTATTTCTATATATCCAGATGATAGTTTCAATGGAAATTAGAACCAGTTCAAGATGTGTTGTTGATGCTCTAAAGGTTCTTGGTCTGGCTCAGGTTTTTGCTTAGATATAAAAGACTAAATTTAATTAGCAAGAATATTTTTTAATATAGACAGCATTGTTTTCCAATTTTTAATTTAGATCATATACATTATTTCTCCAGAGTGTATGAGAAAGCTGCACTTGGAAGGATATACACAAAATTTTGCTTAGAAATGCAAGGGTTCAGCTCCTCCATTTCTATAACCAGGGCAGCACTGGTGTCTGAAAGACACACAAGACAGGGCACTTGTTGTTTTTCAAAGACTTTTACTATAATCTATTAGTTTTCCTCTTCAGAAATATCAGTGTTTGTTTAATATATATTACCACTATTTGCATTTCATGCATGCATATCCAAGAACCTCACAAGTATTAAATATGTACAAGATAAATATTTGTTTATTCATGTACACATATCTACACTCACGTAATATTGTAACAAATATCTATGAAAAACATTAATGCCTAGCATAATAAAATATTCAAAATGAATTTTTATTCTTCTTACACCCAAATTGTATATACTTACTCTTTTTTTCTCAATGGAAAAACTGTAAATGTACCTTGTGAGAGTTCCTCAGCAGAGTACTACTGCATGTCTGTCTATACACCAATCATTACTCATCTAACAAAGTTTCATGAGTCCTGGATGTGTTTTGTAATGGTAAAAGCCAGGAGCTCCAGGCTAACCACTATTGCTATGCTGAACACGGTGATTATGCTCCTGAAAGCACGTGTATCTCAAAGAACAATTTGTTCTTTACACTTCAGATAATAATTAACATTTACATATAAAAAATGTACTCACCTAAGACTTCCAAGGTCTGGATTTTCAAATACGTTTGAACTTTGTTTGACTACCACTGACTATCTAGGCTATTTGGGAGACATATTGTAGATAGAAGCCAAGACATCCAAAACACAAGTTAGAGCCTTCATTACTGAACTATACCCATTGCCACTGTCTAAATGGAAACTTGGGTTGCTGCCTTCTGCTCCTCTACAGGAATCTCTTGACTCTAAGAGGCTCATCAAATAAGTAAGCTACTTTAGAAGCTGTCATTACAGTCCAAAACAACCTAAATAATTTGTGCTTCATTTCAATCTAGCCAGCCATCAATAGCAGGGAGTTGGCTGAATCTTAGGCACTGTAATTCCCTGCTGTAACTAGATTTCAGAGTGTCGAATGAAAGTAGCATATATCCAGATTAAATAATGAATTATTTTGAGTGTTTCTGTTTATTAATCAATTCTGATCATAAAACAAATTCCCTCTTCCCTCCACCTGAGGTAAATTCAATATGATGTTGCCATTACCCAACGTCACTTAGATTCCATAATCACTAAGGAAGCTGTCACAAAAATGTGTCCACAGGTTCACAGAAGAAACACAGAAGGCTACATTATGTGATTGATCAGATGAGTTTCAGAGGCTGGGAGGACGCATATGGCGGTTTTTTGTGTTTAATTGACCTTTGAGCATCCAAGTTTTCAATAGAGTTGTTTTTTCTGGCAGATAGAAGTATTCTGTTGCTGACCAGTTTGCTCCTCTCAAATAGATCTGTGTAGTTTAACAAAAGTTCATCCAACAGAATCACTTTCCTCATTTTCCAGATCTGAAATAACTACATCCTTATTAATCCAGCTAACTGCGTGCCATTTTGGTACTCTCCAATCTATCTTTCCTGGTAGTCCATCCTTTGAGGTTACACATGTGCCTGGGGCACCAAAACTGTCTCTTACTTTAAACTGAAGATTTTTTGTGCATACATTTTAGCATCACAAGACTTAGTTAAGATGCTGCTTCAACAGTACATTGCAGAGTATTTTCTACGGTGCTGCATATTTTGAAAGAGAAGGGGGAGGAAATAATGGAGAAAAAAATACAGACAAAATAGAGGTTGTAAAGAAGGTGCAGACTTACAGCAAAACAAGATTTTTAAAAGCCTCAACTGTTGTACAAATTGCTTGAATAACTCATGATGCCCCAGATTCAGTTATCACTAAGCCTTACAAAGAGAGATGGGAAAAATGATGTAGGAAATATAAGTTTGCCTTTAATCAAGGTGAATCCCTCTCTGCTGGGTCGAGTGAAGATAGATTTCCTGCTCCTTTCTCTATGCTTATACAAGAAGAATGATACTGTGATCAATAGCATTTAAAAACATAACAAGGAAAAGAGATTATATTAACTATTGCTTAAGAAGTTTCTTTGTGCCAAAGAAACAAACAAATTGAAGGCTTTAAAAACCAAAGGGCAATTTAATGTTGCAGCTCTACACAAACACAAAAGGACTAATGAAGAGCTGCCTCCCTTGTTGCAGGTAGATCACAGAACTCTCACTTTGTTGAACATGTCAACAGTGGCTTCCTACTATCACCATCTTACATCAATAGTGGGGATATGTGGCCAGAGAGCTTCATTTTCAAAAAACTGGATTATAGAGTTTCAATGTTACATTTATCATTTCACCTGAGGAGAGAAAAGTGCAAGGCCATGATTTTGGAAAAATGGCATTTAACATATCTGAATAAGTTAGGTTTTTCATTGGTAATGTTGTTCTTTGTGCCCTACTACCAACCTGGAATACTGAGCCAGAATTGTCCCTGAAGTTGTACTGGTACCAGAATGTATAAAGGAAATATATTATATTTGGAAGAAAAAATAATCTAAATACAGAACGGTCTGCATCAGAGACCCCTAAGTCAGGATACAGAATTCCAGTATGTTTGAATGAACTAAAAATCACTTCTCACAGAAACATAGAAACTGTTCTAAGGAAAGTGTAAGTTATGATACTGCTCACTTGAGAAAGTCCACGAACAACTGAATCCTGCAGCAAGAGATGTTTCTTACTGTAACGTATCTAGAAAGTGATTTGCATTTGAGAGATACAGGTGTCTGTTAGGGAGTCTCACAAGATGGGACAAAGTTATTGCAATATTGCAAGGACCAAGTTGAGTAGTTCACCTCCGTTGATCCCCTTGACCTTTCCCTCCCACTTGCTGACACATGAAAAGGGAATCATGTGCCCAGAAAATCCAGTATCATCAGCTTTACTTTTGTCATGGCACTGCCATTCCCTGGAAATTTTCACACATCTCTATAGTGTGTTAAGATATTGCCTGGCTTTAAGTCACTTAATCACTGGCTTTAAACCAGTATTTTTTATTGCAGTCAATGTAATGAGAAAAGAAGAAGAAAAAAAGAAAAAAGAAAGGAGTCGTACCAACAAGTGAGAATATGTCTAACCACTCAACTCTGGACATCCGCACCTGATCGGGTATAAGGAAATTGTAGGCAGTTGTGGAAGAGCTAAAGAGTAAATCTTAACTAGCATCTCTAACTTTTTACAAAAACCACATTGATTTTTTGGTATCAGCAGACTTACATTTATTTCTTTCATTGTGTCAAATTATGATGCTTATAATGCAATTTTGTGATTTCAGCCTGTGCAAAATATTAACAATCACATTTTTAAGTGGTCCAGTTTAAAAATGTGACCCTTAGAGACATGGCAAATAAAATTAGTCAACTCTGTAACTTTAAAATAGCTCTTTTCTAATTAAAGTGTGATGAAGCTTTCAGTCTATCTAGCTTGGGATGCAGAGTGCACAAGCAAGCCAATTAGAGATAGTGGCAAAAACAAAATGGTGTCACAAAAAGATTTACCACATCAGTCCCTCCAGTAGCTGTACCATTTATGCTGATAAAGGTGAAACAACAGCTACTGCTGCAGCTAAGGCTGAAGCTAATGTTAAGCTGACAAATCAACTTCTAGAGTCTTGGGAGATTCAGCAGAGCTATCAAGAGGCACAAAGGCTACTAATGCTTATGTCATACTCTTCAACTCTCACATTTTACCCAGGAGACGCCAGATTTTTTTGGCTTAAAAAATTTTTGATTTTTGTATTCTCCTGGGCAAAAATCAAAGAGACCCATTAATTCAATGAGAATTTCACATATCTTTCTGCCTGAATATTTTTTTTTCCACAAGACTCACACTGTTCGAGGTTGAGAAGTATGTTCTACTTTGATAATGACACCCTGAAGGATAGAACTGGTAGAAAGATGAACTCGCAACAAAATCCCAGCTGCTGCTGTTCACTGTGAACATTCAGTACATGTCAATGCTTGAATTTAGGTGGAGACCACCATATATCATTACATTGCTATTCAGGGTAGCCTACATAATAAGACACAAAGAACAATGCAGCTAGTATTTGAACCTACATAGCACAGAAAAAAGAACAGATTGGTCTGACTCTTGTATGCAAGCACGCAGCAAGTAATAATCTGTCAAACATTTGCATGCCTTGTGATAATCTGGTTCACCACTTCTTAGAGGACGTGATTACATGCTTACTTGAACAAATCTCCCTGGCTGTCTAGCAGTGAGCATTAGTACAAATGGAACAAGACAAACAAATATGATGTCTGAAAAAGAAAAACAATGAGATTTTGACAGTCTTTTCCCCATGTTGTTCTAATCTTTCATACCTAAAAACGCTTTAGGAAAAAACTTAAGCTGTTCAAATTTTTGCAAATATTAAAGCTCTAGATGAAAAAGCAGAGCTAGTGGTAAAGGGCAGATCAAGTTCTTGCAGGTAAATTACTTCTTATGTTAGATTCAAAACAAGTTACAAACAACAGGAGTAGAACTCCTTTTGCATCAAAAGCACATGTGTTTGGTTACCTGAGGGCAAAATTACTAGATCTTCTGCATGCTATGTGTTACCAAAGCAACTCAATGTGCTCTATGTTTACATTCAGTCATATCCCAGGTGGCAGATCTTAGTAGCATGAGATGACTGGTAAAAATCTAGGAAAAGCATACAGCTCAGATTTTATAAACCTATATACAGCTTCAAAGGAACCTATTCTCTTCTTTGACTCAGTTACAGATAATTTTGTAAAGAAACAATATGTGCCTAATACAATATCATTCAGAAATGATGAGCTATATAAAACCAGATGTAAAGTTTCAGGACTCAGTATCTCAGTGTAGAAGGCTTTCCTACAGATTTGAGTAGGGGTTCAGATTTGAAACTAAACTCAAATTGTAAGTGTATGACTCTTCAAATCCACAGATTTAATTCAAGCTTAGCTGAAACATTATTAAAAAGAAGAAATAATAATTAAAAGACTAAGCTTGCCAGAGGAATTGGGAAGAGTTGTAAGAAAAAGAGAATTTTGGAATATAGGTAAATGTGGAAGAATGACATCTAATTAATTAAATGTAATGGAGAATGGAAGTAATATGGGCCAGGGACTTGTTATTATTGAAGGCAGTATCACTCAGTAATATATTACAGATTATATGAGATAAGTTGAAGAAAGAATAGACTTTTTACAGATGCAGTCAGAAAAGGTTGCAAGTAACCACTGTACATCTACCACCTATGGAAGTGATATGAAAACTGGCCTTACCTTAGGAAATATTATAGGGATGGTGGTTGAAGTCTTGCATAATTATCACTCTGTTTTTCAGAGGAGACAGAACAAAGGTTGACCAATTTTCAGACTCATTGGATTTGCAATACTTGCAAAAAAAATACTGAAAGCCTCTTCATTTGGAGTACAGCAGTGCAGTCAGAGAGGAAGAGGCCTTTGGAAAGAGAATCTTGGTGATGGAAATGGGAAAAGAAAGAAGGAGAGTTCTGACAGTTCTGAAGTCTTAGGATAAAAAAAAAAAAGATAAATTCCCAAGATTAATGTTTGGTTTTTAGTCTTCAAAAAACAGAGAAAAGATGTTCAAAGAAATGTTACTCAACCTCCGACAGAAATACATTTCTAATTGACTGAGGCTGTTCCACCATTATAATGCTGATACCTGTATTTCTGATTTTGTCCTACCAAAAGTGTTTTCTAAAACTGTCAGTTTAAGCAGCACATGCAAAATACAATCTTTTTTTTCCCGGGGCCAGCTTTTTTTTCTGGACTCTGAAAGCATTGCTCTGATACAAATCTACATCTATGTGTGCCTGCTGCATTAGTGATCATACGCAATGGCCTGTCTGCTGTGGGAGATTATGGGGATATTGCAGGCAGGGGGCACGGGATCAGCCAGGATGTGTACAAACTTCAAATTGCTGGCTACACCCCTGACTGAAGTCTACATAAATTATGTCCACCACGTTCCCATCATTTATTTCTTTTGTCATTCCTTCAAAGAAATCAGTCGTATTCTGTCTGACAGGATTTATTCTTGGTAAAACCATTGCTGATCTTCTTTTAATAACTCTTTCTCCTATAAATACCCGGCGCTTTCATCCCTAATGATTGATTCTCATATCTTAACTTTCAGCAATATATCTGAGGATAGCTATTGAAAAGCAAGTTTCATCTGCCAAAGCAGGTATAAAGATGAACTCAGGTGGCCCTGTGCTTAAATGTCTGTGTATCTATTTATCATCTGCTATGGTACAAACAGCTCATCATTACAAGAACCACTGAAGACGAAAACAGTATCCTTCACTCTGTCAATTCTAAACAGGGATCCAGTGTCTGGAAATACCGGTTAAACTTTGTTGAACATAAAAAGGAAAAACCAATCTTTTATCACAGACATTTTTTTCTGTCAGAAAATCTTTTCCCACCCTTTCCATCAGTACATGTCCTCTACAGCTAACAAACGTACTAATAATTGTCATGCATTTGTCCTAATATGGACTCCCAACTTATCTAGTTTAAAGCTCCATAATATTCTGTTTTGCCATGTACTCTATTGGTGAGTTATGATAAAATGGCATACAATAATTAAGGTTTTCTCCCTTAAATTGTTTTATCCACCTTTTAAAATGTTAGTTATTAAGTGTCTTATTTCCACTTATTTTGAAACATAGATTAAAAGCATGGTATCTGCTCTTGCTAGTATCCACTGTATCCACTCCAGAACCAGGAAAGGCAATTTCACATTGGCATTTTGAGGTCTTGCTATTGCACTGATGAAGAAACTTCAGTTAGTCTGGAACTCAGCAGCTGAAATTTTGACTGACACTATGCATGAAAATCACATTACCCTGGTTGTAAAAAACCTTCTCTGGCTACCTGTAAAGTACAGGATTATGTGTAAAGTCCTAGTTATTAACTTACAAGTCCTTAAATTGACTTGATTTTGAATACCTCAGAGACATTCTGGAACCATACATCCTCAGTCGTTTTCTTTGGTCTCAGTCAATTGGATTAGTTCTTTTTGGCTGAAGACATTGAGCTACAGGGCATTTTTAGTGTTTGCTCTCTCCTTATGGAATTCATTAACCATGGAGGTCAGAATAGCTGACTCTCTAACATGCTCTATATCTGAACTTAAGGAACGCATTTTCAGATTGCTTATTTGGATGTATACAAGTTATATGATTCTCATAGGTTTCTTTAGTCTTTTCACAGAGATAGGAGCCAGTGTCAGTATTTTGGAGCTAGAATTAGTCTTGACTTAAGGCTATTTTCCCTCTAGGTGCTTCAAGAAAAAAAGTGCTTTCTATTATTGAAGATTTTCCAATAACTTGCAGAGTAGATACTTGGCAGATGGAAGTGCAATGCTCAACATTACTATTTTTAAAGCATGATCTAGATTAATGTTTCCAGGAAGTACAGGAGGTGAAATAGAGAGTAAAATTCTTGAAGTCTTTCGTTACAATTGTGTGAGTATTTGCTTTCAAGATGTTAATTACTGTCTTACTTTTTCTCACCTGTACTCAGCAGAAGCTCCCTTACTTTTTGCTGGTCTGCAGAACAGTAAACAAGCATTGAAGCCAGGCGTTAGATTAAATTAAACTCTAAACTAAATAATTAATAAGACTAGATCAAATCATAATTTTACTGTACTAGCAGGCATTCTTATGAATCTCTGTGCGATGTGATGCTATTTACATTCCGCAGAGGTGCTGCAGGTGGACATATTCTAAATTATAAAAGCATAACAAATTTAAAAGCTTGATTAATGAGATACATAGTCTAACACTATTTGATTTGGCCCTCCCATCATGTCCTGGGCAAAATTGTTCCCTATTTTCAGTGAGGAGGATGCAATCAAAAGAGAAAGGCATGGATGCATATAATCCATGAATGTGCTTCTTATATTGGTATATCATATAGAGATCAATTCTCTATCAGCAGTGTATGAATAACTGCCTTGAGCTTGCATGCCAATAGTTATGGGTAGATGTCATCACTTCAAAAATAAAAGCTGTTTCTGTAGACTTGCAAGACAGATTGGTGAATTTACCTGGTTTAAATTAGGCTGAGTGGTTCATGATGGTATAAGGAGGGGAAAGATATTTTAATAAAAACAGCCAAATCAAACCTTCCCTGCCCAATCGACTTTTCACAGAACAGGTTGACAGGGTATTAAAAGCTGTTCCATTGCATTCTGCATGTGAAAAGGGTGCCTAGCATCTAGATTTAATAGAGCCCTAAATAGCTATAGATAATTTATTCTAGTTATAGCTTTAAGTTCTGTTTTTCAGAGAATATGAGTCTTACAAAAATGGTTTCCATGCAAATCAAAACCAGCTGAAAGCTTGCCAAGGCCAAGATGTAATTTAAGATGGCATTTAAGCTGCTCTGTCTTTTCTGTCTCTAGAGATATCATCATAAAATAAAAGAATTCATCAGGTAATGTTTTCTTCATTATTCAACCACACAATTCTGAAGTGAAAAGATAATTAGACATACAGTGCTGTCGACACATAGTTTATGAGGAGATTCTGATTAATTAGCCATGGTAAAAGGTTTTTATATAGTCATAATTAATTTATATTTCAAGAAAAGAAGCAAATATTCAGTACACTGATTGTAATATTTTTTCCTCTGACAGATTTATCAAAGAAATTCTGAAGTTCTGTTGAACTTACTGCACTTCATTGTTACTCTATAAAACAAGAATAAGATCAAACGCCACAATTAATGTCGACTTTCCGGGAAGTCAGAGAGTTTAACACATCACTTTGAAAAATGCTTGTTTTCTCTTCCAAATCAACAAATGAAACTACTGTGACTGATCAACGTGATACACCTTGATCAGATGTTGAATTTACATTGAATCAGAAATGAAAAATTTGGGTGCATCACATAAGTTGCTTTATATGTTTTACCACACTTTCTTCTTCTGATCTGACCAAAGTCAAAAGGTCAGAAGACTTTTCCAATTATTCTGTATCTCTTTTAGCTTTCTATATTTGTATATTTTGTATATTGAGTTTGTATATTAAGTTTGAAAAGAACAGACACATTGTCTTGAAATATGGTGTAGTGGAAATGCTGTCACAGCCTAAAACAGTGATTGAGAACCTGGTGGAAGGCAGGGCCACCAGGGAAGCTCAGGTGCATGCAATGCAGCTGAGTGACTGGAAGGGGTGAAGCCAGGATCCACCCCTTCCCAGATCTCATTTAAGGGTTGGCAGGGGGAGATAAAGATATTTTGCTGGAGATCTCTGCATACCTGAGGCCTTCTGAAGGTAAGCAGCTTTTTTTATTTTTTTTTTTATTATTTTTTTTATTTTATTTTTTATTTTGTGGCCACTGTTGTTGTATTTGAGCGAATTCTCATTTGCTGAGGCCTGGGATTCTGCTGCTCTGCTGTCTTTGTTATGCTTTTCATGGTGGTACTTATGGTCACGTTAGCTTTTTACTTGTGATCAGTCCCAAATCAAACCTTCAAAAATGACTCACAGCCCATGTGTTGCCTTACACTTTAGTTAATTTTGAAGTGAGCAGGCAAAGAGATGGATTGATGCAAGCTCGGTACTTTATCCTGGGTATAGAAGAAACCCAACTTGTTCAAACTGCACAGAAAAGATGAGCCTACAAACTCAAGCACAGCTAAGAGAGTCAAAGCCAGAAGCCTAACTTGTGCATTTTCAGTGAATTAGTACAGAAATTAAAGCAAATCTGATCTTTGAGACAATCTTCAAACTGCACTGCAGCCTTTTCAAGTACACTAACCACAGCACCTATGCAGTTTAGCAAAGCACTGATATACAGTAATATAACTCCAAGACTCTTTCTGAAACAGTGGGATTATGAATTAATGTTATGATATGAGGCATGTACATGCAGTTACCAGATACTGATTGGGAACTGCCATTTGCTCCTCTGAATCAATTCTTCTAAGGGAGATTTAGAAGTAAAGCCTTCTCTTGGAACCCACATCAACAGCCACTGGAGACAACAGAATTTTTTCCAATGTAATTCAGTGCTGTCCTTTGAAAATACTCAGGTAGGACTTCTTCTATTTGCAGAATCCAAAGGACTGTCAAAAAAAGCTCTTTCTCCTCTTGTTTCAGAAAGAACTTTAGGATTTTAAGGCTAGCTCTTATCATTAAGCTGTAGTATCCCACATACTGTCCATCCATTTTTTTTTGGTTAAGCTTATTTGATGCAGTATATTACTCAAAATGATTTGGAGCTATAAGAAGTGTTACAATAGTGAAGATTCCTGAATAAATAATTCTCAATTAAGTGTTAGCACCTAATTATATTAACTTACAGTAATTACTGATTCAATTATGAATTGAAGATTAACCTGAAAATACAGACTGGCTAATTTATTTTTATGATAACTATACACTAATGGCACATGTACTTGGACTTCTTTGTGTGCAAGCAAGGTAAGGGCTATTTTAACACTCATTTAGGAAGCTAGATAATCTTGCAACACTTGAAGAAAATATGATGAGAATATGTACTGAAATGTGTCTGAAACAACATTGATTATTTCAAAGTCTCAAATATGTTGCACAGCTGTAGCAGAAGAAATAGACAGGACTTGCTGTTATCTGTTATTATGGTTGTATATATTTTTTTCCCAGTAAAATTTGAATGGGGTGTTTCATGTCAGAATCTGATTTCTATAGTAAGTAGAAAACACAAATATCCACAAACACACTTGTGTTTTGTTTTGGCAAAAGGAGAGCTAGAACATTTTATGATTCAAGTTTGGGTAGAAGAGAAAACAGATTCAATTGTTAGTTTAAAGGATTTTAGTGAAGTAGCTAGGGAAAGCTTCTGAATATTAACAGTGAGGTAGGGGAATATGTTGTCTGACTGCTGTGAAACCTTGAAGATCTTTAAAAGCAGTGCTGAAGGTGAAGGTGACACAGCTAAAGCTTCTTGTGGGTCAGACAAGATCAACAAGATAAGCTCCTGAGTTCCCTCTGGACCTCAGATTTTATGTGAAATCAGAATTGCAGTGTCTGACTTCTCTTGTAATCCCATGATCATGTATATTCCTGAAGGTAATAAAAGAAGTTAAAAGCAAACGCTCATTTTAGTACATTGTGCATAGCAGAATAACTCTTCTAACTTCCATATTCTGTGACTAACAAGAGTTTTGTCAGGGATTTGTCCAATCATATGACTAAAAATCTAACAGCTTGCCTTAGAATTTTAAACAGGTAATTTCTCCCCAGTCAAAATTTCAGGGATCAATTACTTATTGTATTACTTACAATAAATATCATGATTCTAAACTACAAAGGTAATTGTATTTGTGAGTGGTGTGTGTAGCACATTTAAAAAGTAACAAAGCAGTAAAGATTACTTCACGTGTACAGATTATGTATTATTTGTTAGTGTGTCACTTCCAGTATTCTTTCTTCTCCAAGTGAAAGTATAAAAAACATGTGATTAGCTGTGACATCTTACGTGTTAGCTTTTACCCAGATAAATGTCAGATTTAGATAATCCTATGGGATCTATGCTTCAAATGCTTAGAAACCAGATTCTGGAAGTTTAAGAAAATATATACATACATATTATTGAGATTAGTAGGCCCAATACCACAGTCCTGCAATAATAATGTATGGAGCAGGATTGAGTGTAGCAACCATCTCCAAAAACCTCCTATGTGAATTACTCAAAGCCAAGTGTATGGTAAAGGGGAATGGATTATTTAGGGAAGACTGTTAAATAGATCACTTCTCCCTAATCCATCTTGCTCCTGGCATGTATATTTATTTCAGTATCACAAGAAAGGACATTTGTAACTAAAGTTTCCATGTGAATACCAATGGTTTATAAGACCAGACACTTCTCTGTACTAAGAGGAGTTCCTACAACAGATGAACTTCTATGGCTCATTGTGGGCTAAATCTCAGCTTCTATTCTGCAGGCCTTATGAAGTGTCACATTTATTTGATAGACCATTCTTGGAAACTGAAGTTTGCAGGAGACTTTTGTAATTAATCTTTAGGCATTCTATTTATTTTACAAAATTACTTTGCCTTTTGAATTCTGTCTTTTTAAGGCACAACTGAAGTCAGTGCATTATGACACTGCTGTAAATGGAGAATTATAGTTCTTGTGGAGCACCACAAGAGATATGGTTTTATCTGCAAACCTGCTCAGAGAGCTGCTCTATACCCAGAATTTTTTTTATCACATCTCATTTTGTTGTATAAGAAAGTGGTAAAAGTCCAGACCCTGTCCGTTTGTTCTTCTTGCCTTTCATCATCAGTTCAGATCTAGGAAAGTATGAAGAATTCAAAGATAATTAAAAAAAAAAAAAAAAAGGAAATGAAGAAGCAAAATTCCTTGTACAACCCCAGAAAATTTCACAGGAGTTTTAGAGCTTTGAATGTAGATGGATTGTTTCTCATTTAAAGAGAAACATGACATTACTCATCATAATACAGTTAGGAGTTTACATGAGAGCTCACGCTCAGCGCTACTTTCATCCTGCTGCTCTTGCTTCATGTGATCCATTACTCTCCTCATAAACACAAAATATTTTAAGAAATGTGCGAGAAATGCAAGAAATCATGTGAAATAAATGTAGGAGTGGAAATCAAGCTTTACAATATGGAATAGAACTTGATATAGCATTTGCAGAAGGAGTAGCAGCAGCAAACTTAGTGTTGTAGTTGAACCCTTCTTTTCCCATTGTTGATGATTAACTTGCAAAAGACACCTGTTTGCTAACTAAGCACAGCTGCACAGATCTCCCTTCTGATCCCATCATCTGCAGAATGCAGAAGCCAGCTGAACAAAACCTTTGCACGCTCAGGAAACAATACTTACTTTGCCAAGTACTGCCTGCAACTCAAAAGAAGCATTGATCCTTTGGTCTTGACTGGCAGCACTGGATTCAATTTGGGACCCTAAATGGACAGGCCAAACAGTTTTGGTTTTTCTGAGGTTCATCAAGGACCTGATGCAAACCAGACTGTTTTATTCATACACCAAAACAGTCAACTCTGGGAGAATCAACCCGGCTTTCATAATGAAAGAGTGGGCATCAAGGAAGGTGCAAATCTTGAAAACAAACACTGAGAAATCCACATCAGATATAAAGCTGTGCTGCGCTTAGTGTTCAATATAAAGAAAGCATGTGATTAGAGATTTTGTACACTTTGAAACATATGTAACTAGATATAGTAAGAATTTACAGTGGGAACACTGAATTTAGAATTTAGAGTGCTCAGCACTGATTCAAATAGGCCCTTATCAAAACATTCATTTCCTCAGCAAAAAAGAAACAGACCCATGTTGCACAGCTTTAAAGAAAAAGGAGATGAAAATATACTGAGCTCTTCAACTATATTCACTGTTAAGAGATAAGGGAAAATATAGTTGATGTCTCCAACTCTTGAACCATATCCTTCTCTTAAACTGACTCGGGTAAACTGCAAAGAGGCAAGTAACTTTTAATGAGAAGGGAACGTGATTCTGCATGTTGCAGCACATCTATTTTTTTCTAGCAACATTCCAAAGCCAGAGCTGTTGGAAAAAGTTGTTGTATCTCCTTATTTTTCAACAGCAAAACTATGCTAAATCTGGTAAGTTATGATGATCTGCCTGACACTGTGTACAAACAAGAGGAAAACTTTCCCAAAACGCTTCTTGATTTGCATCCATTAATTCCTGTTTTATTTAAAGTAGTGTTTTTCTCAATGAATTTTTTATTTCTAATAAAAGACCAGCTAGGATCTTTTTTTTTTAGTGCATATTGTTAACAATATTCAGTAGCCTCTTCATCTCCCAATACATGCTCTGATCACCTTATCTATTCCAAAGAATCTCAGTGTTCTTTGGAAATTTAATTGAAAACAGGGCATGTCAGCTTACACTGTAACCTTCGTTTTTGAAACCATCTGTACATGCCAACATGGTGCAATTGTTTAAAACAGAAGTGAAGGTTTGGTTGTATGCCTACGGGCAAACAAAATTGCCTAACATGGAATTTGGCCAAGATTGAAAACTAGGTTTACTGTCCAGCTCTTATTATTGCATTCCCATGTTAGCTTGAATGCATGATAATGTTTTATTAGGCATCAAAATGAAAGGAGCTACAAAACAATTGTGTGGTGTCTTTAAGAGTTTAAATACTCTAAAATATTCATTTGATGTAGTTAAACACAAAGAAATAAGGGTAGGTACCCAGTTCCAGCATCACATTATTATTTTACTGATTTTTAGCTTTTAAGGGATCATCTAGCTATAGGCAGTCCTCTGAGTATAACCTGGTGTATTCCTAACATATTGCCCAGGGTAAAATGAGTTGACAGTTGCAGCTGCAGAGTCCCAGGATATTGGAAGAATCCCAAGCTGGCCACTCAGCTTACCTGTACGGCCTGTTACAACAAAGACTATTGCAGAGTACATTAAGGCATCTTAAACACAGCACGAGGCATTACAGATAGAATTCGTAATGATGCTATGGTTTAAAAATTTTTTTTAAATGAAACAGTGAATTGTGTTTACTTTCCCTAGTTATAAAGGGGGAAGAGAGAATTCTTGAGTTGCTCCAAAAATGTAAAGCTGGATCAGCAGTAAAAGATGTTGAAGCAGCAGCATTTCCCTGAGAAGCAGCCAACTTAGAAGTGGAATATGGATTAGTGTCATCAGGAGCAGCAGCAAGAGCTGCACAGGCAGTCTGATGGGGGCACTTTCCTAGCACATCATACTGCAGCTGAACAGCTGAGCCACTCAGAATACCACAGCTGAAAAATTTTGTCCAGAATCATCAAACAGATTTGTACCCTCTACACTCTGAATTTATACAGGTTACTGAATAAAGATGAATGAATATCTTACATAGTTGGTATAATTTTGATCTTCATAAAATAAAAATGTAGTTCTACTACTGTATGCAGCAATGGCATGAACTACAGTTTGATATTCCATAGAGTATCTCTGTAGAAGTCTAATCTCTTGTTGGGAAAGGAAAATAAAAGCTCCTCTTAAACAGTCCTGTCAATCTTTTCTTCAAATTCTGCTGTAATTGGGAAAACTGTAGCTGGAAAGTCTCTAATGTATTCAGATACAAATGGGAAACACTCAATTAATTTTCTCTTTTAACATGTAATCTAGTGATTACCTAAATAGCATCATTAATTGTAAACTAACATGAAATGTGCTAGAAATTAGTCTTCAACCATAAATTCTGTGGTCATATTCATTTCTGTCTCTGTGTTTAAATGGCTGTATTCAGCAAAACTGCAGGGAGTTCATGTATCTACATTTCTCAGTGGAAACTGGGGAGCAAATCTAAAAGTTATGAAGGCACTGATTACCAAATGACTGATAGCCTGACTGCAAAGACTATTTGTCTTCAGAAATATGAAACATCAACTAACATTTGTACCTTAAGATTTCAAAGTGGCATTTCAAAGAAGATGTTTAAGTTGCACATACTAATGTATTTTGTCAATTTAAAAATGCTCTGGGTAAGTATAGGGCAAAGTGACATCCCTTTAGTAGGCTCAGTTTAAAAAAAAAAAATAAAAGCTGAACATCTCAGTTTGCCTTCTGTGATGTCTCAAGGCAGGCAAATGAAATCACGAGGACCAAAAGTGATGGCATACTTTTGAAAACATAAGCTTCTATTTCCAAAGCACAGGATATTATTCCCGCTGATTTCAGACACAAAAAAGCCTTACTTATTCACCACATATACTCAGAACCACATGTATTGTTTCTTTGCTCTTGTTTAGATTAGTTTCTCACCATTTCTTTATTTCTATCACTTGAGTCCGCTCCTTTTGTGTTGTTACAACCATTCTAAAAAAGTTGAAGATTCAAAATAAAGAGTTTTCCAATATGAAAATCTATATTATTTACCATTATCAAAAGACCTCCATGCTACCTAAGGAGGTGGTGGTTCTTGTTTTTGTAAAAAGAGCATTGAGGACTTCCTTGTGTTCTCCTTCAGCTTAAAGTGAAATAGTTTTCTAGACAACAGTGAAGAGCATAGCTGTGTGAGATTTTAAGGTAGAGGTGCAGTAAATGCCTCATTATTCACTGAATGTCCATTCCGGGGTATACAATTATTACTATACTACTATCTAGCATGTCCTGTGAGTAGCTGAAAAATAACACAATTCCTAATTTTAATACTAAAGAATAGCTCTGACTGGAGTTCCTTCACCCAGTGGATTATTCCTTTACAAAACTAGGAGGCATGTCAAATTTTTTTATCCCCACCCTACAGAAGGAAAGACTGAGGAACCAAGACTATACAACCTACAAGATCTGTAGGTGGTATCAATAACACATGCAAGATTTCGTAACTTCTAAAAGTTCTTACACTACCTGGCCAGTCATCTCAAATTGTGACCTCGGCTACTTGTAAATAGTCAAATTGACCATACAGTCCATACTGTGTATTTTAATTAGTCAATTTGTTATGCTAATTACAATCTTAATCTGAATTCTGTGTGTGTAATAAAATCTAGGTCTACCCCAAATATGTTTTTCAGAGCAGAATGCAATTTTTAATTTCCTGACACTGTGCAAATGTCAGAAGAGTGTTACTGTGATCCCCACGTCTTTTAATACGCCCTAAAGATAACTGAATCAAGATGAAAAAATCCTTCACCCATAGGCAACCTCATTACCCATACTCTGTGCCGTTCATTTCCTAAAGACTGTTCCATATGAGTCAAATTATCTATATTCTATGTATACCATAGAAAAATATGTCTATTTTCCATCTGCTATGTTTCCCTCACCTCTAAATGGTACTCCCCCTGTTGGTATAATCAAAAGGTGGCCACTTGTCCACCAAAGTATAATAAACATCTGCCTTCACGTATTTCATTCAATACTTTTAGCAAAACGCACAAAAACTGAACACAATTGTTATATACTCTTAAAAAGGAATTATGACTTAACAGTTAGCTACCTATTTTGTTCTAAAATTCAACAAACTCTGAGAAAATCTCTTTTTATACAATCTCTTGGATATGTCATTTGCCATTTATATTTGATGGCCTTAAGGAAAAAAAAGTTACAAAAAGGTATTAATGCAAGTAGATAATAAAGCTGCATTCTATAAATCTATAGCAGCTTACAGTAATCATTAAAGCATGCAAAACTCTTTCATCTATTCAAAAATATGCAGTGCACAGAATGCCTGCTAAGGTGCATGACAAGTCAGAGTTAAATATATATTAATAAATGAATTAGCTTCATAAATAATAGCCATAATGACATTTTAGGAGACAATAAGTCTGAGGATTGTCAGAAAATGGTTGATGTATGAGCTTCACGTCTCAGTGATTCTTCAAAATGAATAGGCTTTGCGAGATAGTTCAGACCCACGACCAGCCTATTTCCTTGAATAATTTACTTGTTGTCAATTTGTACAGCCACATTACACATGCAAATTGTGCTGCCTGTGCAAACACCACTTGGAGATGATAAAAACAAATTTACGAAGGCTATAGAGGAAGGATTTATTTCACTTTCTCGCCCAGGTCAAGCAATACATGTATCTGACGATTGTGTGTACCCAATTTTGTTGTAATTATATCAGCAAATTATTCTTTATAATCTTATTATTTTTAGCAGTCTCCTTGTGCTTGGGATAATTAGCTTTCTTCACTCAGTGTAAAAACAATTCAACTTGCCAGCTAGGCAGGGCACAGCTCCATTATCTGTTTTGAGTTTAAATTTATTCCCTATATTCTTGGACACTTTGTGTAAATTAAAAATTTCATAGTCCCTAATACTGTACACGCTGTTCATTCAGTGATGAATTAAGGTCCCTAAACCTCTACGTTTGCTATTAGATATCTCACCCACTTTATATGTTAATCTGTGCTAATGAATTCCACAACCCCTAGCCACAGCGAGATGACTAAAATTATTACCACTTACAGAGATATGCCTTTTTCATTTAAAGTTCAATTCAAATTGCTCCCATAAACAGTCTGCCACACAAAGATACCTCCTTTAAAGAAGAGTTACTTACCTGTAAGTAGAGTTCTCTGAAGGTAGTATTATCTTTGGATACACATTCCTCAGGCACATGACCTCTGGTTTGTGGCACGGGGGAGTGGATCCACCCCTTGATAGTTAAGACTTTTTCCTTAATGCACTTCATTAGCTCGATGGCTCCCGTGCCTCAAGGGTTATTTGTGCCATATCCTGGCAGCACAACTGCCCACTGTCTTCCCAGGTAGGCCCTCAGCCAGCTCAAAGAGCAAAGATGCTCCTTAGCGAGGTGGCTGCCATGCTAACAGAGCATCTGCACTGGAAGCCTGGTACTCAACAAGTTTCAAGAAAGTGTTTTCCCTCACAAGACTGCTACCTTGAAGCCTGTCATTCAAGGTAAGTATTCCAAATCAATGAAAATGAAGCATGCAGAAGGCAACAAAAAGCTTACCTGTGTAGCACAGCTCAGCTGCCAGCTTGCCCACAGTACAGCTACCTGACCTTCAGAGAGTCTGGATACACAGCTGCAATTCTGCTGCTCTGAAAAGAAAACAATTTCAATATGACAGTTTCCCCAATAAAGGAAAACAGCAATACCCTCTACTGAGCAATTGTGTTTCAAACCAGTAGAGGGCATTGGTACACATAGAGCCTATACAGATTCATTTCAATAGCTTGAAAAGTCAGACGCTGTTTATATAAAGGAAACAATAGCACGTTTCAGATAGTGTACACAGCAGCAAAACTAACCTCTCCATGTAAACTCCACACAGAATAACATAACAAAGATAAAGATTCTCAAAAAGATTTCTAATTATATAGACCTTTATTGAAGTACAAATAGTAAACTAATTGATTTGTAATCGATAGCCCTGAAAAGTAGTTAAAGTAGTGTTGTTTGCTTCACAAACTAAAATAAGAAAGGGTGAAGTGGCTTGTTCTAATGCTATATCTGTGGGTCACAGAAAGGAACTCCTTGCTGTAATTCTCATCGTTGTGCTTCTTAATGCCATCTAAACCAATACGCAAAGAAAAACTCTGCAAAATGTTTGGAAAACTGCTCTGTGACTTCCCTTGGGTCGATAATATTTAGCATTTAGTGCAGACAGGTATTTCTCTTCTTTTGCTGCAGCAGAGCAAATTTCACCAGGACCCCAGTACAGCATATGGAGTTTGCATCCACAACAACAAAACCTGAACTGATACATCTGAGTAATGAATAGAAGACCTTGCAGCAAGGGTGATATCTTTGTTGTGATGAAATATATGATGCAGATTGCATACAAACTTATGCTGTACTCAAGATAGCATGCAGCTGGTCATCCGTTGTCTGGTTATACGCTGCTCTCAAACAAGCAAATTTAGAAATGTCTGAAATTCAGAAATACCTGGTCTCATCCAAAACCAAATGAAGCCAGTGGAGATCTTTCCACTGACTTTAAAGGGCTTTGGATCAGGGCTCAGGAAAGGGCCTGCCTGGATTACTGTCATACTTTCAAGGAGGTAAAGAGAGCTCATATTACAAAACATCATTACTACTTACAATATATACTGTAGAATATTTACTAATATACTTTAATGTACTGTCTTAGATAATGTTCTTTGGAGATTTCCATTAATTTTCTCTATGATGGTTCTTGTAATGTTTGTTTAGCAAGAATTAATTTGGTTCTTATATGGCACAGTATGTGGAAAAAAAAAAAAAAAGACTCTATAATCCTTTTAACTGACTTTAAATGCTCATTTGAATATAATTATTTTAAAGGATTAATAAAAAGTATTTTTAAGTTAGCAATGAATTAAAAGTTTAGGAAAAAAACAGAGGTTATTTTATTGTCTTTGCATCTCACTTTAAAATCATATTAATTTTCCTTTCCAATACTATTTTACTGTATTAAAATATAATCATGCTGGAAAAAATTCTCATTATGTTAGCAAAAATGAATACAAGGTAGATAGTATACTAACACAATGACTGTAATCTGCTAATACAATAAGGCCTTCCTATTATGATTAAACAAGAATTCAGTTCTTGATCATTTTGACATATTTCCAAAACACTGTCTCAAAAGGATAAAATGCAGCATATTTTCACGCTTAAGGAAAAGGTCCTGATGTCCTCATTTCTTGCTAAAAACAAGAAACAGCTAATAGTGCATAATTTATCTTGTAGCAGATTCTATTTCTGTATTAGGAAACCATTTGCATATATTTTGTGGAAATAAGCATGTATATGATTACTTGTGATTAGCTAATCATGGCTTCAAGCATGCAGCTGAGAAAATAGTTTAGTTGCTTCCACTATGTTCTGAAGTCCAAAGATCTGAGCTTCAACCAGTGTTTTGGAGAGAATTCAACCTGAGAACTTGGCCCTGGGGGCTAGAATGCACATGGGCATCATCTGTTCTGATATTGGACAAATTTGATCACTCCTGTTAAAGTTAGTAATTATGAGAGTGTTTCAAAAAGAACCCAAGGAATACTTTCCAGTATGGTCAGATGTATTACCTTGAGACAACAGGAATATGAGGTTCCTGCTGCATTTCAAACAGTCAAATTACACTTGATGTTACACTTAATTGCAATAGGTCCTCCTTGAAGTAATTTTTAATTATAGCACCAAAAATACTGAACATAGGAGTCAGACTAGTTTGATGTTCCATAGGATTTTCAGAGGCATGACTTATTTCATTCATAATAGTCACTATTGGCAGGTCCCTAGAGCAGGAATTCAAGTGAAAAAGAAAGCTGGATCAGTTAATCAAAAGGAAATAAATCGTATAATTTGAAAATTTGCTAGAGGAGGAGTAGAAAACTGGCTTGAGAAGAATTCAACATTGAAGCGAGTTTTGGATACAATCAGCCCTAGGGAAGTATCAGTGTTGGTTACAAGGCTGCCTTCCCTGCTTGTTTTTCATCATAAAAGGATTCTGCACACATTGTTTCAACAGCAGCAGCAACAACAGTAACAAAATCAAAATTGGGTGAGTTGCAAATTCTTGTAAATAACCAACCTTGTGAACTGTAGCTTCAGCAGTCACCGACCCTTTGAAGGCAAGGGCTTCTTGGGCACAGGAAGCAAAGGAGGAATTCTATCAATGTTTTTTTTATCTGTTTCTTCTGTGAGAAGTCAGAATCTGTTCAGCTTTTTAAATTATAAGAATTGCAGGTGAACAGGTCTTTAAAGGTCACTTCCAACTCCAAGGATTCTATGATTCTATGATCTTAGTATTCCATTTGTGTGATCTACCTGTGCCAACATGCACCAGAAAAAGACTGTGGATGCTAAATCAAGATCACAGCCTTTGGATACAAACTCTGACATGAGACGAAACTTGCTCTTTCAAAATGTATCCCTTAAAATCAATATACAATAGCAATATATTTATCAGTTACCACTTATCTGTATACCAAATGCAACCAAGTATTAAATGTAAATAAAATAAATCTCTTAAAAATTGATTTCCCAGATGAGAGGAAAAACTAGTTAGCAAGCTGAGTGTGAAATTTACATGTAGTTCATGAAAAAGTGATTACTTACGGAATTAATTGATTTCAGAAATGAAACTGAGGATGTAATATCATAGCATAGAAAGGAAATGAACTGGGAGATCTGTTTTACATCTACGAGAAAGGTGTTTGTCTTTCCTTCCATGCACAGCCAGTCCCAGAAGGTGACCACACAGCATCCTTTTCACCTTGGTGATCCGAGGTGATCCTACTCAAAGTTCCTGCTGTCTGCCTTTATCCCTCCTAACACTGGAATTCACACCCCTTTCTCACCCCCTCACATCTGAATGTTTGTCCACAAGTAAGCTGTGTCTTGGTGCCAGTAATTTCTATTTCAGAGGCCTCACGGCTGAGATAACCGGTCAGCTGCAAGCCCTCATCTCTTTCAGACACATTTCAGTGCCAGTGATCTCTTCATCTTCGTTGTATCTTTTTCTTGTTATTTCTTTATGCCACCTTTCCTGACACTCCCTGCACATGAGGGTTCACGCCAAACCACGCACAAGCTGCTGCTAAGCATTTGTTTCATGTCTCACCTACACACACTGAAAGGACAAAGAATAGAAACTTCCATATGAGCTATGTGCTTTACTGAGTGCTCTCCAAACAGTCGGCATTTGCCTCTGGGACATCTCACATGCTGTTCATTGGTTCACAGTGACTGGTTTCCAGGCACAGAGGCATTTTTTTCACTTTCTTGGTGCTGTTTAAGGGATATTCAAACTTTGCTGGAACGAGGTGGTTTGAGACTTTCCATTTACCATGTAAATATGAGACAAGTCAGGGAATTTTAAAAAGATTTCTCATCCATGAAGAAAAGGTTTGCAACCTTAGTCACTGTCCCACTTCAAACATTTGGGTATTGTACAAATGACAAGGTTTAGCTTTGAATACTTTCCATACTCCTCTATCACAACTAGGAACACCGGGAAGTGACTTGTTTTTCTCTTGAGTGCACGGCTGTTATTCTGAGAAGTACACTTAAATTGCATATGTGGGGATACGAGACCAATCTGCATCTGTCCCGGCTGCAGCGATGCCACCCCACCACCTCAGCGACGCACCGCGTTGCACGGCGCTGCACTGCAGCGCGCCCTGCCCCGTCGCAATGGAGCACATGGCGGCCGGGAGCAGGGCAGCAAAGCGCCCGCTGATTGGCTGCGGGGCAGCGCCCAATCAGCGGCCGGAGTGTTCCGGGGTGCCAAGATGGCGGCCAGGTAAACACGGGCTGCTTCCGCAGCTGGCGTTGGGGCAGCGGTGAGGGCTGTGCTGCGAGGCGTCTGTTTTTCTTTTTGTCTCTCTGCTCTGGAGCAGCGCTGCGCCCTTCCTGGCTCCTTTCTTGAGCGGGCTTTTCTCCCCGTCCTCCCGCTTTCGAGATTCGGCCCTTCCCGCTCGGTGGTGCCGTGGGAGGTTTGCGGGTGCTCGTCTGCTGTCCCGGAGAGGCGTTGCTGCTGTGTTCTGCTTAAAGCTGGGAAGCTTCTGTAAACAAACCTGATGTGAGAAAACTTTAAGGAGTAACAAAGGCGAAAAAGAAAAAAAGAAAGGCGTACTATCTTTAATTTGTGTACGTCAGTCCTCTTCTTAACTTGCCTCTGAAGTTGTAAGTACTAACAGCTTTATAAAGAGCTTGTGTAAAGCGCCTCGGGAGAAGTGTTTCTGTTATTACATTCTGGTGTTTCTGACTCTGTTGGCTGACGGTGGTTTTGTCTCAGAACAGGTGTGCTCGCATGACTCCCAGTGCCTTGGCCTTGTGTGAAGAGGAAGATGTGGAGTGGTCTGTTACCTCCAGGACTGAATGAAAGTGATGTTGACTTGAGCTCTGAGAATGAAGAGGAGTCATGTATTTCCTGTTTGAAGGAAGAAGATATACAGGAAGATGCAGAAGGAGTTCAGCTTCCTGAATTGCAGGAGGGTGGACCTGAAAGTAATGCCATCACTAAATCAGTTTTGATATCCGTGACAGATGGAGAAAACACATCTGAAACATGCCCTGCTGGAATTCCTTTAACTATATGGAATGTGGGTATCGTAGCATGGCTTTAAATACTCAGAGCTATTTTTTAAATTTAAGCAACTCAAATTTGGGTATTTTAGGTATACCAATGCAAAATGAAATGCAGTCAAAGTGCTGTCACAATAATATACATTAGATTACGTCAGGTAGAGTGAATTTAAATGGGAGGGAAGACAGGAAAAGCTTGCTTTTTTTTTTTTTTTTTTTTTTTTCTTCCGTGCAGCAGTGATTAAAAGCACAGCAAGGAAATGTTTGGGTAGCTACTTAATTGCACAAATACTTGTGTTTGTGGTAGTATGTGAGTTCTGAGCTTCCTCATAATTGGTTTTTGTATGTTTATAGCTAAGCATGTTAGTCACTGTACTGCTGATTTATACCTGTGAAGTAGAGCTATACCTTTCTGCTTTGTACAGGGTTTAGGTGTAGGTATCCATACACATAACTGCTTATAGCCTCTCTTTATTTTTCTTGTTGCATGTAAAAACTTGCCTGATGTGCAAGGAATATGCTGTCAGTAATTTTGGATTCTAAACTGCTGTTTGTGCAATTTCAAGCTGTTACATAGCCTAGGAGTGCACATAAGCATATTCAGCATTGTGCTCCTTGAGAAAACTATTTTGAATACTTCTGGGACTTAGAGAGGGCAGAAAGTCAATGATATTGGTGATAAAGTGATAGAGCCGATGCCTGTTTAACACTATCAGGGTTGGATGCTCTCTGTATAAATTTGAATGTAATAAATACAGGAAGCTACAGTGGATAAGTGAGATATTGGGACAACGTTTATCAGCGTTCTGTGTAACTTTTTTTTGTAAAGAAAATTAGAAAATACCGATCCTTGCTTTTTCTTAATCTTGTAGAAGTTTTTGGAGCTTCAGAAGAAAAACCGTGAAATGAAAGTGGAAGCAAATCAGGGAAGCAGAGGCCGAAAAAGAAAGCGGCGCAGAAAAGGTGTTTTGTATAATTCCTGACCTTATTTTGTGTAAATGAAATTAGTATTAAGCACATTGGAAGTATATTTTTAGCTTTCACCAATAATTGAATGCCTGAATAGGTGTCATCTGATATCTAGGATTTTCTCTTTCTAGTTGTTACACATCCATTCTAGACCTAGACAGTAAATTGCTACTTAAAATATAAGTTCTTTTTAAAGAGGGGGCAGAATTTATTCAGTCAGTACTGACTTTGAAAGGCTGGGCACGTTTTCAGTACATTATTTCATACATTACTTTGTCTGTTCTGATCAATGCTTTTTGGTAAATATTGTAGGAGGTTCTTCAAATGAAAAGCCTCACAGCAGAGTAGTTTAAATCCCCCATGAGCATTCAGTACAGGTCCTCCTGTGTCAGTCTTTCAATGGGAACATACTCTATTAGTGATCTGTTAACTTTATTGGATGCAATAGGGCATTGCTGTGTAACTCTGAACTTTTTTTTTTCTTTTTTAGAAAAACTTGAAAAGGACAAAAAAGAAGTGACTAAGAGGTATAACCAATATATATGTCAATGTGATTATATCAGGTCTGTTTTTAATATCAAGCAAAACTTGTAAGAAGTGTAGCCAAACACTGGCTTTGAACGCTGTCATGGTAAATATGTACTGAAGTTGTTTGGTGTCTGTCACGCAGACTGAATTGAATTCTAGTGATAGCTTATTGCTTGATTTAAAATAACAGAATGGTATTATTTAATGCAACTTAAAATTAATTTATTGTTATTCTTAATGGTGTTTGTCATGTAATTGCATACAAGCTCGCTTTCAAGATAACGGCATTGTGGTTACAGAGGAAAAGGAATAACTTGCATCAGAAAATGTCAGGTGAAAAGAGTGCATCTGCCAAATAGAAGAGTTTATTTTAGTTCTGAAAAGAACATTGCAAGCTGTGGGAAACAAATTGTTTATATTAATGAGTTTTATTTTTTGGTTTTTAGTAGTCAGCAGTTGGCCAATGAAGACCACTGGAAAGAACTTACACAGTACTTTGGAATCAATGATAGATTTGAATCACCTGTGGATAGCAGAGCTCCACAAAAGGTGATTGTCATTACAAAAGCCATGTCATCTTTTTTTTGATAGTAAAAAAAGGCAGTGTTAACTGAGAGAACAGTAAAACTGAGTCTAATCAGAAGTAAGCATATGACCAAGTCACTCTGAGGAAGAATAATTTTGTGCATATTTTTAAATGAAATTTCCTTTTTGGTGTCATGTAAGTATTACTTGAATTGAAAGATTTCCAGATGGCATCTGTGCCTCTTTCCTTTCTTGGTTTTGTATTCTATTGTGTTGAGGAACAAAAGATTTGATGTGTGCTGTTTGATTACAGTGACCTTTCATTGTGTTTTAACTCTAGTGTTCCAAGTCAGTCCATTAGTTGAAACCAGTAGCTCTTTGAATCAGGGGACTGAATCTACCATGAAGTTTTACTGAATTTACAACACATTTAGTTGATAACTGTTGCTGTATAACAAGCCATATTTGATGTTACTGATAGAACATGATAGATGTGTCAGGAGCTTTAAATATGATGAGCTTGTTCTGTAGTTTTACTGTAATGGTAACTACAGTTAACAAGGTTACTACAGTAACCTTGTGACTTTTAAGACATCAAATATTCAGTTGGCATCCTTTATCACAAACTTTCTGTTTTTCATTTGTTTAAAGTAAACTTCTGCATTGACAGTGATGATATTAATCAGTTCTGTCTGAGTTCTGACTTTTGGTGGGCATTTACTTGTCATTAAACTGCTCAGTATAGATCTGGACTGAGGCCCAAAGTGTTACAGCTGTTCTCCATTTAAGTTGTGATTTAATTTCTAGAGGAACACGTCTCATTAATCTCAGAGAAGGCATTTAAGAGTTGGCTTTTCATTTGTGCACTCTGTTAACTTTCATCTGAATAATTAAGTGTTCTGTTTCTCAGTAATTGTTTGCTTTTCTATGTATTAAAGTATTTATTATGAAACCAACAGAATTGTTTTCTTTAGCATCGCTAACGCTTAAAACCTGTGAGTCTGTAAAATGTCTCTTGTGATTGATGAATGAGTTTTTTGTGAAGTTCCAAAGTCAGTGCCAACTGCTATGCTATCCTTCTGGATCCTTTCAGAAACTTCCAACTAAAATTCCAACTATGATTTCCATTAAATGTTTTATTGTTCTGTTAATTGTAAATGTCATGAAGTGAGTTATGTTGATCGTAAAGGTTGAGTTTTGAACTGTTTTCATTGTTTTCCACAGGATAACTAGAATTCTGAATTTATTGGTGTAGTGGAGTGGCATCATGCCAGAACTCAGTTTTTGGATAAAGATAAGATCTTAGAACTGTAACGATACAGTGGTAATTGCCATTCTTTGTGTTACCTGACACATACACTTCACATTTTGTTTAGAAAGCTCCAGGGATGGAAGAGATAAGCCAGATCTTCAGATGATTTTTATTGTGACAGGCATAAACTAGTCCGTGTAATTTTTTTAACCTACAGTATTATCCTGCACATAAGGTGGAACTAATGCAATGATTTGTGCTCAGGCAGTCTTTCAGTGAATTCTTAATTATACTGTCCATTACAATACATAGACAAAGTGATTTGTGTTACAAAGAAATTACAGGTTCATGCAGTGTCTTCATTTTAAGACTTATGTTGAAATTATTTTTTAAAAGGAGATGCTTCCTTTAGATGTATTGCTTTTCTGTTTATTTGCTCTAAAGGTATTTGCTTTTTTCTTTCTAGTCTGGCCTTGAACTTAGCATAGAGAAGTCTGTGGCTGAAGGTGACATTGATAAAGCTGAGGAGCTGAGTGACAGATTAGCAACTCGTGAGGTAAGTGGTCTATTAAAAGCTTTTAGGGGAAAAAAAAAAGTTTTGGACATCTATGTGTTTTTGTATTTAAAAAAAGTTCTAAATAAAGTAGCATTGAAGATTGCTTGGGACATCCTTTCTGTTTCCTAATTAGATTTGTCAATGATTGAAGGATTTAGCTGCTGATCCAATGATGTTTGGACAAGTGTAGCCATGTGTAAGAATTGAAAATACAGCCATGAATGTTCCCAAGTAACCTTACCTTAAAACCCTGATACTGGCTCCACAGGTCAGTCATTAGTAACTGAAGTGATTCTTTTCTATATTTTGCCTGGTGTTTAGGATGGCTTAGCTGTTTGCTTCAATAATCTGGTCTTTCAGACTTGTATTAAGTGCTGAGGATCTGGTAGGGGATCTCTCACATACCTTTATCTCATATGAAACAGCAATTCATTGTGAGTAATGGCTCAATTGCCACCACCTACCACATGTGCACCAACAACAGTACTTCACTGAAACCCACGTAGGCTGTTGTGCCTATTGGAGTGTGGGCATGGGGAGAAAGTGCAAAAGAAGAAAGATAAGGTAAAAATAGAACAATTTTGAAGTGAAGAAGAAAAACCTAAATGCAGTGCTATTTTAGGTGATTCTAGGAGCTAGCCTTTCAAAAACTCATCTAATTTATATAATTTCAGCAAGGGCTTTGCTTTCTTTATCTGTCTTGTGTGCTCACCTATCTTCAGATGTAATGGGAATTTTCTGTTCACTGCATGTACTAGTAAAATTCAAAGGTGTTTGAAGATATAGAAGGCATTTAAATAAAAAAGAATCCAGAACATTCTGGTTGCTTCCCATTCTCTTACAAATATTTAGCGTTTCCTAAGTACAGCAAAGCTTTAATGCAAAATTGCAGGTCTGAGTTTGTTTTAATGGCATATAATGTGGGATTGCAGAGACTGAAAAATCTAGATGATTTTTGGGACAGGAAATACAGTTCTTTCATAAATATGGTGAGGTGAAGCTAACTTCTTCAGTGCGTGTTCCTACGCATTCAGTAGAAACTCCTACACGTGGTCACTCAGGGCACTTTCTAGTTACTAAACAGCCTTTTTCCACTTAGGACCACAGAACCTCCCTGCACAAGGATAACAGCTTCTAACAGTGACAGAAATGTAGCCTGATATTCCCAGCCAACTTCTCACTGTGATACTGTTATATCACCTTTTATGTTCGGAATTCAAAACACTCTAAAGCTTCCCCTTCACAAATTCCATCTACTCTAAAGTGGTTAGAGTATCATAATCAATAAAACATACTAAGGTTCTACTGCAAGTTGTTTGACTATAAAAACAAATTAGTGTAAGAAGTTTTAAGGTTTTGTAATATTTATGATAAACTATTATCTGATTTTGGTAACCATGGGATTGTGCAACATCTAGCATATCGCAGGTGTTACAGCAATATAATATCTGTGGAACATTAGCTCCAAATTGTTGACTTTCAAATATTAGCATGTTGTAATTCTGAGAACAAAATGCTTGAAGTATTATTAGTATTCACAGCCTTGATTTGGTTTTGGTTAAGTGAGTTTATCTGAATAAATAGCATGCTGAAAGAAGGAAGACTCAAATGACTGTCTTGATCTCACGAGGAGTTCTGTGAAGGCAGAACTGCAGTGAATTCACTTGGGTTCTGCAGTGTTTCAAAGATTTGCTGTGTAACATACTGCAAAATTTTGTTTTTCTTTGTAATATGAACAGCTTACATTTATTTATTTTTTCTCTCTATCATTTAAAGTATTTCTTATTCCGAGAATGCCCTTCTAGCAGTGACTAATTCTGATTCAGTGAAGGGCTATAGCAAAGGATTTAGTTATGGGAGAGGCTGGCTGAAAACAACGTTGCATTGTGCAAAGTACAGTAAATACTGCTTTCATGTTGTGTAGTAGTGATTCAGTCACAACTTTCCTCCTGTCTTTGCAATATGAAGCTCATTTTTACGTAATAATTGTGAGGGCTGACTTAATTTTTAGAGTATGGGGTTGTTTTTTGTCTTAGCTTCCAAATTCAACGCAACATCGTGAGCAAGTCAGGCATGTATTGAAGTGCAACACTTCTGAAGTCTAGAGAAATAAGTGGATGAATTATTGTTCTGTTATCTCAACCTCATCTTTTTATGTATAGCTTTTACTTTTCTTGAGCAATGTCGCAGGGCTGTGCATGTGAAAAGCAGCTGCCTTCCATTTGGGGTGCAGGGGGTGCAGCCCCCTTGTAGCCATGTGAAAAATGTTCAATGGGTAGGTGTTCTTTTTGAAATCAGGTGTATGGGTTTTTAATCGGCACCATTTTCTTTTGCAAGAAGCAGTGACTGGAACCTGCTGATAAAGCTTTTGCTTTGAGGCACAGATCCCAGAGTTCTTAAAGCCGTTTTCTGCCTTAATAAGTGAAACTAATTTTTGATGTATAACATTTATAAGCCTGTGAAACTGATAGGGCAGCTTCAGTATTTAGAAAAATGAAGCCAAAAATAAACAGATGACTGAGAATGGGCAGTAGAAATATGTCCTAAAAGGCAAAGGAATGCTGAAGTGATGCTGTCAATATGCTATCGTTGTGACACAGTGAGGTTTTTTAAAATCACATTTCCTTAAAATCAGTGATGATTTGGCCAATATGCATAATCTAGCAGCTGTGAGAGAATCACTGAAATGCATATCCTTAACACCTAAACGATAATGCTTCAAGGTTTTGGATGTTTTGGTTTCCATATGGTACTTGTTGCAGGCTCTTTAAGGAAAATGTTGCTGTACTGCTCTAAACGAGGCTTTGGGCTGTATGTTAGCTTTGGGCTGTATGTTAGCTGTTGCTTTCTGTTTGGCAAACACATGTGCTGATTTTGAAATAAACTGAGATAATCGAATAGAGTTCTCGAGGTTTTTAACTGTGGTGGTTACAACTTGGATACCTTGTGGAAGAAGCCCTACAATTGCTGGTGATTGTACAGGTGGATTTACATGTAGCTTTTGGGACTGTGGCTAAAAATGTATGAAAATATATTTCAAATAAGGATGGATTGTGCACCTATGATGATGATAACCTAATCTCCTGGCTCACCTCACTAGTAAGTGTTACCCCTTGTCTCCTGTTGTCCCTGCAGCAAGTCTTATGGGGGTTTCTGCTCATCCAGGGAGTTACGGTTATCCCAAAATAATTATTATGTGAAATAATTTATGTGAAATTCTTCCTGAAACAATATGGCCATGTCTGGATTGTGCTGTCAGAATGACGTGGTCCATCAGTAACTGTCTGCTTCTTCAGCTATACTGTTTTTAGAACACAGTCTAGCTTGAGCATCTCTATGCTGCAGTGCAGTCATGGCATAAAAGATCAGCACTGCTTTTGCTTGATGGACTTTTGTTGAATGTTTGCATAGTGCAGTGTCTCATATTGCTTAATTGTCATAATTCACTGTGGATTTTCAATTTAGTGCAAGAGTAGAAGCTCTTCAATACTAAGAGTAACCTGATACAGGCTTTACAAGAACAACTACTAAATCAGAGTATGGTGGTACCATGTAAGCAGTCAGGGTTCACTACTGTAATCCAGTTTGCTGTCTTTGTTGCATGGTGTATCTTAGGTTTTCAGCACTGGCAGTTCCTCATGTTTTAAAGTTCTGCATTCAAAATGTGGAATGGCATACCTGAAGCTATGGTTTGAACACTGCATTTGATTATGAGTTGTTTAATTTGGTAGATGTCAAGATAAATGCTAGTGTTAGTGTGGGAGTCCTGAATCTTTTAGAATGAGTTTTTTATTGAGAATGAAGTTTGAGGATGTTTAACTGAATTACAATGGTGATTTTCTTGGGGATGCTCTGGGGTGACTGAGAGGAAATGGAAGCAGTACTTGGGTCTGTATACAGCAGAGGACTGACGCTTAGAATTGTGTCAACTTTTCTAGCAGTTTCAAAGAAGCCTTTTTAGTGTAATACCTTGAAGTGTACTTCAGCTGTTACTGTTTGTGGGGCTCTGTCTGGAATGTTGAGTAGTTAGAGCGCTGTATCTGTGTGTTGTTGGAGGTGAGTATCCATTTGAGTAGGGATAGTGTGTGGAATTGTCTGGGAACTTCACTTTACTAAGAACTGATTTCAGTTTGGAGTGATACTTTAAAAGGTTCAGTGAAATAACTCCAAAAGATTTTCCCCTACACCTTCAAATTGTCAGCCTGAAAATGTTTTCTGGCTTTCTTTTTTCCTTTCGCAGTGAGAATTTTTCTTAGTACTTTTTCTTCCTGAAATCAGTTTGAATCCAGACTTTTTGGCTCTAACATTCTGAGAACTGATCTGTCTAAACCTCAAACTTTGCGTTTGCCTTGTTGTTTTCCTGCTACTGCCTGGTAAGTAGGTGCCACGTTGTCTAAGAGCACGTTAGCCTGGGGACTGAAACTTGAACACAGTAAAACCATGTTAGATTTACCTGTCAGAATGGAAGTTCAGAAATACTTTGTGATTTAGTACAGCAAATTACTGAAATAGTTGTCAATCTCTGAGTAGTGCAGACTTTTTGACAGCGCTGTTTCTGTGTGCTTCGTGGCTTCTGGCATTTTGGTGAGATTTTCTTGTTTTGAAGCTGCAATTTACACGAAAATGATGGTGTTGTGATCAAGCTTAAATGAAAGATCTGCATCATAATGGACCAAATTAATTATCTGCTCACTGGGATATCCTTTTCATTTCACAGAATTATTGGTTTTGCCCTCGTCATCACATTTTGTGTTGCATCATTTTTGACCATTTTACAGTGTTCAAGTTAGTGTTCGTTGTAAGTAACTTCTAGCTATATCATGGGGAAGGATATGAGCAAGGTTGTATGTTTTCACAAATTGAGAACCTTTCTCTTAGTGTTTTTTTCTGTCTTGTGAAGCTGGGTAGGTCATACATCACAATTTCAGATAGGCTGTACTGTCTTGAATTGGCTTGCTCTTCCATAGGTATAATAGAGCTTCATTTCTGAATTCTGTGCAAGATTCATAATTTTATTGTAGTGCTTTTAGCTACCTGAGGAGATTGATGCAGTCTAATACAGAATGTAACTTAGGCACCAATTAACTTGGAAGTCTTGCCTGCTCAAGGACTCTGGGGGTGGGGGGAAAGAAGAATTTATTTTTTTAATCTGTGAAGGTTCTTTCTAACACTTAGCAGAGATGCTTCCAAATATCACTCTTCATTGAGGTTGTTTTCTTTTAACCTTTGGAACATGGCAGGGTTATCACCTAGAATTACATTCTTCTGCTCCCTTAATTATGTATATCTTTTCCTTAACAAACCTTAAAAAAAGATTTCAGATGTTACAAGTCTAATTAAAGAGACAGACAAAGCACAGTTTATACTGTAGATTTTTTCTGCAGTTCAATTAATCAGCATGTTTTCTCTTTTAATTAAAACCATTTTAGTAAATTAAAGCCCACAGCAAAACACATATATAATTTGTTTGTAATTAGCTCTTAATTGGTGGTAGTTGAAGCTTAGCACCCTTGGTTTCTTTCTTCATGATTGCCATTTTATTAGCAGCCAGTCATTAATTAATCTTTTTTTCTAATTAGCTTATAAAACTGTTGATGGCACATTATTGTAAATGTGATTTTAAGTTCAAAGCTTGTTAATAAGCTTTCTTACTTAGAAGAACAGAGATAAAGAAATTGCTGAAAACAGTACTACAGTTCTTTTTTTAAAACTGCCTTTCTTATGAGGGGGCTGTGTAAAGCATCTAACAGCTTACAGTTAATTTTTTAATGCTGTATTTCCTCATGAATGGAAGAAGTTACTGGCATTTCAGTGTTTAAATCGAGAGAAGAGCTTAATGTTACGACAGTTTTCTGTCCTTGCTCCATTACTGTGCCATCCAAATATAATTTGATGTTGTAATACACAGCATAAAAATACAACAAAGGTATTACAAAGTATTTTACAGTGGAAGCTGAGCACATCATTGAAAGGGGACAATTTTCACTGCAAAATCCACTCGGTATTCTTGTTTGCTTTATATATTTTATATACGTCAGCAATGGATAACATTCCATAACATAAAAGGAGAAAATCATTGCTAAAGGCAAGCCTGAAATAACTAGATTCATATTTGATGAGAAACTGTAACACTGTATTAAAAGGCTGTTTGGCTTCACTCCTGTGATCATAGGATATTTCAGGACCTGTTTGAATATAGATGTTTTGTTAGAGCCTCTGCGGGTTCAGCGCTTTGTGTATCATACCTAAATATTTCTGGAGCAATTCTTGAAGCTGTTGTCTCGTGCCTGTGCCATTCAGCTTTTACATCGTGCAGTCTTATTTAATGAAACCTGCTTCCTGTATGGAACCCAAGTGTTAAATGTCCTGTATTTTTGCAGGGAAGTTTTCTGGAAGTCGCAGCAGATGCTGGTGCAACTTAATACAAATGTTTACTCTTCTGCCTGAACTATTTCAACTTCATCCATTTCTTTGCTTGTTTTAAAAGTGTTTTATGATGCTGTGCAAGAAACACTAGAAAGGGATAGCTGACAAGGAAAAAATTAAAAATTGGATAAAAAGTAAATGAATAATGTCATATTACTAAAAAGATGAGAGGCTAATTTGTGCCGACTTTTTGCTAATTTTGTTCAAGCCTCAAAATGAGGAGCTGTCACCCGTTCTGTGTAGCACTGATGACAGTGCCAATGATCCATGAAATAAGCTGCCGCTGGCTTTGTTCTGATAAGAATGAACAAATCTGCACAATGTACGGCTCCCAGAATCTCATTTTCATACTTGCATGCAGGCTAAAAGAAATAAGCTGTTTGCAGGCTTGATTAATCAGACATTTGAGGGTTTTTTGTCTCTTTGATCTCTTTCGTCTCCTAGGTAACTTGCTTGACATTAATGTTGAGCTTGAGTAAAGACAATCAGGAATTGTAGACCAAACTGATATAAAAATTAAAGACCTTAACACTTTAAGTACTCCAGTAATGGTTCTGCTTTACTTCAGAAAACATCTGTTTTCATTTAATTAAAGAACAAAAGAGAATGGCATAAATATTTTTTCATAGAGACCTGTTATTCCATAAAAAGCGAAAGTTTGGTAATTGCTATTTTTGAAGGTGTTTGATTCGGAAGAAGTGAAGCTTCAGCAATTTGTTGCAAGGTAACACTTTCAGATGAGTAGAAACATCTATTGTTTTTCACGATAAGGAATTTTTCACTTATGCTACGTTCGGCATCTACAGGAAGATACTTGCCATCGTTATTGGTAAACTTCCAAATGGAAAGGTGTCTGACCTGCTAGGAGCCAAGTTGTTCTGTTTAGTGAGTCTTAAATACATAGATATTTTGTTGTGGGGTGACTTTACTATCCGATGCGGTTTCCAGACTTTAAACCTGTAAAATTGAAAGGAATTTAAAAAAATAAAAAATAAATAAAAAAAAAAAAATGTCGCAGTGCGTTTGCTGGAGGTTATGCAGACGCTTTTACAAATCTTCCAAGTGGCTGTAAAGATGAATGCCTCAAGGGTCTAGCCAGGGCCCTGCTTTTCCAACCAGCTAAAGCCCTTATCTTAAATCCAAGCAAAGTACCATTAATCTTTTTGAAAGACCTTTTATGGCTTTTAATATATCCCAAATTAGAACATTTTACACCCTTGGTTCCTGAAATATGGTGATAAAAAGCCTTTAGAGCTTAATTTTCCTTACTGCGTGCTCTGACCAATTTGCAGTTCTTTGTGATAATGTTTAGACACCTTAATTAAAATGCAGCAAAATATTGGATGTTCTATATGGAAAATGCTGATACTTTGACTACACAAGAAATTGTTGTATATATTTTTATTCATGCTTTCTTACTTCTTTTAACAGTGTATTTTATTGAGTTATCTGATGACCTGAAATTTTTTTTTATGTAAAACCCATTGACCAAGCTTTCATGGATTTCGTTTGGGAGGGGCGGTGTGGATGTATGTGTGGGTGTGGGCAGGAGCAAAAGGCATTTAATCTGACTGCAGTGTTTGTGTGTATTTATATGCGGCGCATTTGTTTTCATGTCTTGCAAATTTGTCTCTATGTAGCCTAGAAATGATAACACTGCAAAACATTTCTGCTTTTACTTCCACATACGCTATGGAGGATCTTATTATCCCATTTTTCTGTATTTTGCAAAGATGGGAGAACTCGTTCTGTCTTCCAAGAAACACAGATCAGTGGTTTTTTTCCTCTTGCACCTGTACAGACCTTGGTAGTGAATGTCTGCACGTGTGTAAGTGTTCACTAGATTCCTAGAATGTGTTTGTAGGGAGAAACCGTTATTCATCACCTATTACCAGCTGGTCTTTTTTTAGCATGTTAGGATGGAAGATGCGATTCAAACTAATGATGGTGGTGTGATTCTGGTGGATTTAAAGCTTCAGGTTAGCTCTAAATATAGAGCAGTTTTTGATCCTTTCTTATTCATTTTAGTATTTCGTGAATTTTCATAAATGCATTTATAATACAAGTATATGGATAACTTAAATAAAGTGACAGTGTGATAAGAATGTTATCCTTTGGTAGCCTTCCACGTGAGGTTCGGCTGTTGAGACACTGGCAATGTATTACGATTTATATGAAATGTTGTTTGTGCTCATTACAGAAATTATGCACCTGATAGGAGAGTTTGGAAATGTCACGTCTTGTGCATCGAGATGATTGCACAGGTGTGTATTTATGACCCTGTAATAATCCTGTGCAAAAGCTAGGTTCAAAGATTATTTAGTGTTAGTAATTTTGCACAGTTTCATTTGGGGGGGAAAAAAATTATATGCTTACCTATTAGTATCTTGTATTGGCAGTGCTTAGAGCTTGTTATGGTGTACAAGCTGATGTTTAGTGCCTGATATGTGTGCAGATTCTCTTCTGCAGAAAGATTATTTTTTTAATTCATGAATAGTGAAAGAATCTTAAGTTAAATAACTTGTAGTGATGAGTGAGAAGGCTTTTCTTGTTCTCTTGCAAATCTGGGTATCAGCCTGCCTTCAGGGAAGATGTTAAACAGGAGAAAGGTAGAAGATACACCCATGCATCCTCTCATCTTATTTGGATAAAGTGTTTTTCAGAGTAAACAATTGCCTGTACAGATGCAGCAGGTTGTTCATGGTAGTACACTTCAATAATGGAACCCTAACCAATGTTTTGGGAGTATTCTTTTGGGTGGATCTCCTATTCCTCTTTTTTTTTTTTAATGTGGTCCTGTGACTATTTGGGGGAATGCGGAATGTCACGTCATCTTATTGGTAGGTTTTGGACTGGATAGAAAAAAAGCCTATTTGCCCACATCACAGCTTGTAGCAGTTCAGGCTAAACTGCTTGTTTTTATTGGGGAAAAGTGACAGCTTCTGACACCAAATTCTTTCATAGTTCAGTTACAAATAATGTCAAGTCATGACAGCACAGTCACAAAATGCAACAACAGTGAACGAATTCTGAATGCTTATAAGTGCAGTAACGGTCATAGTTCATGGTACCTTCTTCAACCTTTTCTCCTTTTCTCTGTTCTTTTTCTGCCCTCTTGATATGCAGCAATGTGAACTTGAACTTATTCACTTATTGAGAATTGTGAAGGTAAAGTAGTACTCACCCACAGCCAGTAAGACCTTATTTGAAAGGCATGCATATGATAGCACCACTGAATGCCAGGTGCATTCTAAGGACACTGCTTCATTTACTTTCCAAACAGACTGATTAAAACATGACTACAGGTACTACTGGAGAAGCAGTTGTAGTAGCAGTTCATCCAAACAAAGAGTTTCATGCAGGAAGTTCTTGCTATCAGTGGGACCTGTCGGTGTTTCAGTGTAGTTGAGGTTATAGGGTGGCTGTAATAATTGAAAGAGAGAGGGAGGGAGTGTATGTCTATCTGTATTTATTTATTAAAAAAAAAACACCCAGAAACCTTAAAAAAGGGTATAGTGGTATAGTGGGAGAGGCACAGCTATTGTCCTTTGCTTTTATGCTTCAAAATGAAGGAGTTGAGTGGAAGGGTTGCTTGCTACGGGATCCCACTACTTTGTGTGTTTCTCAAGAGACATTCTTTCCCATCCAATCTTACAGTATAGCATCAGCTTAATATTGGAAAGATATTTTAGTATTTATTGACTTTTGGGAAACAATACCACACCACGTAATTTGTGAGGCTTACATTTCACATGAGCCATTTGCTTCTATTCAGTTTTTCTTTGTTCCCTTTTATGTCTTAGCTTGGTGTGAAAATTGCCAAAGCTGCTGCTTGCCGCAACTTTGTAAAAGCCAAACAAGAAGCAGAGGCTGTCCAAGAAGCTCGAAAGAAAAAGAAGCTTGCTTGGGGGTAAGTCATTTGAGAATGGAATTAAACGTTTGTCATTTCAATGGCACTCAGTATATGCAACAGAATATCAGTTCAGTATTTTCCTTTCAGTTTCCTTGGCTGAAATAAGCTTGTGTTGATCTTATTTGTTTAGTTTAATTTAGTTTAACCTTCTGTTTTTTGTTAGTTTTTTTTTTCCTGAGCAGTCTATGAGACTAAGGACACATTACCAGGATTAATATGTTTGTCATATAGTAAAAATTGCCTTCATCTTCATTGCAGTAGTAAAAATGAGTTTTTATTGTTACTGCTAAGAAATAATAGAGTTAAATATCTAAAGTATGTATGTTCATGAGTCCTCATGTGATACTGTACTCTTTTTCAGGTTTGAAGCTAAGAAAAGATGGGAAACAAAAAGCAACATGGGATACATGTAGTCCGTCCTGTTTTCCTGGGGAGTCAAATGCCCACTGTTACTTGAAGTTTTGTGGGTGACTAAAAACACACATAAGCACACATAAAATCATTCAAAGAAAGCTTGAAATGTGAAGAAAATCAGCTAAAACAAACGGGAAAAAAAGCAACACAGCAAATCCTTGTTTCCTCTTAATCCTGTGAGTTTACACTAGGTTGGTTTATCGTTCTTCCAGTGTAGCAAAAATGCTTTCTAAAAATCAGTACTGTGTTAAAGACAGTGTTTCTCCAAAATGTAAATATTAGTGTAATGCATTGCAGAATGCATTTGAAGTCTGGTAGAGGGTTGACTAAAGATGGAATAAAATACTCATTCCAGATGTGTTCTCTGTGCTGTATTGTTATATGGCCTTTTGTGGGTACAAGGAAAGAGATAAGTTTTACCTTTTTTTTTTTTTCCTACTGTCCTGTATTTAAATAAGTACTTTATTTTTTGTCAGCTCGAGAGTTTTGCATGGTGTGTGGGCTGAATAAGAAGAAACAGAAACAAAGAAGAAACAGAACCAAAAATACTCTACTTGTTTAAAGCTATTATTATTTATGCATTCTTGGGCTTAGTAAATGTAAAGAGAAGTTGGCCCCAAAAGTCCATTTTCCCTCTACTAGAAGAGTCTGATGCTGTTCATCATGTCCAGGTGTCATGTTCTTCTGAATACTTCAAAATTCCTTTGATTTTTTATTTTTATTTTTATTTTTTTCCTTCTGAAGAACTCAAGTTTTTAAAGTCATTGAGTCTTTGAGGAGATCAAGAATGTAAATACTTATCTTGAAAAAGGTCTGGATCTGTTATGTTTTACAGTAAGCTGCACCCAATAAACAAGGAGTTTACTTCAAGTCAAATGTTTTCACAGATAAATTAGGATTTGAATGCTTAAAAGAATTATAACAAGAATGGATGACTGTGTTTTCTCAAAATTGTTCTCAGTGAAAAGGACCCATTTGAAACAAGCAATTTCTCTCCCTGAAGCTTTTGCATGTGTGTGCATTCACTGCAATGCCTGAATTGAATTGGTAAAATAAACGTCAGTTATTTTTAACCAAGATTAATATGTTTCAGGCCAAAGGTATGGTATTAGTGTAATGGTGATTTACTGTGTAAGTACTTGAGGCTAAAACAACTTGCCAATAAATAGTAATTTGAAGTTTTATGGCACTGATTTGAAGAGTTTAGATTCGCAGTCTGACACGGAATAGTGCATTTTTGTTCATTAGCCTTCAGGATGTTTGGTGGGCTTTCTAGGTTTAACTTCTTTTTTTTTAGGCAGGACATCATATTTCTTTCAGGAAGATGTTTGCAATATGGTAATCTGCAGTTAGTTGTAATTTGTTGTGATGATGGAGTTGCATGCAATCGCCAGGACTGTAAATCAGAGACTAACCAGGTTTCTGCAATATAACATCATAAATCTCACACTATGGTTTCCAAATGTATCAGCTGTAGAAACTCTTCTGTGGATAGAAGCAAATGGTATCCTGGCGTTTGCAAAGGTAGGTTGCACATGGTTACTGTTATAACCAAAGTAGATGACACCTTGAATGTTCATCTGGAACTTTTCAGTCATGGTGTAGGTTTGTGCAAAATGTTCCTGTCCCAGACTCACAGGGTGCAAGTTTCCACAGTTTGATACTATTTTTAAGCACCTGTAGATGAGTCTTAGATACAATGAACCTTTCTGCTGTTTGTATACTGAGAAGCAGAATGATGCTAATACTTTTTCAATGAAATTATCAGTGTTTGAACATCCGTTATTTATACACATAAAAGTAGTGTAGATTAAGTACACTATGCATCTGCTCATAATAAGAACTTGAATAGTGACATTTAACATTTATTGTTCAAATAAAGATGCTTATCTAATCATAAGGATCAGCACTTTCATTTGAAAACATGAAAGAAATCCAAATCCACAGAAAACTCCCACTGTCTGGGAATTCAACACTTTCTATTTGTCACAGCATTGCAAACCCTTATGTAATGGTTTTCACTTTCAGTTAGCTAATTAGTTTTATGTTAGACTATTAATAATGTAATTATTAGGAAGTATGCAAAATATTTGCTTTGAATTACTTAGGTGATTAATTGAGAATGATTGCATTCCAAGCGTTTTGGTGTACCTAAACTGCTCTCTTAGAATGTTACTTAATTCCTAGATATATACTGTGTTCAAAAGAAAGCTGATTACTAGGGAAAACATAAAAGCCTAATGCAGCTGTATAGAGATAATCTAAATGCATAATAAATGAACACATAATTATACCTTTTATAAATGCTCTAAATTACCCATCTAAGACGTTTTACATTCCTGACTTCTTTTTGCAGAGTACTGTTGCTCTGTGCTGTGAATTTTGACCAAGTAAAACTTCCATCTGAGATCTAACTTTTCCTGGTTTTGAGCTGTTAAAGCAGTCCAAATGCTTGTTTCAGTTAACTGAAACCCTTCTAATCAGCTTAACTATATAATCTACTGAATGAAATTGGAGATTCTTTCAGTAAATGAAAAGCTTTGGCACTATCTCCCAGCCTGACTGAAATTATCTATGCATAGGTATGTACTTAAATTATTAATTTCTGTGCAAGCATGTTGTGTTGACAAAGCCAAATATTGCTTACATCAGTTGATGATATCTTGGGATGGGCAATAGATAAGGAGACTTGTCTATACTTCTTCCTATATCAGAAGCCTCAGGGAAACCTGAATCTACGCACCAATTCCTTACTCACTGATTTTGTCTTTCTTCAAACTACAGTCTTGATATCCTCTAGTGGCTTGCATCCTTTAAAGGGAAAAGCTTGTAGCTTCACAAGTGCAATTTTATTGTGAGCTACATGACCTGATCAGAGCTGTATTAGCTGTCCAACTTTGCCAGCAAGGTTTTTAACTAACTTACTATTGCAGATGCCATAATACTGTGAGGTAGTTTGAGTTTTACAGTACATTTGGTCAATGCCAACTTAATGACTCCCCACACTTTCTCTCAGCAGTGTCAGATGTTCTTCACTGTAAGTTTCTCACTCGTCCACAGTCATGTTCTTACAACTCTATTGTGTTCAAAGGCCTGAACAATTAAGAAATTCTTTATCAACTCCTATGAGAAAATACAGCCTGAAATTTGACAACAGCATGTTAATAAAATAATTAATATCTCTAAATACCACATTCCTAAGCTCCTAAACCAAAGAGTGGCTGCAGGGACAGTTTGACAGATAAAAACATATATATAGTTGTTAGTTTTAATAGTTTTTTTGCCTGCAACCATAATCTGTATCATTATTTTTCAGTTTAATTCTGCTGGACAAGTTTCAAAGATAAATATGGTGTGTAATAAGCCTTTGCAACCTCTAATTTGTGAAGGAGTGTCTGTCCAGTTAATACTTGTTCATTGAAGCAAGGGGTTTTGAAATAGCTGAAGTACAAACTGTAATTACTGATGTCTGTTTCCTATACACCTATGGTTCTGGCATTTGGTCAAAAAATGTAATTATTGCTTAATCTCGGAGCATTTCCCATTAAAAAAAAAAAAAAAAAAAACAACTTTATGAGAATTGCACAGAGCTGAACACCCTCAGCAAGACCAGGGCAGGTTTTTATTTGGTATTGATCATATGAAGTTAATCCAACAGAGTCTTCTTCCCGGTTATTTCTGAATGTTGTTCAGAAATAGGCATCTATTTTTAATGTACCTCCAGTGCAAGATCAGAACATTTTAAAAATAATTAAATATCGTAGTGGGGTTTTTTACTTTACAAAAGGGATTTCTAAAGAAGAGGAATGAAAATCTTAATTTATTCAATGACAAACTGCAGCTGGCAGTAAAGGAGCAAATGGACACTCTTCCATCTTTTGTCCAGAGTTTGTCATAGCTGGAGATAACCTAAAAGAAGTCTTCCATAAATGAGGAGGGTGCCTAAATCTCTCTGAAAGTTGATGTGAATTAGGTACCTCATTGCCATCTGAGCTACAGAGAGGGCAAGAAACTGGAACACTGGACGTGAATGTTCCAGATGTCCCAAGAACTAAAGGAAGCACCAATTTCCTTCAAGGAAACTTGTCATCGTTGTCTGAAGATGACTGCATTGCTTTGTATCTGTCTACAGCAGTGTTTATTTCACCATCAAATCTTGTATTTCTGGTTTCCTTAGAAATGGGTAACAAAGTTGAAAGTTTATTTCTATTTCCTTGCTTACGATCAGATTTGGAATATAACACTTTATTCTTACAAAGCATAGAAATTGGCTGTTTGCATTTATCAGCTTCTAACTGTCATTATGAAATGAGCTGTATGGGTTCTGCACATGATGGCTCTTACCAAGTTCATTCTTGGATTATAATTGATAAATATGGACACTGCTTGAGTAGAAGAAAGCTGTCTGAAAAGAGCCTCAAGCCATGATGGTGGTTGAGTTCCGACTCACAGAGAAGTGTGTCAGTTATTGAATAATCATCTAACTTACATACAGTGTTCACTGCTCTTGACTGCAGATGAAGTGACTTCAGATCAATATTAAGTGACTTCAGAATGAATTGAGCAGTTTTATTTCTCTTTTATGTTTCAGAATGAACTGGCCTCTCACAACTTAATTTTTGCAGTAACCGAGTGTAATTTCACATGATGCAGGAGAAAAGTTAGGCAGGAAAATAAGGATTGTTACTCAAATGAGAACCATGTGACGTCTTTAAAAGGAAGTTTTGCTCATCCTTTTTGATGAGCTACTTAAAATAACTGATATATCTAGATGTGCTGCTTGAGGAATATTGACTAAAACATAGTGCTGTCTGTAGAGTCACTTAGCCAGAAGGAATGTATATTTTAAGTCCTTCTGTTTAGAGAGTTGACTGATGACCGTGTGGGATCGTGCTTAATGCTGAAATACTAGTTAGCTTTTACCAGTGGAGGCCAGTTAACTCCAAACTAATAGTCCTTTGAATTAATGAGACCTGTTCTGTTAGATGAGGAAAAGATGCCTGTATCTTTTAAGATAAATGTGGTGATTTTGTGATAAATCAGCGTAACTGGAGTGATTCAGATTTTTTTAAATATATTCCTCTTCTATATAATTTATTAAAATACCTACTCCACAGTTACATTCTGAGCATGTCATCAACTCCCTAGGCTTCTCTCTCTTATAATACTATAGGTTTCCAAGAGAGCTCTAAATAAAACCACATACGATATGCCAGTATAAACCAAACATCCAAAGAACATTGGCATGTTGGTGCAGTGCATGATTCAGCTCGCAAAGAATTGAGGAAGGAGCTTTTATTTTCCCTAGAGTTAATGAAGAGAACACTGAGAGCAGCCTGCTAGCAAGAACTGTCCTCTGTTGTCTGCTGATGGAGAACACGAGCTGCAAACAAGTGAGTCAGCCAAATGGACATTTCCAATTTGAATACTTCGCTGTTTATAGAAATAGATTTCGAAAATGTCCATAGCAGTGCAAAGGGCCTTTCTTGTGGAGATATGTACATCACGGGTTGGTTTGTTGCTAAGAATTATTTCCTTTGCTTCTCTGGCTCTGCTCTTTGTTTATTCAAACAGACATCATTTTAAAATAAGCTTTGCTTCAGATTGCTTTGATTTTTAAAGAAAACTCAAGGAAGGGATTTGGGTGCACTCTACTGCAGAAAAGCACGTTTTTCTGAGCTCCATGGGACTGCTGTTTCATCCCATACCTTAAGCAGTCTTTCTAAAAATTCTCACTTCCCACCTCAACGCACACCTTGATGCCACTCTGGCTTTGCTCACCTGCTTCTGAGTCAGATCACAGCCTGCAGCAGGCTGCTGGCCATTTGGGTTGGGACTTCACGTTCCCTGTCTCTGGTGTGCTTAGCAGTTGCTGCTGCCTTTTCAATCTCATTTTAAAGGAAAAGGTGTCTTGGTTTTAAATCTTTTTCCCTTTCTGTTCAGAGTGTGACTCCAAAAAAGAGTGACAGCACAAATGGAATGTTGGACTAGAATGGTAATCTTTCTAGAAGAGGAAAGAGAGAGGGATACATGTCTTGTCCTGATGTTACATCGAAGTGTGCTGCACTCAGGAGCCCCGTGCTTAGTCTGACAGTGCTCTCATGGAATCAACCTTCATGGGTTTTGATAGCTGTTGATAATGCTGGATATTGTCAAATCTGACTGTGGGCTGGAGGGTGGAATGATTTGGTATATTTAATTTTTTATTTTCTGGTTCATTCATGCTCTAGGATCTTTCATTGTGCAAGTGGCACAGCTTAGCCATGGACAGGGCTGTGTAAAATCACCAGGGATTGTATTCCCAGCATTATGCTGCCCTCAGTCAAAAAGAGCAGTGCCCTTACTTCAAAACTTGTCACACTGGAACAAATAAAGATGACAAAATTTGAATGAAAGCACACTAGGCTGGGAGTGAGTGCCTGCATTTGTTAAGGGGAACAGATATTAGCTCCTATTTCTATTCCTATTCCTATATGTGCCGAGTGGAGAAGGGTTTATAAATCTTTAATCTCTGAGGGAAAACTGTTAGGCAGAGAAAATGAAGCAGGCACTGCAACATTTGGTGCTGCTAAACCTACTGTAGCACTGAAACAGCCCTCCAACATGTTAGCTGCCTTGCATTTACCTGAGCTCCATTCTAGCATTAACATCATTGATTCTAGCATGTGTGTGTTGCCAGAGTTCTATTGGGTATTTTCAGAATCTCAGAATGTAATTCCCATTGGAATTAAAGGGCTCCATAAAATCTCTGCATCTTGGTCTGAGAGTGTTTGGAATATTCTCTTAAGTAAGGTGAAGTGGAAAAGATGATGGGATTTTTAACTAACGGCTATAAGAAAATGCTATTAATGTCCAGACCTGATTTCTTTGCAAGGAAAAGGGTACACTGAATCATTACAAAAGTAACAGAGAGCAAATTAGGCTGAA